>NW_028263379.1:24720259-25440259 GCF_051168715.1 Poecilia mexicana
AATGCCTGACAGCTGTTCATGTACATTTGACTCATGCAGTCTCCCTGCCCTAACCCATTCTACTGCCTGCTGCTGGTTCTCGCTTTCCTGTTTAAGAAGACTTTCAGAGATCAGTGACATGCAACCAAACTACAAATCTATGAATCTATATCATTTTAAGCCTCAGACATGTTACACAGAACCAGATGTTACTGACAATCATACTGGAGGGATCTTCGAAGTTTGATGTCTGGCTTGATCCAAAGGTTCTTAAACCGTCGTCCCTTGAAAAAGGTCAAACTCTGTTGTGTGTAATCTATGTGATCTATGGGGTCAGAGAGAGGCTGCAGACAGATTGATAAAAAGTATTTAAAGGGGAAAGCACACTTTGTGGAGTTGCTTTTGCGGACCATCGATTAATAATTAGTGTTTTGTGACAGATTGCAGAAAGACAGACCTCAGCTTGGAGGATAAGGGAGAAATTCTTATGAGGAAGCTAAACTAAGATTTAGTTATCTTAGTTTAACACGATGCGACAGAAATTACATTGCACTACTGTAAACTACTCTTAACTGCATAATACTATGTTACATTATGCACCATTATATTCCACTTATCTATACAACACCGTTCAATGCATAAGCACAACAGATTATACTGTAATAAACTACACATATACTGTACAACACTACATTACAAAGGGCTTCACGATATCAGAAAATCATGCAATGAGGATTTTAGAGTGAAACACTGCATTAAAGATATAAGTTGCATATCTCAGTTTGCATCTGAGCCAGTTGCTGGCATTTACTGCGGGCAGACTCCATCCAGAAGGCTGGAAATATTATTGGTATGAAAGCACGAATGTCTGATAGTTTGAATATTAAAGCAAACAAATATTGCAGACCAAGCAGTCCAACGATGCATTACTGATGTTGCACAAAAGTTGCCATGACGTGATATGTTGTGGGATCCTAACAATCCACTCTACTCTACTCTACAGAGCTCAGCACTGACACTATTTTAGCTATGTTTACCTCAGTTAACGTTAAATCATCTGCAAGACCCGTTTCTGTTAGGATTTCTCCCACCGGGTGTGTCGCCTCCTCACTCATTCATCCAGGACCTCCTGCCTGCTTCTCATTGAAAATGAAATGAATATGAGTCGGTGATGCTTTCCATGTGAAAAGCTCGTCATGTTTTCAGGGGAGCTCATGTGTGATAAACAGGAGGCATGCTTCCTTTGGTGCAGACTGATGTTTTGATGTGCAGAGCTGACCTGCTGTGCTTACTCTGCAGCTATGTGTGCAGTTTTCACTCTCAATAATCAAAATGTCAAACTTACTAAGAGGGGCCTGAACATATATTATTTAGTTATCAATAACTGACAGGCCAAAATATGATTTTGCTTCAGTTTGTGAGTGAAGCTACCTTCACATGCAAAGATCAGAAATTTAAAGTTGCCGGCTTCAAAGGCTTTTTGCTTGATGTTTCTTGAGAGGACATGATCTTCTGTAATTGGAGTTCTTTGAAAGTATGTAAGAGCTAAATCAATGCATCATGTGGGTTTAAGAGAAACCTGGTCTTTTCTCTAACTTTAAAGACCTCTCTGCCCGACGTGCATGGCAGGAATACGGTCAAGAAAGGAGAAGAAACGGGGAGAACAGAGTGGGCCCCACTGGCCCCTCAACCATCCGTCTGTTGAATATGAAAATATATTATACCATAATGTGTTCAGTATGCAAGCTTGAAGGAAACCATATGAAAAAGTTCCAGACAAAGAGTCTTCTGTGTTCCAGCTGACCCCCCTCCCACCCCTATCTTTCGTCTGCTTCAAGTGAGGGAGAGAGAGCGCGACATACACAGAGCGAGAGAGAGCAGAGAGGTAAAAGGGGGAGGTGTGTGCAGTCATAGGAGCTGAAAAGAGAAGCACACACCCCTCGCTGCCTCACACTGCCAGACCCACCGGAGTACAGGTGAGCAGCATGACCAGAGAGCTCTGAATCCAGGAATTTTATCTGTCGCCGTGAAACCGCGACTGCTGCAGACTAAAGTCACCTGCTGCCTAGCTTATTTATCTGAACGGGGTAAGATGCGATCTTTACTCAGAGAGGCAAGGGGAGGGGAGGGTGTGATTAAGGGGAATGCAGTGAGCTGGGGAGAGGAAGAGGAGGGAAACTTTGAAAGTCTTTGTCTGAGTAGATGACAAACATCTGTGGTTGGTGCTTTGCACCGTGTGCAGGCTGCAGACTTGCAGGGGGTGGGGGGGGTTGAATGGCTACATTAGCACTAATATTCAAAGCTATCGTCCTGACTGTGTAGACCCTGCTGTGCAGCTAAGTTATAGACTGGAGCTGAACTGTGTAACTTTAGTGGGTGTATCCAATTAGAGACCTGGCTGGAGACTGCATTTACTTGTTCATATCTGTAATTGTTTCCTGTTAACGCCACAGGTGAGGGTTATTAGGTGCTTTACAGGGGAGCAACGGGGGGTCTAGTTCTGCCATATGCAGTACATATCTATGAACCTATAAAACGTCTTTTGCATATTTTGTTTTAAATCACTTTCAAATAATAGAAACCTGCTTTGACAAACATAGAAATAGAAAAATGACTGCGATAGGTTCCTGTAGCACTGGTAACATATGCAGTAAGCTCATCTAAAACGTGGAAATGTTTGACCCCCGTAACGACTTGCAGGTTTCAGAAGTTGACTCAAATCGTTTTGGAAAGCTCCTCCTTCCTGGCACAGATT
Source organism: Poecilia mexicana (assembly GCF_051168715.1). Taxonomy (NCBI): domain Eukaryota; kingdom Metazoa; phylum Chordata; class Actinopteri; order Cyprinodontiformes; family Poeciliidae; genus Poecilia; species Poecilia mexicana. The sequence continues at coordinate 24,722,994 of NW_028263379.1, forward strand.
TATGCACACCTCCTTTAAGCACTTATGTTTCGTCTTTTGAACTTCTCCATCTGTGATTATGGGAGCAGGTTGACCTGGCGCACGAAGTTGAGACGGCTCTACAAGCTCTTTCAAGGCCTGATTTATCACCGCACTCTCAGTTATACCAAGAACTGTGGAGACAAATACAAAGAGGCACTTCAGAAATTCATCAGAGACTTTGCTTTTGCAATGTTTTTCCTGTGTCACTCAGCGAGCTGCACAAGCTGGGGCCCGTTTGCCATCACAGCCTCCTGAAACTGTGGAATTATGAGCCAGGAATGCCCATTTCAGAGCACTGCCCGAAATCATTTCACAGTGCTTCCAGGGCTCTTGAATGGCTCTTTTGTCTCATCAAGAGGGAGAAGGAGCAAAGGGCCCTGCTAAAACCCTTTAGCATTTACAGCTGAGTGATTTGTGCATGCCAAAGTGTAAAAGATCCAAGCAAAGGGCAAGAAATAACAGACACACAGGAGTTCTGCCCCCGAGGCGTCCGATCATAAAGACATAAAGCCAGGGCTGTGATGAGCTGCCTCGGTGTAACCCCTGTAATTTATACTGTTACACTTTTAGGGTCTTACAGTTGGCTGGGAATGAAAGCTCACCTGACATCCAGGCATTTCACATACCTTAACACATGTGCAACCACCGTCTTTGATGATGTACAGATGCCATGCCTGGGGGGGATGGGGGGACATGCAGGGGATGAGTTATGAGGTGGCTAAGTACAAGTTGTCTACTGATGGGAATCTGTAATAAATGTACAATATGAGAAAAGTGGGGGATAAGTGATTACAGTTTCTGCAGCTGCCAGGGCAGTTTCCTTTGTGTGTCATCACATGCTGCAGAGAGCTGTGTATTTCGTGTCATCAAATAAATCCATCATGTTTTGATGACAAACAGGAGCCCTGAGATCACAGCTGAAGTGGCCCGCATACTAAACTGTTAACTACGTACTTGATGGTGATCATGAGGGTGGTGCTGTAGGTAGCAGAGGAAAGCTGCTACCCACTGCTGGCAAAAGTAGGCCAGCAGGGCATTGAAAAACATACAGTTGCTCGCAAATTTGATATATTTTATTGGCATTTATAAGCACGAATAGTTCATTATTTTTAAGTGGACAGAAGAGAAAACTTTTTCAGCTTTGTTCACAAGTAAAATTTTTAAAAATTTGGTGTGCATTTGTAGTAAAGACTCAGTGTTCTGTGAAAACATAAGAGCTTTTGTAGAAAACATCAGGGAACAAACAGCATCTCAAAGGCCAGTGAACACACAGCTGACTAAGTTATTTTTAGGATGGTCTAGTCAAAGGACACAGCAATAGAGAATGTGAGGCAAGACTTGAAAATTTGAAAGCCACTGTGTGTTTTTTTTTTTTTTTTTGAACTTCAAGGTACCTGTAATTGGAAGCAGAGCGCTGATAGGTAAGATTCGACTTCTGCCTGCCGCTCAGGTATGAAAGTTGAGATGAAAGCTAGAGAGAGTTAGATGTCAACAGATAGTCTGGAGTAAATTTAGTCCCCCCAGACCTGCAGAGAAATAGGCAGAGACTATTAAAAGCCTTGCAGCAGATGTAGGTTTCAGTGGTCCATATGTCAGTGTTTTGTTTCCTTAAATGGAGTCAAGTGTGCATCTCTGCTGCTGTCAGTTTGGAGCGTCCTACATCTGCTTTTCGTCTGACAGTTAATAAACATTTTCATCCCGTATCAAAGATAGCAATCTGTACATATTCTAGTCATTCTGGTGATGCGGCGAGCGGACAAGACCTCAACATGTGCTCACCTTTCTTCCCTGTGATTACAGTAAACACGAATTCTGGCTCGACAAAAGACGACTTTCACTGAGGAAACGCGTCACAAACTTGACACCGAAGAATCATCTGAAAAGCCAACAAATGAGATGCGGAGCGAGCCGAATGCGGTTCGCACATCTGGGAGTTTCAAAGAGCTATTGTCAGAGCGTCTAAACAATGCCAGCCTTCATCTCGGCTCACTCGTCAGGATCGCGCCAGTTCGAAGCAGTGTGGAGGATTTCAGCTCCCTTGCAGCGGGGGCGGAGGGGGTGGGGACGTGTTGCGTTTGGGATGACTGTGAGCAGGCCTTGACTCAGCTGTAGTCTCATTGGGTGTCAAAACATTAAGGATGAAACAAAGCCAAGGTGCTCACACACCTTTGAAAAAGATGAAAGGCAGGATAGTTGCTGTGTCTGCGAGGAAATTCATAATTATGCGCGTTGCTGTTTGCACTGGCCTCCGACTCCTCTGTGATATAGCGGTGAGTCACTATCAAAAACAAATGGAGCCCAGATCAGATCCAAGGAGAGGCAAGTCAGATCAAGGAAATGGAAGTGTAAACTCCGGTTTATCATTACAATCACTGCCGGCGGCTTTTATTAACTTTAGGGGAGGAACATAATGCTGCTGACTTAATAAAATGCTTTATAGGATCATCTCTGTGTAGTCATTTTATCCTGGTTAGGAGTTTTAAAAACTGGCACATATCACATCACGTACCCTGAGGCAGAAGTGATGATACTTTTACAGCTTCACTGCAGGCCTGAATGAATTGTGACTTTACATCTTTGGAGATATTAAAGAGCTAATTGCAGTTTATAAACGCAACGCTTCCTCTTTTAACCTTTACCCTGCAGAAGGTAGATGGATTTAAAATAATTCAACCTTAAGGACAAAAAATAATAATACTTTTATTTACCCTCCAAAGCACAACTAAAGTTAGCGTGAACTAAAAAAACTTTAACAGAGACCTAGCATGCAAAATTCACAATTTGAATGTTTCTGTACATTCATTTCGGGCCTCAGCTGCTTCTAAAAACACCCAGGCGCTTAAAAAGACACCCAGTCGTTTTATGACAATAAGTTATTGTTAGATTTGTTGAGTCACTGCACCGTTTCATAGCAACCCCAGCCCAAGCGGCGCTCCAGCACATTTGGTCAGCTGGTTTGCCGTTGTCCACGCAGTATAAAAGTTGTTGACTTGCCATTCAGAAAACACTTACTGCATTCTTGCTTGTTGTGGAGGAGGCTCCACTACTGCTTTTCAAATATGTACTTTGGAATAATTGCGCATCTGTTTGCAGCCATTTTCAAATGCGAGCGTCAGCGTTGAGTTGTGTGGTGTGGCCAGCATCAGCTTATCTGGATTTAAAGAAATAAGAGGCACTAAAACAGCTAATCCTGAAAGGAACTAAAACAGAGACTAAAATGTTATAATCAAAAAATTATTTTCTGCAAAAACATTTAATAAACATGTTTGTAGAGCTCATAGACATATACTCCTTTGTTTAAGGAAGCATGATAGATCACTTTTAATAAAATCCACCACTGTAAATAGCTTTGTTCATTTCCTATCAAATCTAACCAGTTTTATTCTCCCTGCTTAAAAAAAAATCATTTTCACAGCACCTCTTCCATATTTTACAGCAGTGGTAATGCTTTCAGGGTGAAGTGCAGTCATTTTTCACACTTTCACTTATAAACAATTGTAAACACCACATTGTTAAACACATTCCTCTGCATTATTGATCTATTATGTAAAATCCAAATAAAATACATAAAATTTAAAGGTTGCAATGCAAAAAGAAAGTTACAGGGATTTGACCACATTTGCAGCACTCTGTTTTTTATTTCTTTAGCATTTTACACCTGTCTTTAATGAGCCTGTTTTCCTTTTTTGCAGGGCAGTAAATGAACCTGGATGTTGCCTAAATTAAGCACAGAGATCAACTAGGAATGCTAGTTTCAATAAGCCCAAAGCAGTTTGGATTTATTTTCTCTCCGAGTCAAAACCAAAGCTTTTAACCAAAGAGGACATTGCTGATGCAGTTTGGTATTTACCAAAACAAGAAAAACAGAACTAATCTTTCCTGCCCCATAAACTGTGTCGGCCTTTAAAGGATGAGAAACAAGCACAAAGCAGCTCTCGCTAAATACTTTGGGAGACGGAAAACAAAACAGCCTCTGGAATGACCTTTCCAAAGTGAAGTGTTTTTTTTTTTTCTCTCGCATGCACCTTAAACAGGAGGAAGTTCCATATACATAGTTTCCCCTCACGTCACCGTAGACTTATGATCTTCAAGATAAAGAGCAGATCCCTTTCTTGGAAGGCAAAGTAATCTGTGGGCTGCAGACTGAGACGCAAACAAAAAAAGCATGTTTTGCCGACCAAAATAGAGGAGGAAAGGAAAGAGAAAAATCTGGGAAGGGGGAAAAAACTGGGGAGTTTCATTTGCCCTCTGCTCCACATTTTTTTTGTTGCTGTTTCTCCAACGGGAATTCTTCCAAAGGACGTTGGAGCTGACCCTCTGGGAGGTCCAATTAGACTGAGATAAACACTTCATGAAGGAACAAAGTAAGAGTAAACTCTTTACGCCAAATTTCAGCTGACTGCTTGGGGAAGGAACACGGCTGCTGCAGGAGTCATGCCTGGAAGTAGAAACCTGGAGTGCTGAAGTGCCTCACATTCTCAGGTTTTAGGCGATTAAACGCTGTTGTTGAAGAAAGGATACAGGCGTAGGGATCTGATTCAGGATAGCGATGGAGAAAGGCCATACATCTATCAGGAGAGGGGTGAGCTGGAGTCCAGGAGGATTGAGAAAACCAATTGAGTCAAAGCAAGAAATGCAGCCCACTGAGACCGACCACAACGCATCTTGGGAGAAGACGGGATTTAGCACACAGCGCATCAGCCGCAAAACAAGTAAGTCTTTGTTTTCTTTGGCATTTTATGGACTTATTTGGATGCGAAAGAAAAAGTAAAAGCAAAAGCTTTCAATGCAAAAATATATATAGCTGTGGTGTTCCCAGAGATTTGTCTGGTGCTTTAATGTGCTAGTGTGGACTGACCTGAGAATAAATCTTGCTTAAAAAGATTGAGACTGCCAACTTTTGAAGAGAGAGAGAGAGAAAAAAAAAAGTCCAGACTTGTCAATGCAACCTGACACAGAGAAAAGCTGCATGAAACATCTGCTCCTGGGAAAGCAGAATTGGAAAGACAATCATAAACACGTCTTAATATTCATCTCAGAAGCTGACAATCGTGGGATAAGCATTGTGGGAAAAGCCACTTGGAGCTGTACATTCACATTTGTCTCCTTCTACCTCTTCCAACAAACAAACAAGAACAAAAAAAAAAAAAGTCAAAAGTTGCCACACTGTGACAAATCACTCAGTCTGTGGAAAACACAGCAACATATCAATAAAAATAACTTCCTGTGGGCAGCGGCAATGTTTTCAGACACACTATTCAGGCTGAGTAATTGGTCATTGTGTATTATAATGGAAATGTCACAGACAAAAACTGTCTTATCTAGATGTAAAAAGCTGTGTGCCACCAACACCCTTCCAATCACTCATTACCTAGCAATTAGCTTTCACAGGTCACTGAGAACAGCACAAAGAAGCTGATAAAAACTCAGCTTCTTAAAGAGTTAATGCTGCAGAAACGTGAAGTTGAAAGTAAAAATAAGGAAAAGGGAAACAGAATTTGTCCCCTGATGTTAGTATTTCATTTATCTGACAAAGGCTTTCAAAAGTATTCATCCCCTTAGATAAAATCTAGGTGGTTGCCCAGTTATTAAGTAGAGCAAACATCTGTCTGATTGACTCGCAGTATAAATCAGCTTTCTGTGAAGTTTTGTGAGCAAACATCACGAAGACCAAGGATCACAGGTCGTTGTGGAGAACTTTAAAATGGGGGGTAGGTCATGATAACAAACATATCCTTTTTGTTGGACTTTAGAGGAAGCACTATTCATATCAATCATCTGAAAACAGAAAAAGTGAGATAAAACATTCCCTGGCAATCCACCTAAACTAATAAGCTGGACAAAAAAAAAAGCCCAGAGAAGTTGCCTATGTTCCTTGATGCCTCTGAATGAACTGTGAAGAAGGCAAATAATTGTTTAATAGCCACATGGATGCCACAAATCTGGCGAGAATGACAAAAAGAAAGCTACGGTTTAAAGAAAATCCTAGTGGATATGCCACAAGTCGTGGACACAACAAACACATGGAAATAGGGGCAATTCTGAAACCAAAATTGAACTTTTTGGCCAACGTGAAAGACATTATGCATGTCGGGAAAAATCTTCCATGTTTAATTTTAACTTGGAGATTAGATATTTTGTCGTATTTTGCCTTAATTATGTTCTCATTTCAGTAACCCAGTCACTGTAACACACAATGTGCGCCCACCTCAGGTAAATACAACTAGAAAAAGAGTTTAGAGCTTCTACTCGAACTTTTGAAAGTTGTAACGTTGAAAAATTATCCTTTTTTTTTAATTATCTTTCAAAAACAGAATTTAATGCTTGCCATGTCTAATTTGAATTGCATGAATCACCACATGTTATGCCAAAATTTAATCAAGGCTTATGAGTTATGACCCTATTGACTGAGCTGTGGCCTTGAATGGTTTTAACAGAAAGACATATGTCAAGGAATGGTGGTCCAGCTTTGATTAACATGTCAAGTAGCTATGATTAATGGCCCTCATAAAGTTTTATAATTTTAACACAGTACATATGTGATTTTTTTTAGGGTCTGATTTTCAGCTCAGATAGGAGACTAATAACTACTAGTTATTCGCTGCACAGAACAAGAGGTCTTTGTTGAGAGAAAACTTTAACGTGAACTATTTAAAATTTGACGCCAGACATGTAGGGAACACAGCGTGTATGTCTAAGGAGGAACTCTGGTCAGAAAAAAAAACTTAGATTTAACTGTGAGCCCAAAAGGGCAAAAATGCTACATATGGAGAAACACTAAACATCACTTTGAACAAAGTATGGTGGCCCACAGTGGTGTCAGCATTATACTGCGTGGAGGCTTTTCTTCGGGGAGGCTGATGGGAGTCGACGCAACAATAAATTGAGTTAAATACAGGAGAACCAGTTTGAAGCAACAAACGAAATGAGAGCGACATGGAGACTCAACTTCTTCCGGGACAATGACTAAAAATGCAACAATAGCTTCAATGGATAGTTTGGATCAAAGCATATTCAGTTGTTTAACTAGACCAGTCAACGTAAAAATCTACAATTTAGAATCTGTGGCAAGACTTGAAAACAAATCATCACAGATATCGCTACTTTGCAATCAAGAATGAACAAACACTGTTGATGTGAAAAAAGACGATAGAAACATACACCAAAGATGGCCGCATGTGGTCAGAGCAAAAAAAAAAAAAAAATTTGAGTTCTGTTTCAAAAATGTCTCAGAAAGGATGTGACATTTTCTTTCCACTTTACACTTATTGGCTATGTCGTGTTGGTCTACTGGGCAAAACCCCAGTGAAATGCAGTTTGTATTCAAAAAAATGTAAAACATTTCAAAGGGTACAAGTGCTTTTTACATGGCTCCACATGAAAACCACTGAGAGTTTAGGTCTCGGTCAGTCTGGTGGGATACACGGCCCGTCTGTTAATCCCCCTTCTTTCCATACCATTTCACATATCGCCTACGGGCTCCTGGGCTGTCATCCCACTCCCCTCCAGGCCATCAACCAGAAAAAAAGATAACATCCGACAGGGTAATCTGACCTTTGATACACAAATGTGGGGTTGGCCCCCTCGATTCAAATTCTGCTGCTGTAAGGGGAATTCTTCTTGTGTGCTCCACCCCTCGCAGGGGCAGCGGGAAATGGAGAAGACATAGAAAATGTTCAGGAGTGGAGGTGAGGGAGACATGAGGGGAGGGCAATACGATGCAGGGCTTCTTATATCAAGACAGGAAATTCCAGTCCTGCGTTTGCAGGTTGGAGCTCAGGGCTGCTGCAGTTCAAAGAGGGCAGACACTTGGTCCGAGGGAATGCTCAGTGAACACACATGGCATATCCCGACTGATGTGGAGGGCAGCAGGGGTCAGGTGCTGTAGCTGTGGAGGCTCACTGGTCTAATCCATGTAAACATAAGCTGAGGCATCTCTGGGTTGCACTTCAAAGATTGCAACAAAGGGTCAGAGGCTCCCCAGCCATCACAGGACATTTCAGAGATAAGCTGCTCAATACTTACCATTGACAGGACACTTCTCCAAAGCTGTCAAAACAAAGACGAATCTCTCGGTAGAAAGCTGCTGCCGAAACATAAACACTCTCCCAACAGAAGCGTTGGGCTTCACTCTCACAGGTGTCTCCGTTTTTATTATTTAGTGAGAAGCATACGTGAGTAAGTGCTACACATTTGGAAAAAAAATGAAACCAAAGTGGAGGTAGAGTGACAGACGGTGTAGCCTCCAGCTACAAGCCCTCCCTCCTTCTCTTCCCTTCCCTTCCCTGCCCTCTCTCCCTCTGCCTCTCTGCCTGTCTGCGTCCTGCTGGACTGCAGAGAAAAAGAAATCCGATCTTGTGTCTTGCTCCAGAAAAAAAAAAAAAAAAAGAAAAAGAAAAGTGAGGTGGGGGTGAGGGGTGTCAAGCCACCAGACGCAGTTATAATTGTAAACTCTTGTGGAAGTACTACATGACAGCGGAGGTCTGAGATTTGACATGAAAAAGGTAAGAGGGGTTAGGCGCTGATGTGGATCAGATGTAGAACAGAACGGCAAACTCTCAGGGAACTTGTGAGGATGTGCCGTGGTTTGAATCCTAACAGAGGAGCAGTTGTGTTGGATTGGTGAGGAAAGGTAACTTGTCAGAGGCTATGTGTTGAATGTGCTGCTCTGTCTGCAAACTTTACAGAATGTTTTTTCATGTCATTGACTGAATTCTGCAGGGTGTCTTGCACATTTTGGGTAATTGTGTGACCTGTATTGCTTAAACTTACCTTTGTGTTTTCTCTTAGTTAATGTTTGTTTACAGACATGTAGAAAAGAGGAATTTAACTGTAAGAAAAAAATCAGTAGGATTCAGTTGCATCAATTACATTTGCTCCAAATGGGCTTGGCACCTGCACGTTGCTTGATAACCAATCCGGCTTTTATGCTCTGGTATGTATGTATTGGTGTAGGCTGACCGTTTTAATCTGAATAATTGCTTTAGATTTCTGTCCAGAAATACGCAGCTTCAACTCATTTAAAAAAGATAAAAAATCAAGAACACCCATGAAAATGTATATACGAATGAAGCTGCATTAGACATTTATAACTGGAAACTGGGAGAGTTAAACCAACCAGTGAGAGCAGACAAAAAGAAAGAAAGTAAAGTGTATTTGCATGATTTTTCTTTTTTTGCAGACACAATGTGATAAGGTGTTATTTTATATGCCAGAAAAAGCCACATGTAGAATCTAATCATCGTAGCAGATTTACAAAGGATTGATTTACACCTAATTATTGCGGCTGGCGCTAGATTACGTCAAATATTGTAGTTGTCGGGATCTATAAGACTTTTTGTCTGAGAAAAGTCCCAAGAAAAACTTTAAATATTCTCCACCGCTCAGATTATTATGACATAGTTGAATGATTCTCCAGATGTATCTCCATGACAACCCATTCATTACTGTGCTCACTAAAGAGTTTCTTTTTCCTGGAGTGCAATTTGTTATATAAAAAGGCAAAAAAAAAAAAAAAAGCCTGGATCAAGTTTTTATTACTTCTTTGATGTAGTTACTATGTTTAAACTCTTGATTGTATAGCGAGTTTATAGACAGCAGTCTCAGAAAATCATTTTTGGTAGCTGTAGATTGTAAAAGTGGTCTATTAAGGGTTTGAGCTCCAGTATTGCACAAATTAGCTAGAGAGAGAAACCAAAGGCATGCTGGAAGCGCAGGCGGGGAGTTTTCTCAGCCGTGGAGGAATGCTCAGGGAGGGACGACTGCAGATGGCAGAGGAAATGGTTCCACTGCCTAGAAAATAAAGCTTTTAAGCTCAAACAACACAGTTTATGTTTCAACAGAGGCAATTTGGATCAAAACTGTTGAACTTGCAGAGGAAAAGGTTGTCAGACTCTACTTTTGCTGCAGCAGCAAACAGCTGCCCTACCTACTTTTTTTCTTTTTCCATAACTTTATTACTCAACAAGCTGTGCCTCTTCATTAACATTTTTGTTTCATATGTGTCTCAGCCTTCGTCTATTAGCTCACTGTCTAGAGCTGCAGACTGCTGAGTCAAATGTCCACAAAGCCCTATTTTTCTCGCCCCATCAGTTAGAATCAAAAGCAAACCAAACAACAATCTAAACCATGTGGCGAAAAAAGAATTGTGGGTTTTAAAGAGAATATTAAAACCTAGACTCATAAAAAACATTCCACATGTTGAATTTTTTTTGTTGTTGTTTGAATATTAAAACCTTTTTAACATTTTTGTTGTTATCCCTGGGGAGTTATCTCTGTATAGCAGTGGGTCTTTTTTTTTAAATAAAAGTTTCTAAGTACAACCATACTGACTTCTGCTGTTTCTAAATCGTGTATTTGAACATTTTTTTGTACTTACATCATCATAAATATGCTTTGCTTTTATTATTACTTAGCCAATCAATGCAAAATATGTTGGGATCATATGTTTGTTGACTGGCGATCCCAACTATAGGAGTAAGTTAATGAAGGCAGTTTCAGCTTGCAATTACATCTTTGCTCAGAAATGTCAAAGTTTCAACTTTAAGGAACTAACAGAAAGATCCTGTGTATGAATTTTCAACTGCAAACTACATATACACTGGTTATGTATAAAATCCAACATGTCTTTGATAAAATAAAAAATCTAAAACTAAACAATTAACTGCGCACTGGACTTTTCGTGTATTGTGAAATGTTCGCACACACAGCACAGTGAAACGTCTTCAGTAAACATGCATGCAATATTTGAAAGCATAAAATCCTTGTATTATTGGCTTGTATTTCTAAAAACAGTTATGCTAGTCACAAAGAAGGTCCATAAGAAAATCTTGCTTGTTTTGGAAGCAGTAAATGGAACACAGTTAAGTTGGGCTTGATGTGATGCCAAGATCCAAGTTGTAATTTATTAAACCGAATTCAACATAAATTTGCCACCAGCACTTGTTCCTGGTTTGCTGCTGCCTACTAAAGTTGATATGGGGAGCTCTCAAAGAAGCCTTCACTGCATTTTTCTATTGAGAAGAAAAAAATAGCTTGCATTTTTTTTTCTGATTTCTTTAGAGTGAACCTAAAAGACAGCCCATATATTAGTAATGGCACCAGTCCCATCGTTTGAGAACCATGACATACTAACACGGTATTGTAGTGCCAAAACTCTTCAGATTAAAACATAATAATGGATCCAAAAGGAAATGTAAACAAAAAACAATGGAATCAGAACTAATTATGTGTGCACTAGTTTTGAGTCTTTTCATTTGCCAAGTTCAGCTAAGCTTAGTGGTGTTTTGTAATGAATGGGGGCTAAACAGCTGTATCATTTTTCCTGTTTTCTGTGTCTCATTAGATCTGAGCAGGAGTGCCAGTTTATCGGAGAAAGAGCTGAAGGAGGCACGGCTGAAGAGTCACATCATTGCTGCTCAGCTCACCATCCCCTCCAACTCCGGCTCCAGCTCCAGGGGTGTGCAGCTTTTTAATCGGCGCAGGCAGAGAGTGAACGCCTTCACGCTCGAAAGCTGCGGACAAGGGTCAGAGGTGGACAAAACTGAGAATGTGAAAAGCGACTCCTTGTCCAACAAGCAAACCTGGGCAGAGAGGAGCTGTGAGGACAAGGACGCAGACCTGAACTTAAATAATAATAAGTCACACTTTTTGCCAGCTGCAAACAGCCCTTCAACTGGTGGCATAATGGAAGAAGAAAATAAGAATTTCATCAAAGATGAAGACACGGAGAACTATGATATCCAGGAAAGACACTTCCTCCCTGTCAAAGAAGAGCCGGAAGAAGAGGACGACATAAAGGATAAAATTCACGAGGGTCTAGAGGACGATGCTAGGCACAAAACTCCTCTGGGAAGTAATGACTCTCATCCAGCTGTGATGGCACATGTCGAAAGGAAGACAGAAACAAGTGAGGGCCACCCGGCAGTTGTTCCCTCTGAAAAGCTTCTTAATGGCTGTCACAGCACCTCTGGTTCAGAGAGGATTTTCTTAGTCTCACCCTCCAAGCAGACACCTGCCTTCCTCAACAGAACGGCTCGACCTTTCTTCTCACCACCAACTGTGCTCTCTCCAGATTCAGTCAATCCTGCTGTAGACATCCCACCTCCCCCATCTTATGCCACTCCTCCTCTCCCTTCTTCCACTCAACCTGTTACGTTCTCTCCTCCTCCTCCACCACCATCATATCCAACACCTCCTCTGCCGGCCTTCACTAACCGACCCCCACAGTCTTTCTACACTAGTCCACTTCCAATGTCTCCTCCCATGTCCCCTCCATGCCCTTCGCCATCCAACTTTCCTGTTTCCCAGCACCCACCTGCACCCCACTGTGGCCCTCTGACAGCTCCCAAGCCTTCCACCTTTGTTCCACAGTCCACTGGAGAAAGGAAGCTGATAACACCAATCAAAACAGGAATACTAGAAGAAGGCGCAGCCAGAAGGGCAAACAAGAAGTCAATGTTTACATTTAAAGAGAAGCCAGTGGTTGCTCCAAACCCTGAGCTCCTCTCTCTGGTGCAAGGAGCGGATGAAAGAAAGAAACATGGACACAGATCTGTCCCTGAACCAGCACCTGAAGAGGAGTTACTGGCTTTGGGAGCAGAAGCTTCCAACTTCCTTGCCAAAGCAGAGGTAAAGACAGAGGGAGCAAGAGCCCCAGAGTGGGCATCCTGTCTCAAAAGCTCAAAGACCAGACCGAGGCTGGACCACCGTCCAGAGCAGAGCCTCACGAATGTGTCAGGCAAGGGGGCTGAATTGTTTGCCAAGCGTCAATCAAGGATGGAGAAATATGTTGTTGAGAATCAGAATCCAGGACAAATTAGGTCTCCCTCCCCCACAATGTCTTTACCACCATCCTGGGTTTACCCATCGAACATGCCAGGAAGGGTCAAAGCCATTGCCAAGAACTCTGAAGTGAGCGCACAGATTTCGCAAAATCTAAAGGCCCAGCAAGCCGTCAAGCAAAAACCAAAACCAAAAGTTGCAGTACCAGAGCCAGTTCCAGAGCCACCAACTACTTTAGAAAATGGCTGCTCCAAGATAGAGATGGACCTCGCAAGACACCGTCCCTATCAGCTCAACTCTTCCCTCTTTGTCTTCAACCCGGTCAAGGACCCATTAAGCACGTTACCCAGAGGAACACCACAAGCAAAGAACCAACTCAGCAGCCAAAGTTTTTCTAGACAGACTTCTCTACCTAACACCTCACCATCTTATTATGGCAGTATGTCACCTCAGTTGCCTCTCACCTCCCCAAGAGGATCAGAATACCCAGCAAATCCGGCTTCCCCACATCCGAGGATCACTTCTTCGATGTCTCCTTTTTCTCCAGAACGAGTTTCCTCCCCTCGGTCTGGAGTTCAGGCACCAAAGCCGACATTTTCTGCCAAGAAGGCAGGAATTACACCACAGGTGTGGAGACCGACCATGTATCATTTTTAGATAAGACTGAATATTTCATAGATAAGGATCACATGGCTGCAATACGGAAGATAATTTAAGTGAAGCTAAAATTAACTGCACTTTCTTTAAACCCTTGACTGTTTGTGTGCCTTTTCATAATACCAGCTTTTGTAGCTGCATGAAGGAATTATTATGATATTTAAATTTACCATGAAATAATACCGCAAATTTAAGTTAGAGATGAAATGGCCTGCAAATGATACAATTATCTAAGTCAATGCATCCTAACTGATCTGTAAGACAGAGTATAATTGCATTTTTTTCTGAGAAACAAAATCCATTCAGCAGTGATTAAGTTCAGAAAATTTAAACTGTGCTGTTATGTAATCAATGAAAGTTTATATTCTGAAAGCAGCTCTGCACTTAAGCTCTCTAAACGTCAATTTAAAGAACGTTTTGAAACATGAAAACAATCTCAAATGTTCTCCACTGGGTACCATCAGGATTCTGCCTTACAAAGGCGCCTAACAGATGGCCTAGCATCTGGTTTGTGATCTATGATTTGTAACTTAACGCTTTTCAGAGCCATGAAAGTTGCAGCAATAGAAATCTTTTAATGCCGTCATGTCTTCAAGCAATTTCCCAGCTTTCTAGCTTCATTTACCTAAACACATGTTATATACATTTGGACTCTGTGCTACTTTATATCTGCATCATTTTCCGTTTCTTGACTCTGTTCCAACTTAAAGCAGTAATGCTGTCTTCATTCTGCTGTGTTTCTGTCTGCTTCTTTGCAAACTCGTTGATTTACTGTTTTTTCCCTCTGTTTCTGCTCACTGTCTCTTATAACTGATTGTGTTCTGTGCAAAAATGAGATGTTTCTCTTCTGATTAAATCTTCATGCTAAGACTTTGCAATGACTTCCTTCTGTTTTTTTCTTCCTATCATTTCCTGATCCCACCAGCATCTCTTAATTATTTAATGTCTCTGCTAAATCTTTTTTTTTTTTTTTTTGCTATAGCTGGGAACATCTAAGCTACCAGAAAACTGTACGTCTCTATCAAATACAGGGATGACTTAACAGAGAAAAATCTGTGCTCAATTTCAGATTTTGATCTTAACAGTTTTTAAACTCTTAAAGAATTTAAACATAAACATCTTAAGTTTATGTCTCACTGCAAAGCTCCAAACATTTGGAGTATAACCATGACATTGACATAAAGATACTTGCACTTTGAATTACAACACAACACCCTTCTGACATATTATCATCCTGAGCATACATAGCTGGTTCTTAATTGGCAGGACATATGATGAACTGCAACCTTTGCTTCAGTTGAGTAATTTCATATCCCCGCAAAGGGTAACTACCTCAGGAGGACCAAATGACAGTAACCTGAGAGAGACACTAAACACTAGACCTACTTGTGCTAATGGCTAGGCTTACTGAAGAAACACTTGTACAGGGAGGGAATGCTAAAAGGTGGTGGGCATGCAACTGAAGCTCCAAATGAAAACATAAATTTAAACCTGTTAAAACATTTGTACTTTTCTGATTATTTAACCTGTGTGTTGTGTCACCATGGTCAGTTAGAGAACATCCTATAATGATCATATCTCACACAAAAAAAAAACCAAAAAAAAAAAACATTGTAATTCCCATAAAAAGGATTTGCTAGTCTTAAATCTGCAATCTGAAAGATTTTGCTTTATGGATGTTTTTGTCTTTTACATGTACTAAAGCAGAACCATATGCTATGTTCCAACAGGAATTAGAGGAGTCATCCCCTGTTGAAATTACTGGTGAAACACCCACCGCAACCAGTACACCCAGCCTAACCAGACGCTTCAACAGCCCGGCAAACCAAGCAACTAGAACATGGATCTCCAGCTCTCAAACAAGCCAGTCACCAACCACCACCAGTGGATCTATCCGTTCTGTCACGTCTCCTGTCAATTTGTCCAGTAATGCAAGATCCCAGTCTTTTATATCCAGTCAGAATAGCCAGTTTTCCTCTGTTAATTCCACTTCTGCATCCAGACCCTCCCAAGCAGCTACAGACATTTCTCCATGCTCTCCACCTTGGGGCTCCAGATGTCAGTCCCCAGCTGTCAGCCAGTCCTTCACTTCTGCCTCCATTCCTTTTTCCAAACCGTCTGAAAACTCTAAAACCCATTATCCTATTTCTCCTCCTTGGGGTTCAAGATGCCAGTCCCCATCTGTGAGCAATAATAACAAGACCTCCACTGCTTCGGCTTTCTCCGTGTCCAGGCCCTCCATCACATCTGTCGCCACTTCTACAATCTCCCCTCCCTGGGGATCAAGGTGCCAATCCCCGGCAGTGAGTCAGAATACCCAATCTTCCACCTTTTCCCCTGGTCCTACATCCAGACCTTCCCAAACTCCTCCTTGGGGATCAAGATGCCAGTCGCCTTCCGTAAGCCAGAATAATCAATCCTCCGCTGTCTCTGTCTCCCCATCCAGACCTCTGCAAATATTTGCAGCCACATCTCCTGTCTGCCCTCCATGGAGCCCCCGCTCCCAATCACCTGCACTGTTTCAAAGCAGCTCATCCTTTCATTCCACTAATCCTCTGCACACAACGGCCGCTGCCTCCCCTCCACGACAACAAAAAGACAATCGCTGCACGTCCCAGATTGTTAACAACCTAGACTCAAAAGCAAATCACCGTCTCCTTGCAAAGAATATTATAAATGCAGCCAAACGTAAAAACAGCCCCTCCCCTGGAGCACCGAGCAGTCACGGCCTCCCCATTTCACCTGTGGGAAACTCTCAAAACGACTGGCAAAAACCGCCAATTAGCCCCTTCCAGCAGAGGTCCTTGGGTGCACAGTCTCCCACCTTCACCAGCCCTCCTGTCACCCCGACTCAGAGAATCTGCTCGCCCGTAAGGCTCTACAACACCCGTTCTCTGACCGACTCCGATGCCTCTGTTGAGTCCGAGGACTCGGGCCTCAGGTCGCCTGGCCTACATTCCTACAACACCTGCCCCCGTGGCTGGGGCGGCAGCCTGCGGGTCAAAAGAAGTACTGTCTCCACTGACCTGTGAGATTGTTAAACTACTGGATGTTCAATTAAAACAGAATTTCAGCATTCATAGACCCTTGTTTGGCCTTGGAAGATAATTTGAGTTTTGGACTGAGTTGCCTTAAATTTCAGTGAAGCTAATTGTTGGACCTAAATCATAGTAAATGTTATATTAAAATAGTTTTAGGTTTCCACGGGGCTCACATTCCTTGTATGCACTGACAAGAACAAGTTTTTTATGAAACACAGTTGCTGTGGCTTGTACGCTTCTGACATACCAAAAAGTGCTCAAAAAAATAAGCAAAGGTTTTAAATAGCCTCTACTATGCTTTTAAAACAAACACACCTTCACAGTCATTACTACATGAATTATACTGACTGGTCTGATAAAAGGCATAACAAGAAGAGACTTCAGGTATAAAACAGGCACATCAAATTAGTAATAACATTTAGCTTAGCGGGCCTTTCGCTGCTTTAGTTAAAGCATTATTGATGTTTTGTAATAGTACACTGCATGCAATGATCACATTTTACAGTTGCATTTCATTTCTTCTGTACTGCGTGTTATCTTCAGGTCCCTTCATCATTTTCATGTTTTAACATGCTTCAGTCACAAACCCTAATGTGTTTTAGTGTAATTTTAGAACTTTAAATGGTTTATGGTGGTTTTCAAATTGAAACAAGAACTAAAACAAAACAAAAAACAAAATGTGCATTTATATTTAGGACCCCATGTGACTTTCTAGAGTCACATTTTACTGCAACTATATTTGCATGACTTTTGGAGAGCGTTTCTGTCTGGAGCCGATAAACATTGGTTCTTCTTCTTTGCAAAAAGGCTCAAGCTCAGTTAAGTTGTATTTAGAGCTTCAAATTTTCAGTCACATTTTCTCAGTTGACTTTGGATCTGGACTTTGACTGAGCCATAATTACTATGAACATCTTTAGATCTAAACCATTCTATTGTAGCTCTGGTTGTGTTTATTGATGTCCTGCCTGCTGGCAGGTGAATTTCCCTAGTCTGAAGTCTTTTGTAGCCTCTAAATGGTTTTCTTCTTGTACGGCCCATATTTAGCTTCATGCATCTTCATAGGAACTAAGACAAAATTCCATTTCCGCTTAGTAAAATCATCCCTACGGAGGATTTGCTTAGGTTAATGTGCAGGATTAATCTTCTGAAACACATAGGCCCATCCATGAAAGCATAACGATTTAATTTTCTTTAAACATTAATGTTTATGATTGTAGTGTGACAAAAGGTGAGGTCTATGAAGGCCAACGACTTGTTTAACAAGTTACTCTAAGTTTCTAAAACGTTCTTTCATAATGTCCACATTGTCATTCTTGACTAAACTACACTCAAACTTTACATGAAATCCAATGGACAATTTATACAGTGCGATAACCAGCTGACATGTACATAAGTTTTATGAAATACTGAAATAAGTGAATGTATGCTTCATAGAAGGAAGCACAGAAAAGTGGAGTGTATTGAAAAGAAAAGACGTGGAAGTAAAGTCTAATCGAGTATGGTGAAATGCTTTAAAAACTTTCTCAGAATATTTTCTTCATGTTTCCTTTGCTATCACCAGTACTTATTGCTCTTTAGTCCATATTAGTAGGATCTTTGATGTGGAACGGATTAAAATATTTGAGTCTGTTTGAAAAAGGTTTAGAGGCAAAAGTGTATGTCAGACAAATGGAGAAGGAGAAACATGATTAAAATCCATGGCGAAAAGGACAGAAGCATGTTTGAAACCGAGTTGAGTTGCGAGCGAGATTGGAAGGATGAATTATATTTCAGCCGCATATGATAGCCTCATGTACGTTTTTAGTAACTTGTAAAGTTTCTTTTTATACTTGAATGCACTTGTGATCATTTCATTGTACAGGCAAAATTGTCATTAAAAGCTTGAGTTGCTAAAACAAAAGGCAAATAAATGTCTTACTATAGAACTTCAACCAGTCCTGGACAATGCTGCATGTTAGGGTGAAGCTGGCGATTAGTTGCAAATGTAAATGCTCCCAGAGTTATGTTTCTGCTTCAGGAAGTGTAACCCTGTCCACCTTGTCTGGTCCTGCAACAGAACAACAGATTGCTTTTTCGTTCGCTGACTCACAGGCTGAAAGCATCAGCACATTGCTAAATATTTACTCTGTGTATCTTTTGAGTGACAGCAACTTCTGCTCCTTGGTGTCCTTGCTCCTTCAGCAGGATTGAGCCTATCACTGTCAAGGATAGATTTCAGCCGAGGTCACCTCTGGGCAGCTTGCACACATCCTCGAACAGATACCAAGAAAACACATCGTGACCTGTTTAAGTTTGCTTATAGGTTGCATGGCTACCTGACTGTGTCACTGCGTTTCTTTAATTCAACTCGTTTTATATCATAACACAATTAATAAACTGATGCACAATAAAACATCTGTTGAAAACGTGCAATTTGTTTCATTTCCTTTAAATGCATTGACACATGATTTTGCACACCATGATTCACAGCACAGTAGTAGTACCTGAGAACATCCACTCATAAGAAATAAGAGGGTAAGTAGGAGTTTAAAGGTGTGTTTAATCATTGGGGTGAGAACATTATGTTCTTAGCAGCAATGGCTTCTTAGTCAGATTTTTTTATATTACGTTATAGAAGAAAGATAACAGCAGTGAACTTTACCTGCTCTATCAATAAATGTAATAAAAGCTAAAGAAGCTTTGCAACTATGCAGGTGAAAAGAAAATAGTACACTAAACATATGATTATCTTAAAAGCTTACCAAAATATGATGCCTCTTCTTTGTACAAGCGTAGCTCAAACTTGTAATATTAGTGGAGTTATTTGGACTGATGCCAATTGGAGATTTGCTTCCACAACACACAGCTTCATATTCTGAGAAAACCCAGAAATGTATGAAAATACTTCCTAGTATCTGTCAGGCACAGTAATGGAGTTTAACAATTTGGGTTTATTTTCAAGTTTCAGGATGATGGCATCTTGCAGGCACAGAGTTAACTAACTACTCTGTTTAATAAATGACCATAAGATTAAGAATAATTATTAAAACAGAATAGAAAGATAAAAAAAAACAATGATTAAAGGTGTTGTAGTCCTTTCAGTCAGTCCACACCTCAAACTGACTGAAATGATTTGCCTGCAAACATCATAAAATGTATTAGAGAATTTGTAAGTCATTGCGTCACGGGTTGCCCTGTAGGCAGTAGAATTGTTATTTTCCAACCATTTATGCTTAGTTTTAATTACAAATCACACTTTAATGGATACAATATTTAAAATTAATGCTTATTTCACGTTTCTTATTTTGATATGTAAAACTATTAAAACCATCCTGAAAAAAAATCAAACAGTGTATTATTTTTTGAAAAATTGTGTATATATTTATATAACTACTCAAAACCAAGGTCAGATTCCAGCTCCCAAGTGGATTCTCATCAAAAGCATGGAATAACCTAGCATAAATGATAACAGTGTTATGAAATAATGGTGTAATATGTTAGGACATTTTACAAATACTGCAGTGTCTATGATTTGAAAATCCCTTTCTATTTTATGTCCACATAAATCTGATAACTGAAATAAGCTACATGAACTTTTTTTCATTAAATAAAGCCAAAAAATCAGTAATGGCCCACCTCATGAGAGTATAAAGACTCATTTCTTTGGCTTTATAGCTTAGAGCTGAGTTCACTGTCAATTCGCCATGTTTGTAGCAAACGATTTGGGGAGTGGCATGTCCCCAACACCAGAATCCAGAGTTGAAAAGAAAACTTAAACCAGGTTCAAAGACTGCCATCTGTAGGACTTCAGACTGAAGTTCAAATTTGTCTACACTACTCTGAGCATTTCACGAGCTTAAATATTCAACATTATCTACTTCCTTTCTAACAAAGTGTCATTTTAAAGTGTGGCCATTAGACATTAGGGATATGAGAAAATATACTTAAATAACAAGTCTAATTTTTTTATAGCGTCATATTCTCTTTGTTGCTGGAGTAAAAAAAATCTGGTCAAACCAATATTTGTGTTTATTCAAATATCTGAGCATTTCTCATTACAAAATGTACTAATTTTCCACAAATTAAAAAAAAAAAAAATCTAGATCATTTTTGCAACTTTAAACTATTTTTTTTTATCATGCAAGCTAATTGTTTTGTTGTTGTTTTTTTTTAAATAGTTACAGTTTGTATTTTTTACAGTATGGTAAACCAAAACGAAAGCTGCAAAAGCCGATTATAAAAAAGGCAATAAGTAAGTAATTAACTAAATAAACAAACCAAAAGTTATATATGGTACTTTTTCTCTAATGAGATTATACTGTATTTCAAATCTTAACATACTGACATGTTACTATCAAAACTCTGTCTAAACATTTTTGCATTTTTTCAGAAATGCAAAATGTTCCACATCATATGCTAAAATTAAACTGGATAGTTTTCCAGATTGTTCAAAACAGTGTGTGAATCTGACTTACTGTCAGTACCTTGGCAGGTAATTGTTAATTGTGCACATGCACATTTGCTTTTATTATATATATTTTTTACATGTGTTCATGTCCTGTTATGACAAATGTGAAGAGGAGAATCAATAGATACAAGTATAAATGTTAAATTCAAATATTGTTACTATGTACAGAAAAATAATCCCAAACGTGTCAAAAGAATGTCACAACAAAATACATTAAAGTCCCAACTTTAATTCCTTGGTAAGAAAGCTAAAGATTAGTGATGAAAGGGGGACCTTCCAACCTTAAAGACTTTTAGGAAGATATTATTTTCCCATTGATTTGTAGAGAGGGATAAAAAAAAATTCTCATTCCATTCCTCTCTTAGCATTTAAATAAAACCATATCATTTTCAAAACTGATACCTTTTTACGTTGTCTTACCGTTTTACAAGTTGTCTGTGTCATTTTCCATCGGGAAAAAAGTATTTAGCCTAATGGAAACAGTTGTAAATATAAAGTCTGCCTGGCGTATGAATAATTTTGGGAATAAATGTATATTAAGCATAAGATTTATCATTAATTCACTAGAATTTTAGATAGGAGGGTGGATGTTTCAATGAATTTATTTAATTCAAAGCACTTTTTGTAGAATGACACTCGATAAATTTAATAATGAGGAGAGCATTACAAAACTATTGAAATTCTGTTTTGTCTAGTTTGTTTTGACGTGGCACCCCAACATGATGGCCACCATTCCATCGACCTTTTGGAAACTTTCTACATGTGGTCCTGTACTCACCTTTTTTGTTGCAGAAACATAATTTTACTACCACTATAACTGAAAGGGCATGAATGATAAATAACATGGTTAGAAATTATGTTACTACTATAGTAACAGAAGATGTGTGTTCTTGTGACATTTGAATTAGTTCCGTATTATGCCTGCAATGTGTTAATCTTTAATGAATCACTTTTTCTTTACCTGATCAATACAATGCTGCAATATTAGATTATAAACCAGAAGAACATTTTGTCTCAATTCAGCGAGAAAAAAAAACCTTCATTGACGACACAAGAGGCCGCTCTTGAGGTGAAAAGGGCCACAAGCCAAACACAGTGGGTTTTGTCGTTTGACAGCAAGGGCTTGCTTCCCTGGAAAAAAAAAAAGAAAACAAAGATGAAGGCTCTTATTAGCAGCGATGGAGTAGGCGAGATAACATTAGGGACGTCGAGCTGAGAAGTTACCTGCTTTAACACTATCTCTGTGTTTTTTGTTTTTGTTTTTAGAAATAAAAAGCCTTTTTTTTTGTTAAATGTCAGAAGAACCGCAGATGGATGTCTGTGCCTTAGTTAGGTGTTTCCGAATTGTTGTTGTTAGCCGCTAACGCTAACTGTAGAAGTTCCGAGCTAGCTGGCCTAGCAAGTAAGAGAACGATAACAAGTGACTTATGTTTGATTCGTTTTGCCCGGTGGACCCCGGTGAGTAAACTGTGTTTCGTCCAGCTAATGGAGACAACAAACCTCAATGGGAGTAGTTCGGGAACTGCGGCTTTAGCTGAGCTTTCGAAGTACCTATCCCTGTAGGTTACTTTAGCTTCCCAGATAGCCGCCGTTACTATCCCTCGGAAGAATGAGTAGAAAACACCGTCACCTAAAGGGAGCCGAAGTCAGCTGCTGCGTTAAATACTTCTTATTTGGATTTAACATTATATTCTGGGTAAGTTCAATGAGTTTTGGCGTTTACTTTCACTTTATCAGTATTAAATGTCTCTGGATTGAGAAAAAAAGTTATATCAATGTAAAGCTATCTCAACTTAACGACCGTTGGTGTGGAACAAATGTTTTTTCATGTTTGGTTTATATTATTATTTTATGTGTTAATTCATTTATTCTATATTTAAAAGCATTTAATTTGTCTTTTATGCCAGTTGGTGTTCTGATTTGTCTAATTAATGCTTCCTTACATAACCGATAAGCTACTGATCTTGATTGTTCTGATTCAGGTGGAACATTTTTTTTAAGTTCAATACAATGACAATGAAATGGCTTAAAACTTTTAAGATAAACCCAGTAGCGTTGTTATAGCTTATTTAGCACATTCTCTGTTTTTTTTCTCACTACTTTCTCTATCCTGAGCGTATTTTCATTTGGTGACTTATGTCACCAAGTGAATGACTAATGTAAATTAACTCTGAAGTCAAAATGTTTCCCATTTATGAAAGGAAGAGCTTGGTAATTTGTTTGGGTTTTCCTAATTTCAGCTTTACTTTAAGATAAAAAGTAATATCTTAAAGTAAAGTTAGCTTGTTGTTCTTACCTCTCGTTTTGTTGGTTGAAGTTTGTTTTATACATATTTTGTTAATCT
This sequence comes from Poecilia mexicana, assembly GCF_051168715.1. Lineage (NCBI taxonomy): Eukaryota > Metazoa > Chordata > Actinopteri > Cyprinodontiformes > Poeciliidae > Poecilia > Poecilia mexicana. The sequence goes on from NW_028263379.1 coordinate 24,746,287, forward strand.
AATAAGTGGTTGTTTTTGCCTGTAAGAACATGCATTTGTGTAGTTTAATACAATACACTGATAGCACCAGGTTGACCTAGCAACCTGGTAGCAACCCGTTTTGCCTTCAGAGCTGCGTTGAATCTTCATGACAAACTCAACAAGGTGTCAGAAACATTCCTCTGAGATTTTGGTATGAGATGATGGCATCACATACTTTCTGCAAGTTTATTGGCTGCACATTCGTAATACTAATCTCCCATTCTGCTACATCCTAAAGTTTCCTTATTGAGTTGTCATCTGGTGACTGTGCAGGCCATTGGAGTACATTGAGCTCATTGTCATGTTCAATGTACCAGTTTGCACAGAGTTGGAGTTGGTTGTGTTATCTTCGGGAAATGCCTGTAAAATATCCATAAAATAGCCATAAGAAGATGGGTACTGTGGGTTTAAAGGGATGGACAGTGTCAACAACAAAATTAACCTGGGCTGCAGCTCAGGTTAATTTTTCAGGTTAACTTTTGTACTAAAGTGCCCCGACATTCATGGGACCACGCAATTTTTTTCCACTCTGTTATTGTTCACTTTTGGAGGTCTGTGGAAAGTGCAGCCACAGTTTCCTGTTTTTAGCTGAAAGCCCAGTTGCAGCCAGTATGGTATTCTGGTGATGCAGAGACGGTATTCAGGCAGCCTTTATTGCAAACAACCACTGTTTCTTTTTTGTAATGCTGAATCAGTCTGCCGCTTGCCCTCTGACACTTGACGTCAGTAAGACATTTTTGTTGACACAACTGTTGGTCACTAGATATTTTTTTTCTTACTTAGACAATTCTCTGTAAACTCGAGGTGGTTGTATGTCAATAAAAAAAATCCAGCACATCAGCAATTTCTGAAATACTCAGACCAGCTCGTCTGGCACCAACAAAGTCATTGCATCCTCTTTCTGCCTCATTTTGAGTCATGATTCGATCGTTTGCAAGTCATCTTCACTACGTCTAGATGCCTAAACCTTCTGAGATGAGTGGTTGAGTTGATATTTAACAAGCAACTGAAGAGGTGTACCTAATAAAGTGGCTCGAGAATGCCTCTTTTAATCAGCCACTAATCATTTAACACATAAGCTTGTATTAACCGTGATTGTTCTGATTTAGGTTTTACAGTTTGTTACCCCTAGGAGAGGCAGTATTGTGGTTTGGAAGGTCTTAGGTAACAATACCAATGTTTTTAAAAAGAAATAAGCTAATTAAGTAAGTATTTCTTTCTGATTGTTTAATATATTTCTAGGTGTTGTTACTATCAATCTGAGTGATGGGATAACTCCTTAAGTCCACCATCTTTATCCCTCCTGATCGTGAAAAGTTTCTCTGTTTAGGTTGACTCACCACTCCCTTCCTCAAACCCCCTCACATCGCCTCTGTGCACCGTGGTGTGGTATAATGTCTGTGGGTGAAGTAATGGTGTGTCTGTCTGCCCCGGAGGATCTTCCCACACGCAGTTGTAAAGAAAAGGCCACACGGCCTGAATACTACACAGCTCTGCCTCTTTTCAAACATCTCCTTTAAAAGTCTGCACAGCCATAGTGCTCGGCTTTGCTTGACAGCATTGTTTTTTCTGCACTCGAATTCACAAAGAGGCGATGGTAAGAACAAAGACCAGCTTGAAAGGGAGGCACTGGTGGTGTGTGAGGCTCTTGTTTTCATCCATTATGCATATGTTCTAATTGGCTCATTAAATATATGGAACGCAGCTCTCTTCCTGTTCGTCATCGCTTACCCGCACCTCAAGACCTTGAAAACCGAGGAATTCTGACACACTTGCATTATGTAAAACTGAAGTAATATGAACTAGATAAACATCCCCTGAGCTGAAGTCTTACGTAGAAAAAAAAAAAAAAAAGTGTGTGAATGTGCAGTAATTTGCTTGAGATGAAAGCGCTTTGTAATTCGAATGGATTGGGGATTCAAGCGGGGAAATATTGAGTCAGAGGGCCGTGGTGCTGTGTTTGACTCATATTGCGTTCTTTCAGTTTGACACTCAGGCCAAGGCAACAGGCTCGTATCTGCGCTTTGTGTGAAACTATGGAACAAGTTCCAGCTCGCTGGCTGTTTCCGTTGATAATAACAAGAAGATGTTTCCCACTTGTACGTGAGCTGCGGAGCCGGATTTTGATAGACAGACTCGTGCATTGCTCAAATAGATAGAGACGGGAGGTTATTCTTCTTAAATCAGTCCATTTGTTTTTCTCATAGCGATCTTGTCAAGCTTGAAAACACTGCCTAAATTGAGAGAGAATGATTGTAAGGCCCACAAATACTCTGCTGGGTTCACGCTAGTGCTGCTTTTCTCAGTGAATTTTCATCCTCTCCTCCGAGCTTGCCCCGGACAGCCAGACATTCATGCCGGAAAACAACACACCTTCTCTCGTCCCTCGAATAGATGCATTCCTCACATCTATTTAATTAATCACATTTTCTGCCTGAGCTGCTGAAATGTGTGGAAGCTCTGCATGCTGTAATTAAGAGCTTGTTAAGCTGTAACCAAGTTACCGAATTGGTTGGATGCAGAGTGCCATTAGGCAGCTCCACAGCTCCACATTGTGTGTTTCACAGTTGACGGCACGGTGCGCATCGGATGATCCCCCGCAGGTGGAAGGCCATCGAGGGACACGTGTGAATGCATTTGTTTGGGAACAAACCCGTCAAGACCAATTTAGAGCTGAATCTGTTATCCCCCGGTATTAACATTTACCTGAGCCGATCCGGTCTCAAGTGAACTCTTCAGAGCAGGATGTAATTCAAGATACTTTGTGTATCTGTACAGCCTCATCACATTACTACTACGTGCTTAAATATTTTGTTTGTTGATGAACTATTTCAAGTGTGTGACGTGGGTACAAATAGCACAGGTGGTTTTATAAATAAACAGTGAGCGTGAGGTGCAGGGTTAGTTTTCCACCACACGAAGAGCTTTGAATTTGTGGTCAAAGAAGTTCAGTTTTAGTTGGCATGCTAGTTGTATCCCTAAACTGAAACATCTTATGGCTTTCAGCAATGTGACGTGTGGATCAGTTCAGCCTCGTCAGAGTCACTGTAGTCCTGTTGGCTATATCTCTGATACTCTCTTTGCTTAACAAGTCGGTACAACAACGTCTTTTTCTGCTTTTCCATATGCTTTTCAGTTTTCAGACGATGGATTTGAACGGCTGAAAACCTAACTTCACTTTATACTTCTCCACAACTTGACATCTTACCTGTCTGCTTTGTTCCTCGGTCGTCTTGATGAGGGTGATTGTTCACTAATGTTTTCTAGCAAATCTGAAGTCTTCACCGGACAGCTGTATTTATTTTGTATTTACTTTAAATGCAAATGGGGTATAGTTACAAATCACATGGAATTTATTCAGGGGTTAAACATGAATGGATGCAAATCCACACCAAACAATATATTGGGTCTACATATTAAATTGTTTCCTTAGAAAATCTAACTAAAATACTTCAAAGATTGTGGTTGTAATAAGACCAAATGTAAAAATATCTATATCAAGGGTGTGAATACCTTTGCCAAAAACTGTACCAACTCCAGTTTTAGAGCTTGCTTTCCATTCATTAGTTGTGGCGCTAGAGCAAGAATTGAATAAATCTCTCATGTACTAAATCTTGCATAATAAAGTGTTACTCAGGTTAGTATCAATTTCTCACAGTATCAAGCTCGTACATTGTGATCTCTACAGGTCACACAGTGTGCGCCAACTGTTACATGACAGCAGTTTTTAGCAAAACTGAAGATATAAATCTTTGTAAAAAAAAAAAGTTTTTCCTGTTCAGAGAATTTTTAACTTTAATCTGACATTTGACTCCTTCTGTATAGGTATGCTCTAGTTAAAAAAAAAAAAAAAAAAAAACTTTAAAAATCTTTAAGTGCATTTTATTGAGTCAGACAGGTCGTTTAGATAAGTGTGAGTTTCAAAGTGGTTGGAGACATGTCTTAAAGTTGGTTGAGGTATAAGATGATTTTGCTCAACGAGGAATCTTTTCATGTGCTGAGAATCTCTGTCCTCATGGAAAACAAGCTTCTGACACCAGCATTAGTCAGAACTTTCTGGAAACGATCCTCAAAGCCGAATAAGAAAGCTGTTACAGAAACATCTTGTTCCAGGGGTTTATTTGTTCTGTGATCAAGTACAAAGGTACAGTGATAAAAACAGAATGACAAATGAGATCCAAACTTCCTACAGCAGAGTTGGAGGATAAAAATTCAAAGACTGAGTCTAATTTTTAAATGGATTAGAAAAAACTGCTTTTCCTGCTTGCTTGCATTCATTTCCAAACTGTTAAGAGGTGATTAAAGAAAAAAGCAAAAAAAAAGACTGCCATAACAATCAATAAGGAGAACTGTTGTCTTCCAGTAGGAGTAGTGCTGTAGTGTCTTAGTCTTTCTGACCTAAATTTAACCTCAGGGGCTCACATTACACTCTGGGAAAGTTTGATAAAAGGAAGTAATGTGGGCAAAGCTCAAAAGCAGGTTCAGATTGCTTTCATTTGTTCCATTCATTTGAATTCCTTTCAATCCCAACCTTTCTGTGCCGCGAGGTACGTTTGATTTGCAGATAGGCCTTGAAAAGCAAAGAGTGTTGGCACTTACCTATAACCAGAACTGGCTACTGGGATTGTGAGGGTGTGTTAGGCTCTGTCCTTATGATAACGCACGTTTTGCTGAGACGTGGTTCGAGCAAACACCATTTTGGTTTTAGTTCTTTTCAAACCTCTGTCCACTTTGAAAGTGGTTCTCAAAGTGTTACTTGTTAACTATGTAACTGATCAAAATTCAGAAAAAGGGGACACCTTAACAGGTGTTTTATTCAGTTCTTCCCTTTGAAGAGAATAATATCAATTGTCGACTGGGGAGGTCTACGAGAAACGCCAAAACTAGTCACAATGAAGGGCTGACTATATCCTCAAGAGTTAACATTAGAGTAATTTGTGCTAAATCTGCATGACTGAAAAGCAGACAATACTAATGCCTGCCTAAAAATTGGCTTTCTAATTTGGAGGCTGTGACCCCAAGACTCTGTGCTCCTGCTCAGTGTTAGTAATTACACAAAAGTTTGCTTAAGAAATCTTAAAATTGTACATTTAGAAAAGTGAAAAAAAATAAAATAAAATGCTTTTCCGTCAGCTGACCAAGGTCTACAGCACAAGTGGCAGATGGAGTGATGAGTGGTCCAGCGAGAAGAATGATTACTTTCTTAAATGACTTCAGCTTTATTTTTGCTAAGAAAAATTGTGCGAAATAATATATAGATTAGCAAAACCTGCATTGCTAAATTGACTTTTTCCCCCTGATTATCTTTTGTTTGGTTATCCATTCGAATCTGCAGGCAAGGTAAAAACCTTGTGGTAAGACATGTATAGTGTTGTACGCTGAACAAAGTTTTACGTTGGTTTCCATACCACAGACTTATACCACGTCTGCCTGAACTTGCATGTCTTTTGTCGTGATTCTGCAGAACTTGCTCTTGTGTTACGACAGGGGTGAGGTGATATAATTATCCTCAGGTTGTTTTTATTTTGTTTTTGTTTTTTTTTCTTTTCATGCTTTTGTTGTGATTCATGCAAACTTGGGAGGAAAAAAAACACTGGAAAAAAAAAACACAAAACAGCTTTGAATATGATTAGCTTCATTCCTGTTTGAGTATTTCTACTTGTTAAGGTGGAGCACAATCTGTGTGTTCATAATCTACTGGATGGACTTTGCTCCATTGCCCTGTAAAATTCTCCAACATTTTATGCCCCGCCTGGGCATTTATTTATTTTTTTCTTTTGTCTATCTGTCTTATTATTTTCTAAACTAAGACTCACCTTTGTTTTTGTCTTGCAACTTGCAAAGCGTCTCTGTGAAACCACAGTTGTAATCGAGGTGCACAGTGTATAGAATTGCAGTTGTCATCACAATATCGGTTTGACCCCCTGGGCACTTTATGTCATAGGACTCCATATTTCAAGTGCTGTGCATAAATGCACTGCATACTGGTAACTTCTTGCCTGGTCAGTTGGTTAGAAAAATGTGGGTGTCTTGTCTCCAGTAGAGCATAACGTTCATGCTGTAACTTCGCAGTTACTTATTTTCCCTGAGTTTGCGCTGCCGTAATGCTAAATATGTTAATTATGCTGTGAGTGAAGGAATTTGAACAGGTGGATCTGAGCAGGGCTGAAACAAGCAACCAGGATGAAGTGAAGCTCTATGAGAAATCCCCTTGCAGATACAGGAAGAACATGCAGAAACCACACAGAAAGGCTGTATCAGACAATTTTGTTTCCTCCTCCTATGGCTTTAACCAGTTTTTTTTTTTTTTTTTTTCTTTTTCGAATCCCAAGTACACCTTAGAGTTTTTTTTTTTTTGACTATTATCCAACTTGTGCTGAGTAAAATTGCCTCTCTCTTCTTCTTTTTTTGAACCTCTTAAGTCGAACAAGGTTAAGTGTGAGTTGGTGCTTTGTGATGAGCGTTTTGTGCTGCTTTCCCGGTCACAGTCTGACTTAAACCTGCTGCAGGTCGCCGCGTGTTAAAAACAGTAAAGCCTCTGATCTGTCAATCTAATCCCTGCTACCTGGTGTCTGCCTGTGTATCCTGGCTCTTCCTGGCTGTCACTTCCTCTCTAAATCCGGCGCCACCACACCCTTCACTAGAACTGTTACGCAACTACCATATCCACCCAAACGTGCTGCGGCTATCGTTGGTTTAAAATACTTTTTGTTGTTTTAAACATCTTTTTTTTTTTTTTTTTTTTTACTCTGTTCAATAAACTTCAAGGTAAATTAACTTATTTTAAGTGTACCTATGTGTTACATATTTGGCTATAATTGTGATTCAGATATTTTCAAGAAGTTTTCAAATATTTCTGATTTTTTTTTTTTTTCCCAGATTTTTCTGAAAAACAAAAATCCATAAATTAAATTTGTATAGATCATGGTAAACAACCAAATAAACAAAGTAACCTTTCTTGGCTTTAGCAACTACAGGATTTGCGCAAGATATCCAAACTGTGATTGTTTTTTACAGTTTCTCAACCCTAATGCAAAACTCTTCTTCTGTTTTGTTAACATTTATTCAGCAATGGTCTTGTAATATTAATGTATACCTTAAGGTGAACTGTGGAAAGTGGTGGATATCAATGAAAGCCTAGTCTGCTTATGCAGCAAATAACCACCTCAAAAACCCACAGAGCTCATACTGGCTTTACACAAAGGAACTGTAAACTGAAACTAAGATACGTTTCACCTGTAGCTTACACAAACTTCAATCGATTTAGTGCAAAACTCTGACGATCAGCAGCCAGTTTGCAGATTGCGACATCTTGGCGTCTTGAGCGAGTCTTACTTGCTGACCTAACTCATCTTCAATGGTAAAACAAGTAGATGTGTCTTTCTGAGTCATCATGCACACACACTGCAGCTCAGCCCCAGACACAACTGTTGTCGATTTAAGAAGGGAAACTCAAGAAGAACCTCATGTGACACATGTACATTGATGTGCCAGATTAATCAAGGAGTTATTTGGTAAAATATCTGATAGCTGCTGCTTTACGGGGGCAAAGAATCGGCTTTGTATGAACGCCGTTCTGTGGCCGCTCTGCAGATGAGTAGGGGGAAGAAAAAATAACAACAACACACAAGTACTTACTGTGACGTCTGCTTTGCATACTCTGTAAACACAGGCTTAATGTTTGTCTAAATTTGATAGTTAGAATAAAGTGGTCAAGTAAGTTTTGAGTTTCTTTTGCTGCTTTCTTTCAAATGTTGGCAAAGCAGCACTCCAAGGTTTTTGCTTAACAGTCGAGTGATCAAGCTTTAAAGTACATACTCGCAGAGCCTTAAAGCTTCGGGGGTTGGGGGGAAAACACCCTCCAGTTGCAATGATTCCCTCTTCTAACAAGAGACGTAAAGCACCTTAAAATCACTTTTTCAGACACGCAGCGTTTATGGCTTTATTTGTTAAAGCGGTGCCATTCAATCATTCAGACGTGGCTCACTTTGGCTCCGGTCTGACAGGCCTGTTAAAGTGATGGAGAGAGCCACAGTGCCGGTGCAATATTTGTCATTCTTGCGATATTGAAACGCATAACAAGGGAAGTCTAATGCTAAAAGTCCTGCTTAAAACCATAGGTTTTGTTTTCCCACAGCGACACCCCCTCCCCCCCTTCAGCATCATTCACATATAGGCAGAGGCGAGCATGTGGGTGGATGTGCAAAACAGAACTGCGACTGTAGTTTTGTTTTGTGCATTTGGCTCAATGTGGTGTAAAAGTAAAACAAAACAACAACAAAAATTTAGTTTTGTAACTAAAAATACTTATTTTGCCCTCGAAGCAGTTTTTATCTTATTCAAGTTTTAAGTTCAGACTTGTGTCCAGGACTGCGAAGCTGCACAATGACTCACTGCTGATAAGAAAAAGTCATGGAAAAGCACCAGAGGGGTTCATGAAATAGGATAATGACATGTTTGGTTGCAATGGCTTTTTTTTTTTTTTCTCCAGTTTTTTTTTTTTTCCCTTTATAATCTGTACATAATGCATTTGCAAATTTTAGGAAGATGTTAATCATTTCAAACCAGACAATTCTCCAATTACTTCTTACTGCCTTGATAGCAGAAAACATGAGTTTCCAAAGCTGCTCCGGGAGGGAGCGACATGAATAAATCTGTTTTAACGTAGTTAAAAAGTGCTGAAGGCAGTTGTTCTGTCCGCTTCCCTTTACCTTAGAGACATGCCTGTAAATTACGCCGATCCCACAACAGACCTGATAAACGAGTGTTTTATGAAACTCTTCCCCAACTGAATTACTGCACATAATGCCTTGCATTTATTTCTAGTCAAATCTGAGTCATGCATTCTTAATTGTTATATTTTTAGGATGTTTTTTTTTTTTCTTCCTCTCTCACAGTGGAGCTGTCTTCTGTCTGCTTTGTTTTACAGTTGCTAGGAGCAGCATTCTTGGGTATAGGCCTGTGGGCATGGGCGGAGAAGGTATGTATAAACACACGCTCGCAAATGCAAACTGTGAGCGAGTGAAATTATCACCACAGCATAACTAAAATTCCTCAAGATTCTGCGTGCTGCGGATGTGATTTGCCGCCGAGTTGAGGCTCGGACGCAGTATTGTATAAAATATACATACGGGAAGATTATCTGAAGATTTTTTTTATCTTCATTTAGCCTTAGAAAAACTGGTTATCTGGTTCTGCACTCCTGATATGAGTTTCAGCATTTAGTTTTTGATTCAGGAAATTTGAGCTAGAAAAAGGGGGAGAAAAAAAAAAAAGCTATTAAAATAACACCGATTTGACTCAAAGACGTCAAAAGTCGCAAACATTTTCGTCTGAATGTCCGCCAAAGGAAAAACACGTATTTGAACACTTGTTGTTGTTCTGTGCACAAGTAAAGAACACAGAGGTCATCTTTCACCATTAACCTTTCATGAGCAGCGAGTTGTGGCAACATCCAAAACTTCTTCCAGTTGAGTTTACAGTCACTTTGCTCAGTAATTAGCAAGAAATTATACCAGTGCGCTCCGTAAATGCCGCAGCGGCGTGGCCGTGTGTACCGATTAGCAACGTGTGGCCATGAACTGTGTGCAAATAGCGCTGCACTGGAGGACCTTTGTGGAGCGGCGTGAATAATTTATAGGGATTAGGTTGCATGATGAATTGCAGGGGCTGAAAAGGCCTAATGGTGAATCTGAGTCTGAGTGACTAAGGTGATTAGTTTCAAGCTCAGTTCTTGGAGCCTGACACATTATTGTTTAAGGCTGTGTGCTGAAGCTCTAATGAAGGCAGTTTATTCTGCCACAAGTGACATAAAAAACATAAGAAAAGCAGTATTGCCTGTTTCATGTACCGTTTCCTTTGCCCAGTACATATTAACTTGACAGTATAGGATTTCATTATTATTATTTCTTTTGTTGTATTTCAGAGAATGTGTTTTTTTTTCTTCTCTTTGTAGACTGTGGCAAAGAAAGCAAACAGTGGGTGTTTTCGTTTATGTTTAATTCCAGTGGCTCCCTACTTTGACATACAACCTTAAAATAAAGCAACATGTAATTTTCTTCAGTACAAATAGGCACACTGTGGTGGTAACGGTGTGTGAGATGGCAAAAAAATATTCAAAACAGTTTTTAGGAGTAAAATCATAATCTCAGAAAATTTTTAAGTTGATTTATGTGAAGTACATGCAACATTTAAGATTTTACACTTGCAAGTTGCTTAGGCTAACTCAAAAACTGTGATCAATTTAAAAGGTAAAAAAAAGAATCACAGCTAAAGTAAAGGGCACATTTGCTACATTTTATTGCTAAAGGAAAGAGAGGAAAGCAAAGCGGTTCATGTCTGCACAAGAGAATATAACGGCAACGAAATGGAGACAGTGTGCATGTGTCGATAGTTTTTACAACCCATATTTATTGGGCTTATTATCATCTGACTCTGCATGTCTGGCTACGACTTGGTTAGCTTAGCGTGCTCTGTTTTGATGAGTCGTCAACAATTTGCTCAGGTTTATTGGGTTTCCCGTTAGTTGTCTATTGCCCAACCGCTTTACAAGCTAAGCTTACGTTTCTACGTGCCTATGGTGTGCTGAATGCTGAGCACACAGACAGGAAGTTAAAACACCAAATACAACAATCTCTGTTTTACACCAGGTTTTTTTTTTTTTTTCTTTCCTGTGGGCATCAGCATCATCACGGTGAGGAAAGGATTTCCTGCTGCAGCAAAAAACGCTGCTGAGGGACAGTAACTAATGATTCTGTCACTGCAAGAGCACCTAATGGCTTTGTCACTCTAAACTCTAGGTAAAGGTGTAGCTGTTGCAAACTTTAAATAAATGTCCCTAACGCAGACACCCATGTTTAATCGCCTGAGGGAGAAGAGCGAGCGCTTTGGTTTGGATTACAGCCTGGTGCTCTGCAAAAAAGTAAAAATGCGATTTCTGCGGCGGCGACACCATGAAACAGAATAAAAATCTGTTCCAAGTCAAGAAGGAGCTTTAACCAAACACCTTTGCAGGTGCAGCGGCTTCTCTGTTTCTTTCATAGTTTAAAATAACAACACTCTATGCTTGGCTTTGTGAGTGTTTCTATGTATATCTCTCATTATGAAGAGGAGATGCACAGAAGAGAATCACGATCCTTGAACATGTTTCTAGCCTATTATGTGTGTTTTATTAACAGTGCAACTTCACTTAATAAAACTGGTAGCATAAAAGTGGTAGAAGCGTCCTCTCAAATGCTAACATCAAAACACTGAAAAGGTTTTTTTTTTTTTTTTTTTTTTATGCAGACTTTTATCAGGGCTCTTTGAGCTCTTTGCTCACGTTTTGTCTTTTCTTTCCCCCTCAGGGCGTGCTGTCAAATCTGTCGTTGATCACCGACCTCGGGGGCTTTGACCCCGTGTGGCTCTTCATGGTGGTGGGAGGGGTCATGTTCATCCTGGGCTTCGCCGGCTGCATCGGAGCGCTCCGAGAGAACACCCTCCTGCTCAAATTCGTAAGCCGTTTCTCCGCCCCAGTTGACACCTCCCCCGCTTTAGATGTGTGTGGTTCGCACCAGCGCCGAGGCCGGGTAGCAGGTGTCACTTTGACTCACCGGAGGCCAAATGCTCCGAGTTGGTTACACATCACAAATACGTTCTAAACTCTGATCCACAAAAAAAAACCAAAACAAAAAAACAACAACAACAAGCAAACAAACAGAAAAAAAAAATGCATTAAGAAACGAGAAAGAAACGAGTCTCATTTTCCACTGCTTCTTGGCTTTTTATCTTTTATATTGAAGACCATCGCGTCACCATTAAGGTGGTTTATTTGGGGTAGGCTGCGTCGATAACGGCATGTGACCGACTGAGACAAATTTTCCTCATTGCTGGCTGCGACTCTGAGCATCTACTAACTCCAGCAGACGTCCATTAGCAGCAATAAGTCAGGCGTCAGACTGAGGAGCTAATGTGGCTTTTGTGCATTTATCATCAGCCCCGTCTCCTGCATTTACTGTAAATGGATAATGTAACGGCACCTGAGGGACTGCAGGCTTTGTTGCTGCACTCTTGCTTGTCACATCAGTTCAGGCGCCACATAAAAGACGCCGGAACGCCAGAGCTTCCCTGCTCGTTTGTTTCAAAACACCGTCAAAGAAAAAGTTTGCGCATTTTTATCCGATGCGTTCATCCTCGTGTGACGTGACGCTACGTGTTGTTTTCTGTGTCCCGTCCTCTCCAGTTTTCCGTGTTCCTCGGCTTGATCTTCTTCCTGGAGCTGACTGCGGGGATCCTCGCCTTTGTCTTCAAGGACTGGATCAAAGACCAGTTAAACTTTTTCATCAATAACAACATCAAGGCTTATCGCGATGACATCGACTTGCAGAATCTCATTGACTTTACCCAGGAATATGTGAGTCCTGCCTCACCTGCTGACTGACATTCATGTGAAAACCTGTCTCCATCCCTCAGGCATTACTCATCTGCATGTTGTAAGCATAAATTTCCTCTTGTGAAACCTCGCTTTACATTTAAAAAAAGCGACTCTAGATCAGACTAGTACTTAGCAGTGCGAGCGTTTTTTGAGAAAATCTCATAATTATTATTATTGTAATTCCTTTCTAATCGCTGTCCAATTACAAGAATGACAAATTTTGGATAATTGGTTCTTATGTGTAAACTCCAAGCTCTGTCATGACGTATTGTAAGAGAGATTAGATCTCATGGAGTTTCATGTAGTCCCCACCCGCCCCTGTAAGCTGCCTATCTAGCTGAGCTGGAGAGCTTAGATCAGGAAAAAGGGGAGTTTATTCAGAGCCTGTTGTTTCCTGCTCTCTCAGTGGATGTGCTGCGGAGCTCATGGGCCTGACGACTGGAACCAGAACATCTACTTCAACTGCACTGACAGGAATCCCAGCAGAGAACGCTGCGGAGTCCCTTTCTCCTGTTGTGTCAAAAATCCTGCCGTGAGTCATTCATTAACACCACGAAAAGTCTCCTCTAGTTACGATTGGAGTGTGCAATCATTTGTCAAATCTACAGAGGAGGCCATGTTGCTATTAATGCAGGTGCAAAGTTTATAATTTGTGCTCAGATGTTACAAAAAAGGCATGTGCATTTATTGTCATCTGAAAAGATACTCGGATATCAGCATCCTAAATGACTTGAATACCAAAATAAACAATCTAATCTGGGTGTTTGGGAATATTTCCCATTATAAAAGCTTTCAGCTGACAAAAATGTTGAATAATGTGCATAGCAAGTACTTTAAATACACAGCTAAGTTATCAAACGCAAAGACGACATTTTAAATCAGACAATAATTATCTCAGTAGGTTAGCAGCAATGGTAATAACTGTTGCTTTCCAGTTTTATTTAAAACCAATTAGCTCATGATAAAGAACATTTTTATTATTATTGTCATTGTTATTATTATTATTGGGTGGAAACCGTGGAGTTTTAGTGTTTTTACTCAAGGTTGCCATATTGTGAAGATCTTATTCCAGCTAATTGCTAGTTAGATCAACATCTGGAGCAAAAAAACCTTGATCAAAACATACCAAATAAAAACTTTCAAAGTCATTTGTTGCTCGTTCTGCTTCGTCAAACTTAGCAAAGATCCAAACTTTTGAGTAAAAAACAAAAAATGCAATATCAAAATTACTAAAATTAATCTTTTTTTCTGCTTTTTTCCCCCCCACCAATTTCTTTAGGAGGACATCATCAATACACAGTGTGGTTACGACATTCGGCTTGAAGGGGTTCGTATCTCGCCTGTTCTCTGTGGTCTTAACGACGATTTAAACTCGTCTAATAGTTGACTCGTTAAAGGTAGTCATTTGAGGTGTTATATTATTTGCTTTCAAGAAGCAATATAAGGATTTTCAATATTTTTGAGTCAAAAATCTAGATTTGTAAATATGAAAGAAAAGAAAAGAAAAAAGAAGCAGGCCTAGCAGATGGAGAGAATATAAAGGTTTTAGAATCGCACAGACTCCCATGCATGCTCCGCGCTTTTAATAACAGATTGTTCTTCTAACAGGGATAATTAGGCTCCAGTTTTAGCCCAAAGAGCAGCCCTAGCTACACTCTGTAATTGGCCACTCTGTGGGTTGTGCCAGTCCATTCCCCTTTCACCACCATGTGTGGGTGTGGCGGCTACAACTCACTGCACTGCAGTCGGAAAGACTGCTGTTGCTAGGCAAGCCGCAGCACAGAGTTGGTACGGATTCGTTTTCTCTTTCTCTTGTGCTGACCGGTGAAACTGTCAGGGATGCGCACAGAGTTCCTGTGCAGCTTGCCTCAGGAAAGCACAGGGCGGGGAGCGAGGAAGAGCAGGAGACACGCGGTGGGGGGGAGAAGAAAGGCAGGGAGCCGAAATAGCTTCACAGGAAGTTCACAGGCGGAATAACATTGTGCTTCCTGCTTTCCCATTGGTAGCCAGGAGCCTCTTTTGACTCCTCATTGGTCGAAAGCTAGCTTTCGGGTTTTGCAAGCGAACAAAGAGTTTGCCTAGTTGACTTGACAAAGTCACAAAGGAGGCTTTGTATGGAGGCGTCTATTCTTACCCCCCCTCTTTGGTGTCATGGCAGCAGTAAATTACACCTTGAGCTTTCTCTCTCTAAATGTAAATCATGGGCTGAATGTGATGACACAGACAGCCATCTGTCCGGTATCAGGGAAAAGGCTCCCACTGTTTGCTCATTCCAGGCAGGGCCATCAGCAGGCGTGTGTGTGTGTGTGTGTGTGCGTGCGTGTGTGTGTGTGTGTGTGTGTCCACTGGTTTCATATTCTCCAAACTGTCCTAGCTGTGTGGAAATCATTAAGTATGACTCAGCTCTCATGCTGTGGTATTGCATCTTAAACAGTGAAGGCATCATTGGGCAAAATGCTTCCTGTGTTTGTTTGGAGCAGCTGTTAGTCAGACTTTCGATGTTTAAATAAATCTGACTCCACTAGTTGTGTTAAAAAGAAAATGTTAGTGCAGAGGTTTTTTTTTTTTTGGTTTTTTTTGTTATTCTTATTTTGAGTGTTTTTTCTTTTTCTTTTTTGAATCATAAGGACCTGGACCGGCAGAAATCCATCTACACCAAGGGCTGTGTGGGACAGTTTGAGAAGTGGCTTCAGGACAACCTGATTGTTGTCGCTGGGATCTTTGTTGGCACTGCACTTTTACAGGTAATGTCTCCCTGTTTCCCCTTAATCATTCATTGTAGGTGGCTCCTGTTTTTTTTTGTTTTTTTTCTACGTTTTGTTTAAACTCAAGCTAAATGCCTTGTGATTTTGTGTCATTACTGCCGCTTAGTGGCGAGAGTCTGTTACATCAGGCCTCTGCTGTGCAAGCAGCCATAACCCCAATCCCAAAGAGTTGGGAAGTTGTATCCAGCAGCACCTCAATACATTAGAATATCATTATAAGGCCAATTTGTTTCATTGTGCAATTCACAAAGTAAAACTTGTACATCGTACATACGTTCATTACACACACAGCGTGATACATTTCGATATTTTTTTTCGTGTTTATTTAGATAATCATCACTTGGAGATAATAGAAACCAAAAATCCAGTTTTCCCAAAAATATAATACTAATAGAAAATTCTGGATCTTTAATCCAGGCGTGTCATCCTACGATTTAATGTAATATACGTACTTAAATATTCTGAGCCCCTTTTGCACGAACTACTGCATCGCTGCAGCGTAGCATGGAGGAAATCAGCCTGGGTCTCTGCTGAGGTGTAATAGAAACATTCAGCTTGTCTGCAGTGTCGATTTTAGTGTCTCTGATTTTTCTCTGGACAATACCCCGTAGACCAGTGGTCCCCAAACTTATTCCTGTGAGGGCCACATAACTTTTCCCTTCTCTGGTGGGGGGCCGGAGATTGTTGATGGGTGGGGAGGGGGTGTGCGTTTCTCATTGATTTTTACCCAGAAAGCACATGGGCAAAACCCATGAGTGAAACGGTCACTGGGACTGACTAGTATACATTCCACTGAGGGAATGTAACTTTAGCATATTAATTTCTCATATGTTAACATAAAGGCTCGTTTTGAAGTATAAGCTGCTACTTACAGGCATTGCTTCGAAGAATTCAACCTGGAATGCGGCGTTCATAACAGACACGTGTGTTCATCTGCTCTACCGCTAGCAAACAACCGTCCTGATTAAATAACATAAAAGTAAAGCAGTTCCCTAAAAGTTCAACAGATGGCAGCAATGCGCCCCACAGTTTACAGGACACACTTCCTGATAAAGAGCCCCCTGGTGGTTGAAGAAAAATCCACATATAAACCGGAAAATACAATAAATGAAAAAAAATCTGAATGCTCTCTGGTATTGTTCAGGGGGCCGGACCAAATGTGGAGGCAGGCCGGATCCGGCCCGCGGGCCGTAGTTTGTAGTTTGGAGACCCCTGCCGTAGAGTCTCAATGGGATTTTGGTCAGGCTAAGTTAGCTCTCATCAGTCAAACTGATACCATTGTCAATTAAAAGAAGGAGCCAGATTTCAGCTGAAAATGTCTCAGATGTCCTAGTAGATGGCTATACTGTCCTCAGACTACTTGGATTCTGTGCTCCTCCACTCTTCCTCCAGACTATCTGGCAATAATTTACAAGTGAAATATAAAAGTTATGCAGAAGTTAAAAAAAAAAAAGGAATGTAGTGTTACAGAGCAAAGGTCCTGTGCTTTTTCCTCCTTCGCCCAGGTCAGATTGTTCTGACATCGTCTTTGGTTCAGGAATGATTTAACACAAAGAATGCAACACTTTTATTCCTTTCTTCTTAACTTTCTTTTAAAATGATAATAATAATTGGATACAGTATTCTGTGAACAGTCACCTTCTTCAGGAATGACCCTTTGTGGCTGACCCTGCTCATGCCGAGCATCGATGACCGTCGGCCGGGAGTCCGTCGGTTTTTCTATCGAGCTGCTAAATTGAATTGCTGATAAATTCGCTCCTCGAATCCATTTTCAGTGTGATAAAAGTTCCAGCTGTTTTTGGTATTGAAGTCGTGACTTACAGTCAAATGTCTCCTGTGGCTTTTTTTTCTTTTTCCTCCCCTCAGATTTTTGGCATCTGCCTCGCTCAAAACCTGGTAAGTGATGTCAAAGCTGTTAAAGCCAACTGGTGACACGAGCCCCGCGCCGCGTGACCCAGCCAGGCCATCGCAGCACACTTGGTACCGTCCAGATTGTGGACGGAGAGCCAACACTCTTGCATACCTACAGACAGAAAAAAAAAAAAGTTTCTTTTCCTGCTCATCAGTGACACTTGATACGAGGAAAGAAAATGTTCAATGCAAACCAAACGTCACGGATTTTAACCCAAATGTCCAAAAAGAAGACGGAGTTGCCTACTTGAGAGATGATTTTTATTATTATTATTATTGTTGTTGTCTGAGTTTGTTCCTTGGACAAATGTATTTATGCCACACGGTTGCACAAAGACCCTCTGTCAAGCCGGGAAGCCATGGATGGAAGGAAGGTGACCAATTCAATAAACTGAGGAAAGCTGACAGGTTCTTTTACAGGTCGAGCATCAAAGACTGTTTTTATTTTTTTATGCATTCATTTCCACATCTTGCTTTAGAAAAAATGGCGGTCAACCTTCTGGCCAGCCTCTGTACTCATGGCGGGAGATGGAGATGCTGTGCGTATGTCATTTCCTCTCTTCTCTGTGCAACATTTAAGTGGTATTGATACAGTTATATTCTATTTTCAAATGTAAAAAAAGTGCCATTATTTTCCATGTTTTTGTTTCCTATAGTAAATATCTCCTGTCTGCTCCCCTAATACCTCAGGACCCGGCTGAAGATATGTTCTTTCCGCTGAAGATAGATGCAGTAAAACAGGGATAGTTCTTTGGAAGTCACCTTGTTTGCCCCCATAGCGATTGTATCATTAGTTGATTCTCTGATGGATGTTTATTTTATTACAGAGTTGATTGGTGTGGTCAGTGCCATATAAGGAAAGGGGTTTAATGCTAGCGATTGTTGGGACGTGGGATTGCTGGTTTGGGGCCTTTTTGTTCTTGACTTCTTTGACCACTTTTGTCTTATAATCTGTCCCTTTGCATCGATATCTATTGTTTAAAGATGTCCTTTATTCATGCTTTCTTTTTGTGTCCACTTACAGATAGATGCTTATATTTCTAAGTCATTGTTTGATTTTTTTTATTTTTTTTATAATATGAGGCACCGACTGCAAAACCGCTTCTGTCTGTTGGTGTTACCAAACGTAATGGAGACCAAATAATTTCGTTTGTCCACGAGAGATTTCCTCTGGAATGCAAATACCATTTTAGATAGAATGTGAATTTATTGTCTCTTTCTGTTGAAAGTGCCAGTTGAACTGAGAGATCAGAGAAAGATTAAATGTTGAAATTAGCTTTTATCTTTAACTGAATTGTTGCGTCTTTTTGTCTGAATTAAATTTCATTTAGAAGAGTTAATACATGCTGTTCTCACTTTAACACGAATGCTGCTTTAACTTTTGCTCGCTGAGTTGTGCAGTAACCCAGAGAGAAAGATCTCACGCAGTGAATTTGGAAAGTATTTTGTCATTTCTAGATGCTTCCTCTGTTTATTGTTTGTGAAGAGATGATTGGCTCTTACGACTTTGCTTTGCATATCTTGCCATCCGGTCGTGATTACGGTTTCGGTCCCAACCAGGTCAGCGTATAACTCTGTCCTTTTATTCCCAGTGTTTTAACTGTTGTCTCTGGTTGTAACGGTGTCGTTCTGATGCGCGACAAACGGGATCCAAGAGGGCTGGATACGTACACACTTTATATTTTGAATGCTATGCACACACGCCTGAAAGATGAGAGGCATTCACATTCTGTGAACACAACCCCAAAAACTTTCCCGCTCCACTGAGTCCGTCTGTAGAATAAATATCTTAGCACCTTCTGATCGTCTGCTGCGTGTACCTGTCACATGTTGCTTTCGCCCACATGCTACCTTACTTCAAAACGCCACCCGATCAGAGCGCGTCGGTTTTGCAGCCTGCCGCGCTGATGTATTTTTAAACAGCGGAGAGAAAACTGGAAAGACGAGAACAAAACATTTATTTTATTTTATTTTTTTCTTTTTTGAATCGGATGTCACAGATCCTCGACTGGGACATCGACGCACCTTAACGGCTTCTCTCAGTTCAAACTGATGTCGTCTTTGGTGTAATCAGTGATAAAGGCCTGCAGCGTTCTGTGAGGAAGCATAAGTCAATACATTCAAAGTGCATTTTTTTTTTTTTTTTTTTTTACACATTGTCTTAATTTGTCATTCTTAAAGGACACACATAATCATTTTTGCAAATGTTATTTTTTAAGTTGCGTTCAGGTTTGTTGCTCAGGACAGATATATTCATTTCTACATAGAGAAATATGGAAAAAGGAAAAAAAAAAACTAAACTAGCATAGGTGAAGAAAAGTCTGCAGTTCAAACCTGAATCTATAAAGTCAAGGTTCATATGGGGGTTTCATCCAGTCTCAGCAGCAGTGAGGAGATCTAACACACTGACACTCAAGAGAAGCAAACGTCTCTGGGGAGGCGTTTGCTATAATTCACATGTCATGGATGAAAGAAAAGTTAAAATACCCAGTTGGTGTCTGCAGACATATGTTAAGCCCTTGGTTGGGCTTAGTCTGGAAAAAAATAAATGATGCTCTGATAGCTGATTAGTTAACCTAAATTTGTACGGTTATCGTTTGGAGAGACGTACAAACAGAGGACACTTTTTTTTCCCTCAAACTTTATGCTCACAAACAACACCTGCAGTTTCTTAAGCGGTCTGGCTGTTGACTCCATGGTCAGCCCATCTGTCTTAACAATAGAAAAGAGGTTAACAGTTTCCTTCATATCCGACATCCCAGGTGGTTCATAATGCTGTGACACAAAGTGTTTCCATCAGAGAAACATTTTTTTGGTAGCCGAGGAAACAAAAGTACTTTCTGTATCTGTGAATTTCACATCACTAATAATTGATCTCACATCCATTCGACATATTCCGTTTCAAAAGCAACGATTAATTTGGTAATTACCCTGAGAGATTTCCAGGTGGTGCTGTTAACACCTTGTAATAATTCATACACTGAGGTGCGTATTCAATTTAGAGGAGTGGCTCTTAAAGGAAAATGTCTCAAAGTTACTTTTCTCTTTCTTCAGAAGGCCAAACTGGAGGGGGCTTGAGGGGAGTGGTTTCATGCTCTTAATATTTTTATAACATTTCTGGAGTGCATTTGGCCTTTAAATGCTGAGGAGCAGTCTGAAAGTAATCTGTCCTCCTCCACATCTGGGTAGAAGGTGTGTCCTTTCTCCTTTTCTCTTGTGCAGTCTTGATTAATTTCCCTTCACACAGGTTAAGGCATCTGATGCGTTGCTCAGCGCAAAGATGAGCTCATCCTTTTCCCTCTTCAATCACCCTCGCTAGCGCTTGGTGGCTCACACTTCTCCCATTTGCAGGACAGCTTGGTGTCTGCTGCCTGTTGAGGTAGATGTTAACTTTGTTGCGTCAGGTCTGCTGCACTACCAGCTCTCTCGAACAAAAAGCACTCCTGCTCTCCTTTTTGCTGGATGGATGTGCCGATCATCCGCCTCCTCGGCAGTCAGGATACTAACGCCGTATTAATTTGCTGCAGCAGTCTCGGGTGCAACGGATGCAGAGGGGACTCGGTGGCATATGTTTGTTTGTAAGAGCTCTGGCTCATTCTGCTTTTATATTCCTCTAATGTAGCGGAAAGCATGAGAGGAGAGAGCACTGCTAATTGTCCTCTGTCCTTTATCGTTATGGCCTTGCTTTGTGAAACACCTTCCTAATTTCTTCTGCCGTCCCTCTGGGTAATTAAATCATTCCCAAGAGGAAACATAGGCAAACTATGAATGTAAGTTTGTTTGTTTTTTGTTTTTTTTACCAGCATGAACCTACTGCTTCATGGTCAGTTTCAAATCTCCTTCCTGCATTGAAAAAAAACAACAACACACAAATGAAGTTTAGGAATGCGAATAAAGACTTTTCTGGTTTTGTTTTCCATTTTAACACGTTAAATCAGCAGGGAGAGCAAAAGTTGCAACGCTTTAAACTTCTTTAATAAGTAACAATTTCTGAAAATATTGTCTTTTTCCCGCCCTCTGAACCCTTGTTTCAGCTTCAGCGGCGGCCGATGAGGTGCGTGTTGTTTAATTTACGAAGGTGAGCTGCACGTCACACATTGACGAGTCTTACCTCATCGTGTGCACAACGCTGCCCGCATCTGAAGCACAGAGGAGCGGCTCAGCGGATTAGTCGCAGAGCATATTAACAGCAGCACCACGGTTATTAGCGCTGACATTTCCACGCCGCGACGTGACATTTGATGCGGATACGAGCATAAACAGGAATTATTAAATTGTCTGGGTTTACAGATCCGCTACAGAGTATGGACACAGTTTGCAAATCACTTAGCCACACTGAAACCACTGCAAATGTCTTCTTTTACAGCAGGGCAGCAAAAAGATATTCTTTTAGTGCATTTGTAAGTTTGTTTGTTTGGTTTTTTTTTTTGTTTGTTTTTTTTGTTAACTGTCTTGCTTGTAGCAGGTTATATATGTATCGGTTTGTTCCTTGTCTTCTGTACATGCCTGTTCTGAGGTGTAGCCTTGTAAAGAAATGTAAATAAAATTTTTGGTCTATTACACTGTATTTTCTGTTACAACTCTTCTTTCATATATTAAAGGATTTATAAGACCATCCCTGTTTTTTTTTTGTTCCTTTACTTGCATAACAAGAAATAAAACTGATTATTACTTATGAAGCTGAATCATCATAGGTATTATAGGTATTATAAACCACATATATATATATATATATATATATATATATATATATATATATATATATATATATATATATATATATATATATATATATGGGGGAGTAAGAAATGTATATACAGGAATTATTATGCATTTCTTACTCTCCCATTCACAGTTGTGAGCTACTATGTGCTGATTGACACCTACCGTCCTATAAAAACTAAAGTTTTGCGGTTTTACATGAACAATTCAGCAATAATCTGATATTTACACTGATACAAGTACTTACTCCATTTCTGTGATTGTAAGTTTTAGTTTATATTATGACAATTCAGCCAATAGAGGGAGACAAACCGTGACCGAGAGCTCAGATGCTGATACGCCGCTGCTGTGACCTCATCTTTTAATCTCGCAAGGCAGGGAAAATGCTTTTCAAAAGCTCTCTGTCTGTGTGTGTGTGTGTGTGTGTGTGTGTGTGTGTGTGTGTGTGTGTGTGTGTGTGTGTGTGTGTGTGTGTGTGTGTGTGTGTGAGCACGCACTTATTATATTCCCCCCATTAGAGGCTCTTGGAGAGCGACTAGAATCTATACAAATCCATTCAGTAACCTGCTGTTACTCTTCTGCGCTACAAGATTAAGATCAAACAAAAAGCGAATCAACAAAATGAATCCATATACTTCAGAGACTATTGACATTTTCCCTTGCCATTCATCTTAAAGGTAAAAACAAGCCACCGCGACATGCAGAGTAATGCCGTTTCCTTGACAATTAATCAGCACGTTAATGGACACCGTTGAAGTGTTTGTGTTCTGATTTTTAGGTGGCGACGGAAGAGCAGGAGCCCATCACAGTCCTCCCTTTGATTCTTTCATGAAGCTACTGCAGCCAAACGGCTTTTCTGGTTGATAAATTTGCTCCGTGTGTGTGTGCCTTCTTTCCTTTCTATCTGGACAGGAATCGCACATCGTGCACGGTTTCCATTATTTAATATTATTTAGGGGACACCGTTCGGAGACGTCCCTGCTGGATAGCCCGCGCTGCATTTCCTCCATAAGGGAAGATTTAATTTTCAGATTGTGCCACACATCTGCAAGGCCACATCATCATGTCTGACTACCCACTAATGCAGCATTTTATCTCACAGCAGAGACCACACAGCGCATCTCCATCTTGCCTTAATGTACACAGTGCTCCACGTGTTGCATTCAGGCTCTTTCGGTTTCTTGTGACCGACTTTAAAGGCTCACACGCCAACAAGTCAAGCTTTTAAAGGGGGCAGTATTATGTGTTTTCCAGACACAAGTCCCATTTTAAAGCACCTTCAGTTGTTACAAAAACCTTGCGTATATTAAACATGACAACATTTTCCTGTAATTTGACGCCTTGAAATTGGGCCTCTGTCTCTTTAAGAAGCTCCTGCTCTTTCACACACTCATCAATACAACAGTACTTCTCATGTTGCACTGTGAAGTAGTTCCAGTTTCTAAATATGTGTGGACAGATGTGAGATTGTGTCATATATATTCATGTGCAGCATTCAAAAAAAATCATTTGCTTGCCTCCAGCTTTAGTAATGTTACATTTAGGGAGTTATTGTGGTAATCACTTCATTGTTCAAGTATCAAATCAAGTGTTGTTTTTAAAACCAGATGGTTTAATTCTGTTCATATGATTTTTTTCAGTTGTGCAGACAAGAGCTCAGAATGTAGAAAAGAAACCCGATAAACACTTATCTTACTCACCTCCACTCTATGACTAAAAAAAAAAAAACTGTATTTAAGCCTTCAGGGCTGATTTTCTTCTTAACCCATTCAGCACAGATATTTGTCCTTGCCTTGTAGGAAACATAAAAGGAATAGTTGCATGTTTTTCTGCCTACTCGCTCCCATGACGTCATGTTTGGCTCTTCTTTTCCAAAAAGCATCAAGGCTTCGGAGGAATAACTGTGAGCCTCTGCTAAGTTTTGTTCAGGAGAGTGTTATCAATGTCTGGATTAAAATGCTCAGATGAGTAGTGTTTAATCTGAGGTTTGAGGAACTGTGAAGACTAAACAGAAACACATCAGATGCAAACTCTGTTTTCTAACACGCTTAAATCCATCGGAAACCTATAAAATGTTTAGATTCTCTTAAACCTTCATTGAATTACTGAGCAGGAAGCACACAGTTAGTAATTATCCCACTATAGGACATGGAGAGGACAACAGCACGTCTTAAAGGAAACTATTAACCTTCATTTAACAGCCGCAGACAGGTAAATATCTTGTTCCTGAGGTTTATTAGTTCAACCTGGTGGTCCTGAAGTTGTTCTGGGAAACATCCCAACAAAGTGGAAATAATTAATTTCTTATCAGCGGCTTTTTGAGGACAAATAGGACTGGAAGCTGGGTTAAATGAGATTAATTAACAGCAATCCAAGATGGAATGTCTCTGCAGCAAGTGTCCCTCTAGCATTTTGTTCACCAGCAAAACACACACTAGACCAACATAGTTTCTGTATATAGCATTGATTCACATTAAAGGCCATCTATAGAGATGGATCAAAACATTAATACGACTTTAAGCGAAAAGTTTGTTGAAAATCCTTAATTCATTAAAAAAAAATCAACTCCTCTCAGATGATCAGGAATCATGTCCTGATTCAGGAGTGACTTTTAGTGAATTTTTCCACAGCTGAAAGGTAAGACGTAAATTTTTGCTCATCAGCTATGACCACTTTAACCAATTATTACCATGTTGATCATCTCTCAGTATTGCATCTTGAAGATTCCCTATATGTCTTATGAAAATCCATAAAAAAAATTGTGCCACTGTACATTTTACCCACATTTGGCACCCCTTAGTTTTGGATCAGGCTGAAAATGGCCACATAAAGCAACATTGATTTTAAAACTATTGGTAAGTCTTGAATTGTTCTAAAATTAAACTCAAAGAACTTTTCTTTTGCAAAATAATTTTTTTTGCAAAAATCGCAAATTTTGTAAAATCTTTCTACACTTTCTTGTCAACCACTTGTAGCATTTAAAGTTTTAATTCAATAAGGCTTAAAGCCTTAGGAGGAGTTATCGAAAATGAGGTTCACATACTTTGCAAGTCTTCTTCTGCTTAGCATTACCCCAGTATGATTTTTTTTCAAAACTCACCAGATTGAGCATGATTGAAAAAAAACATATGGGAAAAATAATGATCAGTCTACACATCTAGCAGTTTTGGAGAACATTTCGAAAACACAATTGATTTCTTAGCCAAACCACCTAGTGGTCAAATTAAGTAAATTTTTCTCAATCCCTAGGAGTTGCAGTTCGATGATGCTGTGATCTCCCTGACAAAATGTTCACTGAATTCAAAGGTCAAAGGTGAAATAGCAGCCACTTCCACTTCAAACATTCAAAATATGGCCTTGTGGTGAGGTTTTCAACATCTGTGCCATGTTTAGTGTAAATCAATCAATACAGATCTAAACTTTTGAACTCTATAGCTCCCCCTATTACCAAAATGGTAAAACTCAAGACACTGTGCATCTTGTCCCCTGCTAGGCTCGGGTCCCTACAAGGATGAAAGGGTACAGACGATGGATGGATGGATGGATGGATGGATGGTGGATGGATGGATGGATGGATGGATGGATGGATGGATGGATGGATGATGGATGGATGGATGGATGGATGGATGGTGGATGGATGGATGGATGGATGGATGGTGGATGGATGGATGGATGGATGGATGGATGGATGGATGGATGGTGGATGGATGGATGGATGGATGGATGGATGGATGGATGGTGGATGGATGGATGGATGGATGGATGGATGGATGGATGGATGGATGGATGGTGGATGGATGGATGGATGGATGGATGGATGGATGATGGATGGATGGATGGATGGATGGATGGATGGATGGATGGATGGATGGATGGATGGATGGATGGAACTGCACTCTGTCATCCAGCCTGCTGTTTTTCCCTATGATTCACATGGTAATGACGCCCACAGCTCGAGCGTAAAACAGGAGAATCCCTCCAGGTAGAGTGATTGATCTGAACAAGCATTAGTGTTCAGGGAATAACATTAACCCTGAGAAGCAGAGGAAAAGTCCCTACGGCTCTTGACGAGGGAAAAGATCTTTCCAGCCTCCAAATGGGGGCTGATATGTCCCCCTGGCACTCGTGGCGACTGATGTTATTGATGCAAAGCCTACTATCCCCCCCCACCCAGCAGTCAAAGGCACCCATTCAGCTGTGGGTGACGTCACATCTGCGTCAGGGAGCTTGGAGAAGCAGACATCACATGACAGCACTCTTCTTTTTCATGTGGCGAGTTGAGGAAAGAGACTGAGGAACATTGGAGCTTCAGCTGTTAATCTTTCAGTTTGTTTTTTTAAATGCCAAGTTTGTGGAAGAAAATCATCCTTTCCTCCTGTTTCCAGTTCAGTACCTGTGTAATTCACAAACAGTCAAAAGTGACGGCCCCCGCATATCTGAGCCCTGTGGCATTTAGTACGATCCAACATGTCTGATTGGTTTATCACATAACTAAATGAAAATGCCTCTGAAACAAGAAAATATGTGGGTGAATCGGAGCCTTGTTTTAACCGAGATAGGAGTGATCGTGGCCCGAGCACAAAAGTCACAGTGCCGCTCTCAAGCTGCTTGGTTTTCAGTGTCATCGGTGCTGCGGGGTACGCTGAAGGAGAGAGCTTTCCAGGCCAATCATCACTCAACTCTGCTTTAAAGACAAAAAAACCCCAACAAAAAACACAAAGACTAATTGTGTGTCACAATCACAAAGCAACATTAGAAGAGAGCGCTGGTAGAGCACCCAATACAGATCAATGTCCCAGATGCTACAGTGCTTTAAATTTTTTTTTACTTATTGATTGTTCTCAAATGTTCTCATAACCATAAACTACAATTTCTTTCAATAAGTTGAGTGTAACTATGAAGTGGAAGGAAAATTGTTTTCATTATTTTTGCTGTAAAATCTCAGTATTGGAGGCTATTTTTGTGTAATTTGATTTTATGCGTAAATACTTGTGTACTGTGAAAGCTTTCAGAGGTTCATTAGAGAACGCTAGTAAAGAAAGCCGTAAAAAAAAAAATGTTTTCATTTTCCTTCAATCCATTTCGAACACACAGCGAACATGTAAAAGGAGGTTCTCTGTTCGGATGAAACCAACGCTGAACTTATTTGAAAAGCGCTGAGTGTGGTCTAAAACCAACACTGCACTTCGCCCGGAACACAGCGAGGCTGATGAGAGTTCATGACAAGACGGAGGAAGCTAAATCCAGGGCAATGTTGGAGCAAAGTGGGTTAAAAGAACTGCGACTGTGGAGGATGTTCTCCTCTAAAACGTACAACTTTAAAACATCAAGCCAGCGCTAACGGTGGAACGGTTTAGATCAAAGCATATTCGTACGTTTTAATGACCTCGTCAAAGTTCAGACCTAAATCCAAGTGAAACTCTCTGGCAACACTTGAATAAAGCTTTTCGCAGGGGCTCCCCCCCGTCCAGTTTGAGTGATCTTCTTTTGTACAAAAAGAATCAGCAAACCTTTCACTCTTCAGATGGGAAAGCCGACGCAAGCAGACGTCTCCCCGGCTGCTTGCTTCTGTAATTGCAGCAAAAATGTTTCTGCAAGGTGGTGACCCCAAGGGGGCCGAATGCAAACCTACGCCACACTTTAAGATTATTTTCCATTGGTCCACCACATAAGATTCTAATTCAACACATAATGCTTTTTGGTTGTAACAGGACAAAATAGAAACTAATTTCCTTCTCTTTGCCCTACAATTTGGTGGGTTGCTGGTCCGATTCCCGCTCCACCCACCTCTGTCGCCAGTGCATGGTAGCCTCAATGTTCTCAAAAGATTCTGAATGATTTTTTAAGGCGCTAAGTTTTATGTCAAATCTTCCGCAGCCTGCCTTTGTGCGAGCTCTGCCGAATCCATACATCCAGCATCTGACTGTGAGTTTTTCTGTAGACCTTGGTAATCTGCACACATACCTGAAAAGTTCATCCTGAGCAACTTTGATTAGGTTTGAAGGTGCCTTCTTGAGGCTCGTTAGAATATGAATAAAAGCACGGCATCCGTCTCTTTCTTCTCCGAGTAGCTTCTGCACAACCTGGAGGAGCGCTTCAGGTCATTGACTCGCTGCGTTGAGATTTAGTTTTTTTTTTTTTCAAACCAGACCCTACAGGTATAACATGGCACAGTTAGATAGAACAATGCATATCAAATCAATGTCTCAACCTAAAACAAAGCAAATACTTAGTGTCAAATCTCAGCAGTGGTTATACATTAAGGACTTATACTTAATGAATAGTTATTTCTATTCAAATAAAAAGTTTGTTTCTTATAAAATGAGTCAGGGAATCTACAGTAAAACAATGCAAAATTAGTCACAGCTTACAAAATGTGTCTTTGTGTTGCTTACTCTATAGGATCTCCAAAATGATTCACACCCTTCTTAATAATAATTGCTAAGATTTTAGCAGTACAGCAAATATCCTGTAGATAAAATAAAAAAGGTTACATCAAACCTACATCAGCCGGAGGCTTGGCAGGGATATAAGATGCCAAGATGTCATTTGTAAAGTTTTTACGAGCTTGTATGGTTAATTACATTTCACACCAGTACATGTTGAAAATGTCTTCAGTCCATTACTCTCTCTTCATGGTAGAGATACTTCACGGTAGTTTAAGCACTTCTTTTGAGTTTGCTGTTGAGGAAGTCGAGGAATGTGACGCGTTGGAACGTGTTGCTTTCAAAGCCAGATGAAGTGAAAGGGCCACATGAACACAGCGGATCACTGTTAATTAGAAGTCAGTAATATGACACTTTACCGAATAAGTCTGTCTGCACGTGGATGCGTTCGCATTCTTGACGACGTTCACAACTCGGCTCCCATAAAATAGAAAGTGCAATGGTCATATTAATTAGTGAATGAAATCCTGGAGTTTTTTTTATTAAATGTTTGAAATGGGTGTTGTTACTAAAGTTGCAAAGTCATCTTCCTGCAGAAACACAGCTTACGTCTTGTGACGGGAATGCCAGTCAGTGCTGTTGTAACGAGCAATCCCCAATAATCTACGGTGGCCCTGAGGTGCAAAACACTACAACATTAACGAAGCACAATTACAAATACAAAAACACTTCAACATTACGGAAAACACAACAACATTTAGAAAAACACAACACATTAAGAAAACGGAAAAGGAAGGTCCCAGTGGGAGACATATGAGTTCGCTGATTGGACTACGGCTCGTTAGAAAAACTTCCGGTTCAAAAGTAAAACGAGCCGTAGTCCAATCAGCGAACTCATATGTCTCCCACTGGGACCTACCTTTTCCGTTTTCTTAATGTGTTGTGTTTTCCGTAATGTTGAAGTGTTTTTGTATTTGTAATTGTGCTTCGTTAATGTTGAAGTGTTTTGCACCTCAGGGCCACCGTACTAATCTATTACTCCACACCCTACAAATGAATACTTTGTTTTAGCATCTTTTGATTCAAAAACAGCATTCAGGTAGGAGTTTATTGGCTTGACGTTGTGATATTTGTCCACTCTGCTGTGCAAGAAGTCTCCAGATCTCTCAGATCTTTTGCACGCTGTCCTCTTCACACACAGGTTGTCAGATTTTTGTGGTCTACTCAGTTAGGCCACTCCAAAACTTTATTTTTCTTCTGGTGCTTATGCAGTGCTTTTTGTAATTACTTGTGCTATCTTTTTTTTAATATTTCATTTTTTATAACCTGAAACATTTAAAGATTAAAAAGGATACGTAATTGTGAAGGAGATAAAGACTTTTTCTCACCACAGAATAGGTACTGAGTCCAGAGGCAGGGTGGGGTTTTAAATAAGTACAGGAGTTTGGTTTTGGAGGGACCTTTTATCTGGTTGCACAACGGAAGTGGAACCATAATTTTAAAACAAAAAAACATATATATGAAAACGCTATGTTTTTTTCC
Source organism: Poecilia mexicana (assembly GCF_051168715.1). Classification (NCBI taxonomy): domain Eukaryota; kingdom Metazoa; phylum Chordata; class Actinopteri; order Cyprinodontiformes; family Poeciliidae; genus Poecilia; species Poecilia mexicana. The sequence continues at coordinate 24,776,046 of NW_028263379.1, forward strand.
CCCCCAACAATCAAGATCACTCTGTGTGTACAATATGTGTTTAATGGCAAAATTAACAATAAAAATCAATCAACCAAAGATGAATAAACGAGAAGCTTGTAAAAATGAAAGCAAATATTAGAAAGAAAAGTCCAATGTCCAAAGCTGCACAAACCTACTACATTATGAAATCCCCCAACAAAAGGAAACCCTCATAACTCTCATCTGTATGACAACAAATCATAATCTTTTAAAACCAGAACAATTTAGTGAACTGTATAGCAATAAACAATGGTGGCATCGCAATCTTTTAAAACCAGGTCAACTTAGTTAACACCTTTGGTTTTTAACAGCTGGAAACATAAAAAAATGATCGATTTTCATTTAACACATCCTTAATATTCTTATGGGTGTTACGACTGGCTCAGGGTCGTAACAAAAACAGTACACCATGCTGCGGTTAAAGTGCATACAAATTAATATTTATTAACAAAAACAACAATGGATTGTGGATATCAGTATCAGTGGTGTAATGCAAATGCTTGGATGTGTTGTAAGAGTGCATATGGAAGTGTTGAAGTGCCAAAACAAAGACAAACTCAAAAGTGCAAAAGGAGGGGAACTGAGACCTGGCCACCAAACATCACAAGCGTCAAGCGGCAGAGTGGACGGTGAAGGCGACCCAGAAGATGGAGACAGCCAGGTTCAAGTACTCTGCACTCCAAATGAACAAATCAGCAGCACCTGTAAAGGGGAGGAGCAAAGACAGACAAGACCTGCAACCCAGGCCCTCAAGGCCCACGGCCGTAACAATGGGAAAATGTTTTTATCCAGAGTGAGTCTTCATGTTTGTAATCAGAGGTAAATTTAATTAATTCTACACCTTTTATGGTTTTAGGTTAAGTGTAACATCACCTATCTGCCTACCTTAACATATACACCTGGAACTTACTTATTTTTTATATTTCATGCAATAATGTTTCAGTATTTCTATATTCACTTGTATTTTTTGCATATATAGATTTTTATATTGGTTCTGCTCTGTCCTCTGTACTGCTGAAACAATGTAGATTTCCCCACTGCGGGATTAATAAAGGGATATCTTCTCTTAAAGATTTGGACATGAGAACAAAAATCATTAATATCATTAGATAAGTGAGTGTGCACAAGACTCACTCCTCTCTCACTGTAAATTCATTAACAGATTTATCAGGAAAATGAATTAAATACGTTTGAACGGAAATTATTCTTTCTTAGATGGTTTTCAGATATTACAACGCTGAGATTTGAACCACAATCCTTTAATCTTAAGAAGTTACTATGATAGACATAATGCTACTATAATGACATAATGCTACTATAATGCTACTATGATAGGCATAATGCTACTATGATAGACATAATGCTACTATAATGCTACTATGATAGGCACAATGCTATTATGATAGACATAATGCTACTATGATAGACATAATGCTACTATGATAGGCATAATGCTACTATAATGCTACTATGATAGACATAATGCTACTATAATGACATAATGCTACTATAATGCTACTATGATAGGCATAATGCTACTATGATAGACATAATGCTACTATGATAGGCATAATGCTACTATAATGCTACTATGATAGGCATAATGCTACTATGATAGACATAATGCTACAATGATAGACATAATGCTACTATGGTAGGCATAATGCTACTATGATAGACATAATGCTGCTATGGTAGGCATAATGCTACTATGATAGACATAATGCTTCTATGGTAGACATAATGCTACTATGATAGACATAATGCTACTATGATAGACATAATGCTACTATGATAGGCATAATGCTACTATGGTAGACATAATGCTACTATGATAGGCATAATGCTACTATGGTAGACATAATGCTACAATGATAGACATAATGCTACTATGGTAGGCATAATGCTACTATGATAGACATAATGCTACTATGATAGGCATAATGCTACTATGGTAGACATAATGCTACTATGATAGACATAATGCTACTATGATAGACATAATGCTACTATAATGCTACTATGATAGGCATAATGTTACTATGATAGACATAATGTTACTATGATAGACATAATGCTACTATGATAGACATAATGCTACTATGATAGACATAATGCTACTATGATAGGCATAATGCTACTATGGTAGACATAATGCTACTATGATAGGCATAATGCTACTATGGTAGACATAATGCTACAATGATAGACATAATGCTACTATGGTAGGCATAATGCTACTATGATAGGCATAATGCTACTATGATAGGCATAATGCTACAATGATAGACATAATGCTACTATGGTAGACATAATGCTACTATGATAGGCATAATGCTACTATGATAGGCATAATGCTACTATGATAGGCATAATGCTACAATGATAGACATAATGCTACTATGGTAGACATAATGCTAACCCAAACCAACACACTGCTAGGACTTTTTATCGGAGGTTCCTGGTCCACTTTTCTCAGTCGTCTCACTCTGAATGACTTTATCCTGTCCCGTTTCTACGACTCTACCACCACAGCTGACACCGATCTTTACTTAACAGAAGCAAAAGAGAAACTTAATAGCAATTTGCAAAGAGTTTACAATGTTAGAATACAAATAGAATGTAAACTTGAGAAAAGTCCTAAACACACATTAAGTAAATTACTGACTTATGTTGTATTTTTCTTGACCTGGTAAAGCAAACCTATGTATAATGTAGAATATACACTCCTATTGCAGGCACAATAAGCTGAAAGCAAATTTAATAGAGTATATTTTTTTAATATTCAGTTGTTCTCGACCATTGGCTGTATCTGGAAATCAGATCTGTACCTTTATTAACGCGACGCCTGCGTAACTCTTTGCTAGTGTTGCACGTTTTAATAGTCAAGCACTCCAAATGTGGGCAAATACCCAAAATAAATGTTTCCTTTTAATCTGAGCTCCATTTGTGCAGCATCTACTGGAGTCAGGATTCATCTGAGAAAAAGAGAACAGTCCTGATTGTCAATTTCCTGTAACTCTCAATGCACTCCTTAGCAGCTCACCGAGCTTTTCCATCAGAATAAAGTCAAGCTAAGTTTACAGAGAGGCTCAGTTGTGTGGTGCTGTTCCTGTTAAAGTTTCCATTAACTCTTCAAAAACATGTATGCAAGACAAAAGAGTTGACACAGCCAACAATTTTGGTACTAAGTGAACAAGGCAGTGTTGGATAATTTCCCCTCACGCTGACATTTTAGAGATTTATGGTTTAAATAATTTTGCCTATAAAGCACAGCTGATGATTAAACATGTGAGTCATACAACTGACATTTAAAAGGAGGAATGTACTGTAAGAAATGAGGTGTCAAATTTAAAAACGGATCTCTTCACAATAATGAATCTGTCATACCTTTAGCAAGCAGATGCTGGGAAGTAAAGTTACATTTGTCTTCAGTTTGTAACTGGTAGTAAATGTTAATTTGGCAGCATTTCTCCCCTGTATCGGGGCTAATCAGTTCAGTTTAAAAAGATTTTATGATTATTTTATGTTCAATAATTAGACTTAGCCATATTTACTAAGAAAGATGTGTTTTATGCTCGAATATTTCTTCCTCTCAATGTCCCAGCAACGATCCCGCGATAACATTACCCCATGCTCCATTGTGCAGACGCCGACTCCTTCATGGTGGCTGCTCAAAGTGGCTCCAACTCTGAACTTTTTCCAAAATCTTCTACCACTTTTCATCCGAACGCTTTGACGCACTTCACATAACACACTGAACTTCCCTCCCTCAGTACGGTCAGCATCGAGTGTGAAACAATCAAAGGTGGCTGAACCAGCCAAAGTCAGCCAAGTTCAGCTACTTCTTCCAGAGAAATAATATTACATCTCTTTACTTTTTATTTCCACACATACACAGTCCGACTGTTTCAAAGCGCTTGAACAAGCGTCTTATCAGAATCTATCCCCTCCTCTCAAAAAACCCAGCCTACACTTTCCTCAGCATAACCTTACTCTTTCCATGCCACTGCAGACTCAATTGCGCGTGAACTCTGCTGTCTTGGTTAGTTCCCTGATATTGGCTGCATGTACTCTTTCAGCTTTAAGCTGATTTGTGCACTGGAAGTCTGCACATATTAAATCTGGTCTGCTGAGTTTTTCTCCCTTTTTTTCTTTTTTCTTTTTGCTGTGAAAACTCCTGTTTTCAGTTTTTTTATTTCCTTCTCAGGTCTGAGGCATGAGCAAAGTGTGCTCTGTGCTTTTAACATCATCACTCGCTGACAAGCAACACCATCTCTGCTCTCTCAGACTCCAGCCTGTGATGGCTTTAATCTAAAGCACCTCGTTTTAACTTTGTTTGTGATGGCTGTGAAGAAAAAGTAAGATCCATGGATCCTATCTGAAGTCTTCACCGGGTGGTGGGATACATCCTGAACAAATTGCAAGAAAGACCCAGCCTGGGCGGAGAACCCAGGACATTTTTGCTTCAGACAAAATGTGTTACTGCAACTATACACCCAAAAAAGCCAGGTGAAGAGGGGAGAAAAGAGGAAAAATAATTATCCAGATATTTTTACTCTTATGTCAAGACACAAGATAGTATTGTTGTTGAAACACTCTTGTTGAAATAGTTAAAATCTTGTTTTATCCTGGTTAAGAAAAGGTTGAATGAATGAATGAATGAATGAATGCAGAGAACCTGCATTTGACTACAGTATTTACTTTGACATTTCATCTTCATCAGGTTAATTGCTGTTTTCAAGGATGCAGTTTATGTCCTCAATAGATTTTGAAACAACACTTGTAAATTTATCATATATATCTGTAATTCATACATTAATGGTTGAATATACAAACACATCCTCTGGTGGATGTGCTACAGTACTGAAATCTGAATGTGGGATTTTGCCACAACAACGCCAGGACAGTCTCAGTTTTTTCACACTTAGAGCACTGAAAGTGAATTCCCAGACAGTCACTTCATCTTTGAATGTCCCCAAGTAGTCAGATTATATTAGTCCAACCACCAATCAGATAGTTTAACCTTCAGTTTCAAGCATCCTGAATGCCAATGTGAGTGACTCTTCACCAGCGCAGACTGAGTGCTTGCACAATGTGAATAAGTTCTTAGCTTCTGGATCATTGCTGTAATATTTCAGTAGCAATTTTGTGTAAATTTTGTGTAAATTTTGTGGCATTTGTTTACTTGCTCAATGTTCAAGTTGTGCGAGGGCTTCCACGTTCACAAACTTGTCATAAAAAAAACTGTATGTGTTACAATGTAAACTGTCTAATAAGGCTATTCCAAATAGATGCTATTCTAATAGGAAAGATAAACATGCAGTATGCGAAGACTGTACTAAAAGTCAAACAGAGCGGTGGCAACAACTTGCTGAAAGCCTGTTTGGCTGTCAGTGAGCCACAAAGTGGGGAGAATAATGTAGATGAAGAATTATTCTTGAACTTCACCTCAAATCATAAACTAGATAATTGATATTTGGGCACAGCCGGTTGCTGCTGCTGGAAAATGAACCCAAAGGCATACCAAACCTGCATTTGGAGTGGAATAAGCTGACTAAGATTGAGTCTCTGTTATGGCCCCACAATGAATTCATAAACTATTCTTAAATGTTGAGTCAGTGCCAGGAAACCAGAAAGTTTAATTGGGCTCACACACTTCTTAACAGAAAACCGTGCGCTCCGACTCTTGTTTATTTAACTTACTGGAGTTTTTTCCTTTTTTTATAATCATAAGGCCTCGTTCAGTGTTTGACTTACCACTACGTGTAAATATCTGACTGGCACATCAGCCGAAGGCAGGAGGTGTTTCTCATGGCGAAAGGAGACTCCTGCTGTGAGAAATAGGTTTAAAGAGCAGAAAAGTGTTCTTCTGTGATATAGTTTAAGGCCTGAATCGATGTCCAGATTAAGTTTTGATGTGCCTGAGGGTTGTCATATCATATTGAGACAGATGAGCTGTGTGTGTGTGGTGAGGGGGCACGATGCCAGGAGATGTAATGAGGTGGATCCCTTCCTTCAAGAGCGGCTGATCAATATGCCGCTCAGACACTCTCTTTACAGCTCGAGCACTATTATTTTTTAACACTGCTGACACAGTTCAATTAAAATTGTGCAGTAGATAAAAATAAAAAAGCCTGGATTCAGAGGGGAAGCTTTCGGTTTCAGTACATTTAATCATCTGCTTGCTGTTTGACTTGTATTTTACAGCACCTTATATCAAAGCAGTCACATCCTGACGAATTTTGATCAGCACTTGAACACAACTTCATTTCTCCGTCTGCGTGTGTGTCAGTGTGTGTGCGTGCAAGCGCGGCGAGTTATGCCAAATCACGAATCCTCTGTCACCACTCCATCAGGCGTGTTTAGGAGGAGACAGAACAAGTGTGGAAGTGATTATATCGAGGTGCCTCGGAGCTGTACACGGAAATCTGATCAATATTCAATCTCAGTTATTTCACCCCGCATTACCATCCCACACCGCACCGCGACGCTCGGCGTCTGGGAGGGAGGGGTTCCTGTCGCCTGCTCGCCAAGGGGGCAAGAATCACTTCATCACAGAAACTAACTGGATTCTGCGTCAATACGGGCCTATTAGCCTGCGTGGTTTAGGTAGATGGAGATATCCCGGCGAACATCGGAGACGTCAAGAGGAAAACTTCCCTCAAATGAGTGTTTGCTTGGCTAGACGTTTCATTTATTCATCATTTCTATTCAGTTTAGCGGAGAACAAACTCCTTGTATTAAAAGGAGCTTGCAGGGAAAGAAGTAAATTACTGCTTCGAACAGTACGATCCCGACTAATATAAACAAAGTATTGAAACAAGAAGCTGTTAAATGAATGTCATTTTAAGCTGACGAATCACCGCAATATGCTTTGCTTTTGTAAATATAAATGTAGGTCTAAATTTCCCACACGGTTAATAATAAGCTATACATCAGTGGCTTAAAAATAAATAAACAAAAGAAATACAATTATGCCTGTTTGTACTCATAAAACTAATCATAAATATGTGCAGAATGCGGCAGCACCTTTGCCACTTGCTTGTAAATGTATCTTATATAATTTCCATCACTACATTTGCACTTGTACACGTGTGGAAACAGATAATACTTTTACTTAAACGTCAATTCGTTTCCTACTCGGTTCTGTATTTTGCAGGCGAAGCTCTGCGGGGCTCACATCGGCATTAGTGTTTACTACATCCAAAACAGCCGCAGAAGGAAGAGTTTGCAAAGGTGGATGTGAGGAATACCAAAACCCAGGCGGGTGATCCCTTTCAGATCACAGGCTTTACTCGAGGTAAACAGAGACAAAGCTTAAAAAAATTGCACACGAAAAAACACGCACATTATGACAGTAAACAGGTTATTGTTTCACTTTAATCCTCAAACCTTTTCACAGAGAATCACATGATAAAATTTGGTATGCATTTATACTCAGCCAACCTGAGTAAATACTTTGTAGAACCACTTTTTGCATCAAGATGCTTTCACTTTTCAGGTGTTTAGTCTGTTGAAAACTAACTCTGGTTTGTTTCTCCCCTGGTTCTAGTTTGTGAACACAGCACTTACAAAAAAACCTATATGCAACTTTCAAGATGTCTTACCTAAATTCAGCTGATATACTTCTCTAATAATTTTTCCTGGAATACTATTTAGAAAGATACAACTGGGAGGACTGCATTCTTCATCTTTGGCCTCAGACCACAGCAACTTCTTGTATTTACCATTTGAATGAAATGTTGAAATGAAATGCTACACCTGCAAATTGGCATTATTAAAGCAACAGACTTTTATAGTTGCATGTTGACATTGCCTGGATTTGCTCAGTCTTGTTCTTTCGCTTGTCTGTTTATTTCTTGATCTCTCTCTATATTTATTTTTTTGATACACTACACAATTATAGCTATTAGAGCCCTACCGAAATGGTCACAATTAGTATTCACATTCATTCACTGAACTTTTGAATGCCTATGTTACTGATGGTATTATTCTAGCAGGACTTGAGACAAAGGTACATTGCAGATGGGTACTGAGTTTGAATTTGCGTTTGCATCAGTGCTTTGCTGACTCGAAATGTGAAGGCGGGAAATACAAAAGAATAAAGCAGAAGGACAGATTTAATGAACAAAATAGATGCCTTTTTCCATCGTAAGCAAACACAATGTGAGAAAATAAAGGTAACAATGAAGATCACAGTCTACTTATTAAACTGTTTACTCTGTTTTTGTATCTGTGGTCAGTAATGTACTTATAACAAGAATCTTGTTTACTTGAGCTTGTCTGAAAAAGTTTCTTTTCATAGGTTTCCTGATGAGTTTGGCGTCGGCAGCACGATTTCTCTGAACGCCTACATGAAACCCCAGAACACTGTATTGATCTCCGGGTCATTCGTCTGCTGTATGAGTGCGTCAAAAAAAAAAAAAAAAACACCAATAAAGGCACAGCTGCGTGCATGCAGCTTTGTTTCCCACACGGCCTTGGGGGAAGGTGTTCAGGAGCACAATGCTGGTCATTATGACAACTGAATACAGAGCATGACTCCACTTTCTAGTTTGAAGGTCTAGATCAGTGCACATGTTGCTACCAACGTTGGTTTTGCACACAATTAGGTATATTCCTGCATCTTTGTTTTTATTTTTTTGGCAATGTGGTACTCAGAATCCATGTGCGAGTGCCAAGGTGAAGTCCAGCAGATTTGCCTTCACAAGTGGAGCATTACGACTTTTCACTTTTGACATTTGAGTATTTTTGCTTTTGTACCAACAAACATTCTTGACTCTGTAGCTTTTTATTGCTTCTGTTGACATTCATGGTGTTACTTAAACATGAACACGGAAAAAATATATACATTATTATTATTATTATTGCTATTATAATAAAATAAAAGAAAAAATGCTATTCTTTGTAAAAAAAAAAAAAAAAATATATATATATATATATAAATATATATATATATATATATATATATATATATATATATATATATATATATATATATATATATATATATATATACATACACACACACACAAAAATTATCTCTGTCTAATTTTCTATCAGAAACAAATGCAATGTAGCTGGTAAATACATAATCCTCCCCTTTAAGTTTCCTTGTCATTACAATGTATCATTTAATAACAGGAGAAATGAAGAACAACAAAGTTTTTGTGAACATACTGAAAAAGATCGAAATGCCAGAACGATTTTTTTTTTCAAATTTTAAATCAGTGTATTTATTTTGTTCTTTAAAGTTTTTTTTTTTTTTTTTAATTGAAGCTTTCATGAAGTTTTCAGTGATTTCATTCAACACATTTTCACCTTGGCATTGCAGCAGAAATCTTTCGAAATACGCCTCAAACCAATTAAGATGTACAGAGAAAGAGTTTCATTTTTAGATTAAAAGCACATATTTTTGGTCTTATTTGAGGACACAGGATTCAATCATGAATCAGAAGGCTCAGTGTTGATGGGATACAGCAGGGTGATATGAAATAATCTAGTCATAAAGTTGACAGATTTTTCCCTATAGAAAGCCTCTCGGTGGACCAGAGAGCAGGGCAGTTTGCCCTCCTACAGCCACCTGAAGGAAGGCGGGAAGCAGAGCATTTGCTTTCCACCAGGACAATGAATCCAAACAGGCATCAGAGCTATTTAAAGTGCAAGGAGCAGCAACAAGTGTTGCCCTCATGGCTCTCCGTCAGCGGTCACAAGACCTCAGCCCCTGTGAACATTTTTTTGGAACAAATGTGAGAAGAAAAAAAAAATCCATTGGCATCACAAGACAGAACTGGAATGTTTTTTTTTTGTTTTGTTTTTAAACTTTCTGAAGAAGTGTCAGAAAAAGGATGGCCGATCGTGAGCTCTATTAAAAGACAACAATGCAGACTTTGTTGAGACAGAGAGGCTTTAAGCACCCAGAGCGGTATTGTTGTGACAGGGGTGCAGTGGAAAATCTGATGAGTGACCAGTCCCATGTAATCTGGGGTCAGACTTCCCCAGCGTGTGAATATGTGCATAAATAGGAATACATGATTTTAATTTAAAGTGTCTTTGAGTGTCCTAAAAAAAAAGCGCTACATAAGTCTGATGTAGTTTCATTTTTATTTCATTTAAACTGTGATGGATACAAATCTGGAAAACACATTGTTTCTCTCCTCAGGGGTTGTCTATCCACCCTTAAACTACTGCTTGTAAAGCATGAAAGTGAGCTTTGTGAACCACAAGAGATGCATTGAACAACACACTCTGCTCAAGCATTTAGCCAGCAAAAAAATGGATGCTACCAAGTAACTCATGCTCCTTTTAAACAACCGTTGCTGTATAGCGCTGTCTAAAACAAAATGGGTAAAATAGCACAGTTAATGTCAATTTACTGCATGACTGATAGCACAGATTAAGTTTACTGATAAAGAGGTAAAACAAAATATTAAACTTTTAGAATATATAAAAATATATTCAATTCATTAACTGAAATTCTTCTTTTTATAAAGACTCATTACACACAAAGTCACACCTTTCAATCTATTTTTGTATTTGTATTATATGTCCATCGCTCTTAATGGTTATAATTGACTTCATGGGAAAGCACTGTTGTGATGATGTACTGAAATGGGGAGTTTTGGAAAGGTAAAGTTGCTTCTTAATGGAGCTGACCCAGAACTTTGTCAACACCATCTGACAAAAATAAATATAAAATTATTTTTTTAATTGACCCTATTAGTGATATTCTTACTCAGTTTTACAGACAAATGCTTCTCAAGAAACAAAATAAATATTATTTTAAACAAAAAACAACATAAAGCCCATCTGACGGAGTTGACAGTCCAGGACAGAGTTGACACAGAACTAAAGGTGGTGACAAACTGGTGAGTAAAATGAAATACTTGATACATGTGAAGTAATGCAATTTATATAAAATACATTAAAATTAATTAACTCCACACTTAAGTGAGATTTGTCAACACTATCACTGAAAGAGTCACACTGTTATTTAAAAACTGACGGAGTTGACATCTGACGGAGTTGACGAAATGCCAAACAACCTCAATTTATATGATGTTATTCTGAAGGAGGCCATATTGTAGCTCATCAGGTCCATGAAATCTTTATAATATACCAAAATTAACCATTTATTTCGCAAAATGTCATCAACATTTTATAAATTGTCAGTTATGGAGTTGACACATCATGGTTGTGACAAACAACTTAGGAATTAAAAAGAAAAAAACTAAAACAAATAACATATTCTAACCAGAGCTAACTAGCCCTCTTAGCAAAGGAAGAGAAAGGAAGAGGTCATGGGGTCCTCAGAAGTTCTGGTGCCCCTCAATAATGCCAGATTTTTTTTTTTACATTCTGATGATGTTGACAAAAACGTGGGACAAATTTCAATTGAGTTGGAAAATATATAAAAATTATTTTTTTATTAAATTTATTGATACTTTTATAATTATTTATTTGAATACTTATACTTACCGTATTTTTGGGACTTTAAGGCGCACCGGATTATAAGACGCATGCTAAAACATACGGTAAACAAAAAAAAAAAAGTGACGGAAACAAAACAGTAAGCTTAGTTGAATTTTATTCGACTATGTAACAATACACACGTTATTTTTTATTCTTCTTCCACAAATCCATCAAAGTCCTCCTCTTCTGTGTCTTAATTGAACAGCTGGGCAATTTCGCCATCAAACATGTTAGGTCGGAGTCAGTCTCGTTGCCAGCTGGCTGTTCAGCAATGATACCGGTCTTGTGAGAAATTCTGTTCCCCGTGAAATTCTGTTCCCCCTGTGTCGGGAGCGCGCATTGCAGCCAGAGAAGTGGATCCGGCGGATCCGACCATTTTCACGCGCTTCTGATCGATTTCTCGGTAAAAACTACTCATATAATCATGCCAATGTTGTAACTTTCAGTTTAATCGGCAGCTATCAAAATAAAAATACATACATAAATAAACGAGGTCCTGTGTGGAGGTCTTTTTACGCTGTTTTGTGTTATTTTAAACGCGAAGAGAATCGATCTTTTTTTTTCAGCTTTTGTCTCGTAAGCCTGACAAATAAAAGTCAGTCTACAAGCACAGGTTCCCAACACTTAGAGTGCATTTATAATTTTTCATTTCTGATAAATGAGGAGGGATGCTGGCTGATAGCAGGGCACAGGAACAGGCCCTAAACACCAGAGCAATAGAGGCTCAGATCTACCACACCAGACAAGACCCAAGGTGTAGGTTTTGCAAGAAGGCCCTGAGACAGTCCAGCACATAACAGCAGGGTGCAAGATGCTGGCAGGGAAAGCGTACATGGAACGACATAACCAAGTGGCAGGCATAGTGTACAGAAACATCTGTGCAGAATATGGACTGGAAGATCAAAGTGGGGAACACCCCCAAAGGTGGTGGAGAATGACCGAGCTAAGATCCTGTGGGACTTCCAGATCCAGAGAGACAAAATGGTAATGGCGAACCAACCGGACATTGTGGTGGTGGATAAAGAACAGAGGAAAGCCGTTGTGGTGGATGTAGCAATACCAAGTGACCACAACATCAGGAAAAAGGAGCACGAGAAACTGGAGAAATACCAGGGCCTCAGAGAGGAACTGGAGAAGGCCTGGAAGGTGAAGACCACAGTGGTGCCTGTGGTCATCGGGGCCCTCGGGGCAGTCACCCCCAAACTGGAGCAGTGGTTACAACAGATCCCAGGAACAACATCAGACATCTCAGTCCAGAAATGTGCAGTTCTAGGCACAGCCAAGATACTGGAGGACCCTCAAGCTCCCAGGCCTCTGGTAGAGGACCTGAGCTCAGAGGATGAAAGAGAGACCACCCGCGGAGGGTGAGAAGGGGATTTTTTATATATATTGGCATTTTTATAACAACTGAATGTAACTCTTTTGTGCTATAAAATGAAACCATGTGCCCGGAAAAAACATTAATAACTCCCCTTTAAGTGAAGAATGTTATTCTTAACAATGTTTTTGTTAAGGTAAAATGTATATTCATTTTAGCATCTTAACTATAAAGACAAGACTGAAATTGAAAGAGACAAACTTTTTGCAAAAGGCAAGCTTTCAGCCTTATTATCTTTATATATTTTAACTGCCTTAAAAAGTTTTGATTCACTCTTTCACATTCCAATCTGCCGTTGCATTGGTGTTTATTTTATAATTTGATTTGAGGCTGCAGGGTTAAGAGTTAACACACTAAATCCTTTCAGGTTTATTTGGTCAGGATCTGCTCATCGAAACTAGTTTCCTGGCAGCAGCACCTTTACAAAGAGATGCTCCTGCAGGCACAAAAGGAGCAAGTCACAGTCATATTTTCACACATGCAAAACATGGCTGAGTTAATGCCTGCCAAGTAACAAGTTTCAATGCTGCTGATGCACTTGAGTTCTCGGAGGTTTAACCCACTGCACTGCAGGCGTTATAGGTCCTGTGCTTTCATTTACAGGATGTGGCATGATGCAACGTTGCATTCAGTGGCATATTTGTTGTCGCTGCAGCATTAAAAAATACATGTAGTTGTGATTTTTGTTTCAGTTTGAATCAACTGCTGATAATTTTTTTGTAGAAAAGACTAGTGTTCTTCACTATTTTTATGGCAATTTCTAATTTTTTTTTTCTTTAACAAATTATTGAACTTTTATGCATTTTACATAAATGATTTTAAAATAAAACTAAACATTCTGCAGTTACTGTGGTGTGAAAATGTGTTTGCTCACTTCCTGATTTCCTTTTTTTTTTGCATGTTTGTCATAGTTAAATGTTTCAGAACATCAGACCAATTTAAATATTAGTCATAGACAACACAGGTATACACAAAAGGCCATTTTTAAATGAAGATGTTTATTATTAAAGGAGAAAAAAAATCCAAACCTATGTAGGCAGCACAGGACTTGGCCTTAAAGGAGATGAAGACGAGCAGAAGGAGGAGGGTGGTAAAGGAAAGGAAAAATGAACAAACTTTCCTTTTTCTTCCTTCCTGCTCCACCTCTTCCTTTTCTACGCTTTGAATCCACATCACATTCTTCTCCTGTTGTCCTAAGTCCCGTGCTGGCCATCACCACATTTGACCTGGAAATCTGGCCAATCAGATTACTCAGGAGCGTTACCGCCTCCAATTAACAAATACATTCACTAAGTAAAAAACAAGCACTATTTTCTGGCGAGTGCATACGGATGGGTGGAGGAGTCTGTTTTACTGCGCACTGTGCTGCGTTCATTGGCCAGTGAATAAATGGAAATCCTGCTATGCGCGCTCGCTTCTCAGAGATTTTGTCCTTAATGTAACACCATACTAAACCCTCCATGTGTGGATAAATGTGGCAAAATCATTCCTCAGGCCATTGGTCTAGGACACATAAGACCTGTTATTGTGCAGGACAAGCAAAATATTCAGAACAAATCATCTGGTTTATTAAATAGAACAGGTTGTAATACACACATAGCTATATTTACATAGCATCTGCAGTATCTACAACAGAATTATACGGCAGTGAGGCTTTCATTTCACTAGACCAGCCTTAGAAAACCGGACCTTCACCATAAAACGAGCTGACCGGCAGCATGCGCTACATTCACACAACTCAAATAACCCAATAATAAATGAGGGATTTGTTTCTGCCAACATCTCTGTTCTGATCCAGAAATTAAAACATGCTCCAACAATTTCACCTGCAGCTATTTTCTCAAGAATGCTGAAGTGGGGACAAATTGTTTGCTCAAACTTCCCAATGTAAGTTTGAACGAAAGCGATAAAAGCACGCTTAATGAAATGAATTTAAGGTAACAGGCGAGAGAAGAGGAAGAACACACACTGAATCCGGCTCCACGGTTAAATAAGGAATGCAACATTTTCAAACTTTAGCTTGGACTGACACACAGCTCACTCTAGTCTAAACGGCCAGAAAGGTCAGCATCGACTCTCAGACGCCCTCCAAAATATTCTGAAAAGAAAATCTACAAGTGAATTCATTTATTTATTTACTGAGTTGCTGCAGCAGTTCCCCCTCCAGCGGTTCCTGCCCTTGCCTGCTCTGATACTCCTCTGTGTGTTGGCAAAGTAAATTTAGGCTCTCATTCAGCTACTTCCTCGCTTGAGAACATCAACACACATCTCCCTTGCACGAACCGCATGTTCGCATCATTTGTTCAATGTCACTTGGTATTTAGACTCCGAGGGAACAGGAAGTTACATTTATTTTCGCTACATATTCTGAAAACCATATATATCCGCTTCACTGTGACCCACCACTTGATGTTGATTTGCCTTAAACTCAAAATTGGAGACATGTAGCAGACTGTAAAATCATGCAGACATCTTCTTATATGTGTATAGTTTCATAATTTCATGGTACTTCCTCAGCTGCCGTCCGCTCCTGAGACACACGTCATTGAGATCTTGTCACCATCTCTTGACTATAAGCAGTGAAGAAGAAGAAGAAGAAGAAGAAGAAGAAGAAGAAGATTTTGATTTTTGATTTTTAACAATACATTTATTTACAATTCATGAAGCGCACAAAATACAATTAAAAACCCAAGGAATCACATCAGGACAAGTTTTTTTTTTTTTTTTTTTTTTTTTTTTTTTTTTTTTTTCAAAATAATTAAAAAAAATCCTGGTTAAACTTTAATTTTCCTGCAGTTGATATCTTGCACAATATCCCGTTAAAACCCCATAACTGTATAAAGTTTTGCATATTTCCAGTGGCTCTGTGGAAACAAAACTCCAATCTTATTCTGGCCTTTATATTAACCTTCCACAGAGTCACTGCATCGAGTTGAGGTCCAGCCTGGAGTCTGTCTCTGCGAGATAAATAAATAGCCATTTTTGCTTCAGCAATTAAAAAATTTAAAATCTGACCTTTTGACTTATTGGCTTTGTTAAAACGCAGTCCATTAATAAAAATGGAACTGGTAAAAACAATGCCAAAGTGGCTAAAAACACTCATCAATAAATTAAAAAATGTCGTCAGCCTCTTACAATCGATAAAAACGTGAAAAACACTCTCCGACAGACCACAGAAAGGACACTCGTTTAAAACCCCTGGACTAAAAATTGACAAATACGAATTCGTAGCGATAGCACCATGTACAATTCGCCATTGGAGATCACCAGTTCGTTTTCTTATAGGAGGTTTGTAAAAAGTCCTCCACTGAGGGATTTGTCCTTGCAGCCGGTCCGCCCACACGCTCATGGCTCGATTTCGCAGAGTTCTTTCGTTCAGGACCTTAACGCAGATTTTATAAATAACTTTTGGGCTTGTGCTCTGAAAGCTCATCCGTGAACTTTTTGTGGCTAGGAGAGGACCGCTATCTTTCGTGAAGCCGGTATCCAAGGTCAACTCAGGGATCGGGTCTGTCGGGTCCGGTGCAGCTTCTCCCTCTTTGAGCAGCTGCAAGAGATGCCTCTCCCCAGCTGTCAGTCTTTCTTTTACCAGACTCAAGAAGCGCTGCACCAGTCTAGCAGATCGGACTCCGAGCAGAGGAGCAACGGCCTGGGCGTTGGCAAAGTCCGGTCCAGCCGTCTCCACCAGGTGATACAGCGTTGTCGTCTTGGACATGCACAGCGCCTCTGATAGTCCAGGTATTGTGCCACGACATACGTCCAGTCTGGACCCACAGACTAAAGGCTCGTTTAAAAGCCAATGCAGAGAGTTCTGTGCCTGCGAACGACATAATTTAAAAAGGCCACAGGATTTAAAAACACCCTGGTAAAATTGAGGCAATCCCTTTAACTTTAAAAAACTAAAATCAGTCAAAAACAGAGCAGCATCCAGCCCCAGAAAATTAACACGTCTAAGAATGCAACTGGCCACGTCTCTCCACACAGGGGAACCTGTCAAATACTTCTGGGCGAACTGTAATCTAAAAGTAGCCGTTCTACTGGCCAGGTGGACGAGGCCCTGGCCTCCCTCCTCTCTCGGTAAAAACAAAACAGACTGTGGTACCCAGTGTAGACCATTCCAAAAAAAGTTGACCATCTCTGTTTGGATTTTTGCAAGTAGCCCAGATGGTGGGTCTACCACCGCAAGTTTGTGCCACAGCTGTGAAGCAACTAAATTGTTTAAAACCAGCACTCTGCCTCGGTAGGACATTTGTGAGTGTAGCCATTTCCACTTGGATAACTTGTTTTTAATTTTTCCTTCAATATTTTCCCAGTTTTTGTTCACAACATGTTTATCTCCTAAAAACACACCGAGATACTTAAAACCATCCTGTTTCCATAAAAGGCCCTGAGGGAGAACTGGGAGCCCGTCGGACCACTCGCCGACTGCCAGGGCTTCGCTCTTTCCCCAGTTCACCCTCGCAGCGGACATAGTTGAAAACTTTTTCGTGATCTCGGTTAAAACAGTGACATCCCGCTGATCTTTAGTAAAAACAACGACATCATCAGCATAGGCAGATAAAACCATATTGCTCTTAAAACCAGGTAAAACCAGACCATGAACAGTCGAGCGTATTTTCTGGAGGAGGGGTTCCAGGGAGAGTGCGTAGAGCATCCCCGAGAGCGCGCAGCCCTGTCGAACGCCTCTACGCACCCTAAAAGGAGCACACAGGCTGCCGTTGATCTTCAGCACACTCTCAATATCACTGTACAGTACCTGGATCTTGGCGATAAGACCCTCGCCGAACCCAAACCTCCTCATGGTTTCCCAGAGGAAGCCGTGTTCGACGCGGTCGAATGCCTTTTCTTGATCTAGTGAAATCAAGCCCATTTGCAAACCCAATGAACCGGAGACCTCCAAAACGTCCCGAATTAGGTAGATATTATCCACCATAGACCTGCTGGGAACACAATAGGTCTGATCCCGGTGGATAACCTGCTCCATAGCCTTCCCCAGCCTCGTGGCCAGGGCCTTGGAGAGGATTTTATAGTCGGTGCAGAGGAGGGACACGGGGCGCCAGTTCCTAATGTCCTGCAAGTTCCCCTTTTTGGGCAGCAGGGTGATCACTGCCCTACGGCAGGACAAGGGGAGTGAACCAGTAAGCATGCTCTCGTTGTAGACGTCCAGCAAGTCTCGGGCCAGAAGATCCCAATAGGCCTTGTAGAACTCCACAGTGAGCCCGTCAACGCCTGGGGACTTCTGGCCCTGCATGCCGAGGAGGGCTGCGTGGAGTTCCTGTAGCTCCAGAGGGCGCTCCAGCTCGATGTTGGTCTCCTCGGAGACCTGAGGCAAGTCGCTACAGAACTCCTTCAGCAGTCCCTCGTTCTCTTTATATTCGCTCTGGAACAGAGAACGGTAAAAACCCACAGCCCTCCTCCTGATCTGCTCCGGTTCACTCAATTGCTGCCCCGTGTCCGACAGCAAAGAGTGGATCTGCTTCCTCTGCCCGTGTCTCCTCTCCAAGCTGAAAAAGAAGCTAGAGGGAGCATCCATCTCCGTGATGTTCTGGACCCGGGACCTGACCAATGTGCCTTGGGCTTTATTCTCCAGCAGGTTTGCTAAAACTAGCCTTTTAGATTTGAGAGCTTCAATGTGCTCTCGACTTCCTGTGGATTCACTAAGTCGTTCTAACTCCACGATGTTCATCTCCAGATCTCTAATAGATCCGGCGATGTCACGAGTGACATTGAGAGTGTGCTGCTGACTCAGCAGTTTTATCTGCACTTTACCATGGTCCCACCATTGTCTCAGGCTAATAAAATCAGACTTTCTCTGTCTAAAACCCATCCAAAAATAACCTAAAATCTCTTTAAAACCCCGATCATAAGTTAAAGCCGAGTTAAAATGCCAGTAAGCGCTTCTAGGTGAAATGTTTCTTATAAAAACACTACCTAAAAGCAAAGAATGATCGGTAAAAGCCACCGGTAAAATCTGGCATGTTTTAAACACATTAAAATGGTGTTTAAAACAATAAAAACGATCAAGTCGAGCTAAAGAGATTCGGTTTTCCTTAATGTGGGACCATGTGTACTGCCTGGAGCCTGCATGCATCCTCCTCCATACATCCACCAGGCCATGAGACGAGACCAGCTGCCGCAGAGCATGTTGGGCCGCCGGATGTGGCTCTGCATGATTACGATCTAAAAACTCGTTTTCTGTACAATTAAAATCCCCACCAATAAAAACATAATCTTCCGACCCACAATCACCCAGCCTTTCCCCAATTTTCTCAAAAAAACGCTTTTTCTCTGCATTGGTACTGTGAGCATAAATATTGATAAAAACCAGGCTAAAATGATCAAATTTGGTTTTGACCAAAAGACACCTCCCTTGAACGACATGTTCGACTTCTGTGGAGTTTGGGGTGAAAGCTCTGGAAAACAGAAAACCCACCCCTGCACTCTGGGAGGTGCCGTGACTTAAAATGACCTCCCCCCTCCACTCTCTGCCCCAGTCTGTTTCTATTAAAGAATCACTGTGAGTTTCTTGTAAAAAAAAGATGTCAATTTTTTTTTGGTTTAATGTTTGGTAAATTAGAGCACGTTTCTCAGCTCCCCTCGCCCCGTTAAGATTCAAAGATGCAATCTTAAAAGAATCCATATTGGGTAAGAAGCTAAAACCAAAACATAAAAACCTTATAAAAAATAATAAAATACTACTGTGCCTCATTTTTACTCAAAGTTGTTTCCTAGCTTTTGACATTATTTTCTTTAATCTAAAAACTTCTGTATCCGTAAAACCTGATGCCTCTTTATTTCTGATATGATATCTCGCGGAGAAGTAAAACAATCTCAAATTGGGAAAATAACTTTCTAACTTTACTCCCCTCAATCCTTTGGTTTGTTGCAAAAAAGTTCTATATGACTCTACTGGGTATCTTGGTTCTTTACTGTTACTCTGTGTTATGGACACCTCACTGGTGTCAGAGAACCAGTCCTCGTCGCTGCTGTCTGACATCTCCCTCCTGTCTGCAACCAGCTTGCTGGCCTGTTTACTGGCTTGCACAGCAGCCACCACGTTCTTCCTTTTGCTACGCCTTTTTATGGGGGCAGAAGCCTCCAGCTCCATCCCTTCCTCTGTCTCTCCCTCCGCTCCTGCTCCAACAACCAACTCCACACTGTTCCTCCTTTCATTTTGTCCACCCACCTCCTCCTCCTCTACTCTCTCTCCCTGACCTCTACACACTAAAGGCTCCTCATCGCCCTTCACCTCCTCCTGCTCTCCCTGCACACCATCTCTCACCCCCTCCCCACCATTCGCCCCATCACCACACACTACCGTGTTCTCATCCATACCTACACACACACTCATTTCCAAAGCTCTCTCACTCACGACCATACCTCTCTCCAGCTCTTCTACAGCGGGCTCCTCCACCACCACAGCGGGTTCTTCCACAGCCGCCACGGCCTCCTCCGCAGCAGCCGAGGGTCCTCCCACGACGGGAGCGGGTTCCCCTGCAGCAGCCGCGGGTTCTTCCGCAGCGGCAGCGGGTTTCCCCGCAGCGGCAGCGGGCTCCTCCGCTGCCCTACTCTCGCTAGGCGGGTCTCCTACCTGCTCAGCGGCCACCTGCTGCTTCGCCGAAACCGGCGGGGCCGGCCCGGCCCTGCCTGGGCACAATTTTATTATGTGGCCCTCCTGACCACAACCAAAACATTTCATATTTGAAGTCGTTGCAAACAGAACATAATCAAAGTCATCTATCCTTACATGAAACCGTAAGTTGAGCTCCTCATCTTTACGATTAAGAATCATAAACAGTTGTCTCCTGTGGGAGACAACATGTTTCAGTAGAGGCGATTTGCACCCTGTTGGAACTTTTTTGAGCGGTGATACCACCTTGCCGTGCCTCGACAACTCTTTTATCAAAAACTCGTCACTTATAAATGGAGGGACGTTCGACAGCGTTACCTTCGTTGCAGGTAAAGTAAGTGGCGAGACTTGTAAAAACAAATCGCCGACAGAAACGCCCACCTCCACTAGCTGTTGAGCTTGTTCGACTTTTTCCACAAACAACACCACCGCTCCATTCATCCGTGCTGCCGACTTAATAGACTCGTGCCCGATCACCTTACCCACAGCCAAACAAACTTCCTCCACGCTGCACGGAGAACCAGCACCCACCTTGATGCCGTTCTTCCGCGTCAGCGTGGAAAAAGAACCACCACCAACCACCATGGCGTCCTAAGACGCCGGCCTGCCGGCCACACCCAAACCCACAAAAACCCCTTAAAACGTGACAAACTAACACAAAATTACAATTAAACAAGTAACACAAACACCCAGTGAATAAACAGTAAGAAAAAAAAGATAGAAAAGATATACAATCGTTCGCTCTTTTACTCTTCTCCCGCTCTTCCGCACACACCCTCCTCTCACACGAAGAAGAAGAAGAAGAAGAAGAACTGTGGAGGAAATCATGAGATCTCACTGTTTGTCCTTGGAATGAAAGGACTGCTGTTGGGTTTATTGAGTTACAGCTGGAATGTGTTTTTGCTGCAGCACAGGTGCTGCTGGTGGGGGTCAGAGATTTCTTAACTCTTACGAGAATCTGTGGGAGTGGGAGCTGTAAAACCACACTGAGTGAGAAAATGCAATTTTCTTTTAATTGAGATAATGTATACAAAACAATAATAGGAGGAGGAACAATTTCCCCCATGTATTTGGCGCAAAAGAGGCTTTGATTAGACATTTTAGAGCGTGTTTTCCTCAGGAATGAAGGCCCCTAACCATCAACACTGGTTACTCTACAGATCCAATTATCACACTTTATTTTATGAGTTAATGTAGAAACTCCTTGAGTTTCTATTTAAATCAAAGATCATTTTCAGATGTGCTACTTTAATCGCGTTTATCTTTCCTGAATGATAGTTGTGCTCTTCTCATCCTTTCCTGTCAACTTAATTAAATTGAATGCCTCATTATATGCTGGCAAGAAAAACAAAACAAAACACAGAAGTCTGACATTTCAAGAAGTTTTATCAACTTTCATTTTTAGGATTTGGATAAGAAATTTGATAGCACTCTCACGTCAGCATATGAAGCAGCGGCATATCATTTCAGCTCCTCTTATATTCGCCAATGAAACATGTCAAAACACTGGAGGCAACTTTTCTTCTTTTCTTGGAGCTTTATTTTCTCAGCAAAAATAGAATCGTATTTTCTGCAGCTAAGAGCTTTATTTCAACCATAAAACACAAACATTATTTTTAACAAATTACCACTCTGGCTTTTACAATAATTCTCATCAGCAGTGCACCACAAAGCAGTAATTCTACAAACCTAAATCATAAAAATGTTATGAAACCCTCCAGAAGATGACTCAGAGTGTGAAACCATTGGCGACGTCAGTCTGAAGCTCCTCACACGAGAATCCATCTAAAAAACAAGGTTGTGCTCTTATCCAAGGTCACTCGAGGCGACGGCTTGTGCGCCGTAAGATGAGACGAATGTTATGCCATTGCTAAGTGAAGAAGCTTTCAGCAACACTATAACTGACAGGGGTTCTTGTTTTATATTAGTCCCTTTGCACAGCCTCCCTTCCCATTCACCACAGTCTGCTGCTGGTGTCATAAAGAAGAAAATGAGCTTGAGAAAAACACTGCGGAGCAATTTCCGCTGCTTTTATGTGGTGTGGTTGAAGATGAATCTGGAGTACACCATCCCCGGTTATGAAGTAACAATGTTACATATATATATAAGCAAAGGTTGTGAATACTTATGTAAATGTGATTTCTTGGTTTTCTATTTTTAATCAATTTACAAAAATCTGACATAATGGGTGTCTCTGTATCGAATTTTGAAGACACAGATTAATTTAATACAATTTGGAAAAAGACTGTAACATAATATCAGACCTAATTCAAGATTGGATGAACTCCTGAGCAAACTTTGCTTGAAATTTAACTGACTGTTGTGTACAAGTTTAGAATTTTAACTAACGTGAAATTTAACATTCATACACAGGATGACTAATTACAGTGTAAAATTACTCTCATTTTTTACAATCCTCACCACAGATGTTCAGTTTTTGAGCTCTGGATTGTGCATGAGAAGCGACAAACTCTGGGGAGCCCCCTGTTGGCCTGGAGGTCACTTACAGCTACTTTGTTTAAGTATGCCTTGGGTTGGGTCAATTCAAATAATGGAAACCATCTTTTGTCAGCCGTCTTTTCCTATTTTAAATGTTTATTTAATGATGGGAGGTAACAAAAGAAAAAAAAAAATAAATAAAATACAAGTCACATTTTCACAAACTACAAATTTCCACAGATTTTTACTAAGCCTTGATTGAAGCACAGGGAAGGACTCTTACAGACACTGCAAAGCACTTCTGGGGCAACATCTGCAGAAGCAATCTGGGTCACACTACATCACATTTAGTGCTCGAGCGCCACAACAAGCATTAAGACCCTTTACAAGACGATAACAAGAGCACTAAATCAGGAAAAACAGACGCGAGGAATGAAGCAGGAACATGTTTGGTTTCATAAACAACTCTTTAAGTCTGAGTTAGTTACTCCACAGTGACAACTTGCTTTAATTTAACTTGAGTAAATCCAAAAAAAAGAAAAAAAAGTCACAAACGAAGTTAAAAGTATTTTTCAAACGATTAATCAAAATGACTGGAGAACACTTGGTGCTGATCAGTCATGTTTTATAGCATTATGCTCTATTTTTTTAAACAATAATAAAACAGTCCTTAAGCATTTATTCACTTGTTCCTGACCCATTCGTCATACTTTATTTTACATTTTCTCTCACATTTTATCCTCCACTTGACCGAACGATGATGCAAAACCGATATCAGTCCCTTACAGTGTTTGTGAAATATCACTGGTTGTTTGCTGAATCCTTTATGAAAATAGTTTCGCAGTCACAAAAATACACAGAAAACAACACAATAACATGATAAATTACCAATGCAAACACCTGCTCCAACTATACATATATTTAACCCATATGTCAACGTGCACATGTAGTGCCTTGTAGAAGTTTTCACACATTTTGTCACATTAAAGCCCTTTGCTGCGACTTTAAGCCTACACAAAGAACGGCATGAGTGTTTTAAAAAGTCCTCTTTGCAGGGTTTCCCCTAAAAATATGTCACAACGAAATTGATCTTTTTGGCCCACATGCAAAACTGTGTGATAAAAACCAACACTGAACACACCATCCCCTCAGTGACAAACGGTGGTGGCAGTATCATGCTGCAGGGGGTGAAAAGTGGTTCTAAACAGCGTTAACTCTGGGGAACTGAAATTAAAAGGCACAACATCGTACAATTTGCAAACCATCTACCCTTTTCCTCAAACGTCTGCGCCTCGTTGTGACGGCCTGTCCCGCAAAACCTCAGTAAGACACGATAAAGTCTGAGCTGACGGAGTGTGAAACGGTTCGAAGGAGGTGGATACTTTTGCAAGACTTCATCTCCTAAAGTCACATGTTACGTTACATGCACATGTTCGTCTCTCCTGAGGCATGTGGCTCAAACATTTCAATACGGCATCAGAACGTTGTGCTGCAAGCTGTCAGAGGATACTTAACCGCGGTAGTAACTGCACAGGCTGAGAGATCGTTGAGTGCCGCTGTATATTTTTCTAACCTTCGTAAAGCAGTCCCTGAGAGGAGTTTTCTGGTACAGCGCTCAATATTTGACGTCGGAAACCGACAGAAGTGGGCTGAACACCGTGTGACTCTGCACTCATCATAAATACAGCGTGTTGTTCTTTAAATACAACATTTCCTACAAACACAATTCATCAGCGCAGGGCCAGTCCTAACAACAGGCTATAAATACAGTACTTTCCCCATTAGCAAGCACTTAAATCCTTCAAAGATCCTCTCTGATATGTTGAGAAAACATAGCCAGAGACAACTACAACTATATATTATTTTTCAGTATTTGTGTGTTTTTAAATAATAAATTATACTTTATTATTGTACGTGGGCTTTATTCACAATTAAAGGAGCCAAACACAAATGAGAACTAGCTCTCACAGGCTCGGTCCGCCGTTAAACGTACCCTTTACTACGCAGTAAACCCAATTTACAAGTTATTTCCATAAAAAGCGTCCCTCGTTCTGCGCGACAAAGTTTTAAAACCGTGACAAGTGGCACAGAAAGCCTTACGGCTGCTCCGTTTCAAAACAGAGCAGCTCTTATCTGTGCCAGTAAACTGTGGATTATTGAGGCCTCTGGTTACAAATCATGAGCCCTTATAGTGACTTCTTGATTGGATTACTTACAGCAGATCATGTCTGTTCAGTCAGAAGACGCCACAGTAGGTGCTGGTGAAAGGACCAGCGAAGCTGCGCCGTGGAATTCAGTCCGTCGTGAGCCGACTGGCTGTGTGCGGCCTGTGCTTTCTGAGGATTCATCCAAAAAAAAAAAAAATTACAGTGCCTTTATTTAGAGTTTATTTTATTAAAGCTGGATTTGATGCTGCCGCTTCAGGCTTTTTTTTACTTCTTCTTCTGTGTAATAGCAAATCTGTTTACAATTCTAAAAAGTACACCGCCTATTTGTTACACCGTATAAGTGAAGCGGACTAGATGACCGTGATGCGGTAGTTGGGGTCGTTTGCCGAGCTGGAGCCGTCGGTTTTGACCACGGTGACCTTGGAGGAGTGCTGTGAGCTGTGCAGCGCGCTCCGCCGGCTGCACAGGCGCTCGCGGTAGTTCTGGGCGAAGATGAGCAGCATGAGCGGGTTGATGCAACTGTGCGAGTAGCTGAGGCAGATGCTGATATTGTACGCGTAGATGAAGGCGATGGTGGGCCGGTTGTTGCTCAGGTTGATCACCTGGATGACGTGGTAGGGCGACCAGCAGATCAGGAACAAGGCGATGACCATCAGCACCATTTTGGTGGCCCTCTTGGCCCACACCGACTGCTTGCGCTTGACGCGGCGGATGGAGCTGAACACGTGGTAGAGGGTGAGCGAGTAGAAGGTGCTGATGATGATGAGCGGGATGATGAAGCCCAGGATGGATTGGTAGAGCGTGTACCAGTACATGTCCTCCGGCCCGTCCAGGTACATCATGCACACCTTCATGTGCTCCCTGCGGATCACCTTGGCGTAGATCATGACGGGCACGGTGAGGAGGACGCTGCCCAGCCACACCAGCAAGTTGATTACGATGGTCCACTGGACGGTCCGCCGCTCTGAGCTGGGATGCACAATGGCGATATATCTGGCAGGAAAAGAGATTAAGATTTTTACACCATGAAAAAGAGAATAAAGATGATTTTTTTTTTCCAGTGCATGACAAAGATTCTTAGGCAGTCATGCTAATGCTGGAGGATCTTGAAATCAGGACCCGAACTGATGATGGGACAAACTGCACTACATTAAAATTTCCTTCCTCTGTCTTGATGAAAAGCTTATATGTTAGGAAGTGCTTGCAGGTTTATAATAAGATTAGACTTGGCTGCTTTTATTGCAGGGAGCTGGAAAACCATGCAAGAAAAAGAGCAGTTTAAGTGCGGTAAATTATATACATCCATCCACCTTTTAGTGTTGTGTCGCCGTTTTTGTTAAGATTTTCTATGACAACAATTTTGCAATTTTCTAAATGACATTCTGCTGAAGTTTTAATAGCTGGGAAGATTCTAAAGGATGAATAGGAAAAGGAAAATGACTCTTTACGTGCTTGAAAGAAGACCTATTGTGATAAATTCATTTTTTTGCACGATTTTATACTTCCATTTGAGTCTCTACAGCTTCTAAACAATCCGAGTGTCACTTAGAAATAACCACCAAGCCTTTTTCTGGCAAACAAGTTCATGTCTCTTTGGTGACTTGAAAACGATTTCAAATCTCCCCACTTGTTAAGTCACAAATGGCCGGCACTGCCCCATTTACTACCAACCTCAGCCAAGCCCAGCGCCTCACCTATAGCAACCCAAGCAGAGATGAACTGAACAATGGCTGCTGGAAAAGACAAGTGTTTTGTTTTTGCATCTCGATGGTTGTGCAGGAAGCTCTACTTCTTCTGCTTCTAGGTCTGACTAAAGGTCAAAGGTGCATGGTTGCATGAAGGTACATATGTGTGCAGCAAGGTTTAGTTGGGCTTGGCCAGCAGCTTTTTATATTTAAAGTGATAAGAGGTCCTAAAAGAGCTCATTCTGAAAGCTAAAAATAGGTAGAACTGATCGGGAAAAGTCTCTTTGAGAATTATTTTTTTCATAAAATATAATGAACATGTTTTGTTTAGCCCTCAGACCTTTCCAAGGAATCGTAAAAGGTCCCCTTTAATGAAGAGAAACTAAAACAGATTTATTTCTATTTCCATGATGGTCAAATTACAAAAAAAAAAAAAAAAAAACACTTTTTTTTTGTAATTGGAATGCTCATTGTCTTTTCTAGCAGAAAAATTCCCTAAAACATCTGATCAATATTTAGCCAAATATGCAATTTAAAGTGTTTGAATTTATAACATCCAGCCAGAAAACATGTCCAAAGACATGAACATGAGCATTTTAGGTTAATTTCAAACCTAAAATGCTGGTTTTGCGAGGCTTTACAAGTCACAACAGTTTTACTATCTCATTTTGTATTGAAAGCCGTTTTAATTTTGCACTTCAAAGCCGTCCTCTACTCTAAATCAGGTGAGGATTACACTCTTCCTTCAAACTGCTGCTTATAACATCTTGGTTTAAAGGTGACGTAGATAAGGTTAGAGAAGTGTTTGATGATTTTAAGAGGCTTTCTATGTCTGTGTGTATAAAAACAGAAAACAAATTACAGGTTTCAAGATGGATGGATTTTCGTTTTCATGATTTCATGACTGACAGTATAAGAGTTGTTTTCTGAACAGATCCTCTCACAAGACACAATTTGCTGGATAATGACCCTCTGGAAATCTATATAGTGCAGCGTTCATGCTCCGAGGCCGACCCCTGCTCCAGGTGTTCCTGTGAAACTGATCCTTATCAGTTCAGAATGACCAATATAATTGTTCCTGATGTCCTGAGATGGTAAACATGGAACCTGGATCATTTATTTAGAGAACATTATGTGTTGCATGACAGCCTGCGTTGTAACTCTTGCAGTACTATTTAAAAAAAAAAAAAAAAAAAAAAAAAAAGAAACATGAAACTTCACTGACATCCACTCATATATCCTCCTGAGACCCAGAGAAAAAAAAGTTTTTGAATTTCAATTTTTTTTACACTACATGACTCTTTGGTGTGAAAAAACATCACTACAATTGAAAAAATTTCAAAACATGTTTTTATTTATTTTTTAGAGTATGTCCTTTGGAGAGGACATCGGGACTCTCTTGTGGCAAATATGAACACATTTCGAGGCATACATTTACCTCTGAACTCTGACAATCTTTAGTGCTGTAAATTTCAAATGGCTACACCATTCAAGCCAGTGGTTCAGATTTCCAGGGACCTCATTCAGCTTATCAAAAGCAAGCTGATTAGTGTAGTTTAATCAGGTGTGTTAGTTCTGTTTTGGTTTGTGGTAGTCCATAAAGCAGTTCTTCTTCTTTGAGATGCAGAGGTACATGTTGCATTTGATGCACTTTATGTAGGTTTTTCCAGTGCACCCTTCTGCTCTGCACCTGGAACTATTAGGATTGTCCATCATCTGTGGCAAATGGACAGCTCCATACTTTCTCACTTCCTTATCTGGCTGGGGCCTCCTTCTCTTCTGTGATGGAACGTACTCCTCATCATTCGACGCATCAGATTCAATTGGATTAGGTTGGCCTGACTGCCCCTGGGCAATCAGTTCCTCACCTAAGAGCAGTTTGAAGTCATGGTATTGGAGAGTTTTCTTCATAGGTCGTGCCAAAGCTTGGCTGTCTTCCTTATACTGTAACCAGGAGTTGGTGATAGCCAGATCGAAGAAGTGTAGGATTGTGCGTACAGTCCACTTCCTTGTGCGGTTAGCCATTCTATAAAAACTAAGCATTCTATCACACATATCAACCCCACCCATGTTGGTGTTGTACTCTGCCACCACTGCAGGTCTGGACACTTGAACATGCCTTTTGTCTTTCAGTGACCATCTGGTCCGGGTATCCTGGGGCTCTATTCCATGCACTGTTGATGCCATGAGTACAGGTTTATTGTCAACCCATTTTGTCACAGCCAGCTCAGGATGTTTCCTTGTCACCATTACAGAGGAGCCTCTTCCTTGTTTCAACAACTCTTTATCAGATGTAATGTTACAATCCTTTGGGAGTCTATTTTTCATCAATGTTCCACTTGCAGGCAGACCCATTTCTAGCAATTTATCCAGTAGTTTTATTGAGGTGAAATACCTAGACAGACAGACACAAACACAAAAAATAAAAAATAAGTGTCATTTGTTTACAGAGAATCATCATCAACAGCACCACAATTGACGTTTATACCTGTCAAAGTACAGGTGAGTTCCCCTGGGAATGGACTCAGTCAACCGAAGAACTGCATTTGCTCCTATTCCAAGTCCTGTGTCTCTGCCGACAAAGGTGTTTTTTCCTTGGTAGACTTCAAAATCCAATACAATTCCAGTTGGAGTAGCGAGAACAAACACCTTCAATCCGGTTGGATTTGGCTTGCCAGGAACGAATTGACGGACTGGACATCGACCAGTAAAGGGAATCATTTGTTCATCAATGGAAACATTTCCTGGCCTGGGTAGGTTTAGGCAACCTTGTTGCACCTTCTTCAAAAGTGGACTGACTCTCCAAAGCATATTGAGCTTCCTCTCTTCTTCAGTTACATCAAGATCATTAGTGATTTTCAAAGAACATCTGATCTTGAAAAAGCGATCCCTTGTCATCGACTCAGCAACTATTGGCACTCTTGTTTTTTTGGCCCAATACATTTTGATTTTTGGGTAACCAAGGCATGCCATGTACACTGAGACTCCAAACCAGGTCTTAATCTCCTCAGGTGTTGTATTCAGACTTGAGCCTGACACCTGAATCTGTCTCTGGTTTGTGCAAAAGGACATGTCCTCAAAAACTTTGTTGTCAATGTACTGCTCAAAGTATTTTGATGGTGGCCAGTCTACACGGTTTGGGGCAGTACAGACAACCTCTCCGGAGTCTTCCAGCACAGGCAGGAATCTTAAGAGACAGACAAATACATTAAATAATTATGTCCTCTAAAAGTGATAGTTCATCCAAAAAAATACTCTTATCTGTCTAAGCTTATCTACTCTTGTCTCAGAAGCCTACGTGTTAGTTTTGGTCCAAAGTGGGCGACGGGCCCGTGCATCCTCAACTTCACTCTCCTCTTCCTCACTTGATGCCTCATCCTCTGAACTCCCGACCTCAAAATCACCGTCAATCTGTCCCTCTTGGTCCTCCTCATCTGACAAATCTATGTCTGAGTCTCCATCAATAATCCTGTTTAGGATTTTCTCTGCCTCAGTCAGTGAGCTGATTTCTATTAAAACAGGTTAAAAAAATAAAAAGCAAATCCTGATGTCCTCTATGGAGGACACACATAAACAGGTTATGTTTTATCCCAACAAATAATTAAACTGCTCTGAAAATCCACCTAACTATTCCTTAGATGTTCATTTACTAGAAGCAATCTGAATATTAAACTCACAAAGCTCATAATTAGAAAATAATATACTTACCTTTCTTCTTTCGATAAAATGTGCTCACAGGGATGGCAGCCATTGTGAAGAATCAGAAAGAAAATTCCAGAAAAGCCCCACCCCCACACATGTCATATCATTGGAAAGCCCAGGATGTCCTCTCTAAGGACCAACAGGATTTAACACAGTGGCATGTATAGTTTCAGAGTTATGAACAAAAAACCTATGTACTCCACAGAGGACAAAAATGCATTGCTGGGTCTCAGGAGGATATGCAGTTTAAAATAAAAATCAATTATAGAGGCTACTGGATATCAGATAATAAAAGCTATTCTGGTCAATTTGGAAAAATAATGTTTACTGTCAGACGTTAAATAGTGCGTTTTGATTTGCATCCCTAAACACAAAACCAGTTTTCAACTGATGACACGTCCAGCGAACCACAGTAAGAGTCGTGATTCCCAGATGGAGAAAACTTGTAACAGCGACTGAGTGAAGAGGTCACCAAAGAGCCCAGAGTGGCATCTAAACCAGTGCATGGCTGGATCTGTCCAAGATGGCTGAACTGAAGTAAATCTGCCAAGAAGAGTGAAGCGAAGAATTCCTCAACAAAAATTGCGAAAGTCTGATTGCCAGTGAAGTCCTTGATGGCATTGGTCGGGGTGGAACAACCCAACAACCCAAGGGTGCTGCTATTATTTTGTGTCTTATCCCTTAATGAATTAGAAAACTGCATTAGCGGTATTTACATAATCTAGTCTGACATTAAATGTACTCTGATGAAACATGGAAGCGAGTCAGCAAAAAGAAAACAAATCTATAAAGCACTGTATGAGTTGTATTGTGAACATATATGTGATTTTGGTATGAAACTGGAAGCTATCTTAAGACTAGTGATTCAGAGAGCTTCTGTGTTGGAGCGAAAATTAATGTTTGAATGAAGCTTTAGTTAGAAAAAGTATAATTCCCAAAGTCAAGTCTGCCAACAAGCTTTATGCTGGACACGTCATTGGACGTCACATTTAAGCTGTGGTTGCAATGGAAAAGGTTTTAGAAAACAATGCAAACATTTATTGCTGTTTCACTGATATTTCACTTTCATCTCAAACCAATTCTTCTGTTTTGTTTTGTTTTATTATTTTTTTTTTTTACTGGTTTGGACAGATAAAAAAAATAAATGTAATAATTAAAAGTAAACCAATGCAGTTGAGTTGGGAAGTTTTAAATAAATGGTTGAAATTTGACTAATTTATGAAACTTTTAGCAATAACATAGCATCTTCTCAGAAACTTGTTTCGACAAATATACTTTAAATTTAAACAGTTTGTTTTGTTAGTGTATTTAAAAAATCCAATTCAGAAAATGCATTCTTTTTTTGTTGCATTCAAGTCCGTTTTTGATCATTTTTTTTTTTTGCATATCGTTCCCACGTTTTTATGCTTCCATTGCCCCCACATAACATTATTAAATAAGCTGACGTACCGAGAGTGAAGTTACCACTTACCGGTCAATGCACAGCACTGTAACTATCCCCACGGTGGTGAACTGGTTGCTGACATCCACCACCACCACCGCCTTGCACATAAAGTTTCCGAAGACCCACTGCCTGTCCCTGACCAGCTGGTGGATGTTGAAGGGCATCACCAGCAGGAACAGCATGTCAGCTATGGCCAAGTTGAGCACGTAGATGTCCGAGACCATCTTCTTCTTGCACGCTGCGACCGCGTAGATCACCAGCGCGTTGGCGATGACTCCGACGGAGCACAGGATGCCATAGATGGAGGGGAAAATGTGCATGAAGGTGGTGATGTCGATGGGGCTGTAAGGCGCGGCAGTCGCAGTTAAACATGACAAATCACTAAAGTTGGACGACGTTTTGTTTTCGCAGATTATGTCCGTTTCGTTCATCTTTAGGTGTCCGCTTTATAAAAACTCGCAGACTACGGCTGCCGTCTGCTCTCCAAACTTGTGCGTAAAACTTGCTCACTTTCCCCGTTAGCGGCGCCAATCCGCGTCAGATTTTGTATGAAAAAGTAAAATAAATAAATAAATAAAACAAAAAAAAAAACGTCCGAGCGAGGATGACTACTTGAGCAACAGATGGCATATGAACCAGCTGTGATCTGGCCAGTAACTGCGCTCAGCTGCTGCTCCAAACGCGCCGAGAGCCTCAGTGGACGCGCAGCTCCCCTCCCTTCTGTGATCCCATGTGGGTTGTGTGGGTTGTGTGTGTGTGTGTGTGTGTGTGTGTGTGTGTGTGTGTGTGTGTGTGTGTGTGTGTGTGTGTGTGTGTGTGTGTGTGTGTGTGTGTGTGTGTGTGTGTGACATAAGCAAGTGAAAAGAATGCTTTTGAACTGGACATCAACCCCAACTTCAAAGTCAAATCTCATTTTATTTGATGAACTCCATTTTTTTTTCTTTTGCACGACTACACAAATGCACTAAAAAAGCGTTTCACAGCATCTTCTACCCCAATATAATCAGTCAATAATATGTATGGTTAGTTTATATTTTCTGCTGCTAGATTAGGATTAGATTGGGATCTTTAGATTAAACTGAATTCATTCTCATATAATGTATTTCTCTGCAGTTCCTGTGCACCTCATATAATTAATACACTTTTAATTTCAATCAATAAATCTTCAGATTCATTCAATTAGACAATGTCTAATAGCATCAATAGGAACAAAAAAAAGTCCCTCTCTCTCATGGATGTGGTAAACGGCAGTGGTGGCCACCATTAGGCTGCATGTGAGGACACAGCTGCACCACCCACTGCTCTTCTGGCTGTGACACTTTAAAACACTCTTCACCATCCAAGAAAAATTGAGTTTCCACTCTCCTACAGCCCCTTTTCATCCTTCTGCAATACAAAGCACCAGCGATGAGCTGCTTTTCAAGTATAACAATCAATTTCTTTTTAAGTGTATCTTCAAAATCTTGTATTCAAATGTAATT
Organism: Poecilia mexicana; assembly: GCF_051168715.1. Lineage (NCBI taxonomy): Eukaryota > Metazoa > Chordata > Actinopteri > Cyprinodontiformes > Poeciliidae > Poecilia > Poecilia mexicana. Next base: position 24,809,469 of record NW_028263379.1, read on the forward strand.
CGAAAGCACGAGATGTACTAGAAGCTGGACTGCTGGTGAGGAGTCTGACATTTCTCTATAGTGCAGAATGATTATTGTGGTTATTCTCTCAGTTTTCAGGGCACAGATTTACAATTGCTTGCGTTACCCTTTACAATTATAAAACAAAAACAAGCTATGTCATGAGGACAGGACGGAGTGACATGAAGGAGACCGTGCTTGCAGCACATGCATCCTTTGTAAGGTGTAACATCTTATCTTAGCTCCTCCTGTTCCAGCTTTATGTGGTTTACAAGACGCGTCTGAAATTGGAACGTTGCTGGAAAGCTAATTGATTTCTCAAAATAATTTCCTAAGGTAAAACTCATTTAATGGATTGAGTCATTGCACAGTAGGAGATAAGCTTAACGCATTTATTTTCCGCAGTTTTAATGAACATGGCTTCCTCTGATAATTTCACTGTTGCATGAGACAATTAAAAATAAATATCCCGTTCTGCTGCTGTCAAGCCCTGGACACTCGTGTAAATAAATGAGATTTTCAATCTAAGTAAGACTTATTTGTTTTAATGCATGTTAAATAAAGATTAAATAATAATAATAGTAATAATAATAAAAAAGAAACAGGTGTTTTAACACAGAATTGCAGCCCAACTGAGAAGCATAAGCAGTTTCACTCAATAGTTGGCAGGAGCTTTTTTTTTCTTTTTTTTTTTTTTTTATGAATTACTGCATCAATATTAGGTCAGTTATGGAGTTTAGTGTATCTCATCCTTCTCACAATAATCCGTCGATTCTCAATGAGGATTAGGTCAAGTGAGTTTGCTGACCCATCCAGCACAGTAATCCAATGTTCAATAAAACAGATACTGGTACTTTCAACGACGACCTGCTGTTAAAAAAACAGACAGACAAAAAAAAAAACATATCAGTGCCTCCATAAAGCTTGTCAGCAGAGGGAAGCACAAAGTCCTCCAAAGTATTTTGGTGGATGTCTTTGAAGATGTTGGACCAACAGCAGCAGATCATCACTGATTGTGGGAATTTCTCACTGAACCTGACGTTTATTTCTTCCGTTTTTCTGTCAGACTCTTCAGGTACAGACTGGGACTGAAAAACAACCTTGGAGTTTATTTCGCCGCAGTCGCCTGTGGCAACATGCAAATGTTGCTGGTGTTTCTATCACTGGCTTGGCATAAAATATTGGTTCATGTGACAGAAACGTCTGAAATGTATTTCTATTCTATTACAATCTTTTTTATTTGTTTGATGTCATTTTCTGAGAACTGCAGTTTGGGTTTCTGTTTGCTCTGCAGCCCCAATACACACACAGACAATGCTACTGAAATTCAACTACACAGAAGATCTTTTTTTTTTTTTTTTTTAGAAATCTATAAGCATTGATTTTTTTTATTTTTTATAATTATACAACAAAAAGATTGCCAACACATTTGCAGTTTTAAAACTGAGTAAAGATTGAATCTGTAGTGTGTCATTTGGCAACTGATTTAAGAGAAATACAGAAAAATTGACATATCTGATTTAAATATGTCAAAATATAAAACGTGAGAAAAACAAAACTGTGGAATTTTTTCGGCTCCTTTTAGGATTTTAAGAAGATCATTCCACATAGCCTTTACACTCCCCTCTTATTTCTCTTCACTGTTCTTTCACCTTAAACTACTTCAGCATAACATGATGTTTTTTGAAGTGAATGTCTGAGAGCCTCATGTCAAAAATGTAATTTTCTTCTGAGCGTGTTCTGATATTACTGGTGCATGTTTAAAGAACAGGAGTCAAGCTGTCGCAGTGTGAAACACAGACAGGTTGAGACGGCAAATGAATGGGAACTATTTAATGGGGAAAAAAAATGATAATAATAATAAAAGACATTACAGGACATTACATGGACCCAGATCAGAGAAACAAACAGAGACCATGCACATGCAAGTAAAACAGGGTACAACAGGAGAATCAAGCAAGTGAAAGAAAAGTGGCTTCATACTGGGAGTTCGGATGCTGGAACAACGGACAGAGAGAGAGAGAGAGAAATAAGGATGGCACAAAAGAGCGCGGGGGAGTAAACATTCCCAGGGTTTCTGGGAAATCACATCTAACCAAGACAAAAGCCTACTAAGCACAAGAAATATGTATAACAAAACACATAATAGGAATAAAACAACTAAGACTGGAGCGAACTAAGATAACGCAGAAACAAGACTGGTCTAATGAAAACTCAACGACTCAAGATCCCGACATCAGTTCTGCTGCAGAGAGGAGCTTTGCTGCAGAGCTTTCTTGGCTCGGTTCTACTTGCACCCCTGGGTTTAATCACCCAGGAGACGAGGTAACATAAGGAGCTGCAGGATCTTCGTTTCTTGCTGGATTATTAACCGTTCTTGCAGTCAATAGCCCTTCTGCGATTTGTTCTGATGATGTAGCCTTCTCTAGTGACGTCATGAACATCTTTGACTCTCGACTTGATTTATTTTCCAGTGATCTCGGCTTCTCTCCTCCTCCAGGCATCTTAAGATCCACTTGTGGACAAGACAGCCTGCCCACCTGTCTCCTCCTGGTCCGATTCCCTCTGCTCCTCACCTGCCTGCCCCGATCTCCACCATCAGACTCACATTCTCTTTGAATCCTCAGACTCTGCGGCGTTCCCCGAACTAAACCTCTTGAGTATCTCCTTGGTCCTTGCAACACTAGAGAGCCCGACTTGCTCCTCCAACGCCTGCCCCATTTTACCTTCTCAATTTTTGAACTCCAAATAATTTCCCTCTGTCCCCTTCAGACGAACTCGGACAACTCTAGAACGGCTCCAGCCTTGCACATTCTGTCGTTGTGATTCTTGTGATTATTCTATGTGATTCTTAATAAGGGTAAGGCAACGTCCACCCAACCAGAATGCATTTCAAAATATTCTTTGGACGTACAAAATAAAAACTGCATCAGTCAAGCCTGAAGGTTTTCCTGCTTCGTTCTCAGGTCAAAAGGCAACAATCTCTCTCCTCTGAATTTAAAAGCAGAAAATTAAAAGTCCGACAGACTTCTGCCTCTAAGACACAGTTGCAGTCTGATGAGGTGATTAAATTAATTGAGCTTCGCAGATAAAAATAGCTGAACATCAGCAAAACAATAAACCTCATGTAAAGCTGCCTGATCGACTGGCGATGCGGAGAGGAGCACTAGCAGAATGAAAATTAAAGAGAGCATACCTGCAGCATCTTTTGACATGGTCAAGAGTAAAAGTTTTTTTGAAAATTTAACTGCAGTGCGTTCGTGTGGGTGAGTGGACTGCACATTAGCAGGTGAGTAGAAAATTTGCTTCGTATTTGAAAGGATAGTTGGCGTTTTACCCTTGGCTTCCGTCTTACAATTTCCAGTGAAAGACCCATTTTCCTTGACCAATTACAAGAGAACATGACCTCCTCCTCTATTTTTCATCTATTTCACACTGGGGGTTTTTCAGCTGCAGGTGAGAACAGGTCTAATAAAATTAAATAACAGAGTGCACTTTGGAGAATTGCATAGCAAGGTTACGTTTGAATTGCAAACATACTTTGAACGACACGAACGAGCTTTTCCAAGACCTGAGATGTTTCCTCCACAGACATAAAGATTTGCGTTCTTCCCTCACGTACAGGGCCGATGTGAGCTGAGCAGAGAAATCATGGCAAACGACGATAAGCATCTGTGCCACGGAGGAAGTTATTGGATTGCCCGAAGGCATGCAATGTTTGATTTCACTGACAGCAGACTGGAACCCTTTCCAGTGCACAATAAGTCCAGGCTGTCAGCTTCACCGTCGGTAAAAGCTCAGACGCCGTAAGAAATGCGGCACATGGCGGTGAAGGTGAACAAGGAAAGCATTCAGAAGTCCGTCCTTTTCATCAACAAGTGCAGATAGAAAAATAACCGATTTATTTAACTGCATCAGTGAGTTCATAAATCATTGAGAGCTTGGTAGGTCGGAGACTCCACTAATGCAACATTTAAATGACTCAAATGTTTTCACGTTCGTGTGGCTCAGAAAGAAAACAACTAGGATTCGTCGTGTGCGTTACCCAACCCCACGGTCGCCTCAGTTAGTCTGACTGTTGACTCGGTTTAGGATGTCAGTCGTAGTCGTTGCATAAACCGGGTTGTAATCTCTCCCGAAATCTGGTGTTTGTGATCAGTTTGTAATCTTGGGGAAATGATTTGTAACGGAGAGTGAGATGAAATCCGTCCTCTCTAATGTATCCCCTTCATAACTGATTTTTGTTGCAAAAGTCTTCACTAGGTTTCCAATAGTCAGTGTTTTTTTTATTGTTTGTTTTTTTATGACTTAAGCCATTATTTTTGAGAAGGTGATGATATCACACCATTTCTTAAATCACTGCAATGAATTCAGATTAGTCAAATAACAGATCTTAAAATTATGTGGTAGGTCTATGGAGCATTTCACAGAGTTTAGTTGAGACACATTTCTAAGACCTCCAGAGACTCTGGGTTCCCATGACCTGAATTAAAGAAAGAGCCAGTATTAAATTTTCATTTTCTTCAGCTCTGAAAAAAAAACAAAAAAAAAACCTCCCTAAAAAGCTGAAATGTTCAGAGATATTTGGTTTATTTAATTTAGTACCGAATACATTTTTGCTAACGGTAACTTTTGATCAAAGGATCAGACTAACTTTCTATTTGATTGTCTTTCATTGATGCCTTTAATGTCTACATTTTTGCATTTGTTTGTTCTATAAAATGCTCTCATGCTGTTCATTACTTTTTGCTTTTCCTCTGATGTCTTGTAAAGAACTGGGTCATTTTCAGTATGACTGCACCTATATAAATACATTTATTTTGCATTTGACATTTTTCTATTAAAATGCCTTTATCAAAACCTTCTGTTTCCCAAGACACTTTCCAGAAAATACATCATCATCACCATATAGTAGACTTTACACAAAGGGCTCTTGTTACGTAAACCTGTTCAAAAACTTCTTGTCCACTTAAAAAAAAAAAAAAAAAAAAAAAAATATATATATATATATATATATATATATATATATATATATATATATATATATATATATATATATATATATATATATATATAAACTTACTTTAAGAAATGTTTTCAGTGGTCACAGTGTGGTTTAGCAAAGCCAAAAGGACTGAAAAGGATTGTGCATGTGGAATCCAGCATGAACTGCTGTGGACTGATGTTGCCCTAAGCAGGAATACTCTTTTTTTTTTCTTTTTTTGTTTATACAGTTCTGCAAAGCCAAGCCGATGCCCCCACTGATGTGAGAAGAGGTGAGAAGAGGTTAGAGGGTCTTAGCTCCCATTTGCACAGTGGCCAGCAGCGGCGGTCAGTGTTTGCCACCCAGTTAACCTTTTGGGTGTGAGAGTGTGTATCTGTGTGAATGTCAGGAAGCGCTCCACCGGAAAGGAGCATTGATGCTATGTAACGCTGCCGTCATGACATAAATAATCACCTAAAAACTGGTAAATGACTGTTTGTTTAATTGGCTTTGATTTCATAGAGGTTAAATAGGATGAATCAGTCTTGATCATAAATGTTAAAATATGCTCACGCAGATTTTTTTCATAGTAACAGAGTAAACCTCTTTTATTCTTACTTCTTAATCCTGTTTCGTTTCAGTACTATTGCTATTTTTTGTAGTTTCCTGAGTGATTAGTTATTCAGAAATGCATTTCCTCAACCATAAAGCAGCAAAGTGATGAATCACCCCAAATTAGTCAACAGCATATAAAAGCAAGTTTTACATACTACCTTAAAGAAGAGCGTTTATAGCACTCAGGTGATATCAAATGTCACTCTTTCACGTTAGACGTACTACTTCTTGTAGCATCTCAGAAAAATGATGTGTCACTTTAAGAGTGAGAAAACAAACATAAAGCTGCTATTTGTATAAACATGTGCAAAATTTGGTGGCTGTTATACGTCCACAATCGATCTTGTGTTGTCAGTGTTGCGTGGTTCCAGTTCCCAAACGTCTTTTTGTGCTTGCATGAATCCTCATTGCAAGGAATTGAAAGTATGACCACATCTCTAAGGAGATCAAGACTAAAAAACCACAAACATTGGCTATGCAAAATCTAATCTGTAGTGGCACATCAAGCAGCTGTCAGTTAGCATTTAGGACTTGTTTCCCCTAACATTTCCTTTTGCCAGTATTTCTTTCATGGGCTAGAGTAAGCTTATGTGTTGTTTTTTTTTAACAACCTCTTCCCTTTTTTTGAGTTATTTTCCTTTGAGAGCATTGTGAAAGTCTGCGATGCTTAGCATGGATTTGGTCTCAACTTTGAAGGGAAACGTTAGAAGAGTACAAGTTTTCTCAGAATTTCATGTTTTGAATGAAGTGTTTTGTTCTCCGTAATGCTATAATTGCACCTTTTGAGTGACTCCATTAGCAGTTACCTACAATCATTTCTCCACGTCGATGAAGACGTCTTTTCACACCGGTGCTTTAAAGACGCACTGGTTTTTCAGGAGAAGTGAAAAACTATATTTTTCTTCCTGAAATTAAACACACAAAGTTCATGTCCTTCTCTAAAACCAAAACACTTAGCTCAGTGTTTATTCTCACAGCCGCTTATTTCTCTTTTAGCATGATTAATGTGCCTCCGGGTAGTTCAGGTACAGTGAATTAATGCAATATTTCTACAGTTCTGTGGCACTGAGTTTAAGAAAATGTTTTGAAAACGTTGCCATGTTTCTTTTTCTTGATTGAAGATAATTGCTTTTAGCCCCATTAACAGTTCTCTACCAACAACTAAAAAAACAACCTCATCAAGTCGCTGAAGCAAGCCGTCCTCTCGTTCCAACAATAGGAAAATAAATAATCATAGAACAACATGCTCAGCTGGAGACTGTCGAGTTGGGCTCCTGGCAGGAGGGAAGGGCCCACACCTCCAAATTGCACATGTACTGTAGATGGAAGGGAGATTGAAGTGGTGGGATCTCCAGATTGCAGCTCAAATCCAATTGTGTGATTTAAAAAAAAAAAGTCGTCTCTTTTCATCACCAAATTAGATTAAAAGGCTTCTCAAGGCAGAATAAGTTTTGGCGTTGGCAGTGAATCAGAGGGTTTATAATCTAATTTTACATTTGTTTCTCAGTGCGATTCATAAAAACCAGTTTCAGTTCAGAGCATTGTTGTAATTAGCTGGTGATCAGGAAAAAACAAATTAGCGAATTCTTAATTTTTTGTGCATGATTCTTTTTGATTGCACAGGCCAAGACGCTTTGCCCCAGGGTCAAACTAGTTCTCAAAGGTGTATGCTCATCAGTGTGTTGCATATGTGCAGAAAACCTCCTCACCTAACAGGCACTTAAATTAAAAAAATAAAGTAATGCTGTTTGTTTCTCCGCACCAGTAAGACTGAAACTGATCGTGGAGGTGCAGAAACCTCTCATACTTACAGCAAAAACTTTATGGCAGTCTTAAAGTTATTTTATTAGGCACACATTTGTATCGTTATCAGAGGTGTCACCAAGTGGTACATGATGCGTCATGCTGTTGTTTCCTGAGGCGGTGTCGCTGCCCCCTGCTGGCGGCTTGTTGCCAAGAGGCTGTCGCTGGAAGTCCCCTTCCCCCAGTGTCCCAGTTCAGAGATGTTTTTGGTCTCCAGTGCCTCCAAAATGCAACAGTGATGTCTGTTGTTTTCCTTGCACATGATACTGGCCCTTTCCCAACACACAATGTGTTTTTTCCGTTCACAGAGGTTTGCTACAGCTGATTTAAAGTTTTCTTGGCTGCGTTAGTAAGACGGAAGCCTGCCATCAAAACATGTCCGGCATGTCTTTATAGGCCAAAATTGTGTGTCTAATAACAGAAGAATCTAAGGACTATATGGTATATGGGCACAATGGAATAAAAAATGTAATTGATTGAGAGCTTTGTGAAATCAAATACAAGTTTTACTGTCATAGGATGGCCAAGAAAGTACTCAACATTTAGCAGCATCACATTTTCCTTTATATTAACATAAAGTTGTCCAAATTTTCTACAAGCCTTATAGGATGAAAAAAGTTAAGTTGGTTTGTTCTCTGCCACAGAAAGTCTGAAACTGATAGCAGAGATGCGGAAATTTATTTTCTTATCATAAAATTCTATTTATTGTGAATCCAAGTTCCGTTGTGATTTTCAGCTTTTTCCCCCAATCTCCCCAAAAAAGTTGTGTGGATTCAGTACCTTTGCTTTGGCAAAAACCTGGAGACTCAAGTGCAACTTTAACCCAGAGCTCCAGATGATTGTGCTGTGTGACGACGGACCATCGACTACTGCTGCTGCTTTTCGTGTAGAGCTACTACAGAGTTAGTACTACAGAAAACGATTTCGTGTTCACCAAATGCAAGCGCCATTAAGAATGCATTACTCATCAAGAACATCTGCTAGAAAAGAAATCAAAATATGTGAGAATATAAGCGCTTCTGATGAAAAACGGGCCAAATATACATAAATATGACAACATGTCTTCTTAACATTCATTCTAGCGTTCGCCTTAGGGCGTGTGTGTGTGTGTGTGTGTGTGTGTGTGTGTGTGTGTGTGTGTGGGCGGCTGCATGTCGGTACTCTGATGGAGGCGACCTATTCTTAGAGTGTATTTGACTGCTAGCAAAGGTTCCTGTCAGTATGGACAACAAGTGAGCGCTTTCTTTTCTTTGTTATAGTTTTGTTTGCACTCCGGTTCCCCACATTGTTATTACATCGCACTAATCTGTGTACACTTTTGAAATTCAGCTACAGATTTTGAAGCAAAGCTTTCGACGGGCGTGTCATTTTGACTTTTTCAAATAAAATATCGAGCAAAAAGAAGTTTTATATGAACGAATGAAACGCTTTAAACACGTAAATTGTTTCTTTTAGCACCGCAGAAGTTTTTTATTCAGCGAACATCTTTTTTTTTATTCACTTGAGGTCAAAAAGCTAATATTTCCAATCTTTCCCTCCCCCCCCTCCACCCCTCATCAGTCTAGACTGAAGCTCATTACAAAGGAGAGGATAATTGCTGTCATTAAATTATGTTTAACGGGAGCATCAAGGAGCCTGTGCTAAATTCAAGTAGGATCATCGTTATGTAAGTTAAGAGATAATTAACCTTCTGTTGCTCGGCGCGAGCTGAGAGGCAAAGATGGGTTTGTCTGTGGGGTTCTACAATCTGTTTTCGTTCTGCCGCAGATTACTGGCGTTGTTGTAACACGGTTTGCTCACTGGTTTGCCACCGGAAGAATCCACGTACCCTACATGCAAAGTGTCTGGCAATAAATCTACGGAGGCAGGGTGCCCATTTTGTTTTCGTTTATTGCCTATGAATTCACTTGAAATAATTTATCGTAATCTATACATTTCTCTGTCAAGGCCTCTTTCTCACATCAGCACACACCGACACAAAGGCACAAATAAGCAAACCCTACAGACAGAGTGGTTACCTGTAAACAACGACCGAACAGAGCAGAGACTGCAGAGTTCCCTGACTAACTTTTCCAGTAATATCATCACTGCAGCTCACTGCACTGTCCAGACTATAATTAGATTGTGAAAACAGACAGAAAACTGCAGAGAGTTTTTCCTTATTCTCCGGAGGAAGTACAGGCATGGGCATTAAAGCAGATATGCATCTGATTTCCTGCAGACGCCCCGATGTAGGACAAGCCTGAATTTATGTTTCGATAAAACCAATCTGTCATTTGTTGGCATAACTTTTCCTGCGCCACTTACTTAATCAGACCAACTGGACGATGTTTGTTTATGTCGCGGCCCGAGCTGAAATCCAGTGGGGAGAAAAGAGGGAACAGAGGTGGTCCTTGTACGGTTCGCAGTTAACAGGATCACATGCCTCACGTCATGTGATTTTCTTGCAATATTAAGATAAACATCTAGATAAAAGCTTTCGGCCTCTGATAAAGTTATGTTCTTAATAAAGAGATATTTACGGCTTGCGCCAAACAGGGATCACAAAAGTTAACTTGATGGAAAAATAAATTGCAGCAGACAATGTTCTCACCGCTTTAAGTCAGTGTGTTGGAGCAAAGGTGATATGCGAGTATCATTTCAACTTCATCTCATTTTATCTAATGAAAACATCTATCTATATTTATATAAGTGTATTTATTGAAGTTTATTCAGTCATTGCTTTATCCGGCCTTATATGGTTAAAAAAATAAAAAATAATCAAATAGTCTCTAAAAATACCGGCAGCTGTGGTGTCCAGGATTTTACCATAAATTGATGTTTTCTTAGTATAGACAGAAAACATTTCACCATTCACCTAAAAGCAGAAATTACTGAGGAAAATGTGGAAAACATGCTAAACGATATTACATATACATAAACCTGCGATTCTGTCTTAAATCATGAACAATGGGCAGCAGGTTCTTCTTTTCCACTCAGTCAATGTTTGCCTGACAAAAGAACGGATCCCATATGATCCTGAATGTTTTAACTGTTCCTTCAAATGAGGATCCACTGAGAGGTTACTCTCCAAAACTGTTCAGGGATCCAGGGAACCTGGGCGCACGCAGCACAAATAATGAATCTAGAAAATTTCGATTGCAGCTTCCGGTTTTCCAGTCGAGGTTAATGGTCAGTGCTTTTGGGTTCATTCCAGCACAACTTTCTTTGGACACATCAGTGCTAATGAAAAAAAAAAAAAGATAGGAAGGAGTACACTGCGGAAGGATTAAAAGCATTAAAAATCATGAGCGTGAAGTCATAGTCAGGGTAAATGTTGGTGAACAGGCTCACATTATGCAGACTTTATTTTAGGAAGCTGGCATGGTAAATATCTGCACAGTTTGATATGACTCATTAATCCGTTTCCTCAAAGACCCCAGATAATGTAGCCTCCAAAGGCTGTAGCTCTTTTGTGAAAGCAGATGAAACGTGCACACATTGCAGTACTGAGCCAACGCAACGAGCAATAGCTCTGAACCAAGACGCTTGTTGCTTTTTGTTTCCTTTTGTTTCCAAAGGACTATTCTGTTTCCTCAACACTTTCCACGACGCTGAATGTTTGCAGAAAGTGAGCTGTTCTCATGTATTTATTCAGTCATGAATTTGCATTCTTACTCTGCCTAAAATCTCTGGCAATAAATTGCAGCCAGATGTTAGAATATTTGCTGTAGGAGAACTGTAAAACAAAATGGTCGGAGAGAGCAAAGCCTCATGTGTCAGCACGGAGCTTCGATAACGTCCTACGGCCCGTTTCAGTGGTAAGCAACGCTTGCGCTCGCCTCGTCTTATCTACAACCCATCACGTTGTAGGTGTTGTGAGAACACTCACCCTCCGGGAGTTTGCTGCTCAGACTTTTCTAAGTTTGCGCCTCATTGAATATTCATAAGGATTTTTGCTGGCAACTAATAACAGATAACAATTGCGTGTACTCTGCCGCATGCTCCAAACACGGGTGCAGGAAAAGCAACACCAGTTTGGCGTTGTCCTTTGTGTGTGCCTTCCTACGTATTATAATTTATGATTTATTCAGAATGAGCAGTGGGTCACATTAGACTCACTCTCAGCAGGACACTCCTTTCAATAAGAATTGTAAATGGGGCACGGCATGTCAGAAAAACCTTTCATCCAGTCACCCTCGTTACCTATTATGCATGCCGAGGGAAAATCTGATAATTTCGCTTAGAAACAAAAACAAATATGCCCGCTCGACGACAGGTATTTCGAGTCCGGCTGCAGAACTCGTCTCGGCACGTTGTCCTCGGACAGCTTCTGGAGAGTGCAAACCTTGTGGAGGATCTTTGGACGATCATATGATCTCCATCTGCAGCTCCTGCGGGGCATTGAGCAGAAATTCACAGAAAACATTGTAAAAGAGCTGCACTTTTTTTTTCTCTTCTAAACACTGAAAAACACGTCACCCAGAGTCAGATTTTCCAAGAACGACCAGTCATAACATGATTATATAATCTCAGGCAACTCTTGGCATGCACACAAAACAATAAACGTGTTGTTATGGTGTTATTATTATTATTATTATTATTATTATTATTATTATTAGGATTACAGCCCTAAAAGGTCATTTTAGTCACTTGAAGCACATCGCAGCAGTAATGACTGCTTTCATTTTACTGGAAACTTCTTAAAAATAATTTTATGTGCCGTTTGATAATCTGTTGGGTGATTAAATTGGAACAGCTTTTATTTGCAAAGTGCTTTGCGGTGATATTTGCTGACCTGCTAAATGCTGACCTCTGCTGCGGCGACCTTCCACTTCTGCAGTCGTGGTCACAGAACTGGATTGTACGAAAAGAATCGGAGCTTTCTGCGCTCGCTGTGAAGAAATCCCCAACAAGCCTCCCGAGGCCGAGCAGTTTTTGGCTCTTTTTATCTGTGACGCGTCGGAGGATTTATGTTCTTCCATGATTTGTTTTGGGAACTTTATCAGAAGGTTTCATCAGATGGATGTTTGCTCTCCTTGACCACGAGCACCAAAACATCACAGAGTAGGCTTTCTACATCTCCGTTGTAGAAAGAGCTGTTTGAGCCCTGGTTCTATTTATCTAAAAACTAGATTTAATTAAGCTACTTATAGAAAATGTCTTGGATTGTGCTCATAACACCCTCGATGGTTATTGTCACCCTGCCAGAAATATGTTAAAAGCCTTTTCTTTGTTTGCTTTTTTCTTTTTCTTTTTTTTTTTTTTTGCTGCAGCTGCATAATATAACTAGCATATTTAGCCGGTGGGGTTGTTCACCAAGGGCAACCAGTTGTTTGGTCAAGTGTAAATGTGAAGCATAGCTAGCATTAGCTAACTAAGTACTTAGTAGGTACAGGGTTAAAAAGTAAGTAACACAAACTGCAGTCTGAAGTCAAAGAAATGGGCCTAGATATTTTTTTTGTCTCTTTCCACAGTGAAGTCACCTGGAAGAACGAGTTTCGTCTTGAGGGTATGCAGAGTCTCCATAATCTCTTTTATTGTATTTTTACCCGGGGTGCCTACATGAGAGGAGGTTGCTGTATGTGAGTTACAGGTTATTTGCGTCCTGACTGTGTGGTCACAATTGTGTCTGATTAGTGAAACCCCATCGCTGCAACCTATAATCTACAATAAGTAGGTACGTAATAGCCTGATTACTGACTGGGCAGTAAAAGGATGTTGGTTGATGTGAAAAGGCAGCTTTTTAAATACTCTGGACACGATGATAATATCATTCTGTTGGAAAAACAATGTTTAAAAAAACAGAATAAAATAAATCACATTACAACAGGGCAAAATTCAAGGAGGTCAGGAAGCGTCAAATTTCCGCTATTGCTTCTTTGCCAACTTTCTACAATACCTCATCTAGTGGATCCACTCAAGCTGTCATCCTGGACACTGAGCCACCTGATTGCAGAGACATTTTCATCAAAGACCTATCATTCATCAGTAACACAATCAGACATCACAACTGGTTTAAAAAAAATAATAAAACAGCAACCACAACAACTCTGACAGCTTGGTGGAAGATCAATAAGATAAAAAACACTTCTTTCTTTATTTTTTTTTCTTTTTACCCACAACTCAAACACGAGTATGGGCCAACTCTGACTTCACTTCTAATAAATGACCTCTCACTGGCATCATATAGAAAGACAGAAGCATCACACCTTCACAGCATCTCTGACCAGAACAGCTTAACGTTTCAACAGCTCACTGACTGATATTCGGCACTGAGAGGAAACAATCTGGCTGATATAGCCATCACAAGAAAAACAAGTAAAAGAAGAACCATTTCTCCTAGACAGCATTGATTAAATTACGCATTCAAAGAACACACACTCTCGAAACTGTATAAACTTAAAACCTCTAACAACAACGCACCAACAGATGATCAATGTCAGAAAATAAAAGTCCTACAGAAACGTCCAGGAACAGCACAAGACCTGAAGCGTTCAGCTTCTATGCACCTCAAATATGGAGCAAACTTCTGGAAAACTGCAAAACGACTGAAACTGCAATCAAGGCTGAAACCACACCTGTTTAGAGTTGATTTTGAAACGTAACAAATGGTTTACTTAGCGAACTCAAAAGGAATCCCCGTTGTCCCGCCCTCAGCCGTGACTATCACTAAGAAAACAATATATATATATATATATATATATATATATATATATATATATATATATATATATATATATATATATATATATATATATATATATATATATATATATATATATATAAATATATATATATATATATATATACTGCTCAAAAAAATAAAGGGAACATTTCACTTTAATTTTGTCTGTGGCTCCAAATCCAGGCCTCCATTGGTTAATAAATTTCCATTGATGATTTTTGTGTGATTTTGTTGTCAGCACATTCAACTTTGTACAGAACAAAGTATTCAATGAGAATATTTCATTCATTCAGCTCTATGATGTGTTATTTGAGTGTTCCCTTTATATATATATATATATATATATATATATATATATACACACACAAGTGTAAATGCAGGTGAGTTAATCCCATGACAGAAATAAATACGCCTCAGGAGGAGAAATGAAAAGAGAGGACAAAACGTCCTTTTAGTTATGCTTTTTTTATTATTCTGCTCTCACACTAAGCCTCCATGTGTGACTTCCAATTAACTAAAATAAAAAAAATAATAATATAAACAAACTAATCTGAGAAAAACTGACAAATATCTTCAAACACACCATTTTGTTCGGCACTGCTCTGTCTGTCTTCGTCTTCTTGCGTTTATTTTGCTGTAACTTCTTTTTTTCAGACTACTCTATTGTTCTTTTTGTTGTTGTTTATTTACTTGCTGACTTTGTAGAGCAATATCTCAGTTTGTCGTGCTTCTTGGTTGTCTGTCTGTAGCTTGTTTTGTAACAGCTACATTTATCATACCTGATAAATGCTGAACTCTTAGCCTTCGACCTTCGAAAAAGAAGACGCGTTTCTTCCCAAACAGGGAAATCTGAAGCGGAAGACGTTTATGTGCGCGTGTCAAAAACGTCCATGTCGAGTAAGAAGACTCTTCTTTACATTCTTCTGTAAATTTCTCACCACTCTCCTTTTTTCCCCCCTGCTGTCATTTCTTTTGAAGCTGTCTGCCTGATTCTCAGTGATTTTCCCCACTAATTTTCTTCTGAGCCCACTGTTTTCTATTAACTCTCACTTCTGTGAGAAGAACCATGGTGTACCTGCCTCCGCTGTACCGTGTTGCAATTTACCCATCTAATAACTCAGTGAGGAACATTCATAATTAATGAAACGAGAGGAATGATTCATCTCTAACGGCGTATGCAAATGAGAGCTCAGAGCGAAACTTGAATCAAGACGCGCAGCATCCAGGAGCCCAGCTCGAACAGCTGAACAAACATTTTCTTACATGTTTGTAAGAAAACATTTAAGAAATGTTTTCTTACATTTCTTACATGTAAGAAATGTAAGAAATGTAACAAAAATGAACCAAAAATGGTTCATTTTTGTTTTGCTTTCTCTTGAAAAAAAGTGTAAAAAAAATAGAAATTTTTTTTTAAAAAAGCTAACAAAATCAATATAATTATAGTATTGTAATGTAATGTGCTTTCACAATTAAAAGGTTAATATAAAAAGCTCTATTATACGAAGTCAGTCGGAGGATTTTTGGTGAACAGGACCAACCAGCTGAAATTATTAGCTGAGTAAGGAAAACGCACGTCGCTTTATAATGACTTTTACTGCCTTTGATGTTTCGGTCCAGTTTAACCAGTAGGCATCGGCATAAGAGTGAAGAATATTTGTCTAAATAATGTGACTTGTGTTAAAATATAACAGATTCATATTTCAGACACCCATCATTTACTCAGTTATGTTCAGAAACATTTCTGTTAGAGTTTGTAAAAGTCTTTGCAATAATGAAACTTAACACTTCTATGATGTTAAGGAAGAACAGCAACAAAAAAATCACCTTTTTATTAAGGGTTGATCTTTTTTATTGATTAGTTACAGACAAAGAAAATATGCAATACAATAAAATTGCACTGTAAAATATTATTATGGTTCATTTTTGTTTTGCTTTCTCTTGAAAAAAAGTGTAAAAAAATAGAAATTTTTTTTTAAAAAGCTAACAAAATCAATATAATTATAGTATTGTAATGTAATGTGCTTTCACAATTAAAAGGTTAATATAAAAAGCTCTATTATACGAACCAGTTTTAAATAAGTAAAGATGTCCTGCTGCAAGTGAATGAAGCAAACACTGATCCACCAGCTATAAGAGCAGAAGTACATTTGATGCAGCTTTTAAGAGTAAACATCCCAGATGATTGCTACTTTTAAAATCTACAGCCAGAGAACATCAGCGGTCGGATGAGAAATTATGATGAAAAAAATGAAAAAAATGAAAAAAACAGCTTGTCGGTGTTGCTATGCCAGCATGTTTTCAGTCCAGAACAGTTTTTTGCTTTTTCTTTACTGCCTTTAGGTTAATTATGCAGCATCCAAACTCTGGCTTGAGGAGTAGAAAGAAACACACCATATTGAGAATTTTAACAGCACATTTCCACTAAAAGGCAGCGACTGTAAAGACCGACAGAGATTTTTATTTATTTTTTATTTTTGTAGCACTTTTGAATATAGAAATGAATATAGGACTGATGGAGGGTTTTTGCCCTGAGACATTTGTAGTTAAACTGCATCTGGATCTGTACCAATGGATGAGCCACAAGAAAGACACAACATTCCAGTTTACACTAAATGGAGGTGGAAAATGTCATGATGCATATTTTATGTCTATTTTTATTTATTAGGTCATTGATCAAAATCGATAGAAAACTGATCTCATTGAGTCAAATTATTGCTATTTGGTAAACATTTGATTAATCACAAATATTTACAAGGCCTCAAATTAATCAGTTGAATCATTTTTTTTCACTGTTTTCACCAATACAATTCATACATGTTGAGAATATTACTGATGCAGTTTAACACAATATGGACTGAAGTAAACTCAAACTGTATTTTCTGGACATTTACTTACTTCTGTTCTTGTTGTCTGAAGAATAAACATAATTGATATGACAGATGACATTCCAGTGAAGGCGTCTGAATCCAAAACAATCAGCAGCGTCTGCTTCACTGCACTAAAATACATTTCACCGAGTTTAATAATGGTTGTTTTTGCAGAGAGCTTTCTAGGAAGAAAATGGTGGCTTTTTGCTCAATGCATTATTCAGAATTCTGATTTGGTTTTTAACTTTAATAAAAAATAAATAAATAAAAAAAATAAAAAGCACGACAGTAAACACAGCCCTGTTGTGATGAGGGTCCTCCAAATCCTTTTAAATCTCTTTATTTTTTTTCTTCCTTTTCATATACAATGCCTCTCCAGCGAGACTTCAGCTACGCTTTGTCAACTAAATAAGCATCTGTCCACTCGCTCTGTAATTCAGCAGATTCTTATCACGCGTTTGATCTCATATGAATTCAGAAGTGTTAACAGGGTTTCGTCTTCAGGCAGAGGGGACTTGTAGAATCATAAGATGGTGTGTCATAGACACGTTTTATGTTAGCATACCCTTTGTCACTCACGCTGCATATGAGCTTATGTTCAGAAACACGAGTTAAACGTTTTTCTACAGCGGCGTATTGAGCCCATTGTGGATGGGGAAGGAGAGGGAGTGAATTTCTGCCCAAAAACCTGAAGGGATTTGAGACAAATCAGAGAAGTTTTTTTTCTGGGAAATGTCTGCAATTCATCTTAAAATTTTTACATTTTTGGATGAAAATTTACTATTTAATTTTATTTAATTTAAATTACAGTTGAACAAGGAAATTTCAGAGTAATCTGTAATTCCAGATGATACAGCAGTGGAAGGATGATGGTTCACTGTTTGATACCTGATAGGGATTTCTTGGATTTACCTCGATTCCGAAAACCATTCTTCTCATCACTGTGAAAAAAAAAAAAGTCAATCTTTGATTCATCTGACGCAACTTTTACTCCACTTTAGAGCAGTTACTTCTTACAACTTTTTGTCAACAGTAGCTTTTTTCTTGCTACTTTTTCCATTAGAGTCTAACTCTGACTTAACCTTCTCTGCAGCTTTTTTCCCTGACCTTTTTGCTGTGCTCTTTGGTCTTCATGCCATTTGTTCACTGATGTTCTCTGACAAGAACAGCTGTACTTACACCGAGATTAAAACACGCACAAATTGACTTTTAACAGCGTTATGACTCGTTTTTTGCAGGATCTTATTGAGGGATATGAGAGTACGGCTGGTCTGCCATGTTAAATCTCAACAAAATACAATGAAGAAGTACATTTCTTACTTCTTTCCTCAGGAAAATGCAAATACGATTTTCTTGCCGCTACCACTGCATATCAAGAAGCACAAAATGTCAAGAGTCAGGCAGAGCACTGCGATGCTTTCAGCGGCTGCTCTCCTCTGTTGATTTTCATGCATGGAACAAAAACAATAAATTCAGAAAGAAAACAATAGGTCAAGCCGGCATTTATGCATTGTGGAAACATATCAAATGCGGAAAAGTGTTTCGCAAAGAGGTTTTTCAAAGTGCAGACGGAGTTGGGTGAGGGAGGAATGCCTGATCTGAACTGAGTTGGGTGGAGAGGTCTCGAGAGGACTGAGACTTAGACCCGACACCGCCAACAAGGTCGATCACTAGGCTAAGAGCAGTTGTCCTTAAGCTCCTTGTATCCACTGGCACTCATAATAAGTGAATCACAGACAGGTGTGCTGTCTGCAGCAGCAGGCCAGCCACGGCCTCCAGCAGAGATCCTGCACACTCGTAGAGCAGGATCATGACAGTAGAATCACCTTCTGGCACCACCCTGTTATGAGATTTTGCAAGAAGGCATTGATGGAGAGCCTCCAGCTTTTCCTGTTTTGTTTTCAACATTCACTTTTTTGTCAAATTGCTAAAGGTATATACAATACAATCCGTCATTTGCCACATAAAAAGCGCACAACCTTTTGTTGACACAACGGTTCAAAAGGCAATCAGAATAAATAAAGAGCTCTCTCACAGTCTCCGTGTCTGCACACGTCCGCCGCTTCAAGGAGAGTTTGCACCGAGGTAATTGTGCCCCTCTACAGGCTGCAGACGAAAACTGACAGTTTTTCCTTACAGCTGTCAAAAACTGCTTTCATTCCAGGGAGGATGCAGCGTCTACGCCGTTTATTCCTGAAGGAGAGTCTTTTGTTGAGTGCGAGCAGCCCGACGTCTTATTTCTTCCTGCAGATGTTCGAAAAGAACCACCGTGCTGCATGTGCAGCGTTGGGCCCACTGGGCTTTGTGCATTAATGATCACCATTTCCAACTCTCTGTGGGATTTGGGGCATCACACAGTATCTGAGAGGCTTCGGCACAATCAGTATGCCGCTCACATTTCTGCAAGTCTGCAAATAAGACTGTGGCATGGCCCCCTTACACCATCCCACCCTCTCACTCCACCCCTTTGTTGAGCTATACTTTATTGCTATATTTATGAGTAATACACAGGATCCAGTGCAGTCGTTCCAATCAGTCAGGGGCCGTGCAGACTTTTTCCCTCTCGGCTGTAAAATTTAATGAATAATTTGAATAGGTGCTGATGCAGATGCCTTGTGCGGTCAAGTGTGTTTATTTGATTGGTGTGTAAATACAACGCACCGCAAAACTTCTGATAATATGTCTCAACTTTCACTCTCGGACAACAACAATAAGAGAATGTTGTTGCGAACCTGCTTTTCCCCCCCCCTCACCTGTGAGCTTTGAAGATCAAAAATGAACACAGCAGACTCAGCGTAACTCAAAATGACATCTCGCTTTTACAGAAGCAGAAAGTGCCTCGGTACAAAGCGGCTTCTGGCCGCCGTAAATCACAGCTCTCAACCGAGTTCAGCGATTTCACCATGGAGATAGACCCAAGCACAAAATCTATATAGGGAGCGAATCAATATCAGATATTTTTACACCACAGAGGATAACCATGAAGGATGTGGAACTTCATTTGCACAGGACTGAAGTGTACGTTTTCTTTTGTGTTAATTATTATTTTGCTTGTCTGCATTATGATTTGGAAAATTGTGTTTAGTTTTATTCTAGTATGGGAAAAATAATAACTTTGGTGAGCAATATATTTTTCTTATCTCCAACACATGAATCATGACAGACTTGAGGATTCGAGTCTGCAACTTGGACTAAAGCTGCACTTGAATAACAAAAACACTTTAAATACCCAGACACCTGAAATGCCTCAGATTCAAAATCTGTGACTCGAGTCTCATGGACAATTTGTGTTTACCGTATTTTTCAGACTATAAGGCGCTACTTCCCCCCCCCCCCACATTTTGAACCATGTGGCTTGTAGCCCTGTGCGGCTTTTCTGTGGATTTTTCTTCAACCACCAGGGGGCGCTTTAGCAGGAAGTGAATCATTGGAAGTCAAAATTGGAAATCAAAGACGAAAGTGCTAATTTTCATTTAGAACAAGCACATGCTAGCAGCAGGCACGACAGAGAAATTTCTTCAAAATCATATGATGCAGCTTTTAAGTTGAGGGCTAAAGATCTGGCTCTACAGGAGGGAAATAAAGCTCAGCGAGAACGAAACCATGGCTTTGGAGACGGAGGGATGCGTCCTTAATAAATCCAGCAGGTTTATTGGAAAACCGACAACAGCGGATATACCAGTGGCTTATAGCTGTGCGTTTCCAGTTTTTTTTACCCCAAAAAACTTTGTAGCTGCAGCTTATAGTGTAGTGCGCTATATAGTCTGGAAAATACAGCAATTTGTATTTGATTTATTTGTCAGGGATGTTTGTGGTCCTTTAGATATAAATTGTCTATACCAATCTTTTTAAGTTACATATGGAGCTAATAGCGAAAATTCAAACTGGAAGACTCCATCCCCTCCGTTCGTCCATCGGCGTCATGCTCATCTCCGACCTCAGCGCTGGACCTCACCTGACGTGTCCAATCATCAATCAAGTTCAGCATAAAAGGATCCACACCCAAGTCATCGGCCGCTTCCCAGCTGCGTTCAATCCGTTCATCTGCTCGCCACAGCTCCTCAGCCAGCACGTCTCATCTTCTCCACAGCTTCGTGATTCTCCGTCCTTCTACCTCTCATCCTGCGTTGGCCTTTTCTTTTCCCCTCAGACGCTCCTCTGTTGCAAGAGATGTTTCTCCCGACCTCAGCCTCGATTATTTCAAGCAGGCTCACCCGCCTATCTCTCACCTATCTGGGGTTTCCCGTACTCCTCGTCCCACCTTCGAAAAACGTCATAATAAGCCCCGTCACCTCGTTACCTTTTAACTTTTGCCATGACGCACGACGCAATTGCTTCCCGCACAGTCAGTGAGTCCAGCTAGCTAACTGCGGAGCTCTACGTGGAGGAGACAGCCTGTTAAAATATGCCACGTAAAAGACGACAGAAACGAAGAGAGGATCCGACGGAAGCAGCAAGGCCGTCTTCCTTCGCCCGCCAAGGTCTCGCTGCACCGATCCACGTCACCTTTTTCTCCCAGCTCACCATCCATTCTCCCTCCATTTCTCCACCACCGCTCTCGCATCGTCTTCACACCGTTGCCACGCGATGGGTCAGCCACGTCAACAGCTTCTCTCTCTTCCGCATGCCGCCATGGTCAGCACCTTTCCGGATTTCCCTCTCTACGCCCATCTCGGGCTGTCGGGGTAAGACGTAGCATTCTCATGTCTCATTCGCATTATTACGAACTGCATTTCAATTAGCCTATTCTCTCCCGAACTCGTAGGCCACTCAGGCTGCGCCCAATATTCTCGAGAGCTTTTAACTGCATGTTGAAGAATCGATTTGTCGTGTTTGGGGAGGCGCTTTAAAACGCCATTCGAGCTCTAAGATTCTTCACCGGGTTTACTCCCGTGCGACAGCTAAAGAGACCTGCTGCTGCTGTCTCAGCTCCGTGTGTGTTCGAATTATGGCAGCAACCAGCAATTCGCAGAGCTTTGCACAGTTTCCTCAATTAACCGACTGAGTCGAGCAAGCGTTGGAGGCAGGCAACGTTAAATAATAATGAAAGTTTATACAATGTAGCACCTTCAGCTCGTCGACTAGTGGCCTGTAGCCCGCTGATATGTTCTAAAGAGTGTAGGACCCTCGTTATTGAACGCTTTGGAAATGTCCTCGTATGGGTAGTTTTACTGCAGTGTACCTTCTGCCCCCATAAGCCAATGCCCTCATGTTAAACTCGTCTGGAGTCGGGGCAGCCTAGAGGGATTACTCATTCATATATCAGCACTCGTATGCGCACTCAGCTACTGAGAGCCATGCAGCCCATTGTCTCGGGTGTGTCGGCTACCGCATTTTTTATTTCAGCTCCATTATCAGCCAACTTGTCAACCGAAGACTATGCTGTCTTTGACTGTGTCATAATTCAAGTCATATTGCCAATTGTCTCTGCACGAGTACGTATTAATCATCCAGTAATTAGGAGTTTTGCCTCAGTTGTGAGGCATCACACGCTGTTCAGTTGCTGGCCACAGATCGTGAAGTTGACTTAAATCCCTCCATGACAATCTCGGTACAATCGTTCCAGACCTTATCAATTAAACAAGCCATGAATTCTCGCTTGCATCATCCATTTCAGCAGCTCAAGTCCTCAGCATTTTCTAACTCGTTTCACTGTCTAACCTGTTTCCGGAGAGTAATGTCAGCAAGCGATCCCGATCATCGCTCACTATAAGTTGTGTTTTAACTATAAGCCAATCCTCCACCATCTGTCTCATGTCTTCTATCGCCACCATTTAATTTAGCATACCTGCGTGTTGCATCTGGTCATTTTAACACCATTGCCGATAAGCTATCTCCCTGCCTGTGCTGTGTCCAGTCCTGCTATTAGACAAGTCACCCATTTCAAGCTTAATCTCATCCTGCCTGTATATTTCCTCAGTTTTCATCCCCATTCTGAGTCTCGGCTTTTTCTTCATGCTCATCGTAGTTCCAAGCCCTGCATGCATGCAACCTTGAGGGGAGAGAAAAAAAAAAAAAAAAAAAAAAAGTCTATGTTCGACTACGTTCACCAGTCTCGAGGTACTCTCTTGGCCTTACGCTAACATCCAGTGCCAGACGAGCACTGCGCAATTCTCTGGTGGTGGTTGGTCAACCTCATGCAAGTGAATGTTATCCTGTCAATATTTCGCATATCTTTCCCCTCTGTCCTTTACACCCTTAATTTAAGGTTTCTTTCCAGTCTGTAACACCCAGCTGGCCTTCACCCTCCTGACTAGCTCTGTGCCTTCTCAGTCACTCCCTCAAGCTGACCCGTACCCCCAGGCTGGCTCCGCGCCGCCTCAGCTGGCCCATGTCCCAGCTGTTCCTTCTGTCTATCCAGCGAGGCGCCTCTCCAGCCCGCACCTGTCATTCAGCCTTTCTCCAGGCTATTCTGCTGCCCCATACCCCCCAGGCCGGCTCCGCGCCGCCTCAGCTGGCCCATGTCCCAGCTGTTCCCTCTGTCTATCCAGCGAGGCGCCTCTCCAGCCCGCACCTGTCATTCAGCCTTTCTCCAGGCTATTCTGCTGTCCCGTACCCCCCGGCCCCGCCCCGCCTCAGCTGGCCCATGTCCCAGCTGTTCCCTCTGTCTATCCAGCGAGGCGCCTCTCCAGCCCGCACCTGTCATTCAGCCTTTCTCCAGGCTATTCTGCTGTCCCGTGCCCCCCAGGCTGGCTCCGCGCCGCCTCAGCTGGCCCATGTCCCAGCTGTTCCCTCTGTCTATCCAGCGAGGCGCCTCTCCAGCCTGCACCTGTCATTCAGCCTTTCTCCAGGCTATTCTGCTGTCCCGTACCCCCCAGCCCGGCCCCGCCCCGCCTCAGCTGGCCCATGTCCCAGCTGTTCCCTCTGTCTGTCCAGCGAGGCGCCTCTCCAGCCCGCACCTGTCGTTCAGCCTTTCTTCAGGCTATTCTGCATCCCCACAAGCTGACCCGTACCCTCCAGCCCGGCTCCGCGCCGCCCCGTATCCCCATGGCTGGCCCCCATTCACCTGCCCGGCTCCGCTCCATCCCAGTAGCCCCCAAGCTGTTCATGCTCACCTGCCTGGCCCCGCCATCACATTAACCACCAAGCTGTCCTGCTTCCTCCTGCCTGGTCTCACTCTCGCAGAGTATTCCTCCGCTGACTCTGTCTCCAGCCTGGCATCATGTTATGGTTTATCACTGCTGGCCTTCTTCCACCAAGTTCCTCGTGGCATCTGTCACCTCATATCTGTTCCTTCCATCAGTGCCTCACCTTTTCTCGTGATCAACATCCCTATTGGCTGACCACTTGTATGCTGTGCCTTTTCTTTCCTCTCAGCATTCTCCTCCTCCTGTCCCCCAAATCAACTCACAGGTTCAGAGTCCCACTATGGACTCTTTGCACCTCAGTTTCCGCGTTCCGGGCGGAGCGGCTCGATTGTTTCCGATCCATTACAATTATCATTTGCACTAGGTGCTTGCAGTGCTTGGCCAAGGTTGTACATCGATCCGAAGCCCCAACAAGTCAGCTGGAGAAATGTTTAAGATGCACGCCTAGTTATACATTCACTGACACGACAGTGAGTTTTACTTAAACTTTGTGGCTAACATTAACTTTAGCTTATGCTAGTAGGCAATATTCTCTGCCATTGTTCTTGTAAAAATGTGCTAATTAAGTATCTAAACATTCTAACGGACATGTATTTATTCTATTTTCAAGTCGTTAGTGTCAGAGATTAACGGGGGAGGTTACGGTTCGGGCTTTAGCTTCCGAAGCCTGACGAAGCTCAACAAGCCTCATAGCTTAACAGTAGCCCAGCTCTGGTGTCAGAGATCTGCTTCAGCTGACCGTTCAGGTTCAAAGTTGCTGCTTTAGAGAAATGTAACCATGTTGCTTCATGTCTGTGTTATTTCGCTTTATTACCGTTGCATGTTTCTTATGAAGAGCTCAGATAAGACGGTGTTTACAGCAGTATGTACAGGTGGATTAGTTGCCCTTTCCCTCCTCTCACCTTAGGGCCTCGGCCCCGGCCTCAGCCCCTTTTGGGGGGGAGAGCATCCCTAATCAGAGTCGGGGGCGTTCACCCGAGATCACAGTTCAAATATTCCGCCGGGGCTCGAGTGCCAAAGAACTGTCATTCATTTCCTAAGAACCGTTATTAATTTTGTCTTTAAATCTTCAATCATTCATTTCTACGTCCGAGTTTTTCGGCATGTCCCAGCATGGCCTGCCCTACGGCTGGCCCATGTCCTAGCCTTCCTCTCATTGTTGGCCCATGTCTCAGTTGTTCTTCGCTCATATGTTCAGCAGGGCTCCCATATAGCAGGCACCTATCCTCCAGCCTGTCTCCAGATGATCGTGTCCCCCGAAACTGATCCCATCTCCTGCCTGGCTCCGCGCCTTCAACTATCCTTCACTTTCTTGCCTGGTATTTTTCAGCCTTTCTCTTAGAATGCCTTCATTCTTTGAATGGGCTTCATGATATCATGAAAACCCCTCTAGCAATCAAATTTGATTCCTCCTACCAGCTTCTCACCTTTGTTAAGAAAATAAATTTAAAATAAGCTAATTTTAAAACTGAGCATGTCTTGACTCAAATGGCCTAAATTGTGGTTTTAAATCAGTGACTTATTCTGGCCTGTTGACCTTTGTTTTGCCTGTGGCTGCAGCGGATGGTTTGCTAGGATCGTTTGAACTGCCTTTTGTCTGTGTGGAGAGCAGTACAGGGGAGGTTCCGGCTTTTCGCGCCCATTTGTGAAAGGCCGTAAACTGCAGGGGTTTTAGGCTTCAGATAAGGGGCCAGAGATGGCTCCTGGATTGGATGAGCAAAGATACGCCTTATTTGAATAAATTAAAGGAGATAAAACTTTCTACACAGAAGTAACACATTAGATTTGCTCTGGCAACTCTCCAAAGATGTCTTTGCTTTTCTTCTTCTTTCCATTTATGTCAGGTAAATGAATGTATGTCTCCGTTGTTCGGTAGTTTCTGTGCATTGTCTTATATTGGATTAAACTCTGTAATTCTGTGACGTCAACACGCATTGTTTTCCTTGTGGCTACACATGGCCCGCCGAGAGGACCTGGGATCCAGAGGAAGAGGGAGCCAAACTTTTTCCAAAGTTATCCAATTTAGATATTTTCTTCCTTAACACCTTCTAGACTTCTGCACTCGTTTGGCGACTACCAGTACTGTGATGTTTCTCTCCGCACCCTCAAGGCAGCTCACAAGTTTTAGGTCCCCCTTTTCTTCGGGCCTCGGCCCCGGCCTCAGCCCCTTTTTGGGGGGAGAGCATCCCTAATCGGTTATCGGGATGTTCGAGTTCACATCAAATCTCGGCTCAGATCAGCTGCCGGGGCCCGAGCGCCAAAGAACTGTTATTCATTGCTGTCATTAAATCTTTTAATTGTTCCTTTTTCTTCGTCTGAGTCTTTCCAGATTGAAATGGAGCTAATAGCGAAAATTCAAACTGGAAGACTCCATCCCCTCCGTTCGTCCATCGGCGTCATGCTCATCTCCGACCTCAGCGCTGGACCTCACCTGACGTGTCCAATCATCAATCAAGTTCAGCATAAAAGGATCCACACCCAAGTCATCGGCCGCTTCCCAGCTGCGTTCAACCCACCACCTCCCCTTCTCCACCCTCATCCTTTGGCTCCAGGATGGCACTCTTTCCAGACCTCCACCACCAGTGTCGGGCCCCGGGGGAGAGCATCCCTAATCGGTTATCGGGATGTTCATCGAGTTCACATCAAATCTCGGCTCAGATCAGCTGCCGGGGCCCGAGCGCCAAAGAACTGTTATTCATTGCTGTCATTAAATCTTTTAATTGTTCCTTTTTCTTCGTCTGAGTCTTTCCAGATTGAATTATCTTCATGATAATGCTGAAGTTACACAATTTTTTCTGTTTCTGTCTCATTCCAGCTATTGTAATTATGCTGTATTGTACACTTTTGTAGATGTAAATAAACTACATTAAAAATAAATGATTGCAAAAAAAAAATAATGCTGAAATTAATGTCTCCTAAAGCAAACAGTGTGCAAAGGTTTTTTTTTTTTTTTTTTGTTTGCAGAAAGGCATACAGGATTATTATTATTATTAATGGAGGACTGAGTCTGTCTATTTTTCTCTAATGTGATTTTGCTGAATATGTGTGAAAAAATGTATTCCTTTCAATTGTAGTCATATATGGCCTTTATTATTTTACAGATAGCAGCCATACGGTGGAATTTAACTCCGTGACTGGAGATTTGAGACTTGGATTGGACGTGAGGCATAAGGTTTGAGACCTAGTCTTGACCGTGGGGCATTACGAATTGGACTTGTTTTAGAAAAAATATGATATGTGAACGTCTCTGAATCATAATCATTGCACTCTGCCCGTCTTTTCTCAAATACCCACCAGGCTATAATGGAGCTATTTTTGTCCTCCAGAAAGTTTATATTTTTTTCTTTTCTGATTTCATTTATAGTAAAAACGTGCAACCCCACAAAGAATGAAACAAACTCCACAGTCCTCCAGCAGCAAAACAAGCTACCTTTGCCCTTGAAACACAGCAGAGACCGTAATGTAACATTGTTGATCGTTCTTATGAAATATTCATGTGTCCACCCAAAAATAACGAGCAACAGGAGAAACATTTTAGTGCAATTTCGTCTTTTCACAGGAACATTGAATTGAAACCAGTAACAGTCAGTTCATGCAGTACAATAAGGTTGTTATTGGTGGTGTTGTCCTAAACTTATAAAGCTCCTCTTGCTGTAGGCACTGCAGTAAAAGGTCTCTGGTTCTGACTCAGTCACTTAATATGCATGTATTTCCACCTACTGGCAGAAAGATAACACTGCAGATCATCATCCTCCAACTCATGATAGGGAAGAAAAAATAAATAAAAATTACTGCAGCAAAATTAAGACTCGGGGAGACAATGGGGCATGCATGTAAAATGTTACAATATTTATAAAA
Organism: Poecilia mexicana; assembly: GCF_051168715.1. Classification (NCBI taxonomy): domain Eukaryota; kingdom Metazoa; phylum Chordata; class Actinopteri; order Cyprinodontiformes; family Poeciliidae; genus Poecilia; species Poecilia mexicana. The sequence continues at coordinate 24,837,351 of NW_028263379.1, forward strand.
TGACGATCATTTAGTGGAACATATCAAAGAGTTTATGGAGGTTTTAACATGAGTCAGGCTTCAGGCGTGAATAGAGTCGTGTTTCTGTTCTCAGGTGTTCCTGAACATACTTGGATGCAGACATTTCTTCTTTTGTTTTTCTCTTTCATCCACCCTGCATTTGAGCCACTATAACAGTGGCTTTTTAAACCCAGGTTGTCACTTAAACCTTGTCTGATATTAAGTGTTGGGCCATAAAACAGGTGCTGCTCTCCCCCCCACACACACACACACACAATCGCTTTTTGTGCGCTGATGTAACATGACATGTTTCTGAGGTTATAAGGATCTGCTGACTGTATACCCAGTTGCACTGAACATGGGAAAAGCAGCTGAAGCCGTCTGTCAGAGTCTGTCTTTTGAGAAGAAGAGAGAGAGAGAGAGAGAATGTTCAGAGCATGAAAAGCATTGATGTTTCACCTCAGAAAATTATCATGGACACTCTCCTCCATGAGAATAATGTAGAGTTATGTTACTGGTTGTGATTGTGCAGACAAGAAAAAAAATAAAAATCAATGGCAGGATGGAAGTGGTTGCCTTATTTCCTTTTGGAGTGCAGTGTATGGCTGATTGAGCGTTCAGACCCATTCAGAACCAAGATTGCCTCTCTTCTTTATAGGCAGCTCCAACTCGGATTGACTCGCAGCCTCTCGATGCTGGCAAAAATAGCTTTATTCTCAACAGGCCAGATTTAATTTAGCAGGCCCGTATCCCCACAGTGGCAGCTGATGGGATGAAGTGCATTCATACAAGACGAGCAGACAGATCGTACATTTTCGAAAGCGGCATATTCTGTATGATTTTCATTTAGCCGCCGCGAGGATCACAAGGCGGAAAACGACGCGGCGTCAAAAACCTGTGACTTTGCTTTTGTGTGTGTGCGTCTGTGTGTGTCAACAGTTTTTCCTACCTTTCCACGTCGTCGTGTACCAGTTTTCTTTTGACAGTGAAAACAAGTGTTCTGAGCGGCAAATGTTTCCCCATGCGTTTAGAATTTTCTTGTTTAATCTCCTTCGGGGAAGCGCTGGGGCTTGGCTGCAAAGCATGGGTGCTTGTGTGAGTTATGGTATGCCAGCTCCTCCTCAGGATGGTTTAGAATAATGGTGGAAAGAAAAGATTTCGCCCCAGAACAGACTAATAGTAGAAAATTTATGACACTGCAGCGCAAGAGAAGTCCTCCCAGATACTTACCTGATTTTACGGGGCTGTAATGTAAGGAGAGACGGGTTCATGTGCAGATGAAGGAGTAGTCCCCGTAGATAACTGTTAAGGAAAAGCTAAAGTGTGTGTTTCATATTCCAGTAGGAGTGTGTTCGTTGATATTTAGGCACACTCTATTTTTATTTTTTTTATCTAAGTTTCATGAAAGAAAAATCTTTTTTTTATAGTCTTATAGTCTTAATGATAATACATGGGTTGTATACGTATGGTAGGCTGAAGAAACAGTGGGTGGATGATACCTGGAAGACGATTTATTGAAGTCAGTGGAGCCCTTTGATGGAATGTTTGAGAGACCATTTCAAGTTTGTCTATTTACAGGATCTATGCACTTGCTAAGGATTATATTTTGTTTCTTTTTTTTGTTGTTGTTTTTGCAGGCTACTTGGGTATCAGGAGTCTTCAGAAGACGTCAACCTTCGCTGTCAGTATCACTAACTGAACTGAACTGGCCGTCCGCCAGGGGAAGCTGCGAGGATGAAAATCATCCAAAAGTTGTTTAGCACTCTAAGAATATGACTGTCACTTGTTTCCCTAGTGACACATTCTCCATAATCACTCATGTTTGCTCTATCCAGTTTCCATTTGGTCACTGATTGACTCTGGGCCTCCCTTTGGACCATAATCACCAAATAATTTACCTCTCTGTTATTAAGGGACAGATAATCGAAAGGAAAATAAATCCCAATCTCAGCTCTGTTAAGCTTGAACGCCGCAATCAAATGTTCAAGTTGTTTTGTGAGGCAGCAAGTAAGTAAGCCAACAAGAAGATAACACTCCTTATGTGCCACTTATTTGTGTGTTTACGTCTGTGCCTTCATTGCCTGCTTCTATGTGCATGTTGTTGCAGCGTAACAATGCTCGATAACTGTAGCTGTGTTTTCTAGGGCAGGGCCATATCTACCATAAATCAACAACTGCAATGTTCATTTAAATCTGCATAAATCATAATCGATGACTGACCATCAGAAAAATATTTGTTTATGCCAGCTCATTTTAACCTGCACCATAAATTCAGACTAGCTTAAAATGAGTTATAGCGAGATCTCATGACACAACAAGGCACAGTAGGTGTGTAATGTAACAGTTACACAGTAAAATGATGCAGCACTACAGGATGTAACAGAATGCTACATGCATAAAATGAGCAAATTAAAGCATGACATAATGATCTATGTATCATAACAAGAGCAGACTTTACTGTAGCAAAAGCGTAGCTTAGCACACCATCATATAACACGTATAACATGAAACAGGGACGCCATACCACTGACTACCCAAACACAATATTGCTTAATTAAATGTTGTGAACCATTAAGTGATTTAACATTACTTAATCTAACATAACGTGCAATAAAATTTAATAATGTAACAAACAGCAAAGGATTGTTATGTGCTTACCTTGAAATATTTGTAGCATTTAGTTTGAGAAAGTGTACAAAAAGACAAGACTTGACGCTGGTTATGCAGACCAATGGGACAATTTATTTCTTCTCATGTTACTGTTTTTTGTAATGACCCAAGTCCAGAAAAGAAAGGAAAAAAAAAAAAAAAAAGATCACACTAAACATGATCGCCATCTCCGTACCTGGCTGGGTCTTCTGCAGAGCCTCGTGGCCACTCGTCTCTCCACTGTCTAAACCCAGAGGTCTGCAAACCTTTACAACACAGAGAGGAGCCATTCTTGACTTCAGTCTGGATAATAAACTCATTTAGAGCCACAAATGTTACGTTGTCTTGATACATTTCTTCTAGGAAGCTGGTCATTCATAAAAAGAAAACAAAATCATTTGAATACATTTTCTTCTGGGCCGTGTCGTTGAAGACGGTCCCCACAGCCACATGCGGCTCTGGAGCCGTAGGTTGCTGACCCCTGCAGTAGTCCTTGCAGGGTCACAGAGGCTCACGTCTATCTCCACCTGTCATTGGACGAGAGGCAGGGTGCATCCTGGACAGGTCGTCATCCATCACAGAGAGCATAATGCAAAACAAAGTAGCACATTTTTTTAAAATACAGCAGCAAAACAAAATGAAATGTAAGCTAAAGTTAAATAACATAATGTGATGTGTCAGATGTTTAAATGATGCAAATAAAGCAATATTTATACTGGCGCACAAAGTTGCACAGCATTACATGATGCAACATAAGGTGGAGTTACATTTTGCAGCACAATAAAGTAAAAGCAAAGTAAGAAGTGTAAAAGAAACTGGCATAAACTTACACAAGATGACAAAGTGGCGTTTGGCTAAAAATGTGACATATAACTTTCAGTAACATTACTAGTGAATCAAAACGATGCTACATCAACAGAATGTTACATTATCATGTGTGTTACTGTGTGCTGGGTTACACTCTATGACAATGTGATAATAACGCTGTCTTTAACATAATTTACACCACCCAACTAGAATGAATAGGTTTTTCCTTCTTCTTTCATTTTTTTGAAAGCATTGCTAAAGTAGATACACTTCTCAGCAGAAAGGTCTGTATTATAGTTCTGGTTCTGTGCTGCTCAGCAATTCTGTCCGGTCTTTCAAAAAATTTGCATTTCAGTTCAGTGCAGAAAGTAAGATTGTAGAAAAAAAAAAAAAAAAAAAAAGAATGTAAGCCTGTGGGAAATATTTCTTAAGCTCTTTGATTTGTTTCATGCATTTTCTGGTTTCGGTGTGGAACTGGGACATACAATATGCAAAACTCGGAAGTGTGTGTGTCTGATTAACTGGCATAATAGTGAGTGGTTAAGCATAGAACTATTATAGTTTGCACATGCTAATATCCCAATCCCTACAAAGTCCCAAATGTTTTTTGTTTGTTTAATCGTTGCCGTGCGCTCTATCAATCATGGCTTGTTTCCTGCCTAACACTGGCCATGCTAATCAAGCCACAGGATGATTAACGCATGATGAGTGTTTAGTCAACCACACAAAATGAGCAGGTGTATTAAGTGCGATGCCTCACTCGTGTTTACCCCATCAGACACGTGTAGCTCAAATTCTAATCAACAGAAACAAACCAAATAGGGGAGAAGAAAAGGCCAGATCAATCCCATTCTGCACCAACCCGACCTAATGCTAACAGCAGGGCACCAAGGCACTTGTGCTAACTGAGTAATCCCATCTCTGACCCCATTACAGCGAAAGCAAACAACATTTCCAACTTGCCTGTAAAGTCAATCTCCACAGAAAGGCTCATCCAAAAGAAGAGGAGCGTAATGAGAGGAAGGTCTGCTATCTGCTGGATTTGACTGATAGCAATCTTATACATAGGAGTGTGTTGCTAAAACAGGTTTTGATTAATATGGTGGTGCATCTCACTTTAGGACGTCCATGTTGGTCTCTGTTATGGATTCCACACGACAAGTTTACACTGTGCTGTAAAATCTCCAGGAATGTTCAAATTGTCTCAAAAACAATTGCAATATGGATTCAATACAGTGTGTAATAAAACAATGTGATTTCATTGGAGAATCACATTGAGCCCAAAGGCAGAGTCCTCAATAAAGTGTAATAGTAAAAAAAAAAAAAAAAGAAAAAAAAAAGGCTTGTGTGCAAGCACTGTAGCTTTTTTCCAACCTCTTTCCCAGTTACTTTGAGATGACCACATCACTGAGATCTGACAACTTCTGCCACAGCTCCAGGCAAAAATATGAAATCCCTACTCTCTGAGGATATTCGGTTATTTGTTTTACTCTGTTTAAATGCTAAACATGCTGGCTTTTGACAAACATACCTGAAAAGTATTTAGGGATATTCTCATAGATTATGGGAAGTCTTTTTCAGAAGTGGAAAAAAAAAATGAAATCACCTTGTATTTTCCATTTCCAAATCAAAAAGAAATGCAAATTGAATACACTGCAGTTAAAGGAGAATGCTGTTGGCCATGAGTCTGGTAGGTTAAATGCTAACTGGTAAATGGCATGTGCTTGTAAAGTGCTTTATCTAGTCCCCAAAGTGCTTTACACTACATTTATCAGTTCAGGCATTGATGGTGGTAAGCTACATTGCAGCCATAGCGTCACCAGAGCCTCTGACCACCACCATCAGGCAAAGCCCAACGACGCAAAGACTGAGACAACAATTAGACAAACTCCTGAGTGCTCTCGTTGGAAGTGGCATGGGGACTGCCACCTGGGTGGTGACTGGGAAGTGGATTAGGGGTACGGGAAAGGTCCAGTTGGGGGTGAAAAACATTTGAGGGTTAGGAGGCTGGTGGCACGTGCGGAGACCTTCTGGTTCCTGCAGTCCTGGCTGGTCCAATGTGTCTCTGCCTGGGAATAAGTTGGGCTCTAGTTGGAATCCCTCTCTCTTGACCTCACTTTGACTAGCACCCCAGTATACTCAGTATACTCTCCCTTTCTTGATTCCTTGAAACTGTGGCTGGTTAGGAGATCTGGAGGGATATTCCCTGCTTGGTGCTGGGTGAATCGGGGCTTTATGGGCTTGGCCTGCAGTGTGAGATATGGCAGTGGGGCTGAGTTTGAGGGTTTTGGACTATAGGGAAAGCCCTGTGTTTCTTTGCCTGGGGAACTGTTGATCCTTTGCTGAGCTGATGACCTACATCTATGTATGGAGTATGGATGCTCTGCCTTATGTCTGTCTGTGAGCCTGCTGAGGTCCTCAGTGTCAACCTGTCCTTTCCTGCTGCAGCACTCTGAGATTTGCAGACTTTCTCACCTTTCTGACAACTTTGCACCTCCATGTAATAAATTCTCACTCAACACTCACACGCAAACACACACACATACTTGCTCCCTTTCTATCTTCACAAGGACTTAGCATTGACTTCTATTCATTTTTTTTATTAATTTGTATTGCCTAACCCTGACTCTTACCATTAACTTAACTATTACCAGTATATACCACCATAGTCCTAAATGTAACCCCTAACCTCAAAACAACATTTCTTCTTACAGAGGCCAGGCTTTAGGCCCCACAGGGTCCTCACAAGTATTTGCTACTAAAATCGTCCTTAAAATATATCAAATACCAGGCCACACACACATACACAGATTATCCAAATGGCTGAAGGTCATACAGGATGCAGGTTTCTATTACATCAATATAGCGTGTCTGCTTTCATGACAGATGTAGTCTTGATTTAATAAAGTCAATCACAATTAGAATACCACAATCAGCCTTCTCCATAGGGTACGCCTGAAGTGCCAAGGCAAGACACACACACACAAAAAGAAAACACTAAACAAAAGGAGAGCGCATGCAGACCTCACTGAGCTGCTGCTCCTGGCTGATTGACAGGAAACATGACCCCAACAAGACAGCTGCAATATGAAAAAATAGAAAGGAGTATGACACAGAAGGCAAATCCTTTACAGATTTATTTTTTTTCCAATTGCTTGAGCACAATTTCAATAACAAGGCTCAGATTTTCATTAAGCTTCCCCCAATTAGCAACAACAACACCTCACATTATTTGCAAAGTGAAACACGTCACTGAAAGCTAAACGATTTCTTACAAAAGCCTTATTTTCTTATCAAAACGTGCGACGCATTCATCACATGATTTGATCATGATGGACTCAGTTCAACATCCCTTGTAGCATTTTCAGAGCGAAGGCGTAAAAATGCATTCATCTAGACTTCATGACCTCGGTTGCGGAGAGCAACGGAGCAACGCAGTACTCTTTATGTGAGGTTATTTTATTTTATTTTTTTAATTATCCGAGACCAGAAAAGGAAAACAATCACACTAAACATAATCTGCATCTCTCCGCCTGGCTGGGTCGAGCCGCAGGGCCTCGTCAACATCACAGGCCATGTTGCCATTAGCAAGGCAACGTGGGAAGAACGCTCTGAGTGACAAATCCGTCCCTGAATTGACGTCACATCAATTTGGATGAGCCGCATCTGGACATACAGTCAGACATCGTACACCTTTCACTGCCAGGCTGAGAAGAACTGCTTAATGGGGCTTTGCAAGGGACGGTGGTGGATGAGGTAGAACAGTGAGTTGAAGTTGTTGAAACCAGACGAGCTTCAGCAAAACGGCGAAATGAAAACATTTTTCTATACGACGGTGTATTGTCAAATGCTTCCAGTTGTCTTTTTATAGTTTGTTAGCCTGATTGGTGTGTCTCTAGTTATTCACCTTAGTGTGTGCACTCCTGGATGCTTTGTTTATTCGGCTGTGTTGAAGGTGTGTTCATTTGAAAGTCTTTCCCTTGATATTGCAAAGAAGCATCATTATGATCAGTTTCAGTGGTAAACGTATAGGATTTTTGTAAAAAGTGTGACGTTTGTCCCGTGTTGCAGAAGAAAGATAATCACTGGACAATTTGCAACTTTGCATACACCTCTGATTTTTTTTTTTTTAGCTCATCATTTTAAAAATGTTTTACATCAACCCAAATCCTTGAAGACGGCGCCTGGTTGCAAGGAAGTGACTCAGAATTATGTAGCAACTATGACGAGAACTGTTCAACCTTCTGTCTAATTTGATGTTGCCCAACCCAAAGCCTACTAATGTCCCTCAAGTTTGGTGCAAATGAAGAAGTACAAAAACTAAAAACTCAAATTTTAGCATTTACAGAAATCTCGTCTGCGTTTCACAAATTTGTTGTGGCACTTGAAAGTTGTTCAGCATCTCCAACTTGTGTTTCGCAGCTGTTTTTATCTGCATGCATGCAAATGAACAAACATGAAAAATTAATGTGAGTGAACATTTAGAATTGAGTCATTTTCAATGTTTGCTTTTTCACGGTCATGAGGAGGCATGCTGCCATAATCAGAGGTGAGTAATCGTCAAAAAGAAGTGCCGACTAAAACAAATAATAATAAATGAACTGCAATTCATGACAGCTTGCCAAATAGTCTCAGACTATGATGGAGGTGTAAAAGATCAGCTGTATAATTAGAAGAGTGCATTTAATGCACAGGTGACGCTCAAAACAACATAATATCAAAGGAAGCACGAAAGCAAATAGGTTGCGAATAATACTTAAAATATGAAGTGAGAAGATAACATTTTAGCAAGAATGACATTCTCACCATGTATCCCTTCAGCTGAGATTTAAAGGTGGAAAGAGTTTCAGAGATAAGGTCCAGGAGTTTCAGACACAGAGGGCCGGGTGGCTGAAAGCTATGTCCCTCTGATAACCAGTTTGTAAACAGCAACAGGAAGATGAATGGAAAATAAAGACCTCAGCGTGCGGTCGGTAGTGTCGATGTGCAAGAGATCAGAAAGATACCGAGGAGTGATTTGATTAATGGCCTTAATAGCGAGAAGCAGAGTTTTGCAATCACTACAAAATTTAGCCGATAGGCCGTGAAGCCGTCGAATAACAGAAGTAATATGATTAATGGAGGAGCTCTGCTGATAATATGTTTGGCAGAGTTCTGAACCTGCTGAAGTTTACTTATTTTTGTGCAGGGGACCAAAAAGAAGAGAATGTCATGAAGTTTGGATGCGACATCTCCCGGGCGTAGACCAGAGCAGCGTTATTTGGGAGAAGCGATGAGCGGTGAAGGTTGGACGTTTTTCACCTGCTCTGTGATACTTGTGTGATTTGAAATTATGGGGTGCTGCCAAGAAAGACAGCCGGCTTCCTAACCACAGGTGAAAGACAAACTATTGAGTTGTCAATGCTAATTGATAAAAACATGAAGTGTTTTTAGTGTTAAAAATGTCACATCTTTTGTTACTGTTAAGTTTCAATTAAGTACTGGAGTTTGAACTCTTTGCTAGAAACATATGGGAACAAGAATAGAGATATTTTTTGGTCGAAACATTTACCTGTGGAATATCTCACCAACTGGAAGAATAAAGATGATAAAAATATATACTGATGCTAATGATAGAGCCCTGCAGTACAGCTGATGTGACTGACTTTGAATGGACGGATCTGATTTGAGTTGAGAGAGAAAAACATGATTTAAACCAGTTTAAGAGTGTGCTGGCACTGCAGGTGGCTGATCAGTCCATAAGGATGTGTGAAATGTAAAGCCCTGCACTCATATTAGGAAAAATTACAGAAGTCCACTGTCAGCTACAGTGAGACTATCAATATCAATTTCAATACTGTGGAAACCATCTATTGTCTGAACTCCCTTGTCTTTGTAGTTTGGTGGGACGGAGGAGCCTTTGTCCAGCGTAGATAAGATATCACCTGTCAAAGGGCAGCATATGCTAACAACCTTGCATCATCCCTGTCTCTACTTCTTATCCCCCTACATACTTTGATTAATTTACAAAGACAAATAAAAGTAAAACTCAATTTATTTTACAGAACCACCAAAACACTGGAGGAATGTAAAAACTCCTTAACTAAAGACTCTGTGTCTGGATTTTAACTCAGCATATTATTACCTGGGATTGTTTCATTGTAGGCTCCAGATAGAAATGAAGCATATTTTTGATTAAAACCCATTGCTAAACATGGGAGACCAAATTGAGCCAGTTTATTCAAGTTTCTTGACTCACATTGTAAATAGAAATTTAATTTTAATTTGTTTTAAATCTTCTACAATATACATCTGATGTATATGGATTAGTTAGGGACTTTTAGCAAACTTTCCCAAAACGAGCTTCAGACACGTGATGCCAGTTCCCCTGATGATCATCATCATCATCATGTGTGAGAACCAACCACACCAACCAGCCTTACACAATAAGGACAACCACATTGTAGGGGACAGAAAGGTCAAGTTCTGCTTTTAAATTTGTGCGTGTGCTAAATTTGAAGAGCTGGAGTAAAGCAAATACTAACAATTTAGACAACAAACATCTAAACTGTTCTTGTTAAGTTAACGATTAAGGAAGGAAGGACTCAGAGAGGATGTTGGATTTTTCTCCAAATTAATCTACTTTCATGAACATAAATTGTCCTTTTAATGCAAGAAGATTTGATTCATTTTTCTTAAAGTTTAGAAAGTGAGGAGGAACATCACTGACATAAACGGATGACTCGGGGACTCTCGTCATTAAATGATTAACTCGCCTTCCTCCACAGACTTACAGCTGCTGAGGGTTGCGGCGTATTTTATGAAAAATGTGATGAGTCATGTTGCTAGCTCATGCACACCCACGCACACTTGTATTGCTGCTGCTGCCGCCATTAACGCTGGTTATCTTTTTAAATAGGAATTTGAAAAATATTGGCTGTATTATCAATGTACTTTCTGAAATATAAAACGTGATATGCTGCCAACAAATTTAAATTGGGAATTTATGCCTCAGTGCCCTTAATAAACAGAATGAGCTGACAGACTTTTAGCAATTCGATGTACTGTTATTATACATGTACGTAAAAATACAACACTGATTTGGAGATCAGTGTTGTTCTTGGCCGACTGTGCGTCAATATGTCACTCATAGTATCACACACGCAGAGGCTGAAAGTGTTTGCCCATTCCTCTTTTTGCAAAAGAGCTCGAACTCAATCACATTGAGTCAGGACAATTTGTAGATAGCAGCTTCTACTGATTATGAATTTCTGTGCTTTGGCTGAAAATTATACCACATGAAAGAGTTTTTATCCAAACTGCCCAATTTAAGTTCTGCTTGTATGTTTCAAGAAGTCGTTTTTGGCCTTCACAGGATTGCCCTGTGCAAGCTGTTCATAATTTAAAATGACTTATTTTGTCGTCATTGTTTGGCCATATGTGATAAAACAAAAAAAAGAAGTGATGTTACTTTCTTAGTTGAAAACATAAAACAAACTGATAACCAGGCAAGGCACAGTCCCACTTATTCCCAATAAGAATAAAGATCCCCTCCTCTGTGAGTCCCGTTTCTCTTAATGAATTAAAAGTGAAATGCTAAGTACCATCAAAGAAGGTCTCTGAGCTCTCCTATTACATTATCAAATAGAATTTGTTCAGGGAAAGCCTCTGTGCTCTAACAAGATTTTTAACGTATTAAACGTTCAGTCAGAGTCTACGCTACCTGACGTTGTCACAGCCGTGAGAACAGATTGGGGCTTTGATGAGATGAAATGGGGATGTCCTCTTATTGATTTATCTTTATTTCTTGGACCAAATTGTCATAAAGTACCCCTTGGCAATCATCAGGCGCACACTTAACGAGGTACCATTTAATTACATTTTTCTGTAATTTGGAACAACAGAGAAATTCCTCCCATCCCCACCGGGAATGATCAGGTAATGGCTTTTGAGTGTTTGTACCAACCAAGCTTGTTGTCAGAACCAAATGCTGCGACTTGCAAACATGACTTTTATTCAAACACCACATCCCAGCTGCTGGAGAATGTGGTGAGCATTATTTCAACAGATCCAATGATAACGTGGCATTTTATCCAGTTCCCCCCGTCATGATTCTGAGGTTCTTCTGTCAGTGTGTTGGAGTGTTTGTAATTGCAATTGGAGTTTTTATTTTAAAAAAGTGTTTCTATGTTTGTGACTATTACGCAGGCTCAGTTGATTTTTACTTTATTTTACTTTACTTTAGTGTATACTCCTCTGGTTTCTCTCAGTTCATTGTCAGATCTCTTTTTCACTCAGTGAGATTAATCTTTATGTTTTGGAGTTGGTCGCTTGGTGTTTTTGAGGTTGTTGTTTTCTTCAAAACATCCATTTGGAGAGCACATCCTCTACCGTGGCGTCTTCAAGTATTTTGGCGTAATTAAGCACCTTTAGAGCCATCATGCAGATTACGATGATGGCTTTAAACCTTGTGGAAAGCTAGCTGTTTATTAGTCAAAATATACTAGTTAGGGGGGTTTTAGTAGTATTTGTTGATCTAACCACCGGCTAAATTATTTCCTAAACTGTGGTTTAATGTTTTTTTTTTAAGCTTCACACAAAGAGACGCCCAGCATGGTGGATATCGCTGTTGCCTCATAGCTAGGATCTCAGCAGGGGCTTTTTTTTTTTTTTTTGTGGAGTTTGCATGGTCTCCCTGGACATTTGTACCTACTATTAATTACCCTTTAAGCTACTCCATGTTCTTTTTCTAAAATGTGAATTTAATAATTTCTATGTTAATTTTTTAACATGTATTTGCATTAAATATACACAAGTTGTCTGCTGCACATCCAAAACATGCAGGACTCGGACCCTCCGGGACAAGGATGGTTTCTCCTGGGCTAAGTGTTTAATAATTAACTCGTTATTTTTGCCAATATGAAATGAAAGAGGCTACATGCAGCGTTACAATCAATTATCTTAAATTAAATTTACTTTCTTAAATTAATTTTACATGGTAAGTGAGACAGACCAAGACATATGCCGAACTGCTGGGCTTATCCACAGTAAGACTTTTGCAACAACTTGATGGGGATAAAAAAATAAATAAATCTAAGATATTTTCAAGGTGTTGATGCAATGTGTGGTCACCTTTGTGAGAACAGGGCCAACCAAATGGATAATTCTGGATCTGGAATACTGAATGACCACATAACTGAGATTATAGGATTGCATACAAATACTTGAATGTTTTGATCGGTGCTTTTTTTTTTTTTCTGAAATCTTCCATCCTCCTTTTATTCTGCCCCAGCAACCTCACGTTTTTTTTTTCCCCCCATCTCAGATTCTGTGAAAGCGCAGCTGGGTCATTCAAAGCATTACACTTGTTATTCTCATCTCTTCATGCTTCATGCTTAATGGCTTCATTATACTTCAGAGATTACACTTTTTTTGGACAAGCTTCATTGTATTTCTTCCAGGCATCTTTTTTTTTGCCAAGCCTTGTCACTAGATAACCTTGGTATGTTAAATGGAGCAGCTACAACTCCTTCCCAGTACAGTGACAGCATCTTTTATTATCGCTTGTCTTCTGTCTTCAAAGATATCAGAGTAATATTCAAGAGCAGTTTAACCCTGGGATTAGGCTTCGCTGCTATGTACGCAACACTATTAGCATACTGCTGCAGAATGGGAATAAGCTCTTAGACTCCTGGTGTAACCTCATTCAGTGTGATGTTTTCCAACAATTTGTTCTTTCAACAGGACAAGCTGTTGCAGGTTCATCACTAACAGAAATTATTGTTTAAGCTGGAGACAAAAGTGCTTCAAAGATGCAAGACATTTGATCAAATTTGGGCTACCAACAAAGGCTGTTTTCAAACTTTATAACTGTGGACTGCAATCAGATCCATCCATCCATCCATCCATCCTGCCATCCTGCCATCCTGCCATCCTGCAGTGAAATCAATTCAACTTTGTGCCAATAAAGATAACACAACAGCTCTCACTTCAGCGTACAATGATCAAGTAGCCCCAAATATACCCCCTGCTTCTGCAACACACTCACCAATAAACTTTGGAAGGATTTTTCATAAGTCTTATAGAGATCAACAAAACTAACCTTTGACCCACTGAACAGTTCCAACATTTCCAAGAAGGTAACAATCTGGTCCAGTCAGGAAAGCACAAAAGCCATGCTGCTTCCCCAGAATCCAAAACTTAGCCGATAGTCCACTGACTGGAGATTCAACCCCTTCCGACCATTTTCAACCCTCCCTTTCCTTAAAACTGACAAAAAAGAAAATGCCTAATTATTTTTACTAGCGTTGTTGAGCCTTTCCTCAAACCAAAGGTTGCAACAATTGCTTGTTGCAGATGCTGATATGTGAAAGTCGGGGAACACAGTGGCAAATTTCTCACATTGATTTGTGTAGTTGATGGGTTTTTTTTCTGTGGGTTTTCATTTTTTGGTTTGGCCTATCGCTTTTTTTTTTTTTTTACTTCTTTGACATTTTAGCTCCTTCTATGACTCTGATTCCCAACTCTACCTGACTGATTGCAGCGATTAAACTTCAAGTTCTCCAAATATGACTTGGTTAAATGCTCCCATAAGGAATTGTATAATTATCATTACTTAAGGAATGTTTAAAGATTTGCTCTGCCTCTCACACAGCCTTCGGAGCGAGAATAACGTCCAAGCCACCTGCTGTGAGACCCGCTGCGGGGTGGAGCTCATTGCTCACCAAGCTACAGTTGAATGATGGCTTTTCATTAATCCAACAGCACACAGACATCTGTGCCCTGCTGACTGCCCTCCTGTGTCCGACTGGGGACGTTTGATTGACACGAAGATGTAGTGTCACTTTTCACACTTTGACTTTCTACACAGCTTCAAAAGCACTTTGATGCTTACCCACGTATATATCCACGAATATCATCTGAGTGTGCTCGGGTGTAGCTAGTAGCCCAAATTTAAGACATGGGAAACATCATCCTCTTTTATTAGCCTGCTGATGTGCTGGTCTGTGTATCTGCTTGCCAAAGAATATCAAGGCAAGTGTGAAGTATTGCAGTTATACCGTACTGTTAACACGGTTATTTTTTCATTTTAATAAAAGAAGCTATAAACTGATTTAGTATTTTAATTAATGTCTTCATTATCAACTTAAAATAGCTTTAACTACAGTTTACAAGTACATGGACAAATATTGAAAATGCTGACAATAAAATTGCTTTAAATAACCTGCTATGCTTTTTTATTATTATTATTTTGTTACAAAACTAATTAAATGAAATGTAATGTAATAAAAACCACAACCAATATAAAATAAAAATAAATTAAAGATCCCAAAGATTAAGCCTGTTCATTGTAATTTGTAACTCCACAAGTTTTTTTTTGTTTTGTTTTTTTAAAGGGCATTTATATACGTTTTAAATCTGGTCATTCCAGTCACCGTGGTTCATTTCATTAACATGCATTTTTGTTGGCAAAAATGTACAAAAATCTGTGCATTGCTGAAGGAGTTTAAAGCAGCTACAGAAAAAAGAAAAAATACAAGGGGACCTCTAAATACAAATACGTCTGAATATGGATTTTCCAAACACAAATTCTTAGGATGCCGCAAAATCGTCACTTCCTACAGATTAAAAAAAAAAAAAAAAGTAAGAAAAAATTAAACCCACATTTCAAGGACATCTGTCATGTCAAACAGGAAACTCGGTTCACTGTTTTTATAATTCAGCGCTTCATCATCATATAATTCACACTCCCTTATTATAACAATATACACGGTCATGATATATGGTTAATGACTCTAATTTGCTGAAAATGACATTGATTTGGATTGTTGTGCATGTTGTGGTGGAGTTGGGAGGTTCCACAGAAAAAAAGCACTGAAAAAGAAATGAGAATAAAAACACATAGAAAAACTAAAAGCGTCCTACTGCAGTAGTTGTCCATTGCTCCACAACTTTGCTACTGCACTGTAACATCTTCTGTGATGTCAGTGAAGTTGGCCATTGTAATGCTGTATCTTATCATGGCAAGAAATCATCCATCCATCTATTCCTGATTATCGTTGTAGGTTAGCATTTCCTGCTTCATGCTGCTTAAGAAATTTAGGCAAGTACACAATTTTTTGACCCAATGCTTTGTTACAACTATCCAACCCCTTGCCAAGCAGGCTAAATGTAACTTTTGTATATATATATATTTTTAAAACACCTTTTTTTCCATCTGTGTGCAGAGCCTGGCACTGAAAAAAGAAAGGAAAATGTGTTACTCACTCCAGCTGAAAGTGGTAATTATGTTAAGGTTCACCGATGCATAAAGGGCAATTTACTTCAAGGTGTAATTCATCCAGGGCAACATTTTAAGCACAGAGCATAGACCAGCAGTCTGCTAGACTAACCGCTTACCTCAGGTTCTATACTTTATCATCAGATTGTAAATCAAGAAGGATTTTTTACATTTATGTCCATATTAATCAGTCTGTCCAGGATGTGAACAAGTAGAGTTCCTCTCCACATGAAATGTCATGATTTTTTATTTTTTTATTTTTTCCAGAACATTCATTCAGGATCCCTTGTTATTGGCAATGTTGATGTGTCAAAATAAAAATCCGTAAAGCTCTCTTGACAGTGCTTTAAGGCGGACACATCCTTATGATTGATTAGACGTGCGGCTGACAGATACCCAGTGATTGTTTATCACGGTGGATCCTGGCGATGACTGGGTTTTTATTGCCGTCTGCACCCGGCAGTATTTCAACATTGTGTCTCACTCCTCAGAGTCATCAGCAAGCAGATTCCCAGAGTCTGCACCCGTCAAAGTGAGCAGCTGTAGTTTGTGGCATATCATCTCCGCTGTGTTTACCTGAGCCGCCTCCTTCTCCTCAGATTGTTTTCACTCGTAGGTATGTTGCAGAGACAGAGGAAGTAAAGATTTTTGCACCGGATGATTTTTTGGGGGGGGTAATTACTCATTTGCGTCCAGATGATCTTCCCACTCAATGAATTCTCTACTGGTTTGCAAGAACTCTTGCTGGAATACAAGCTGCCATTTGCCATGTTGGGAACTGGCAAGCGTCTTCGAGACAGCTGCTTCGTATGTGATTTTTGGTCATCATCAGAGTCAGTCATTTTTTTTTTTTTTTAATTGCTTCTGAATGCTGGACACTGAACTGAAGATGCTCATCAGCTTTTCCTCCACTGAGATCACAGTGAGGTGTGAGGAGAAAGTGACTGACGACGGCCACGGATCGGACGACCGAACTTGAACGGTTTTGCTGGTGACATCCGTCCACCAAGAGCACTCACATCAGAAAGAATCACCGTCACAGCAACCGGGCTTTGCTTTCACTCACTGTATTTCCTGCAACATGTGAGAAATTTTACGCTTTCAGTGACCCATGCTTTTTGCAGCAAAGCAAAAGCAAGGCACAGTCAAGCGCACAGAGAGAGCCCTGCCATTTTCCCCCCCCTGTTACCCAGTTTATCACCTGAAGAACATTTCTGTTAATCAGCACAGCTAATTGGCTTTAACTTTCCCCCTAAGATAAAGTAATTTCTACCATACAACGTTGCAATATTCTCACAAATCTGGGCAGGAGATAAAATAAAGTAATTTGGGAGGAAACGGTTCTGCTCGCATGAGCTGAGGACAAGAAAAAAGAAATACATTTCAACATGACATCAGCTGACTTATTATCAGCTGTGGTAAGTGGTAGGAAGTGTTGGCTGAATGGCACTTCTGCTGTTACATTCACCAAAGAGTGACTCAAACCATGTGAATTTATTAACATGAATGCATGAAAACATGATTTTTTTATTTTTTTTTTGTGCTCACACAGGCACATTAGCTAATTTCCTTTGAATCACATGGACCTGGTGAGCTCCTGATAATGTCGTTTCTCCCCATGTCATTAATATTAAAAGGTCATTTCCACTACTTTTTATAGAGTTTTGTCTGTCGATGTGACAGATTCAATTTTCTCATTCGCCACAGGAAACCTGGGTTATTATTTTACTGGCCAAAGACGTCTTTACAACACAGCAACATGGCATTTCCACCCACTGAACTCGCTCACATTTTGCCACTTCCTTTGATAATTTTATTTGATAGACCATCACAAATAGCAGAGCTGGAGAGGGCAGAGAGAAAGACTCTACGTCTAATTTCAGCAACACTAGCGTCAGTTTCTGCAAATTGATAGTTGTTTTTATTTGTTTTTTTTTTTTGTTTTTGTTTTTTTTGGCAAAATAATGTTAATCTACATGGCAATAGTAGAACCCTTTTTCAACCAGGTCTCTGCATTTTTGGTTATACTCGAGCTTGTATCCAATGTCTTTGCCAGTGTTTTTATTTCATTTATTTTAAAACCTAACGGATGTCTTGTGTCCTTTTGCTATGTTTTCCATTTTTCCATTTTCTTTACATAGTAGTTGCAAATAGATTACATTCTTGATTACGTTGTCGATGTCAGATTACATTCCTGGATTGCAATGCTCAAAACGAGCTAAAAAAATAGATTTACTTTATTTTCTTTACATTCAAACATACTCCATTTATATTTGTAAAAAAAAAAGCTTTAAAATAAAACAAGAACATGTAAGAATCCCCTGTCTTCCTAGATTCCCTTTACTTTCCTTGTTTCACCATCTTCTATCTGTGTACTAGCAAAAGTTGGACCATATATGTTTATGCAAAACAAAAGCATGAAATACACTGAGGCTTTCAGATACGTTTGATTCAGGCACTTTAGAGGGTGCCTGATACTGTGACTCAGTACAGCTTTGATATGCATTATGTTTCATTATGTGGCTGCCTCCACAGTGTTCACCTTCTCCTTAGCTTGAATCCCACTTGGAAAGCTAGAAATTAGGGCACAGGCTCCCAAGACATTTTTGGAAGGAAGAAAAAAAATACAAGGTTTCTAGAATAGTGCCATGTATTGTGAATGACAAATGTTTCACTCTGGTTGGTGGTCTGCAGCTAATTGCATTTCAGTGAGTAAAAAAAAAAAAAAAAAGAGGTGAGAAAAAAGAGAGAAATAAAGGGAAGAAAAGAAACACTTTTGTCTCCTTGTGGAATGAGAGAACAGATCTGGAAATGGAAGTGAAATGATAAACAGGAAGGAAAGGTCAGACAGAGTGGACACCATCTTTGTTTGTTTCCAGGAGAATTGCTGTGTTTTCTTCAGGAGGGATTTTTGAGGTGCAACTAATCTGTGACCTCTAGACCACATTGAAACTTAATGCAACTCATATCAACTTGATAAGGAGCTCATCTTATATAATCGAATCATACACTATTCGAGGTACATTAGTTGTCCAGGCACACTTAAAAGCCTCGCTGAATTGATCTTTGTTCTGAAGCCAACAAGATGTTCTGCAAAGACAGGCTTTATCACCGGATCTGGCAGGTGGAACTCGAAGGACTTTCAGGGTGAAATAGAAACATTCTTTATCCCACAGTGACAAAAGTCAAGGAATACAGGTTCACACAAAGTTAAAGATATAAAAACATATAAAAAACGAAGTTAAGAATAATACTTGTCCTTACTTACAGTAAGGACAAAATTATAGCATAAAATACTGTGAAGTTATCAAAGAAAGCATACTTTATTCCGAAAGGAATGTACAGCTGAGAAGGATTTTAAAGTTTTTTTTGTAAGGATGTTTTTCTTCAGTAGGAATGGTTGATTAAAGCTGCCCAAATACAGGTCAACCTAGGAATAAATACTGTTTGTGGCTGCAAAATATACAAGATTGTGCTTGAGGTTTTAATTTTTAGCAGCGCAACGATCGTATATACAGCCAATGTATTTAACTGAATGGTCAGATAGGTCCAAAGTCCAGATTGAAATGTAATTGAGAAATCAGTGGAAAGATGTAAAAATGTGTCTTCATAGAAACTCACCATTCAGTCTGAATGAGCTTGAGCCATTTAGTAAAGCAAGGCCAACATTTTAGTCTCTAGAATAAAACATGCTTTTAGTCTATATTTGTATAAGCTTGTAGAAATGCACAAAAATACATAAAGTCCAAATAATAGAAAAAATGTAGTACTTGCATTGTGGCAAAATATGGAAAAATACTTTTACAAGACACTACAAACAACTTTGACAAGTCCTGCCATGCAACTTTTTTTTTTGTTCACTGCGATAATGTAGCTTTTCTTTCACCTCTGAAGGGAAGTCAAAGTGAATGGCTCCCATCAAAGGCTGTTATTAGCCTCACAAGGCTGTTACTTTTGGTCTCCCCCATATTGGCGCTGCAGTGGAAGGAAGAGTGATGCCAATATAACTCAGCAGACTCATATCCTGGTCGCAAGGCTGCGAGGTCCTTTCTTAGGCAGGGGGAAGCTCCATGGACAGCTGTCAGGATGAGTCAGGTGAGTGTGGGCAGACTGAAAGTCGCTGTGTTCCTTATGTCAGGGAACGAAATCTTCCTGCACTGATGCAGCTTCCAATCCAGTCAATGTCAAAGTATGAGTAACCGCTTTGACAGGAAACCATAACACCCAGTAACTCCCATCTGTAGAAACAATAGATGACAACGCAGTTGTGAAAGATGCTCAACTGTGGCTAATCGTGAGTATTTCCCCCTTATCAGTATGCGGCAGTTCCAGGACCACCATTAGATAAGACGCCGTGCATCCGGAATAGAAATGTGAAGCGTATCTATGGCTTACGATTTTTTGCTGTCATCATAAAATGTGATTCTTGTACTTTTCAATCAAATATGTAAATCCAACGAAGCAGATTCAGAGACGATCTATGTTTCTATTTCCAATGTTCTTGTGCCACACAGTAAGATATTTGCATGTACTCAATTATATATTCAGCGTGTGACAAACATGTGCACCTCCTCATAATGAGGGGGAATTATTTATAGCATGCTGTGCTCTTATCATTTGTCGGGCCCAACAGGTACAAAAAAGATGAAGTTCAAGGACTCCCAAACTTGTCCTCCCAGCAAGCTGTTACTTGGGCAAACATTCATCATTCAAGCACACAATTACACGGCACCTAATCCGTCTTCTCTCCAGAGTATTAATTGGATAAACAAATCTTAGTTGCGCCATGTGTAAAGCAGTCTCCTCTGTTCCTTGCAGAAATAAATCCTGCACACTAAACAGTTTTGATGATGTTGCTCCGTCTCCCAGTACTTAACATGCTATTTTAATGTATGACCGTTGTTGGGGTTTTTTTTCATGTTTTAAGCACTATGGATCAAGTAATTCCTCTGCAAATTATTATTGCACAGAGAGAGAGAAAAAAAACATTCAGGAGTAGCTTTTGAGGAAGATAACTATAGTGCAGGGTCTTCATTAAGAGTTTTTTTTTTTTTAATCATACAACCATAAACGTAAATATAATTTACTTGGGTTTTATGTGATGTATTTACAGGGAGTGTAACACAATTTTGAAATGGAAGGTGTATAAAATACTGTTTTCAAGATGTTTAATAAAAAAACTTTAAAAAATTAAGTACTGCATGGATATGTTTTCCACCCTTTTAATCTGATACCACTAAATAAGATCCAGCGCAACCAATTTCTGGTGGATAATCTCGTCTTAATATAAATGCAGAAGTTCGGTAAAGGCTTCAGAAATTTGTTAGGGAGTGTCAGGGAAAAAACAGCATCAAAAAGACCACTGCATGCAAAGTTGTGGAGAAATTAACACTATCTCAGGCCCTGAACCTACCATGAATTAACTATCTACCTAAAATGTCAACAAAAAAAAGACCAGGAGAACATTAAAAAGAACAGCAACCAAGCAAAGCTGCTAAAGACTTGAGACTGGGGTGTAGATTTGCTCACCAGCAGAACAATGGACCTAAACATTCAGCTGAAATTAAATGGTTCAGATCACGCACCAGACCTACATCTTTTTTTCGAGACTTGAACATTGCTTTTCACATGTGCGCTCCACCCAATGAACAAAAACGTACTTCTTTACAAAGTAAGAGGCTCAATACAAACGCATAACTATTTTTGAGAGGTTTATTTCTAAAAATGATTTTTAAAAGTATGTTTCTTTCCCACCAAGTGTGTCTACTCTGGGCTGGTCTATCAAATTCCAATAAAATACATCAAAGTTTGTGGTGGCAGTGTGACACAATGTGAGGGATTCAAGAGGTGTGTATATTTTTTGCAGGACACTGTACAAACTGTCACAACTGCAAATAAGCTCTTTATCTCTGCAACTTCATTCTAAAAGCATAGAAACTATATATTGAATTAATAAGTGAAGCTTTCTCATCAGAAGTCATCCTGAAGTCGTCTATGTAACAGAGATGCCATCGGGCCCAAATAAACTCTAGTTTAAGACAAACTTTCTGTTATCTGCTATGTCTCTCTCCCCCACGCCCCCCAAGTCCAAATATTGTGAAACTAATACATTTGTTTCAGCA
Source organism: Poecilia mexicana (assembly GCF_051168715.1). Taxonomy (NCBI): domain Eukaryota; kingdom Metazoa; phylum Chordata; class Actinopteri; order Cyprinodontiformes; family Poeciliidae; genus Poecilia; species Poecilia mexicana. The sequence goes on from NW_028263379.1 coordinate 24,859,188, forward strand.
GTGCACAGTGAGAGGTGCAAGACAAGCAGAGCTGTGTTACTCTCTGCTCCGTTGTAATCTTTATGTACCTTGAGAACAATAATCGGCCGATGCCCAGTTGAAACCACGATGTTGGCAAAAATTGCTCTTCAGAAGCATAAGAGGTGAAAAGTCATGGTGCAGAGACAGTGCAGTTTGTCAATGGAAAGTTTGCCAAAAACAGCAAAGCAGAGGTTTATGCCTGGGTGTGTTTGAGAGAGCTGTGAGCCTGTTTAAATGGGGAAAGTGAAGTTTAAAGAGTGGCCTCCGGCCCCTCCAGATAATCTATTTATGTCAGTCACACTTCATTAGACCCAAACCAAAAATATTTGACTCTTGAATATGTTTATCACATGTCTCAATGTTATCAGTCGGTGCCGGGACAACAAGATAGAAGTGTATCTCTTGCTTTCAGATCATGACTTCAATGGGTTTTCATGACCTTGAAGCTGCGAAAACATTATTTTATTAAGCTTTTTTTTTGTTCCATTGGTGACATTTCTGATCACTTATGTGGGATACTAGGATGTTTCAGTAATCCAATAAAATGTGACAGACTGCTGCATTTGCTTTCAACATGTTCACCCTGTGCTGTATCGGTGCAACGGGATCCGTCTCTGGAGGCTGTTGTTGTTGTTTGAAACTGCTAACCCTTGAACCGACTGACTTAAAAGCTCGCGCAAACAAACACACAAAAGGGGATGATTGAAAAATACTTCTGGTAAAATTCTAAGGCCGAGCAAGGTTAACTCAGCCGTGTCAGAGAGACGGTTTCTTGTCAAAGGAACAGTGGGGAGACGTGTGTGAAATATATTTTTAAAGATTACTGTCACTTATGGTTTGTATTGATTTCAAAGACAGTAGCTTTACAAAGCGATTTGTGCTGGGTGAAAATTTCTTTGTTTACAAATGTCATTTTCTTTCATGATATCTAGACTTATGTTACCAACATGTCTAAAAATATACTTTCGTTGTAAGTTGGGACACCCAGCCCTGTGTTGGACTGGCCACCTGACCAGGATGTACCCCGCCTCTCACCCGTTGACCGCAGGAGGTAGGCATCGGCACCTCTCGTGACCCCACTAGGGATAAACATGTAAGATAAGAGATGGATGGGTTGGGGCATCTATAAAGAGGACATCTCTTCAGAGTAGACTCCATAATGGCAGAGACACAGCTTACAGTTACAGGAAAACTGTTTATCTGCCGCCATGCTGACGAACCTGAGCATTCACAACAGGTTCTGGTGGTAGCTGTAGTGTGGCAGAGAGCAGGGGTGGAAGGAAAGAGAAAGGTGAGCTGCCCCATATGGAGGGTGATTGACAGCTCTAAGACCCGCCTCCTGACTCTAAGTGGTTGTTTCTAGTTAGCACTGGAAGCACTTGGAGAAGCCAGATCAGCTCAACGTCTCACAGATTACCTGTGTCATACTGTTGACATTGAGTTTTAACAAATATGTAAAAAAATATGTTTATGAAAGTTACGCAGTACAGCTTTAACAAATAGACACAATTTGTTATTTGTTACCAACTTCAGTTTTTCTAGACATCTAGACTTGATCAATTTAAACCCAGCACCTTGATAGGGGTAAAAACAGGGATTTAAATGATACTGAATGTAGAAGGGATGTTGGAGCCAAATGCTAGTTTGAGTATTTCAGAAAGTCCTCATCCAATAGGACTTTCATCTAGAATTATCACTCCTAAATTTCTTGATTTCAGACGTCAAAAGCAATAACTGGCTGAAAAGAAACAGTGGCTTAATCAGCTAGTCCTTGAAATCAAGGTATGTGGAATACCATTTCTGGATGCAGAGCACATCAAACTTTCAAGGAGAAAGGTGATGGCAGCACAAGACGTTCTCCCTTGTACTAATGGTTTGGTCTGACAGTGATGTTATAATGGTGTCGGGAATTTTCTGTACTTCTCTTGGCATCAACGGAGCCCTAAAAGCTTTGGCATGAAATTACCAAAACTATGAAAGTATGAAACGTTGAAACCTGCTCCAAGTGCTCCAAGTCCATGAATTTGCTGGTCATTTTGCCTGGTCAAAAATGACAAATTGAGTTTGTCATTTTGTTGTCTAGTTATTTATAACTAGATAACACACAGAAAATAGATAAAGGGATATACTTTTCCACACACATAAAAAACACACAGTTTGCCTCTGTTCTTGGTGAATTTATGGTCTAAATTCAAGTTTCAAGTGTCCCTCAGTACAGCTATATCTTTTTTGTGTAACCATACTCCCGAGAATCAGAAATAAACACTAAGGCTGGTTTTTCCAATCAGCCAGACTTTCTTGTAACCCTTTAAAGTGGATCTTTGGGCCCATTGTTAAAAGAGCACAATTTTCTGTTAAAAATTGATTGGACCGTTTACTGAGGCAATTGCCCCCCCCAGTAAAAATGGTCTGGGTATGTGTATGGCTTCCCAGATTGAAGTTCTGACTTCAGAGGTCACTATTGTTCCTGACTTGTCCACTTCAGTTCGTTCGTGCAGGGAGTTCTCAGAATTCTTTCCTCTGCACTTCTATTTTGAGAACTTTCTGATAAAGCAAAGGTCAGTATGTTGTCATATTTCTAGCTGCTGGTGCTTTTAAACTGTACATGACAGATAATTAGTTTGTGACTTTGACATAAAAAAAGTCCTTAATATATCTTTAATATCACCAGAGTTAAATGTACCATGAGTGCCATAGTTCTAGAATATTCCGTGTGGTAATAAAAATAAGAGATGGAGAAAGTTATTCCAGCTCTCACAGTTCTTAATGTTTTCTTTTTTTTCATTATGGGAATAAGGCATTTCCTAAGAAAGGATTTCACAACACAGTCTGATAACATTCCATAGAATACTATGAACATTTCGAGAACCTAAAACAAACTCACGCTTTCTCATCCATTTCAATTAAATTGAAATGCCATTTAATTTGACATTTCAACTCCCTTTTACATTCCCTTGTAACAGATTAAGCTGCTCGACTTAGTCCTCGCTCGGTTTTATGTAAGCACTAATTAAACCATATATGGCTACGGACAGTGAGGACCACGCCCAGAACACCTCCATGTTCCACGGGCTTGCTGTGGCGTGTGGTCGCCCTCCCTCTCTGCCAGGAAGTTCAGGAACTCGGTCACCGCCCCGGCCTTCCCCCTCGGCCCCCGCCGATTCGTCTCCTCCATTGTTGGGCAACAGTCTATCTCATCGAAACGGTCTTAACCGAAACTCCCTACGCGCTGAACGGCTTCTAAACTTTTTCAAACGTTTGTTAACATTTTGTCACATTCAGTCGAGAGGAAGAGGCTTTAACTTGTGTCGACAGGCGAGCGCAACTGACGGAAGCCTTTAAGGTGAGGAAAACTTTTGAGGCGAAGAATTCCATACTTCCCATTCCTCCATTTTGAACTTTTAAACTCCAGTTAAATCTAAGCGATTGTTATCCTAGAATTAACAGCATATCAACTTCTCTCACTGTGAATTATTAAATTGTATCTAAACACACTCGATTCTGTCTATCAGCTTTTTACTTAAGTTTTTTTTTCTTGGCAGCAAGGCTGAAGAAAAAAGGCTAAGCTCGGGATTTGTTGTTATTCAGCTAGCGTTAGCAGTAGCTGGGGTATGGAATGCTTGGGTGATGTTAGCAGGTAATAGCGTATGTACGTCAAGCTAAGCTGGCTAAAAATGAAGAAGTACTTGCTGAGGTTTATTTTACTTCCCCATTGACGTGAACCTGAACAACTGTGTTATTTTCACACTCTAAATGGACCTATATTTAAACGGGGGAAAAAATAAAACGGTAATACTTTTGAGTTGCTTGGGGCAACAGGTGTTACCTGAGTAGCTTAAAGGAACACCTATTACGTTAGCAGCTGAGTTTAGTCGACGCACATTCATTCGTGTCGACTAAAATAAAAGTTCGGTGTATTTTGGAAACCGTTTTGTCAATCAACATTTCTGAATTTCCAACTCATGTTTGTTGGTATGGACCCTGTTTTAGTTTCACTTTTTTCACTTGGGAAGATTTTACCTGACGAGGTTAAATGCCCCACCCAAGTGGATTGGGTAAACACATTTGAAGTTTAGCTCCTCCTGCGCTTTGGAATCACGAGGAGGAAATGGCCCACGTTAAAAAAGACAATTGTAGTTATTTTTGGGAGGGGGAATGTGCATTTCAGAGATTTGGTGTGTACAGGCTTTACAAAAGTGCTTTTATTCTTTGTCTGTTGTGATAGAAATACAAAATTGGAAGTAATTTTTGACATGCATGGCATGTATCAGCTAAAACTGATATGTTTATTCAAACTTATCAAGGTCAATAGTGTTGCACTTATAACCAGCTGAAATGCAAATTTGGGTTAATATTTCATATCAGAGCCTAGGAAATACAATCTTATAGATTGCATTTTTTATTCCACCAAAGGATGTCCAAAGGGGAGATATATATATATATACATACATACATACAGCAACAACATTTTGAGAATAAAATGTGAGATCGGCACCAGTAACATCAGGTGATCATCTCTTCCTGCAGTTTTGTTTTGAAATCATCAGTCGCAGAGTTTAAGTAGGTCAATGTGCTGCTTACAACTGTGCTCACAGCTCATGGTTTTTCCTCTGAATCCATAAATATTGTTTCCAACTCAGTTCTTCAACACTGTCGGGTCTCTTAATATCACCATGCGACGTTTTGAAATCTTACTCTAAAGCCGCAGTAACGCCTGCTGGAGCTATGGCAGAAATATATCATCAGTGCTCCCCCATCCACCCACCCTAATAATCTCGCATTGTGTTTTTTGTAATATTGGGTCTTTTGTTGACAATCTAGGCTATGAGCTGGTGATGACTTTGTTCTCGCAATACAGTTGACCAACTTTTTAGTTTCACTCCTAGCCTTCGGGGGTTGCTGATTACCCTTGCTTGCCCCGTGTTTGATAGTTAATCAATAGAGTTGCAGTGGGTGTCTGAAAAGAAAAATTGAAATTGGGCCACAGTGTTATTGTGTGCATCTGTTGACTGCCCTTCTCTAAGGGAAGGGTGTTGACTCTATAAAAGACCTTTTTAGTATTTTGGACATTTTCAGATAAACTCATTGAGAGTATTATGAAAAGATGTTCACAATAGGAAGCCAGTGTTTAAAAATCTTTATTTTTAACAGCTCAGCACACATCTAAATTCTATGACAGACAAAATAGGGGTTTTCCAAGTCAGACTGGCTGTTAAATGATCGGGAAGATCCAATTATGTTTGCATTTATAATCAATCCAGAGTGTTGATTGTACATTGCTTAAAAAATATTCTGGAGGGGGAAAAAATAAATAAATCTAGGAAAAATAAAGTGAGTTTGAGACATTTAGCCAGTGTCATGTATAGACTGCATTTTTTTTTATTGTTATTATCTGATACAAATTTATTTTTCCTGTTGCTTTGGCTAACAGACATACATTTGCCAATGGACTTTAGCATTAGCAATTTCGAGTACAAAGTTAATCAACATGCCATTGTAGATGTTCGTAACACTGCTTTTACTTGTATTTATGCACTTACATTTCACATTAAACTCATATTGTGCTCCTGAATAATAACGGCATGGCATCGGTGATTATTCCCATAAATCGTCTTTTACTCTGTAGCTCTGCTAGGATCAGTGTTGATCTGATGTGTGGCCACTTTTCCTCATGCAATCCTCCCATATCTGTTTGCATTCTTGCTGTGAGCCATTGAAGATCACTTATGTAACCTCTCTGTGTCGGGCGATGTGGGAAAGGGGGAAAAAAAAAAAACTCAGCATTTCAAACTGAGATTAAATGCTTCTGTTAAAGTTGCAGCAGGAGGCTGATGTAGCTTGACTGTGGAAAGAAAATCTAGCATTTCATCATCAGTGGCTTTACAATACAGGGTTGATGTTGGACTAAACAAAACTGCTCTATAGCAGACTTGGTCAACCTCATGGGTTAAAAAAAAGAATTGGAGAAAGCATTTAGCTTCTGAAAAAGAAAAAGAAAATGTTTTATAAGTTTTCATTTGTCTGGTGAAGATGAGTTTGATATAGTTTAAATTATTATTTTTTTTAACTAAGTACTGCAGTCATTGTCTATTTCTCTGACCCTGCTCTTAAATCAGTCTTTTTTGTGTTGCTTTTTTTTCTTCCTTTTTTTCATGAATTTTTTCATCTTTGTTTTTAGACCAAAACCTTTTTTTGTAATGTGTTGAATAACTTTTTGTTTTTTCTTTTTTCCCTTATAGAACCAGTCAACATGACGAGCATCAACACACCTAACATCAACTTCAAATGGGACCCAAAGAGCCTGGAGATTCGTACTCTGGCAGTGGAGAGGCTACTGGAGCCCCTTGTTACTCAGGTAATGGAAACTCGCATTAAATGTTCTTCTTCAAGCTTATGAAACAAAACTGCAAATCCTAGAATTAAATATTCAATATTATCTTCTTTTGTCAATATTTTCTCAAATGACAAAAAAATAAAAAAAATAAGAATATTAAAAATGATTGGATTCTGCCTCCTTTAAAATAAATGCAATAGACCATAGACAATATAATGTATCATATATTCTGTCAAATGCATATCTGATATGCATTTGTTTGTGTTTCTGCAAAGGTCACCACTTTGGTCAACTCGAGCAACAAAGGCCCATCTAACAAGAAGAAGGGGCGCTCTAAGAAGGCTCATGTTCTGGCTGCGTCAGTCGAGTCTGCTACCGAGAACTTCCTGGAAAAGGGAGAAAAGATTGCAAAGGAAAGTCAATTCCTTAAGGATGAACTCACTGCTGCAGTGGAGGATGTCCGCAAGCAAGGTACATTTACAAAAAAAACACATTTAAAAGACGCACGCCACAGTATTAGGTATAAAGTGCCTCCCTAGAAAGGATAAGCGATAAATAAATCATAAGTTGTTTGGATATCGCTTTCCTAAGAGAAGACCTTGAAATAATATTTTGTTATGGTTTTTATTTTTAGCGTTGGTTTGCAACTGACCCATATAGGCTTCATTAACCACACATTGTTTCTTGTAATCTTTAGGTTGATAACATAATTGTACTTTATGTTGTCTATTAATGCTGCTGATAAAAAAAAAAGTGAAGACTTAGGCTTTCAAAATAAATGGAAAGCACAAAATAAAACTGTAGTTTACCTTATTTAATATCTCTGGGGAAATGGCTAAAGGGATTTAGATTTTTTTTTAAATGTGTTTTTCTTTTCATTGTCTGAAAATTAAATGTTTCCAGGGATTTTATCACTGATCTTATTGGACATAAACCAACCTGTTACTATCAGATCTTGGGGATTACTAACGGACAGCTAATGTTGAAGCTCCCAAAAATATTTTCATCTAGTTAGTTGAAATCCTCGCTTAAGCCTGATGACGATGTGTTGATAATTTGGCTAGTAACTTCCTGTCAAGTGTGTGGAAACGAAAAAATGTTTCTTCTGCTTCAGAAACTCTTTTACTTGCAAACGTTACAATTTAATGACTGTTTTGTCACCCTGTCTCAGCTGTATGATCAGTTCACATGATGATGTGAGGTACTGCAGCCAATAGTCTCTCTGTCACTGAATTATTGTAAAGAGTAAAAACCCTTTTAGGGAGAGCTAAATTCTGTTGTTCAACATAATGTCTGCGGTCTATAGTAGTTTAGCAAGAGATGCACGGAAAACGGACAGATTTGATCAAACTGGTAGAGCAAATTGTGGCTCTACTAGCTCGCTGCAGCAGACATGCAATCGCTTGCGGTACAATACCAGTTATTTAGAGTCAAGCTTAGTTATGGACTCACAACTGACTATTAAAAAAATGATTGGTGTTACTATCAGATCTTGGGATTACTAAATGTTTCAGTTTGTATCGTAACACATTTTTGCAAACACTGACAATATTTTAAACATTACTAAGCCCCATTTTACCCATTTCACACCTAGAGTTTGGTTGGGAGCAGAAGTGTGTGTTTTAATCTTGCATGAGATAAAAGATCAGAAATTGTTTTTTTTTTTTTTTTTTTTTTTTTTTTTACCTGTCAGTTTTAACAAACTGTGACGATGGTCCTGTCAAAATTGTTTATCCTCACACTTGGAGCCGTTTGCTGTCTGGAGGTGGATTGCGGTAAAGATTTGCCTACCCGTCTGCTTTAAAAGTTTCTTCTTTGTTGGATTGAGGAAGAGATCTGACGCTGTTCTGTCCACCGTTGTTTCTGCTTTTTAATTAAAATGTCTCCCTTTTAGCTGTTGCCACAGAGATCAGAGAAGTGCGGGCCATGAAATGATAAAGGAACATGGTTTCCAGCTGCCTCTGACTGTAGATTTATTTAAATGTTTGTATCCTCCTGTGTGGGTAGGAGTCCACCCACTCGGCTTCTACTTCCAATTTAATTTCGCGTCTCCAGACAGAAGTCGACCATCAGCTCGGCAGCCAGTGAAATAAAGATTCTTCTCGTGACGCTACTTTCCGTCATCTTAGAAGCACACAAGCCAGACTCGTTTGCGGTTCTGACCGAACAGCTGAGCCTTTCGAACCGGGGAGCCTCGGCTTGAGGGTGGGCTGTTATTACCATGTGACGTGACATCTGTGTCACACCGTCTTTTCCTCCCAGATCTCCTCTGCTCAGGTTCTGCTCTGCGTTGTTGGGCGGTGGACGACATGTCCCTGAAAACATGTGCAGCACTCGGTGCCCAGGAATGTTAGTGTAGTTTGGGTGAGCTGTCACTGGGCTGGAATTCACTGCCTGTTGTTTGCTGGTGCCTAGGCCTGGCTGTCAGCTATGCCACGCTGCTCAGTGGAGCGTGTTTAGACTGATAATACGGCCATTGACTAGGGTAACACCACCTTGGATTCAGGAAGCACTTTCCTACCCAGCTGTAACCCAGCAGCTGTTTAAATCTGGATTATGATTGATAATGGGCAATTGGATGACTATTAAACATTTCAAAATAGGTGTTTGGGAGGTGTGGGGGGGAGTGGTTTTCCCTCGAGCAGTTTGATATTTTACACTATTTTCATTTTAGCGTTCATGTTACATCTATGTAAAGCATGCGATGTACACATCTCTCACCGTGGAAGACTTTCTTTACTCAGCTGGTTCTCCCTACATGTGTCCTTGCTCTCTCCCTCTTGCCCTTCCCACCTGTCTCTTTGCTGTCCTTCTGCTTGAGAGGCTTATTGTGTGACTTACATTTTAATCATTTCATCATGCACAGAGTGGGCTGCAGATGAGCGTTGGATAGATGGAAGTTTATTAAAGGAGCACAGATCACTATCTCCCTTCCAAAAATGGCCTTATTGATTTTCCTCTGTGGGGGGGAATAACAGCCTAAGGGGCCTGACTCTGCTTGAGGTCTGTGTTGTCGGTCATTTGCACAAACTGTTATGAGTTTGAGGTGTCGGAGTAAAGTGGATGATCTGCATGAGCTGGTAGTTGACATCTGCTTCCTACATGTTTTAGTTTGCTAGCACTCTTTGTATACAGCTTAAAACCCAAGGATGATGTAATAAGGGCTGAAACAATCAGTTATTGAAATAACTAATTTAGTATTTGATAAATCGTTAACTCTAGCATGCAGACTCTAAGACATGACATTCGCTGAAAGAACAACACCCTCAAAGATTATATTCTTTGTATAATTTTGGCTTAATATTAGCACCAAGATGAAACACTTTCTTTGTCAGTAAATATTTTCAACCCAGAACTCCTTAAGTGGTGGTTTTAGCTTCTCCCAGTTCAAATTCGGTGTAAAAGGAAACAAAAATCATATTAAGCTCCTATTGCTATCCAAGTATTAATCGGTTAATCCAAAATCAGTTGTCAGCATTAAGCATAAAGAACCGAGCTTTTCACATGTTGATGCTGGATGTAATTTTTAGCTGCACTTGTATCCTCTGCCACAGACGTTCAACCACTTGGTATTGGTTTGAACACCTTCATTAAAAACTGATTCAGACTTGTCATCAATTTTGCAAAAAAATAAATTCAAACTTTATTTATTTTTTATTTTTGTGTTTACTTCTGTTGAATCGTCTGTTGCAATATTTTGTAGTGTAGCATTATTTAGACCACCTCAACAAAGTGTTTAGTTGAATGACTTTGACTGTGGCTGACGGCTCTAAACAGTCTAAAGTGTCTTTGGCTGTTACTTTTAGTTCAGGTTTTAGTTGGAGATCATTTTATCGGTAGCAGCAGAACATCTATGAACACAAATCCCACATCCATAAACCACGATGAAACGGCTGTCGGGGAAAAGAAAAGACGGAAGCAGCGGAAACTACACCTGGAAAATACAGTGTGAAGCAGTAATAAAATCACTTATATATTGGTGCAGAGGGACGGCGAAGAAGCTAAAGCAACACCGACTGGATATTAGAAAAACCCAATGATCCACAGAGATGAAATGAAAGGCCCTTTTGATTCTATGTGCACTGCATGCAAATGTTGCAGTAGTTGTTTAGCTGGAAAGTTTGCAGACTGGTGAAGAGGCTGTTTGAGCTAAAGCCCCCGGCAGAGCTTTTTAGTACGGCAGGCATCTACTGTAAACAGGAATCAGCACAGCAATGGCGGCGGGCGACACAATGGAATAAAAAGCAGGGTCAACTGGATAAGCTGGAGATAATGAGATCCATGGAGATTATGGAAACATATCACCACCTTAGTAGAGCTACAAGCCCATTTTGTGTCCCCTGCTCAGAATGGATATGATAATGCTTTTAGGCTAATTGTTACTCTTTTTAAAAAAAAAAAAGCTTATGGCGTACATGCTTGTTTAGAACCTTCTGTTGATGCTATTTCAGGATAAAACATTAGTTTTGTGCCTCTTTAGTTTAAAAAAAGTCACGGTAACAATGTATTGGACTCACAATACCCTCATTTACACCCAGTAATTGTACAGCATCAACCTCCTGGCTAGGAAGACGGTAATGGTGTATACTTACAACCTTTTTGTTTTAGAAAGGCTTAAAAATATTAAAATGAAATTGGATCCAATCCAAATGCTCAAATATCCAAATGCTCAAATAAATCAGTGAATTTTGAACTTGATATACTGGTTTTTTGACGTGTGAGCACACTGTGCCCAAGTGTTGCCAGGTTGTGGTAGCAATCCTCTTTGGTGTGAAATTTGCTACTCGAGGAAAAACTCTTGTTTGCTTTTTCCGGGGACAGTGAGGTGCTTGAGAATGACTTTAGAAGAATCACAAAGGAAGTAGACATTTGAAAAATTTCTACTTTCTAGGACATGTTGAAACATGCAAGTGGTTTATTTACGCTGAAAGAGGCTGAGACGGATGACATGAAATCATAATGACTGAGCATGGTGAAGTTGATCATTTTTTATTTATTTTCCTCTTGAGGTTTCAACATCAAATATTTGCTTATATGTAAATGACCCTAATTGTGTCAAAATGTTTAAATACTTGCGTTACAATGTGGGCCCAAGAACCTTTCTATCCAGCTTTTAAAAGCTAATTTCTAAAGTTTTTTAGAAATATGTCTCAAAGTAACTTCTCTGGCCTTGGCAACAAAGCTTTGCAATTGACAGGCTGAGATGGAACTTCTTCAGCTTTGGTTAAGGGAATAATGAAATGAAATGCATGGTTGACAGATGTTGCAGGTTCAATTTAGACTAATCATGGGTTTACTGGTATTCAGTCTTGTTTTGGCCTGCAGGTTTCTTCCTGGCTTGGCAACCTGTAAAACTTGTAGAGTAACATAAGTACGGTAACTAATTTAAACTTTTACATATTTAACTTTCTTATAGATCACTTAATATTTTCTTTTCTCTCTAAATATAAAGAAGAAAAATGTGAACTCTTGATGAGTTTTAAAATTAGATTCTGAAGTCTTACATGAAGGTTTCTATATCACAGCAGTTTTTTTTTTTTTTCTAGATTTTATTTTTAGAGGTTTTTGTTTTAACTGAGTTTCTATTAATTGAGAGCCAGCTGGCTGTCTTTAACATGTAGTATTGGACTGACCTCATTGCTTTCTGCCGTTGCTCTCAGCTGGTCATGTAATGTCTAAAGGTTTATGATTGTTCCCTCTTTGATGCCATTACATGTTTCACAATACCCAGTGTCCTTCCTTAGTAATCAGCAACAATATAGACATCATTATTATCTGTCACTTTTATTCGCCACTTAAAAGTTTAAGTTGCCATAGCTACACCGCTCCTCACATAACCCCAATACCTCCTTTCCTAAGAAAAAAAAAACACTCATAAGGTCTATAGCCTCACCGTTATTCCACTCAATGCTTCCAGTGAAGCTGTCATCCATGTTTTTATGTCTACTGGCTGACTGCCATTCATGATGCTGATGAGTGTCACCCAGAAAATGATGTACGAGCTGCAAGAGTCCCGATGTGTTGGTTCAAAGAGAGGTCGCGTTTTTAAAAATAAGACCCGTGTGTGACTCAGGACACACTTCTAAACTAGAAAATAAATCACTCTTGCATGTTTGTTTTTTTTTTCCCCTCTTTCCACGTGATATAGTTGCATGCTCTGCAAAGCCAAAAAGAAGAAAAACAAAATGGTGCGGAGTTACTTTTTGACATTCTAACATGCCGAATGACGACTTACTTTTTACTTACTTTTTACTAACAAAAATTCAGTCTAGGTTTAATTCAACTATGTCGAGATTATGTATTTAGTTTGTGTATAACACTGCAATATTTAAGTCATAGGGTAGAAAGACTGTCTCTGAGCCAGAAAATCTAAATTTAAAGATGAGATTTAACTTTCATTTAAATTAAGTAAGATGATTAAGTTAATAGTAGAACAGCCTAAATTATGTAGATTTTACATGCAAGTCCTAAAAAATGAATGTGGCAATATTCACTATAACCTTAAGAAGAAATGTAATATTGCTTTTATTTTCTTGTTATAACTTGAGATAACAAGTTATAACAATTCTTCTGGGTCAATGTGTGTCATTCAGTACACACTTTGACCCAGAAGAATAACTTATCAAGACGATAAAGACAAGCAGAGAGATTCAACAGAACTTTGTCTGCGGTCTACAGCACACCACTCGTGCAAGAAAATTATTCATGTTTTATTTTTGCTGCTTCCTCCGGTCCATCCGAGTCCGTTTAGCATTACAGAAAAAATAAACAAGATAAATACCTGTCTCTTTTGTCTGTGGAAAATGCCGGTGTTGTTGTAAGGCCTTTTCATAGAATAAGTTTGCCTGTCGCTTTCGCTGAAGTAAAGGACAGATTTACTGTCTTGTTCATGATTTGAGGCTACAAAGGCAATTTGTGTGCCAAGTCAACTGTGCAGTCCCATCCAATGTGAGCCAATGAACAATGCTGGAAAAACCAGACAGTGAGCCATTGTTGTGGTTTTGACCTCCATTTTTTCTTTTTTTTTTTTCTTTTTGTCTGTGAGCATGTCCATCGGGAAGTAGGAACACTGTGTGATACATGCTGACCCCAGCTCAGCAGGAAAGATGCGTCAGACCACTGCTGCTACTCCGCACTTCCGTATTGCTAATAATGACTTTTGACGCAGTAAACATGTTGCTGAGAATGGGCTGTGACTGATTTCAAACATGTATCATCTGTAGGTTATCACTGCTACCAATACTGAGGACAATAAAAGTTGTTACACTAATTTCTTTTGGGGGTTTTTGTAGCAAAATGAATGGCTTTTTATATTCTGTTCTGGTAGGCGTTTGAGTTTATACTGGAATTTAAATCAACACTTCACTCTTCACACAAAAAAAGTGTGAAACTGATATTTTTGCGCTCCTTTTTGTTTCACTCAGGTGAATCGATGCGGCAGGCCTCTGGGGAATTTGCAGAAGACCCCTGCTCTTCAGTGAAGAGGGGCAATATGGTCCGTGCTGCCCGGGCCCTTCTTTCTGCTGTCACACATCTGTTGGTTCTGGCAGACATGTCGGATGTCTATAAACTCCTGGTGCAACTCAAACTGGTAAGATCATTTTAGACATGCTTCTTTTTTTGACTCAAGTAAAATGTTTAAAACTCACCAGTTTCAGCCAGTAAAGAATTTGTCAATTTTTTTTAAGTTGCTGCTGACATGGTGGCCAATGCCACTCGCTCTCCAGTGTGTGGATTGCAGCTTGGTATCTTTTTCGCTGTCGAGCTGTATTGCAGGTTTGTATTATGTGTTTATTGTGAGCCTGGTTTAGAGGCTCATGCAGCAGCTCTCCTCCAGTGGTGTTCAACTGTTCTGACCCCCCAGGAGAGCAAAATGAGGATTATGGTCGCTGGCCAGGGTCCGACACGGTGGTGTAGCGCATGCTGCCACACAGAAAAGGACCAAAGCGTCATCTGAATACAGAGGATGGGCATCCTGAGAAATCTGCAGCCCACTTGTACCGCCACTGCAGTGTGTGTGTGTGTGTGTGTGTGTGTGTGTGTGTGTATATATATATATATATATATATATATATATATATATATATATATATATATATATACACACACCCCTTTTCTAATAGTTATGTGAAACTGTAAAATGAAATTCTTGTAGCATTTATTTTAGGACTCTGTAAATAAAATCCAGGCTCTGCTGTGACTTTCTATTGAAATTGCTACTTTTCTTAACCAGTGACTCAACTAATGTGTGAAAAAAATATCACATGGGTTTCCGAAGAAATATGCGCTGACCTTACCTGTGGTTATGCCAATTCATAAGCACAACTTCATATTGTAAGCAAAATTGGCTTTCCTCTGGACCAGCAGTCAGATAAAACTTTGTTTGGTTTGTGTAAATGCTGTGAAATCTGCCATTATCTCCATTTCACGCTAAGGCCCTGTCTGAAATAACATGGACATGTAAAAACAACAAAACAAGCAAAAAAAACAAAAAAACATTTCTGATGCACTTCAATAAAGTGTATTCCTGAGATAAAATGATAAACTGTCAAAAAATAAATAAGGGGTTGAATTTTTACGACTTTGCCCTACTTAGTATTTTGTCTTGAATTGTGACATTGTTGATGCTGATGTCGCCTCCTCTTGGTGTTTTTGGTTGGACTCAGGAACCATGAAGATGCAGAAATCTGAAGTGTTGCTCCTCTGGTGTAAAATAAGTGGCCATAACCCAAAAAGCCAGTCCAAACTTGACTTTTCTATGGGTTTTCATACTTCATACACCACTGGTGTGCTATGATTCTGTTGCTCTAATAATACACCATAATTAATGCTTCAACACAGAAAAGTACTACTTGGAATTCCAATAATTTTTACAAATTTTGGGGGACTAGAGTGTTTTCCTGGCTTAGATCGCAATCCCTGTGTTAAAACTAAAAGGTACCTCAAAGTTTCCATTTGAATATTATTTTCATTGAAATGCACCTTTGAAAAATTGTGGCGTTTTGACAGTGAGATGTATATTATTTATGTTTACGATGTCTTCCATAGTTTCAGTACACCCTGTTGCTGTTTGTAACTTCAGTTTTTATTTTTCAATTTTGTCTCAGGTGGAGGACAATCTGCTGAAAGTGCGGAACGCAGGAACAGAGCAGGAGCTGGGGATCCAGTATAAGGCCTTGAAACCAGAGGTGGACAAGTTGAACATGATGGCTGCCAAGAGACAGCAGGTAATGTAAAGTAGCCAAGGGTTGGAATGAACTGAAAAGCCTGGATTTCATTTTATTTGCTTGGCATGTACTGTCTAGGTACATGCCAAGCAGACTTGTAACTACATAAGGTTGGGAACTCGCCTATTAAATACTAATTACAATATACACAAGTGGTACCTTATTAAGTGAAAAGAGGGACATATTCAGTTTTAATCTTGTTCTTATTACCTGTTCCAGGAAAACTAGTGCAATTTAAATTCACCTAATTTGAATTAATATGATGCATTGGTCAACATTGTGCCTAACATGAATTAAACATCCTAAATATTCTTCAATTCCAAATATACTCTTTTGCAAATGTACAATCCATGTATTTTTAAAGTAACTGCATATGAATCAAAATCGCATTTTGTAAAAAAAAAAAAGAAAAAAAAGATTTTATGTGAACAATTTTTAATGGAAGGGGGGGAGGCTATATGAAGTAATCAAGCTTAGCTGTGGTTGGTAGTTGAGGGGTGATAACCTAAAAGAGTTCACACTGGTGGCGAGACCCTCATTTTTAATGTTCAGGCTCTTCCTTTGCTCAATATTAATCAGGTGCCTCCTTTCCCTACGACTGTGGAATCTCACTAAAATCTGAATAGGAATGCACTAAATTGCAAAGGGATTTTATAATGGCCTGATTATGACTATTGTATTACCAGAGGGAGCAGAAATAAATCTGGGTCATTTAAAACAACTCTTAGTGTCTCCATCAGGGCATGACAGGCCCATTTTAAACTGAAAGTCCATCATCCCTGTAAGCATTCCAGCTTTCGCTTTAACGCCTGTTTCATCCCTTTTCATTTCGCCCTCCTAGGAGCTAAAGGACGTCCATCACAAGGACCAAATGGCCGCAGCACGGGGGGTGCTGCAAAGGAATGTCCCTATGCTGTACACGGCATCCTGCGCCTGCCTGCAGCATCCTGACGTGGCAGCCTACAAGGCCAACCGTGACCTGATCTACAAGCAGCTGCAGCAGGCCGTTTCTGGAATCTCCAATGCTGCCCAGGCGACTTCCACAGAAGACTCAGCCCTGGCCCAGCCCGGGGGGGCCGGAGAGCTCGCTTACGCCCTCAACAATTTTGATGTAAGTCAAATGAGTGGCTAATACGTCGCAGCCTGTTTGCCGAGGAAGTGTGCGCGCAGCTGTTCATCAAAACACATAATCCCCACCTTTCTAAATCCACATTTTAAAAATGATGATTAATATATATATATATGTAAAGATTAAGAGTTTTAGATTTAGCAATTTTAAAGCAGAAACTTCACTGAATCACAAAGTGACCAAAAACCCTAAGGGGTTTGAACTTGAGGTGGAAATTAGGACAGGATGAGCAGACGATGTGGGACATGGCTGTGGGGTAAAGTGAGTCTGCTCTTGAGTCACGACTGCTTCATTTTTTAATTTGCTTCAGTTTCAAATCAATTAGATTTATACTGCCATGAATTTCATAAATTAAACTATATTTACAAATGACTAAATAACATAATTTAGCATATACATGAATAAAGCCCTTCTCTTTCCCCTGCTTATTCAGGACAAAATATACGATGTGTGTGGATATAAACTCAATTATGGAGACTTTTTTAAAAATTCCTTTTACAAGATATCCTAGATATAAAATTACAGAAACAAATTTAATAGGTGTACAAAACACCCGACCCACTACTCATAATATTGACATGAAACAAAACATCAAGATAACTGATGGCTTAAAAATAGAGCTAATCAACCCAACGCTGCCTAGGGAGATAAATACAAAGATGATTAGATTTTCTATGGTACTAACCTCTCTCTGACATGCAATGCATAATAATATTTACAGAAGGTGTGTTCAATTAAACTCCAAAGACATTCTGCAGGCCCACGGTAACGCGCAGCTCTGTAAAAAACATGCGTTTTCATCATCTTCTTTTGTGCCAGTTTCAATGACTGAGCCAGTACTATTCAAATATTTAGTCATTTGACAAGCAGCATTGTCTATTGTATTCTGTTGGTATTCTGATGTAGTGCTTTCATATCTGTATGCACCTTATGTATTTGTGCAATGAAAACGATTTTTTTGGTGCATGAATGAAGGAAAAATTTGCCCCTTCTTATTTTGTAATGCAACAGAAGTGTAATAGATCCAACATTAACACCCTTTACAAAAACCTATAGAGCGTTAACAAACAGAAGAAGGTCATCTCTACATTTCATGCTTCTATCGCAGCTTTGTGGTTGACTTGACATGCTGATGGTGATTTTAGGCAATTTAGATTTTTCTAAAACATCTGTATTGTGCAAGGATAAAAAAAAAACAACCAAAAAAAACATTGCTTTAAAATATTATGCCATTTCTCTCATCATCAATCAGTAGACAAGGAGCAGAAAAAGAGTTTATCAAACAGCTGGTTGCATCTCTAACTTTCTAACTTCATTTCAAACAATTCACCGATAGTGACAACAGTCAACTTGAACTTTTTCACTGAAGCAGGGTGTTGCTTGTGCAGCCCGGTAGCCATTTAGGTTTGCTGCGTTCACTAATCAGATTGATAATATTTTTTTCATCTAACAGATTCACCAATCATAGCCACTAAAGCTGATAATTGTTTTGGTCCCCTGTTGATTTCTCTTTGTATCTCTAATTGAATGTGGGAGGAAAGAGAACTTGGTGTGCAGAGAAGTTCTCTTACCAAACAGGTGTGATTTAATTTTGGACAGGTTTTGGAAATTGGTAGGTGGATTAACAGCAAAACTATGTTCAAATCACAGTTTGCTCTCAAAGTTTTCCTCCTCTTACTTTTCATGTTTGTTTAAGTCTGGGGATTTTAACCACGTTCTTTAAAATTCGTGTTAGGTTTGCTGTACCACAGCAGATGAAAACAGAAAGCCTCTCATCCCCCCCAAAAAACTTGCATCTGCTTTTTGGCTGAAAATCGCCTCTCTAAAAGCCTACTTTCAAGTGTTAGTCAAAATTAGTAAATGAGTCAACCTCTGACTCTCTTTCTCTCCCTCCGTTTTCTCCTCCATGTCTCTCCCTTTGCCTGTTGCCATGGTGATATGACACGCAAGCATAGGAGGTCAGATGAGAATGAATGGAGGGAGCTGGAGGTGCCTGTGACGGAGGGCGATCTGCCATAACAAACTACAATTATAATAACTAAGCAGTTTAAATACAGAGCATCTGAAAAGCAGAGTCCAGATATCGAGGCCTTACTTTCTTTAGTGCCACTAACCTGAAAAACATTAGAGCCGCAGCTAGAAGCTGTCTAATGCTTTTGAAATGCATCAACAGCAGAACTACTTGTAGCTGTTAACAGGCTTGCCCTACAAAGTCAAACCTAATTAGAGTTGCCTTGTGCTGCTGAAATAAAAGAAACAAGACAAGGTTATACTGGTGTCTGATTACGCAAATGGAAACATATCTGTGTGAATTCCATTAACTCTTAAGTGTTTTACCGATGCGTATGAACCTACCCATGGGCTGGTATGTGATTTTTAAAGGTGTTGCAACCTTGAATAGAAGCGCCATAATATTAATCTGTTATGGTATTAAGAAAACTATTGCATTCCAGGTCAAATTTCACATCATGTCACAGTTATTTTGTACAGCTTCAATATCTTTATTTAAAGCTTCTCTTATGTTGATGTAGAAATGCTAGCAAAGATACAGAGAGAGAGAAAACTCTGGCATCAAACAGTGACTTTTACACACTTACACACACACACACTCACACAGCAGTCAGCTATTTTATGTGCTCATGACACAGACTTTTAAATCAGTTTCAGCTATTGATATGTTGAAGATCAAGGCTGAAAATTTAATTTATTCCCAAGTAGTCGGATTGAATTTAATGTCCAAGTCGGCTAAAACATCAGTGGACTGGAAGACCGTTTTAAGGCCCAAGAGGCACTGATGAAGATATTTTGCTAAAGTGACAATGTCCAAGTTACCTGGGTTGCTCTCTTCTAGTTTCCAAACCATGGGGGTGTTGCATTTTTTTTTTTTTAAAAGACAGGAATATTTTCACTCAACCAAATAGCCATTTTTTAAGCATGGGGGAAGATCAGTGATCCCAGGTGATAGTCATACATTGGCTGTAATGATAATGAAATACATGTATCAGAGAAAGGACAACTAATCTCACTCAGCCTTTATTCACACGCTTGAACAAAATCCTCATAAGAAATAAAGACATCCAACTCTAGATATTTCCTTTTCCTATGAAAGGATCTTCTTAAGGAGCTTGTGAATCTGTAATTACATTCAAATTTATCTCTGGCATAATACCTTTTAATACAAGTGAACATGTTTAGTGAATTTTTTTAACGTTGATGACAAAAATACATACTAGACAAAACCGTGACCTTTACAAGAGTCCAGGAATATTAAACTGATGTTAGCAGGGGAGAATAATACTAACCCACATACAGAGTTATTCTTGTCCTTGTTTTTCATTTTTCAATACTTTTTCCCTCCCTTTAGATTATTAGCTTTGGGCAAAAGTCTGCTTTGTCCTGATTTTGAAGGTTTTTAGACAAGCATGCTCCTCGGTAATTAATAAAAAATGATCCAGCTCTGCTCTTCGTTTAGTTTCTCTTATTCCTTTTCAACAGAAACAAATAATTTTGGATCCTGTGGGCTTCACCGAGGAACGCTTTCGTCCTTCGCTGGAGGAGCGCCTTGAGAGCATTATCAGTGGAGCTGCTCTCATGGCTGACTCTTCATGCACACGTGATGACCGCAGGGAGCGCATTGTGGCTGAATGCAATTCTGTGCGCCAGGCTCTGCAGGACCTCCTGTCTGAGTACATGGGGAATGTAAGTGTCTTCATTTTCTAAATCGTTGTGAAACTGACAGGTCTTTAGCAGCTTGTTAAACTTTGACATCCAGATACTTTCTGCACTTTAGAACTATCACAAATGCAAAACGGATGCAGAAAAAAAAAATCAAAGATCAAAGCAGTAAAATATTATTACAAAAGCATTTTTTTTTTTAGAATTTTTAAAGTGGCAGATTAAGTTTTCTTATCCTTTTCTTATAAACTTGGGTTTTTCAATATTTCCAGTTTTTGTTCCTTTTCTTGTTTACTTTCATAGTTCTGAGAATTCCCATTTCATACCACTGTTTCACCTGTTATCAATCCACGGTCACATCCACTTTATTTTCAGATCCAATCAAATTAAATGAAATCAGAAGTTTATTTTAAAGCAACTTTTATTTTGGTCTACATTGAACTCCTACCCACCTCTTCAGTAGTCCACTATGACTGGAGAAATGAAGAAACGAATCTCATCAACACTGACGGTGAATGGACATGACAGTGATATGACTACTCATTTGGCCAGATGAAGAAAATGGATTGGAAGCATAATATGTTACTGCCTGTCGTGTGCATTTAATGGCCTAATTTAGCCTCTGAGATCTATGGCATGTGACATGTGGTTAGCATAGTGAGAGAATGTGACCTGGTGCCTTATAGCAGTGATAGACTGTTGGATGACTTGACTTGTCGGGTATTTGAAACGTTAAACATCGCCTGGCTTCATGACCATATGTTTACGTCTTTTATGCTATTCAATTGAATTTGAGCCAGTAGAATATTATGGCCTTTTTGCAAAGTAAATAAGACTGACAATGGCACCTGACCTGTTGGTGGGTTGGATATATTGGGCAGAAAGGGAACAATTTGTCCTCCTAGTCAGTGGGTTAAAAGAAAAAATGGGTAAATGTGATGTTGAGAAGAGTCAAATTGGCCCGAGTGTCGCCCAAACCTGCAGCCTCTGTGGATTTCATGGGTCTGCAGTGCTCTAAACTCTGAATTTCAATTGCACCGCCAATAAACTTTGTTTGCAATAGCTCTTACAGACATAATTTTTAAGTGTTACTTTTAATAAGCAAATGCCATTTTTAATTTGTTCAGTTTACAATTGCCAGTCCTACATGTGTAACGCTGATTTTGGGTGCACTTTTACATGCGTCTCTTGTAATATACACACATCCACCTCATTTTACTACTTTTGATGTGAGGACTGGCCATATTGACACGTGAAGTCTGCTGTACAAGTCATAAGTGGGCGTATTCAGCATTGCTCCAAGTTTCCCAGTAGGAAATCTGACTTTGGAGAGCGTTCCAGTTGATTTTTCCAATTGAGAAGTGGGAACTGGAACGCAGCATTAGTGTGAAGTGTTCAGTTGGCATCCAAGTGGAACATGCTAACTAATTGGACTAATGGATTTGCTAACAGGTGCGAGGTGGAACCTCACAACTTGCAGGACTTAAATGATCTGCTGCTGCTAACATCTTGTGTCAAGTCACACCAGACCACCTTCAGGGGGTTAATAGAGTCCAAGCCAATAGGTTCATGTTGTTTGGCCAAGGTGAACCAAGATTTTATTTGAATATCTTTAAAATATATTTGTAAAGAAACATGCTATTCACTCAAGCTTTATTATATAATGAAGAAAAAATATCGAATCGGTTGGGCAGTTCAATATTAGGAAAAATAGTGGTACTTATTGGTTGAATAGAAGTGACAAATGGTAAATTGAGGTGTAACAGCAACAGATATAAAAGTTCACACATAAAGTTATTTGTGGTAAAAACATCATATAAAAAAATTATACACTGTTCAAGACTAGATGAATGTAGTGACTAATTTGGTTGTGATGAGGTCACATGCTTTTCACATTCGGTGCATATTTTGACATATTTACCTCATTGAGCTTTAATTGCATCAGAAAAGGCTGTAGGATTTTGTTCCAATATACCTACCAACACTTGGCTTCAGAAGTCTATGATAGGGAAATGCATTTTCTTTTTGATTGTGCATGATCTGGCTTCCCATCGATTCTTAAAAAAAGGCAAGTGAACCAATGTTGTTCATAATTTAGGCAGATATTGTCTCTCTAATCTGAAATTAGAAATTTCTTTAATAGATTTAAGCTACGTATTGCCAGTAGACAAAAGTAAATGGGCCACGTTTGGAAATGGTATTATTGGTGTTCCAGCTGGGTTTTTGAAGTCACCACCGACTCAAAAACACAAATAGAACACTGCCTCCTTTTTTGGGCCCTTTCTGTGTATGAAAATCTCATTCGGTGAGGGTTTCAGACTCGCAATGGAAAAAATATTTAATTTCTTCTGCTCCAAGTAGAGAAATCCTGTCTCATCTTTATTTCCTTTTAACCTTAACTTCAAGCAGCATTCATGCTGCTTTCAGTGTACCTCGGAAGAGGGAATGAAGTTTTCTTTTTTTTTTTGTTCCTGTGACTTTGCTTCATGGGTTGCATTGGACTGCAAATTACCACCAGAAGTGTGAAAGAATTTCTCATTAAGCTGTTTTTTCCTGACACGCAAACAGGGAAACCTGACTTTTTTCAACACTAATGAATCAATTCTGATTACTTGGAGAAAAAAATAAATGATTAATAGAATAAAAACGACTTTATTTTCTTAAAATTGCCTATAAAATGCTGTTTATCCGCATGCGCACACACACACACACACACACACACACACACACACACACACACACTCACACAATTAGCACCCATGTTTGAGTTGCTAGTGAACCAAACGGATATCAAAGAACTGGTAAGTTTTTACAACCTAATTTGTGCCTGTAAACTTTACTTTCTCTAAAAGGTTACATAGATATAACCGTTTGAGAACCTCTGCTACAGTATCACCTCGGTGTGAGTTTTGTCTCATGAATTTGTCTGTATTATATATTTGTATTCCTTGATGTGTCAAAGAAAACATTTTTTTTGACAAATATACATTTTATATATTCTTCAGAACGTAACATACTTCAGCTTAAGAGAAAACTTAGTATCGTTGTGTGTAGAATGGTGATCTTCCATCAATCAGGATATTACTAGTTTTATCTTTTCTTTTCTTTCTTTCAAGTTGATGTACTGGCCAACTGATTAAATTTGACATTGGCCCTCAGTTTGTTTCTCGCCTCTAAATATCTTTGGGCAAAAATGTCTGCTAAATAACTGTGATGCTTTGGTGATGTAAACCTAATTAGCCATGCACAAATTGGCTTTCTGTGGCAGCCGATGTAAACAGAAATTGGAGCTGAATTACAGAGCAAGTCTTATTCATTACTAGAGTTTGGATTGGGACGTCCCTATTGAAATTGTTTTGTTGAATTATTTGGCTTATGCAAGCATTTTTTTTTTTTCTTATTTGTGTGGGAGAAACAATATTATGTTAATGATGATCGCTTAAAAGATTGTAGCCCATCTCCTCAGCCAGTGAAGTGGAAAGGTGGATAAGTGGTCATGTTGCTCTTGCTCTCCCACATTGTGAAATCTCAGTTATTCCATATAGCCATGAAGGTTTTACATCGCACATGCAAAGTGTAACAGTTTCTGACATTTTGTATTATTCAAGCATCCCTTGTTACTAGCATGTGTCAAGGGTTGTCTCACATTGCAAAATAATGCTTCATTGCTCTGACATACACAGCAACTGACAGTCCCTGCAAGTTCATTAGCATTTTCACCTGTGTGAAAATAACGTGCAATACCTGGCAACTGCAGTGGGATCCCACATCCCTTTTCTCTTCATTTCCATTTAGCTTAAAGCAGTATTAGCACTTGGCACTCCTTAACATTTCTTGTACAGATTGAACATCTGGCTTAATCCCATTTCCTCCTTTGCGGTCGTCTTCCTGTTTGTTCCTTTCTCCTCTGATGGTTTCCTCTCCCCCCCCCCCAACTCTTACTCTTTGCCTTGGGCACCTTAAGTAAGTGGAAGAATTTTAGTTCTATCCAATTTTCTCTCTGCCTGCACAGATGCATCTCATTAAAAATATATATTTTGGCGGACTACTTAAGGTTTACAGTGTGTAACTATCTAGTTGCTTTTTCTGACCATTGTTGGGGCATGAACTGAATGTCTTGTAACCTGAACCTGAAGGGTTTCTGCTGTATACACATTGAAGACTTTAAATAATTAAAACTTTGTAAAATACAATGTGTGACACTAGGAGGAGAATAGAAACGCTGAGTACACTTTCTTCCAAACGCTGAACATTTAGGCCAAAACCCAAACAAATAAGGAATTTTTGGTTGTCCTCACAATGGGTAGCACCTTACCATTTTGTGAACCCATTCTCCTGTTTGAACTAGTTACACTTTCACACCGTTGCCTATCTTATCTAACACGTTAGTGAGCACTGTAGCTGACTGCAGTGCTCTGAATACAAAGCAAATGATATGCATCAAATTAATGCATACATTTTATATTTCATGGAGAAGTTTTTAAAGAAACTAAAACTGTCTCATAGCTGAGAAACTGATATTTTTTATTATCTTATCTGAATTCATAATTGAAACAAATTACACACTGCACACTGTAACAGAGAAAAGATCTAGTATCCTTAAGGCTTTACTTATATTTATGGCCTCCATAAAACATTAGTCTGTCAGTCGACGCTTGTCAGGCAACATTTCTTGGATGTGTCACTTTGATCTCAGGTTGGTGGATTCTGGGCCTTCGGATCGGCTTTTCTGTCGCGTAGATGGGTTGAACCGTTTTTCTCGGCAGTGAGGAAGAATAATGCAGTGAAGTCACAATAAGGAGCTCTGTGCTTTGGCAACTTGACTCGTCTCTCTTCTCACAGTTGTTCAGCCTTGTTTTCATTAGCTCCTGTTGTGCAGGACAGCTGAACCATTAAGAGCCAAATCAATTAACAAAAAGACCATTTGGGGAGTAGAAACAAATTCCTTCAGTCGTAAAAGTAAAACTTAATGCAGCAATTGTGCATGTTCAAAAGTTTTGAACGTTTGTTTTACATGTAGAGTTTATGCTTCGAGAACCTGTTAGATGTAATCTGCTTTAAAGCCGGAGATTGTTTTCACCTCTGTGTTGCCACATTGAAGTAACATGCATATTAATCCACTTCATAATGAATGCTATCTTAAATTGAGAACTGATAAACTCATGGTCCATAACTTGACCTGGAGGATATATATATTTTTTTTAATTTACTGAAATATTTTAAATGCATTTATTGTTGTTAACCTTGTTCATTTTAAATCAATGATGCATGACAAAATGTATGCTTTAACTTTTTAGACACTGTATTTTTCCAACTTAAAAAATGTGTTGAAATCTACTTGAGTCTCATGCTTACTGTTGTGGTTTTATTTGTGCAGTTTTAATTTGGCAAAAAATAGCTTACCTGAATATTGTAATTTTTTTTCACTCCCCTTAAAGTTTAGAAAAACTGATGTGAATAAGTTTGAATACCTGTATTTTCGTCCAGGATATTCTAACTTGAACATTTTATAGCCCAAAATAAATAGCCTGAATAAGTTTTAAGTGAAGGCAAAAGGCTTATAAATGGAATAAGTTCTCACTCGTATACCTGCAGAGTCTTTACTGTTTTAGAGCACCTCTGTTTTCATCACATAACTCTTAATCTGCCTTTCTGAGAACTTTCATGTTGAGGAAGTCTTTGATATTAAATGAGTGGTATTTGCAAAAGAGTACTTGATTTGCCCATTGAATTAAGCAAAGACTTAAACTCAAAAGTATGTGGATCCCTCCTGCTGTTTTTTTTTAGGATGGTGCAATAGTTACATTTGCTTTATTTTTTTGTTCAGGGGTTTATATAAAGAAACGGAACAAAAAAAAAAAAACATTGCTCTGTGTAGACAGCTCACCTCTTTATCAGAAAGCGTTTGCACACAGATACAATTTTACACCCACACTAAGACCTGCTGGCTGTAGTTGTTTCCAGTTCACCTGGGAACAACTCCATGTCTGGGAGCTCTAGTTGAGCCGCAGCTCAAACATACTGCGAAGAATAATTGGATCACAGACGAAGAAGAGCCATATATCTTTGGGAAACAAAAGTGGGCTGCTTAATTTATAATCAGACGACTGGTGAATGTAAGATTCACCAAAACATTAGACACATTCAAACGTGGTTACGATAGAGCAGACTCTTATATGATTACAAACTAATTTCTATAGGAACAAATTGTCTTTTGTCCTAATTTGCACCCCAAAATTGAAATGAAGTTTCAGGATGGAAAATTAGGGTTTTGTAATAAGATGGGGGCATACTAATTAAAGGGGAAAAAGTCTTTCTTGTGTAACTGAAGTTATTCAAATTAATTTCCATTAATTTTAATGGAATAGACAGCTTCACCAGGGTATTATGAGGCTCACCTGAACATGCACCTTCACTGAACCCCCATAACTAGTTTGCTTCACATTGATTGAAGCTGTTGCTGGTATTTTCTACAGCTTTTCTAAGTCAATGTTTAAAATAACAGCAATATTGCGCGAT
Organism: Poecilia mexicana; assembly: GCF_051168715.1. Taxonomy (NCBI): domain Eukaryota; kingdom Metazoa; phylum Chordata; class Actinopteri; order Cyprinodontiformes; family Poeciliidae; genus Poecilia; species Poecilia mexicana. Next base: position 24,886,093 of record NW_028263379.1, read on the forward strand.
ACAATATGAATCTACATAAATGTACACCTCAATATATGAAGACAAATTTATTTGACTTGTTTAAAATGTCCTTTGTAATGTCACTGGTAAATGTATGCTATTTGTGTAATTTTAAGAGGATAATTACATCTTTCATCAGTCAGCATCCAGTTATTTAAAAACTCTTAGCCAACATTTAACTAAAGCAGTAGTTCAAATAACTTGTGGGTGCCTTCTGGCCATATATATATTTTTATTTTTTGCATTTTTTTTTCCATGTAACCTTGAGCTACTTCAACTTGATGAAATCAATATTATATACTAAGTAAATATGTAGATGGATGGCTGGACACAGAGACATAAATATTGATAGATGATCACCGTTATTGGCCATTGCTGCAATATTAATATCTGTAGCGGCCCAACTTTTATTACTGGTGCAGCCAAAGATATAACGATGTACATTAATTCTAAAATTGTGTAATGGATTGACTTGAAAGAAAGACCAAACCAAGATGTCAGCGTACATCAGTTTGCAAACGATTTGCAAACAATTATAACCATTTTATTTAAAAAATATATGTTTTGAAGGGACAATGTTTTTTTTTGTTGTTTTTTTTTTCCAGTTTGGCACATCTTATCCACTATACAGATATGAAATTGTACATATTACAATACAAAAGGAAAATGGGAAGAGAAAAGCATTCAGTTATGCACAAAGAGTTTGGATATGAGTAGGGATTCTTTTAGTTTTTTTTTTTTTTTTTTTTTTTTTTTCCCCCATTTCAGCGATTTTCAGCAGGGAGATCTAGAGGATGACGAGAGGAAACAAAACAGTTTACAAAGAGCCAAAGTGCAAAGGGATGCATAATTCTACAAATTTTGTGGATTTTCAGTCACTTGGTACAATTGTAGTCTTAAACAGTAAAATGTCAATGTCATGATTGCCATAACTCATAGAATTTAATTTACTTTTGTATTAATCAGAAAATGGGGTCTCATAACGTTTACTGAATGAAACTGAGAAGTGTTTTACTGAAAGTTAGACTTTTGAGCATGCAAGGTCAGAAGGGCAGCAGTAAAAGCGGTGCGAAGCTAGAGGGTAAACTTGAAATTAGAAAGGGAATTACTTGGCTTTGGGGGAAAAAATGGTTTTAAGTAAAAATGTAAAAAGTTTTTGGTTTACTTACACAGTTTGTGTTTGATGGCATGAGAATTTTTTAGAGACGCACTTATACAAATGTGTTTTATGTAAAAGCCTGAAGCCAAATTTCCATAACCTAGGAGACAAACCCACAAATAATACCTTCTGCCTCGGCCTAAATAGAGAAATGCTCTCTTTCTTGTCATATGGTACATCTTTCTTAAAGGTGCTGTGGAATTGAGCAATGCCTCATTGTGGAGTGATATGAAATCAAAAGCTGCTCTGTTGTGCGTTTAAAGCACAAGCAATTATAATAATCCCATTTTATAATTAAGTTGTTTTAAACTTAAGTTATCTACCAATTTGTGCCCTCTTTTCATCCTGTCAATTCATCTCAATCCCACTTACTTTCACCCTGCCCCCACTCTTGAATCGAACATGAAGTGCGAAGCTGCAGCAGCGGCTTCAGACTGATGCTAATGCACATCTTCTCTCTGCTGCATACAAATGTGTCCTCACCATAGCCTGCTGTTTGCTTATCACTGGATCTCAATTTGCCTAGAGTATTGAGCACAGTTTAGCTCAACACTTGTTAGTCCAAACAGGAGAACTGATATATTTGTTGAATGTGAATCCATTTTTCAGACTGCAAGTTACAATTTTATTGATGCTGTTGTATAAAATAAAACAAGTTTAGGGGAGTTGTTGGTGTTATCTCACAAATGATGACAAACAACTACATTTTACTGATGGAAGAGCTAGATGTTGCTGGTTCACTGGTGTGGGACACAGAATATTAAGATTCTTTTTTCCTTGCCTTAATTGGCTCAATCTTGAACCCGTCAGTCCTGATTAGAGTGTAAACGCAAGAGGGTGGGCTTCTGGGAGAGGTTTTTATTTTCAGCATAAAATGTTCTGGCATTTGCTCTGTTCATTGCCCTTTCACTTGCTACTCGCATATCACGTAAATCTAGAAATTGATCCTGTTATGGCAAATCAGCATATTGTACTTAATTAAATTAAGCCCCAAAAATATTATGGTCACAGTTTGTATGGCCTTTACAAAATGTGTAATCCATATACAAATAATTGTACATTAAAGGTTTTTTATGTCTGTCAAATGTGAAGTTGACATCCAAGATGGTTTTTGCTTCCTTTAAAGAAGGGTAAATTGGATATTAACCATAGTTGAACACATTGTGATGTGTCCCAAAGGTTAAGGGTTTATTTCTAATAGCTGAATGTGAGCCCAAATGCAGAATGCCTTCTGTTGGCTGCAAATCAGGATTTTTGAGCACATGTCTGACAAAAAGAAAATCATCCAATTAATATAATTGAACATTTTAAATTCTTTGTGTAGAGTTGCAGCTGCAATTTATGAAAAAAACAGATTAGCTGGTTTAAGGTTGTTGGTTAAATTGATATCACTGATTTGGAGAATGTAATGTTTTTTCAGGTTTCTACTCTCAAACAATTGAGTATTATTAGTAAGAACCTTCTTAATTTCAGTGCCTCTGATGAATTTGGGAAACAATATTTTAAATGTGTATTTTTTTTTTTAACCGTTTGGAAAACAAAAAACAAAACATTACAAAATCACATCCCTTCTCTTTAGGTACTTTGTTAGCAAAGGGCTGTATGACCCTCTTAATTAAGCTGTGCTGCAAAATATAGACAATGTAGAGACAAATCTCACAGTTTACAATTTTCTTATTTAAAATGATTGCCCCTGGCTGATATGAACAACCTTTCTTTCATAGAAAAATAAAATTGTGACTATCTCCACATAGTTTCTTTACTGTCCAGTCTCTGTCTTTGTAGCATTCGATATTGATCATGTTTTCAAATGTCACTTGTAGAAATTAGGCTTTTTACAGAAACCAGAAACAAATTAAAGAAGCAAACCCTGTTTGTTCTGAAATGGTCAAATGACGAACCTTATGGTCTAGGAATAAATAGGAGTTCATACTTCACACTCTTTGTAAGGCAGTTGCTGACATTTGCACTGCCCATAGCCATTGATGATGACGAGAGCCCCTTCTTCATGGCTGGGCTCGTACTCATTATAGGGTACCTGTGTGGCTAGGTCTGCCATTGGCTGTCGCTGCTGGGTCCTCATCTGTCTGCGGTTCTGAATAGCAGAACAGTGGCGTATCCTCCGCAGGGTGGGGGGGCAGCACTTTCGTGAGATATACACAACAAAAATTATGAAAAAGAAAGAAAAGAGGAGGGCCATAGTTCCAATGATGACCCTGTGAGTCATGACAGTGTTGTCCATAGCTAAGAAATCATCTGTTACAGCTGCCTCTTCCAGCAAAGCAGTAGTTGCTTCAGCAGTGCTTGGTGTTTGTGTTGTGGTTGTGGTGGTTGTGAGTGTGGTAAAGCTCCCAAAATCCTCTGCATAGTCCTGTGTGGGGGTTGGCTGCATAATTCCAAACAAAGAGCTTGTGATCTCAGCAGCCGTAGTAGTGTCTGTGGTTGTACTGATGGTCTGAATGACCGGTGCTGAAAAATTCTGGCAAAGCTGGAATCCATAGACGGCGTCAAGTATCTCCTCCCCTTGGGCATATTCGGGACTATGGCAGACAATGGAATGTTCCCACCTTCCCTTGAAGGCGCTCAACCATGTGGCCAAAGAGCAAATCCTTTTGGTACATTCCCAAAGGTTGCTGGACAGTCCAATTGTACTCAAAGACTGCCACATATCCAAGACTTGGGGCTCCAAGCTGCTTAGTTTGTTGTTATCCAGTAGCAAAATTTTTAAATTTGGCAGCGTTTGAAACACGTCAGGTGTCAGGACACGGATTTCGTTTCCTGTGAGGTCCAGCTTCTCTAAAGTGGTCCAGGTCCACTCCATGCCACACGTGACATTGTTGATCTTATTCCACTGGAGATAGAGAAACTGGAGGGCAACGAGACGAGGGAAATGGGCCAAGTTAATCTTGGTCAGCTGATTGTGCTCCAAGTGGAGCTCTTTGAGTTTAATGAGCCCAGCAAATCCATTTCGGGCAAGGCTCCGAAGACGGTTGCTGCTCAGGCCCAGATATTCCAGGTTGCGGCAGTCCCAAAACGCTCTCACAGGTGTAGTGCGAAGTAAATTTGAGCGGAGGTGAAGTATCTGGAGCTTCCTAAGTCCATGAAACAGTTCTGGCTCCAATGATGTCATCTGATTGAATGAAAGGTCCAGGATCTGAAGGTTGATGAGGTGGATGAAGGTTGTGTTGGGCAACTTGGTGATACGATTGGAGCTCAGGTTGAGGTCCTTCAGTTTATAGAGCCCTTGAAAGGCATCCTCTTGTACCGTGGTGATCTGGTTGTGGTCTAGATGTAGCCAGGTGAGCTGGCTGAAACCATAGAACTGATCAGGGGAGAGTTCAGTGATGCTGTTGTGGCGTAGCGACAACCCCAAGGCGCCCTTGTCCACACCATCTGGTGGTGCCGTAAGCTCCTGGGTGTCGCAGTAGAACTGCAGGTCCTCACAGCGGCATTTTTGAGGGCAGGTTGTGCATGATGCAGGAGACAGCAGACACGCTAGGAGCATACTGATCACACTCAGAGCCACTGGTGCAGGTCCCACCAATGGCCACCTTGAATGGAAACCTGGGTCGGTTCAAAGAAAACAAAATGAACTTTTGGGGCGGGAAAGCTAATCTCTGCAGAGCACCTATTATTAATTCAGATGAGAAATGGTGCCAATTTTCTCCATCTTTTCTTTCCGGACCTTTAGCAGGCAAGACATTTTACATTTGCAACTTTACTAAATGCACACGAGCATGTCGCCCTCAATCATAGCTTTAAAGAGGACATAATATGATGAGGAATATACTTATCAATTACACGTGACCTGCTGTTGGTTCTCTTGCTTCTAAAATTAGGCTACCCTGCTCTGTTTTTTTGTGCTGTAATAATTAAATTCAAATTTACTGTTAAGAATCAAAAAACGTTTCCCCAGATTTCTACAGAAATATTTGAGAACAACAAATTTTATTTTCTAAGACGCATCTTCCTAACTTATGTCAGTGAAGAGCAGAGAATTGGAGGGTGGTGGGGTGGTATTGCAGTACATAAATGAAGCAGAAGAGCTTTTAGTTCTCAACCTTTCGCTCTTTACTTGTATTTCCTATTCATGACCAGAGCTGCCATATAAAAGACTAACTTACCCATTCTTTTGTGTACATCGGAGGCTGCATTCAACTGTCCTTTTCCAAAGACTCTTGGAGCAACGGGATGGAAGAAAAATCCAAAGGGAAAAAGCCCTTTTGAGTAAACACAAAAGGAATCGGCTTCTTTTGAAATAAAGCAATTCTGAGCCCACCCGATTGAAACAAAATGTAAAATTCCATGTCCTAAGATGTTTATTCCTTGTGTTTTTGCCAGAGTCCCCTAAAATCCAAGCACAAAGAAGAAATAAATCTTTTCTCCTTCAGCCCACAAATCCTTGATAGAAATGTATATAATATATTTATCAAGTTAATCAGTTAGATCCAGAGTGACTCCAGTCAGCAGCTCCCTCTTCTTCTTTCTCTTCTTTTTCTTTTACCCCTTTGATTTCCTTCCACTGCAGTGATGATGTCTGTGACGTTTTAATTGAAAATCAAATGTTTTTCTTTCATGGCTCTGGTCGTCCAAGCCTAACTTGTTGATGGCAGGCAGAGATCTTGCGTCTGACGCCGGCTCGGTCTCGGCAGAGCCTCTGCAGAGCTGTGAGCGGAGCCCTCATCCGCTAGCTGAGACGCAGAGAGAGGGAAAAAAAAGCAGAGCGGGGAGTCGGGGATGTTATTCTGTGCTTTTTTGTTGCAGCCACTCTCTGCTGCAGAGTGGTGGCAGCCTGGCGTCGATCATTACCGCTGTTTCTCTCTCTCCCGCATTTTCTCTCTCCCACACACGCGCAGCCTCTCACTCTGCTGCTCAGTCACTTGCTCCCTGCCTCATGCACAGTTCTTGTGCACCTTAGTCTTCCTCCACCTCCCTCTTGCTTCCCCTTTCCCTCCCACTGGCTCGTCACCATCAGAATATTGATACCTTGAACGTGTTGCCGCAGCTTGCCGTTGAAATTAACCACAGCTGTAAATCTCAGCCTCTCCATGCTGTTGTTCTACTAGCAGCGAATATGTGGTAGAATAACCCATGTGTAGTCAAAGTTTTGGCTGAAAGAGCATGACTGACAATGTACTGCATTGCCTCATATATAATACATTCCCTCTTATTGTAGTCGTCATTTTCATATCTTGCCCTGTCCTTTCCTTCCACTCCTGCTATGTAATGCATGCACAGCTGCTGAGTGGAGTAACTAAAACTTGCTTTCTAAAGGTTACAGAAAAGGCTGAATGTTCTGTTGTTATGCACAGTCTGGGGCCAGGTCACGGGAAAACAATATGTAGGACTTTTCATATAAATTTGACATTAGCAGTGTAGTCTAAATGTGAATTCTCTTTGCAAGAGCCTTTTCCAGTAAAGAGGGCACTTTTCTGGGACCATTATTTAAGTAGTTTTGTCTCCACTTTAGGAACCAGGGCCAAATCAGATTAGAAATTTACCCCAGAAACCAATCTCCTTTGATTGACCTAGAGAAAAAGGGGAATGGGGCTACAACGTTTTCCTGGGTAATAATTTCTAGCTTTTACCCTACAATTTTTATCCCTTGAGTTCATATTTTCGGTCAATGTTTGTATTATACAACAGGAGAAACTGGCATTTTTCTTTGCCATTTTAAACCAAGTCACTACTGTTTGAATATTGATGTTTTACAGGGCTGGAATTGAAATGTGCTAACACAGTTCTCTAATCTTGATGGAAATAGTCATGAAATAAATGAAGCATGGACATTTGCTTTGAGCTGAAGGAACAAAGAGTAAACACTCTTGAACAGCATTAGTCATGTCTTGGGATTTACATCTGTAATTGTTAGGCTTAAAGACAGTTTAAGCTGTTTTCTGATGCAAATTTCAAATTTGACTACTTCAGTAGTTGATGTTCATTTAGTGCAACTTTTTCAGGTCAAAATCTGAGAAAATGTCCTCTTTTTAGAGAAATTTTATTGCTGTTGTAATGTATAGCCACTGTAAATGGTGAAAGAATCATTTAGTATGTCTCTCTCACATACTTGCATATTACTCTTCCATAGCAGCAACACTCCTGCAGCTGGACTGACCCTCCCAGCAGAAGTGAATGTAATTTACCTTTACAACTTAGACAAGAAACAAAGGGTAGAATAAAAACCCGAATATTTTATTAAAAATGTTACAAGATTTATTTTTATTCAATCGTTGTCTAATTTGCTCCATTAGTTCTCATATCTTGAAACTAAACGCCAATCAGGCAAGTGACTTGCCTGCATTTCCCGCTAACTTAGGGTCCCTTGCCGGGTGTAAGGTGAGTATGTGAGGAAAAGCGTAGACGTTTTGGGGTTATTCATCTTTTTTTTTTTTGACGTTGGAGATGAATTGTACAAGGGAGAATTATGTTAAAATCCCATGAGACTTAAGATGTTATTCAATAAAACTAAGGTTGTCTAGCTCGAATAATTTGACCTGTTTTTGTTGGAGAGAATATGACTAACTGGAGTGTTATAAAAGATGTGGAGAAGAAACTGCTGCTACAATAAGCACCTGAAGATCTCTGGACCCTCTGGCAGAGATATGAAATATAGGCTAGGCATGGATGGAACAGGATTGAAATGGTAGGTGTAAAGCAGGCTAAACCTCTTTGCAGCACTGCATCCAGAGAACACAAAATCATGGAGGATTTGTGCTCTTGGCTCTCTCTGGTTCCCAACTATCTGCATCCCGCCCACCCAATAGGCAGAGGGCAGCGGGGGGAGAGAGAGGAGGTCAGTCCCACCACTATCCATGGTGTTAGTTGCACTTGATTTCAGCAATATAAGGGGGATGAAATGCCTAGAGCTTCACGAGTCGTTTGCCTTTTCCTCTGCAGGCTTTTTTTTATGATGTTTTTCAGAATGGGTGCATCTCATGCTCAGCTCCTCAGCCTCCCTCCATCTCTCCATGTTTCTTGAAAGTTTTACATTTTGAGGTTATGCTTGAGCGAGTTGTAGAATGTGACTGAGCATTTCTTTGCTCTCAGTGGGGAGTTGTGGTTAGGACCGACTGCTGTGCAGCACTTTGTGGTGTGACTACTGCCTATAATGTTTAAATGTTACTGTACATAATTTACACAGCCAACCAGCTGCACTTAATTGTTACTTTTTATTCAACATACATGCCCTGTTGATGGTATGAAGAGCTGCGCATGCGGGGTAAACTGGGGATGTTTTTAGAGGATTTATAGTGTCTTTTTTTTTTTTTTTTTTTTCCAATCCAAAGCTTTCTATGTGTAATCAAACAATAACCATCTTCATACAAGTCTAAATTCATGATTTTTCCTTGTTCTAGTTGTGATTTTCTTTCTTTTTTTGAAGTACTTTTCCCATCTCAAAGATGTGAAAACCCAGGGCTCAGCCTGTAATGTTTCACAGGAAGAGCACATTATTTTCAAAATGTTGCCATGATTGCAATGCTGCAAAGCTTTCCAAACCAGTGTTGTATTATGCCTCACCATAGAAATGGTGACTCTCGAGCCACATCTTTCCACGTCTTTTTAAGCCACACCCAGCTTCCCTTTAATTGGATGCGAGGTCCGGTCCGAAAGGGGCCACTTTGGTGTCACTCCATAACAATTTGCTGCCGGAATCTTAGTACCTGTGAAGCAAGTAACATTTACATACCAATTACAACAAGGAGCAAGCCTGAACCGTGGAATGTGAACATGTAATCACATTACACTGCAACACTCACAATCTGGCTGATTGCATTAATACACAAATAAATAATTACAGCAGGTGGTTGCAGGTTAAATGAAAGAAGAAATATTTCCTTGGTTGATTGCTGCTGGTGTTCTCCTTCATATCCAGCTGAATTCTTTTACTCAAAAGCTTGCTCTCGGTGTGAAGTTCTGGCATTTTCCTGACAGTTTATTGGCTAATGTGGTGGTTTTTGCTGCAGGGGGACATTTCTGTGTACATTACATAAAATAAAGAACACCAACTTTGCTTAGAGTAGGACAACCTCTTCATTCTGAACCACTTTTTTATATATGGCAGCCCTCTACATTTAGATGTTTATTGAACGACGGAGGGAAGGATTCACCAGCCGATTTATGTGGAGTATGTTTGTTACAAGTTAAATAATATGTCACATCTTTTATCTGTCAAAAGAAAGTTACAAAAGTCAATAAAAGCAGGGATTTCTTCTTCCAAAAATGATTTATTATTTATGTAGTGTGTCCTATAAAAGAAACTCTTCAGGTTGAATTTTTGTCGACCTAGGTGTCTTTGAACACGATGCGCAAGATTCATCACAACGCATCAGTTTAATTAAATCCCTGAGTGTTTTAACATCTGTCTAGTGCATGTCCCTTGCAAAATGGATCCACGGTTAACGCTGCCATCTAATGCTCAGCATTTCCTTCTTTTATGTTTCAGGCAGGAAGAAAAGACAAGAGCGACGCTCTGAACACAGCCATCGACAGGATGACAAAGAAGACCAGAGATCTTCGCCGACAGGTATGTTGTTGCAAGCTTTTGTCTCTTCAGCTCTCGTAAAACCTTTTTGTTTTTGTGCTCAATGAACTGTTCAGATCAAAAGACATTGTCATCAAATATCTTAGGTTTGGTTTTTTTAAATATTTAAAAAAAAAAAGTATAAATGTAATATTAAATTAAGGATATTTCAAACTGATTTTCTTTTTCAGTCTCTAGACGTTTTTCTGTGTAACTAGGATATTAATATCCATGTAGAAATATGCAGGTGGCATTGTTTGTAACGCCTTTGTTGCGTTTTCTGTTGGTTTCCAGCTGCGTAAAGCCGTGATGGACCACGTCTCTGACTCTTTCCTGGAGACCAATGTTCCCCTTCTCGTCCTGATTGAAGCTGCCAAGAATGGCAACGAGAAGGAAGTAAAGGAGTATGCTCAGGTGTTTCGTGAGCATGCCAACAAGTTGATTGAGGTAATTAAGAACATTTACTTTAATATATGTTTGGTATATTTGATTTTCGTTAACATTTTTGACTTACGGCAGAATTGAAGAATCCACTTGCAAATGTTATATTGCATAAATGGGAACAATAGTTTCTCTTTACTGTGTTGAGATGTTGTCACTCATTCTGCTCTCCCTGTACTGTGCTATCAGTTTACATGATGATCAAAGATCAATCAGCTGTAATCTGTGTATCTGCTGTACTCCACTTCAAAGTCAACAAAAATCAGTGAGGTGAAATAATGTAAAGATTTATTTCTTTATACAAACCTCTGAATGCTCACTGGTAGCACATGCAACCATAGCTTACAGGGGTGGTGAAATGGATTTATCAGTTTATATCTGTCATTAAACGCTAATTAGTGGTAATTACCTTTAATGTGAGTGCTGTTGTTGCAGTTGATGTTAAACAGATCAGAGTTGCCAGGGGATCCTGATGCTGATCATTACTCCCTTCATCAGACCTAGAATGTCTAGACATCGGATAGATATCTATTAATTTCTACCTCTGCTCATGGGTCACAGGCAGCACATGCAAACTTGTAATTAACTGCATCTGCATAGCAAATTTAAACATGTTATTCCAGTTGAAACACAGTTTATGCATTGGCTTTCATTTACGTTGACATCCATCTTTAGAAAGGTTGCACAGAGATACTGCTTGGCTGCAACAGCTGTCTTCGCTGAAAAGTTGATATTTAATGCATTTGTTCAGATCTCGTTTTGACATGTTTTCTAATGCCTCTGCTGGAGAAAGAGTTGCTAACTTTTAAGTAACTCATCCCCTTGAATGACTGGCTGTAAGTACTGGCTAAATCACTAAATTCAGTCGAGGCAAGGCAGTGTTCTCATTCGCCAGGGGAACCCGCTGAAGCGTTGCAGGGAAAACGGGACCGCACTGGGGTGTAAACCCTTAAGTAGCTCCTAAAGGCCTGAGTGTCATGAGCTTGACATTGGAGAACTTTTTAATGCTTGTTCTTCTTCTGCAGGCTCATTGAAACAGACTGAACAGTCAGTGTGTAGATTTAGTACTGTGATGCTGTATAAACGAAGTTAACTTCTTATTTTTTTTATTTTGGTGAAAATAGATGCTATTCATTCCTATTCTTCAGTTAAATGGGACATTGGCATTTCTATATAGCATGCATCAAAATATTCAAGGTCTGAACAATGAATCTGAGGAGCAGGATCAAAAATGCTAATGGAGCTGGGCTCCCTTGTAATCGTAACAGCTTTATCTTTCACATTACGTTACAGTCTGTTGTATTAATGTTGCTTCTAAAGTTGAACATAATTGATATTTTTAATTTTCAGAAGACTAATAAAAAAAAAACATAAAAAAACAATAAGACTTATCCAGATTTTACAGGTCTTACTAAACGTTTACTGTATTACAACCTGGATTATTTGCATGATAATAAGCATGACTTAGTCTGTGAACAATATTGTTTCTGTTCAGCAGTCAATGTTTTAAGTTTATCCATGCATATACCCAAAAGGCTTTTCTTCAGTGTTTTGAGGTTAATCTTCATGTTCAGTTTTTGTTTAGCTAACATTTTGGATATTTTTAGTAAGTTGTAATGGGTTTTAGCACAAACTAATTTGTGGCCAAACCAAAAGTCATAAACTTGTTTTCATCTGACTGCCTTTTGAGTACATGTGTTTTGATATCTCTTTCTTGGAGGAGGAAGATGAGCAACATTATTCAGCTTCTGAGAATTTGTAATCCAGTTTTATTAGTTTATTCAATCCCCTCAATAGTTTACCTGCTGCCAAAAGAAGTCGTTGAATGCTGCTAAAATTTGTTTTGTTTTCTTTGATTCACAAATTGTGTCTTCCAATCTGGTTGTTTATTAAATGTCAATATAATTGGCACCGACTAGTGGTCCTTATAGAAACCCACTGATCAAAAGTTTTTGGGTATTTGATTATTTAGAGCCAGGTGGGCGATGTTCTTATCCATAGAATGCATTAGTGAAACAAATACCCCGTGCTCAAACTATTTCAACAAAAACCTTTAAGTATCTTTCTGAAGTTACTGAGAAATTAGTGTTACCTTGAAATACCCTGACTGGAAGTTGCAGTCAATCCTCTGGTCAGCAAGGTTTATTACAATTAACATAACCTGGAGGTTGTCTTTTTTTTTATCTTTATAGTAGTACGTTTGGTTCTTCATCATCCAGAGAAGGAATTTGCAATAAAAGCAAAACCCACTGTTTATTTCTTGGACTAACCTGAACTGGGGTCTGTTTTTATGAATAGTGCAACTGCAGGCTACCCAAGGGAAAGTGGCTTGTTGGTTCACACATTGTACAGCTACATTATGAGTGACCCATATTCAGAGAATGAAGGAAAAAAGAAATGGATTCATTTTACTACGCCCCAAGCTTTCTGGATCTCTGGCAAGCCATCATAACAAAGCAATTTAGTTGCATAGGTTAGTTTCAACTAAACCTTTTTGTATATAACTATTCGCTTGTATCCAATGAGCGCAAGAGCAAAATAAAGGTAAAAACATAGAAGGATCTAAAGTGTTGCCATGGACCAGAATAGGATGGTATGTCTCCCAGTGGAAAATGCTTTAATCTACAAGCCCGTTAATAAATTACTGAATTTCTGCTTTTTGATAGGAAAATTTTCACCCAATCCTTATTTCTTGCTTGTTTGTATGTAAACATTCTGAGTCGGATATATTCAGAAAAGGGGAATTTTAAGTATTTAAAAGGAATGTAGCGTTTCATCTAACACTGAGAAAACTGGCTCCACTTTTACCAGCTAAAAGAAGTACTCACACATTTTGTGAAAACCTATATCTCCTTTTGGTTTGTACATTGAAAGCCTTTAGTAGTTCACAAGTTAGGAGGCATGCAAGCTTTATCATAAGATGCAATTGGAGCCTATTGAGCATTCAACTTATATTAGTTATGTTTTGTTTTTTCTTAACTTCTGGTGAAATAATTTCTACTTGTACACTTGGTTAGTTAAAATACATTTGGAAAAAAAATCTTACAAAGCTTTCAGGAACCAGAAATACTGCATGGCTTTATAAACATATTGCTGTAACTTGAATAAATAAAAATTATTTGCATGCGATAATGAAGTACATCGACTCGCTAATCTCTCCTATGACATTTAAAATGGTTTGTTGCAACGTCGCAGGTAGAGCTGTGCTGGTTAACCTGACGGATGAATCGGCCTGTCTGGGTGCTTTCCCAGCAGCTCTGTTGGTATTTATCAAAGAATAAATACACACTTCAGACAGAATAAAGAATAAATACACGTCCCATGCAGCGCCATTTTTTCCCCTTTTCTAACCAATCTTTCACCTCTAGTTGAGGATAGAGGGTTCACCCTGTGGTCTCTGCATGTCTTCCGATGTTGCTGTAGAGTACGTTGCTATCAATGTTTCAGTACTTCACCAATGCAGCTGAATAAGCACTTCACATCAGAAAGATTGCTCGAGACATTTAAGGTGAGGAAGCATTTTGAGGAAACGGAAGATATTTCATCATCTAATTCAGTTTTCCACTTCTCTAGCCACAGGCATTCTGCTTGTTTTATCTTCCACAAAATTAGAGATTCTTTATGGCAATTTGATTACCAAGTAGCAACCTGCCACAATACTGTTCATCCTTTCAGTTACACAGTTACTTTAATGCAGCTTTAGATTTGTATCACTTCTTAAAGTTGTGTCTATTCAAAAAGTTTTTGATTAAGAAGTGATTTTTTTGTTTTCCTCTCACAAACCTGATTGTTTTTTTTTTTGTTTTTTTTGGCGGGGGGTTCTCTATATTGTGTGACCCTGATGAGAGCAAGGAAATTGACTGAAAATAACTCCAGCTTTGGTGCACTCATGATTTTTTTTTTGCATTTGAAAGTGATTATGTTTCAGCACATTTTCTGTCCATTGGATAATCCCATTTTGGCACAGTTCCTCATATCCCAGGCATTCTGTTTCAGCATTGTTGCCAGCACACCCCAACCAACAAATGGGAATCTTAAACTCCCTGACCTAAATTCAAATAAATATGCATGGATATGTAGTTCTCCTTCAGAGGATGCAAGTTTTATTAGATATAATTGAAAGGAAGCTTCATTTGTGGGTCCGAATGGGAATATTCCCTCTGAATGTGGAAATGTTAACAGGTAGAGGACGAGGTTTGTTCAGCTTTGCTCTGCAGTCCTTATGCTGCTGCTGAGTTCTTTTCAAAGTGTGGACTGTTTGCCTCTCCAGGAGGGTGATGGCAATCTGGCTGCCTGTTTATTTAGTCACTCAGAATAACTATATCCTTGAGTAATCAGCTACTACTTTGATTTGCATTAAGTGAAATGTACTACTGTTTTTGATTTTTTTTTTTGTTTTTTTTTTTTGGGCGGGGTGGGGGCATAGCGGCCTTATCTGTCCAATCAACAATGTCGCTTTTGTCGTTCTACTTTTCCAGTTGCCCTCTCTGTCATCAGACTGTGTCGTTTTAGCAGCTTTATGAATTAATCTGCAACATTGAGCTCGTATTCCTCAGGGATTAGTTGCTTGGCAGAGCCGTTCTACTTCTGATCAATAAGAATAAAGCGAGCTAAAATACAAATTTTTTAGTTTAATTATGTATCTGTGTTCCTTTCTCCCTCCCCTTTATAACGTTTCCATGCCAGTGGCTGTTTTCTGCTTAAAAATAGATTTATTTGTGCTCTCTATTTAGGTGGCCAACCTGGCGTGCTCCATTTCCAACAATGAAGAGGGAGTGAAGCTGGTCCGCATGGCAGCCTCTCAACTGGAAGCTCTGTGCCCCCAGGTAACGAGGTGTTTTGTAGTTATCATTTATCCAGTGCAGTGATTGTGCTCATCTCTTACAGCTTACTCCATTTGTCTTGGTGTACTTGCATTGTATGTTTCAAATGGATTTTTTTTTAGGGCAATATAAATATCTGATTTTCCATTTCTGTGTTCAGTTTGATGGAAATGATGGGTACACTGTTTTTTTTTTGTTTTGTTTTGTTTTTGTCAGTGTGATGTATGAGGTTCTCGCAGCAGAATAACGTTGCTTAAAAATAAGGGTTTTTGTATAAACATTTAATAAAATTTCTTAACCTTAGATATTTGAATTAAACTGAAATAATACATATTGCTGCTTACATTATCAAGTTATAATTATGTTGCAACGTGTTTGTTTTTATAGACTTAAGTGGAAATATAGAATTACCATTTGCTCATTAGCTCAAGTGTCTTTAGCACAAACTTATTGCTCATTGTAAAATACAAGGTTAACGAGCTTTCGGTTGGTTAGTTGAGCTGTCTGCTGCTGACTGTTTTACAGACATGCCATTCATAGCTTGTCAGGTTTAGTTTTAAAATGTTACCTTTTTAAGAGTGATATGTGCATCTACTTAAGTTTTCACCCCATGACTTCCTATTTGAGTAGCTGACAGTGTAGCAACACGTGAGGGAGGGGCAGCCCTTTGTTATTTTACTCTCCACACAGCTGAAGAAAGCGCCTCACTCTGTTCCCTTCTCTAGCATTTCACTAAAAATAATTTATATCTATGGACAGAATAACTGGGCCACTTCTGGGGTCTGAATTTTATTGTTTTTATGCCATAAGATTCTCATTCCTTTGATTAGCTTATGTCCTTCAAAAATACTTGAATCTGTAAATTGCAAATTTAACATATTATCTTAAAATAAAATAAAAAAGGGGATATATTTAAGAACTCATAGAATACATAAACACATTACTGTAGATAACACACGCTATTTTTCCAGCAAAGTGGCTTTTTTGGGGTTTTTTCACCTTGCTATGCTAATCACTGTTTCATTATTTATTCATAGGAGACGTTTAACCTCGGTTCAGTCTGGTGCCACTGGACTTTTTGAGCTTAAATCCACAGATGTACTGTCCCATCTTTCAAAACCTGCCGCTCATAGTTCAGCTCCCCCCTGTCCTTGAAACCCCTCATCACTCTGAGGGATGAATTTGCCTCTTGATAGAATCTGAACATTGAGGGGGGAGGGCTTTGTGCAATCAGCGTATGCTAATGTTGTGGCTGAGGGCTATAGTGTAATTGGGCTTTAATGGTTGTAATTTGGCGATTACAGGTGATTAATGCAGCACTAGCCCTCGCTGCCAAGCCCAACAGTAAGGTGGCCCAGGACAATATGGATGTGTTCAAGGATCAGTGGGAAAAGCAGGTTCGTGTCCTCACCGACGCCGTTGATGACATAACATCGATTGACGACTTCCTGTCTGTGTCTGGTAAGTGACAATTACAGTCATATTGACACAAAACTGAAAAATACAGTTCTGAATGGTTAAAAACTGATTTTTACTAGAATATATGTGTATATTCTACTACAATAAAATAAAATGTACACCTCAGTTTGTATCAAAATTGGACAAAATGAGGAATACATCAGAAGATGTGTAATTATGTTGTTTTCTCTGGAAGATGCGAGCCAGGTCTTATTGGGCTGAACCTGAAGCGTCATTAGAACGACATCTAACATCGACATCCTGCGCCGTCAGGGCACACAAATGGTTTGTCACGCGTGCCCTGTGAGCGTTCTCATTAAGCATTAAGTAGAGTGATTTCACTCACCTCCACCCAAGGACAGGCAGCAATTTACACAGTGGACATTTACATTTTACAGGCGTCCCATTGATAAGCAGTCAAAGAATTAGTCTTTTACCCTTTTCAATAAGCTTCGTTATGCCGTTGTAAACTCAGAATTTATCCAACCTGCAGTAAAACGTTTCATTTCCATCTTCTCATCTCATCAGTGCATATTTTTGAATCGTCTCTCTGCAGAGTATTAACATTGGAAATAAAACATGTTCTCGTATCTGAATGTTCTCAGAGAACCACATCCTGGAGGACGTGAATAAGTGTGTCATTGCCCTTCAAGAGAAGGATGTTGATGGTTTGGATCGCACAGCTGGGGCTATCCGAGGCCGGGCTGCCAGGGTTGTCCACGTCGTCACCTCTGAAATGGACAACTACGAACCCGGAGTCTACACAGAGAAGGTTCTGGAGGCTACCAAGCTCCTCACTGACTCAGGTGAAATAAAAAAAATATGTTGATGTCTTAAAGAAAGGTAACCAACTAGAATTTTAGCTATTCTTACCTTTTTTTTTTTTTTTTACTAATTCCTTTATTAAGTTAATGAATACAAAAAAAATAAATAAATCTCAACAGATCTGTAGTTTACTTTCTGCTTAAATTTTGAAGAAATTTACCTCCTAGGTTAGATAGGGTTAAAGTGATGGAAAAGGTAAAATATCCCTTTAAGAGGGACATACATGACAGAAAAATTTGAACTTTATTTTTTAGGGTTTTTTTTAGTTGCTATCTTTCTGATGCTTTTCATCTTTGATGCAGAGCTTCGTCGGACTATCTTTCACTCAATTCCAGTGTATTGAAAGATTAAATGCTATCTAGAACTGACTTTTCAAACAAAAATATTCTTATGTGGAAAGTGCATTTATTTTTTTCCAGTCATCCCACTGCTCGGTCTTCCCACATTGGGTAATTCATCCTGTGACTCACCATCTGTACAGCAGTTGCTATTCAGTTGTCAGAGAGAATTGAATAACTTAGCACAAGTTGGATCATAGAAGTCATTTTGTCCAAATAATGTGCTATATCATTAGTCAGCCAGCATGTATCTGTTAGCTTCCATCACTAGCAAGCTAATGTGACAGAAAGATTTTTCGGTTGTCAGATTTGGAAACGGCTCGTCCCCCTTGAGGGTGGGCCCATTAGCAGTCATAAAATGCAGACAGATTTTCTTCTGAGGACTTCAAACAAGCCGAATCAAGGTGTTGAGCTTTTTATTCTCATTACACTCAGGCCTGGTGTTCCAGTTGCATACACTGAGGTTACTTTTCATGATTTTTAAAATGCTTTCTCAGTAGCGGGTGTTGTTCTTTCCTCTTTATAGAGATTAATTCATGCAATAACAATTGCAGTCGAATAGATGTGAGTGTTATATTTAAATGAGAACATGATTTAATTACCATATTTCACTTCGTAACTATTTCCAGTCGACATGCAGAAAGCTTAAAGATGGATTACATCAGTGCATTACTAAAAAGAAAAAAATAATTGCAGCAAGAAAATTCATCAAGTTGGCATTTTATTTTGAGGCAATTAAATGTTGCTGGCACTGGACTTCGAAGTTAATGTAAATTAATAAGATTTTCCTTTTAAAGTTAACAACACTGAAAATCTGATTCTTCTGTATACAGAAGCCTGCAGGCTGTAAGTGATTTGTAAGCTCAAAACAAAATCCTCTTTGTTGACGCTGCTGCGCTCCCCCCAACCCCCTTTCTACATTTGCATCCTGACATCCAAGCGCCTGCCATAAAGAAGCAGCTAAATCCTAAAAACTGAATTTGAAGCGATGCAAATATGAGGGAAAAAAAAGGCCCCGAGAGCAGTTTTTAAATTGTCACTGGGGCAAAATGCATGCCCGCTGGGGCAGCTTTGTGAAGTCTTCTGTTGAAAAAAACTCTTAATGCAAGATTAGATCTTTTCCTTTAAGCAGTCTCATGTATTTTGAATGCAGCCTTCTAGGGCAGTAAACTGTGAAATTCAACTCTCTAAATGTAGTTATCAAATCTTCAAGTCATTCAGATTTTAAGTCAGTTGACAGTTTCATCATGTTAGATTTTTGATCTGAGATAAAATATAATTTAAGAAACACTGTGGATCCCTGCCTAATGTTTTTTTGTTTCTTTTTGTTCTGTGTACTTTATTTTATTAGACTTCTGGATTATGCAGCATATTTTTTATTTTATTTTTTTGTAACAGTTGAGTTATTTTGGTGGAAAACATGTCCGTTGACAGTCCATTCTTCTTTCCTCCTTCCCCTCCTTGCCTCAGTCATGCCACGCTTCACAGAACAAGTAGAGTCTGCAGTGGAGGCCCTGAGTGCAGGTTCACAACCTGTAGATGAGAATGAGTTCATTGATGCGTCACGTCTGGTTTATGACGGCATCCGCGACATACGCAAGGCTGTTCTTATGATCAGAGTAAGTTCCACAATTTATTTATTTTCTTTTTTACTTTATGCTTCTTCCTTTTTCTTCTATCAATGAAGGGACTTGCTTACATTGTCATGCCTCTGGCTTTTATTCAAAATTTAAAGGTTCCTTATAGAGTAGATGGTAAGCACTTTTATTTCTGGCTTTCTTTTTCACATTTCTTTTGTTGGTTATTACAGAACATAATTTAATGTTCCAGCTGAAAAATAAAATGATAAATTAAAAAAAGAGGGATCCTAAAACTTGGTCCTTTCTCTGATATGTAGCTCAATTTCATTATTGGCTGTGACGGCAGCTGACAAAGGTTTTGATGTCATTGTCCTGTACATATTGATTCATCAGTAAATATTACTATCATGCTGTTATCCATTTCTGACTTTTTTAATCCCGCTGTAATGTCTCTTGTTTCTTGTAGTTCTAATGATGGTTTAGATGTGACCTTACTTTATTTAAATCCTATTTTATCCAGCTTATAGTTTTACGCATTAATTTAGTTTTGTCTATTGCTTCCTGTTTTTGAACATTGTTTTTCTCTTCATTACTTCCTAACTCTATTTTACGTTTCCTTTTTAGTCTTTCCCTTTGGTCTCTCTATTAAATTGCTTTCTTGAAAGAGGATTATATATTCCTTCTGACAGCTCTTTGTCTCGTCAATATGTCCTCCTAATCAGCCTATTTCAGTGTGTTTATAGGGCTGCAGGCACCAACTTAATTGCAGATCAATCAGTATAAATAAACCCCTGTAGCTTATTAACCTCAGAAATACAAATTAGAGTTTCTCCTCATTTTGTTGTGGTTGAATAATTCTCCCCCTCCCCTCCCCCCATATAATAAATGTAATTAATCGGAAGACCTTAAATTTTTTTTTTTGTCAGGAATTAAAATAACTTGACTAATTGCCAATATTTACTGTAAAACACAATCTTGCGTATTTTGTGGGGTTTGTTTTATGCCTTGTGCTATTTTTAGCACTGCAGGAGAAACTTTGTATGCAGTTTTCAGAAGCCAGAAATGAACTTTTCTCACGAAAGAGGCGACCTAATTGACCAGGCATGCAATCTGGTTTAGCAACAGCCTTTAGATGTGTGTGGGTTAATGGCTTTTGCCCGAGTAGAACCATAACTGAGACAGATGGTAGTGGGGAGCCATTGAAGCATTCCTTTACTGACTGACAATGAGCTGACTACAAAGCTCTACGCAGCCTTAAAAAGTGAAATGGTTAGTTATAGGGGAACTGGTGTAACTACTTAAGACTGTCACATATTATATGTTTTACACAATGACTGTGTGTAATTCAGAACCTTATTATGTATTAAATGATGCAAGTTGTGCAGGTTGGATGCATTTTGCTGTCCTTAACCAGCAGCACTTGAATCTTTTGAATTGGCTTCATTTGTCCACGTGGCGTTTTCTTCGCTGTCATTTAAGCTCTAAAACAGTTTATTGGTTTTCATCAATTATGCTGCTCAGACATGAACAAAAGGCAAATGAAAGCTGGCCTATTATGTATTTGCATTTGCATTATAATGAGCATCTGATTTAAGATGGACATTTTAATTAGCATTCCTTTGCTGTACTGCAGCGCATGGGAACCGTTCCTATCGGCCCCGGCTCCTCTCTTGTCATCCAGATTAAGCTATTAACACTGGCTTTATGGGCTTGGCTAAACACTACATGGAGGATCAGCGGGTGTGTGTGTGTGTGTGAATGTGTGAATGTGCATGTGTGTTAAAACTGACAGAGGGATTACTGGGGAAACACTTGCTAACTCATAATTTATCCAACTGATTCATTTTGCCATTAACTGCCAGCTTGGGACGGCGTGATGAGACAATTCGAACCTCCTCCATTATCTAAAATCTCCAGTTCCCCAGAGTGAACCAGGATTTCACCAGAACATCGGAAGGCTGAGCTTCGATGTTTCAATATTGCTTAATGCAGTATGTCTAGCACTATCTTTCCAGGGTTTTTGCGCAGTGTGGGATTTGGGCATTTTTCAGGTTTGAATAAGCATTGAAAAATAAAATGAGGTTTTGGAATATTTAGTGATTTAGTTATCTCATTCTCTAAAAGCTGTCTGTGGATCCTTCTGTCCAGAATGTATCTCCATTTGTTGACAGTTCTCTTAATTTTTCTTGCCGTTTGTTCCTCTTTTCTCATCATTCATTCATCATTTTACTCCACCAACCAGCCAGCGTTTCTCCTCTGCCATTCAACCACACGTCCACCATTCATCCATTTTCTCTTTTTGTCTGTCCATCTGTTCGTCTTTCCGCTCTTCTATAATCGTACATCATTCAGACTTATTCAGACTCCATTCCCTTTTTTCATTCTTAACTCTTCCTTTATTCAGATTTAAAGCATAACATATTTACTAACATCAGCTGTACAATTGTAGAAATAGCATAATATTGTAAATTTTACATCAGTTCTGATAAATTCTCATTTTTTGGTGGAGGTGCTTCAAACACCTTTGACCTTTAACATCTTGAGTGCTCACTTTTTGGATGTAAATATTGTTGTTTACTGTAACGCCAAAGAACCGACTGGTTATAATATAATATTGGTATGCAAAAAATGCTAATTCCTCATCCTTAAAATATAATAGCCAACAAATATTCTGAACAAATATTCTAAACAGCGATAATGTTGCAGTCACTGAAATTGAAATTGATTATGTATTTGCAACATACTGCACAACACTATTTACTTATTATTTTAAAATGGCTATATATATTCATTCATGGACATGGACGGTGTGTGGGAACTCTGATCTCAACTAGATTGTTCTTATTTGAAACACATTAGTCGCATAGCTAGACTGACATTCAGGGGCAAAGTTTACATGTAAAACGAGCCATATTTAGCTGTACAAAGATGTATGAAATTCTACAAATCAGCTTAAACTTCTCTAGAGGGTATGCCCACTCCTTCGAACAAACTCAGTCTCTTGTAAGCCCCTCACATGCTTAAATCAAAACAGACAAGCGTGTGGGTAGTGTTTTTTTTTTTTGTTTTTGCAATAGATGTGTCTTTAACCTCTAAGTGGTTCACAGACAGTCTGTTGGACATCCCTTGAATATATGAAAGGCAGATGGAACCCACTTCCCACCTACAGTGACATCTGAGAATATGCCTTGTAGACATGAGACTGACTCAGTCAGCCAGCTGCTGACAGCTAGACGCAGAGGGCAGCCGCCGTCGTTACCTCGTGATTTGTGCGGCGCATCGCAGCCCAAGGTGATTTAACCGGCTATGTCCTAAAATAAAAATCCGTGCAGCTCACCGAGGCTACGAGTACGATGTCACAAGAAGAAAAACAATGTGGGATTCTGTTGAACTGAGTTATTCATATCGACAACGGCACAAAGAGACGCAGCACTGGCCTGATTTCTGGCTTTGTCACAATACTGCCATGTGAAATCCCTTTCTTTCTTTTCTTAATGACTGTTCTTTTACACAGCATCTGGTCTTGCGTGCCTCACAGGTAATTTTTAAGATGAAAAGGAGCATTGCAGTGAAGACATAGGCTGCTATTAAATGTGATTAGGAGATTTTACAATGGAAGACTGTTAAATGTAAATTAACTGGAAAAATATCAATTTCAGCGTGCTTTATTAATATAATCCAACAGCAGGTTATTGTTGTGACTCTGTAGTAAAGTACCCGCCACACGTTATCATTTCTAAGCCGCCCACATTCACAGCTTATCAGCGATGCAGGCCACTGAGGATGGAAAGCGTGCCCAGCCGAACAGCATTGTCTGGACCCAGACATGCCTGAGAGTCGCCACTGCTTTGTATCTGAAACTATACCCATATTCCCTCGAGAACAAGACAATCTCTACAATTTCATAAAGGGCTATAAGGTTGTTCAGAGACTCTTTGCTATTTTTAGATACGAGGGCTCCAAATCCATTACAGTAGGGAGGACTGAGACAGTCGGATAAGCACAAATAGAGGCACAAGTGCGATAATGCACCTTATCTGCCCACATCATCTCCCCTCACCCCCCGCGCCACATCTCCAACAAATACTTTCCCTTGTTCGTCAATGTTATATTTTGCCTTAAGCGTAACCTATTGAGCTCAAATTCCTTTTGAATATTATTTACGAACAAAATGCCGCTCCTGGCTGGTTTTGTATTCATGGCACGGGACGAGGTGAAGGATCAGGAATGAAGTAGCACAATTCCACAAAAACTCAGTTCACGCTTCACAAATCTTTTTCTTTTTTCTTTTTTTTTTTTTTTCCCTCTTCAGATGGCAACGACAGATGGGCCTCAAAAGTGTTTGCTCCAATATGTTTCTTGCCTTCGTCTTACCTTCATTTTCCCACTAAAATGCACAGGCAGCACACTGCACTTGATTTACAAATTCATTTGGAGTTTACAGTGTATGTAGTGGGCTGTAGGGAAGGAGACATTTATCTGATGCTGCCCAGGCTGGCAGCTCCGAGGCATTTCTCACAGACAATAAGCAGGTTTATTATTTATTTGTCCTCACAATGCTGGAGCGTGCCAGTGTTATTTTATGTGCGTCTCTTAATTACAAACGGCTGTTTCTTACCATGTTCTGCTTTATGTCATTAAAGACTCCAGAAGAGCTGGATGACTCTGACTTTGAAACCGAAGATTTCGATTCCCGCAGCAAGACCAGTGTGCAGACGGAGGACGACCAGCTCATAAACGGCCAGAGTGCACGTGTAAGTCCAACCGTTTTCTTCTCTTATTTTTATGTAACACAAAATGGTGTCTAATTTTTCATGGAAGAGGAAAAAAATGTGATATTTTGTATATAGTATAAACGTGGCATCCCACCTGAGACCCTTTTGGTGCAGTCATAGCTTCTTGTCTTTTGGGGAATGCCTCCATCATGACTTTCTTTTAGCAAATCCTGTCAATTAGTTGTCGTGTCAACAGATTATCCTACCTGAGCTTTAGGTAACTAATTTCTTAGGTCAAGGGGTATGAATACTTTTGCAAGTCATTGTTGTTCTCATGAGGCATTAAAAATGCAGTGCAGGATGTCCGTATCCTAAAAAAAAAGAGTCTTAAATTCATGAATCTAAAAATCAAGGCCTTAAAATGTCTTAAAGTTTAAGTTCACCTTAAACACATTAATCATGAATCTTAAATTTTGGCGTGGCTGGACTATTTAATCTCATATTATCCGTTTATTTTTCTCATGGGACTTTTCTGTCAAGCCAAACGTTTGAGTCGCATTCAGACATCTCCGTTCTGTGACCCGAGGCAGTTAAGGTTACTACTAACAAGCTGCTAATAGCTAGGTAGCTGTTTTTGCATTTATCATGGGTAAATGCAAATTTATCGCCTGTTGGCTGGACAAATTTTGTTTTCGCCACTGGCTCACTTCTGTTGCTGACCTGTATGATGCTACATATATTTTAAAAAGCCTTGGCACTTTTACTATATAAAGCATGCTAATATACATATAAATGTTAAATTTAATTCATAATTAACGTCAGAAAATCTTTACAGTGGGTGAAACCCTACAGTAAGTGAAAGTATTGCTATAGTTTCCTTATTTAAAGCTATCTTACTGATGGATCGAGGGAACAGAACGGTTAAAACAAAGATGGATTTAAATCTGATTGAATATTGACCTACAAGGTTGTCATGTTTCAGTTCAATAACAACCTCCAATTTGAATTAATTATGCACGTAGTCTTAGAACAAAGTAGAAAAATAAATCATGGATTTTTATAAAACCTGAAAAAAAAAATATATATATATATATATATATATATATATATATATATATATATATATATATATATATATATATATATATAATCTATTTTTTTTAAAAGGTTGAATGTATGATGATTTGCAGCAAACTTTTTATGCTAAGTCTGTCTTAGCAATTATCAAACACCCCGCCCCCATACTTACTGATAATGGGTGGTGCACAGTTGGCTTTGGCACCACGGTGGCTAATGTGACCAAAAGATTTGCAAAAACTCCTCTTGTGGAGCTCTGCCACAGATCTGGATCTCATTTGTCCTTTTGTTGCCGCTCATAAATCTGTGTTTATACTCCCCGACTTGATAGTTACAGTCTCTCAGGGAATCATAGATTTTTCTAGGGGAGTATTTTAATAGATAAAATAATTTATCTAATCTGTAAAGTACTGAACAAACCTACTGAAGCACTGATCTGATGTTTATGCCTGTGTCCCTTTGCATCTAGTAATCACGCCTGTACTGCACTAGATTTACCAGCATTGCCAAGCTGAATGTGGGTGCTCTGCAGTCTACTTTAATTCACTTTAAATTCCACCTCAGCTGTACATTTGGAAGCCAATAGCATTAATAATTTAAAGAAGAGAGCTATAACTTAATCTTAGAAATCCGCTGGGGCAGAATGATCCATTGGTACCGATTCAAGCAATTTGTTTTGATCACCAAAGATTATCTGACTGTTTTGTTTGGAGGGATCTTTTCATTTTTGCACCGCCAACTTGCTTTATTCAATCTTACCTGGCTCCGGAGAGACGGAGCCATTTTACCAGCAATAGAATAAAAAACTCTTGCGATGATATTCGATTTCCTCCTCTTAAGTGTCTGCCTACCTCAGCCTGACAGGATCATTGGCTGAATGTCTGATTAGCTGTTTGGGAGCTGCCTTTTTATCTGCCTACTCCAACAGGATGCATAGACGCGTCTGTGAGCTGATTTGCACTAGATGTCGAGGACTGCTAATCAAATAGAATAAGCTGTGCGTTATAGATGTGAATCAAATCCAATCTTTAGCTGGAGCCTTTACCCCCCCTTACACCTTTTTCTGTGCACAGCACTGCATGTATTATTTGCAAAGCGATACCAGGTCGAAGTCTAACCCAGTAAACTTCTTCCGCTCCTCTTTCTGCAGGCCATCATGGCTCAGTTGCCTCAGGAGCAGAAGGCAAAGATTGCCGAGCAGGTGGCTAGCTTCCAGGAGGAGAAGAGCAAGCTGGATGCTGAGGTGTCCAAATGGGATGACAGCGGCAATGACATCATTGTGCTGGCTAAGCAGATGTGCATGATCATGATGGAGATGACAGACTTCACCAGGTGAGATGGAACAATAATAAATGAACTAAAAATGTCACAGCACATTTTAAAAATATCTCTGATCAGATTGTCGTTTTTTTTTTTTTTTTTTTTTTTTTGTCCTTTTCCATTTTCAATCCAAACATTTTGTCATATGAAGTCACTCACATTAATACTTCTATAGTTTCTTTCCTATTCAGTCAACATGTCATCACATCACAAGCTTAACTTAAGTCTGTGTCAAATACAGTCCCTCAGTGAGCCTACGTCTGTTCACCAACATTTGTTCATATTTGAACAATGCTTCATATGGAGTTTAACTCTGCTGTTCGTGCCGCACAGCTCTCCATTTTACTTAAGCAGTGGGGTAGCGAGGATTTCTTCTTTATTATTTTTCCATCCTCTCTTAATCTTAATATGCAGAACCATAAGCAGAGCATCAAATCTGGCTGGCCCCTGTTACATAAATAAGCTGCAGTGTGTGTGCAGTGGGAAGAAAAACGAAATGGACAGTCTTCCTCGGAAGAGCCGCTGAAGGCCAAATTCACACTGATGTGTTGACATATATATATATATATATATATATATATATATATATATATATATATATATATATATATATATATATATATGTTTTTTTGTTTTCTCTGCGGTACGTTGAGTGGAGTGTCGCACATAGTTACTAATTAGAAATGAAAAAATGGGATGAGTACTTGGGTTTCAGTTTTAGCATTAACATGTATTTTTAATCTAAAGTTTTATATCCAGCCCTTTGTAGGCATTGATTGTGTAAGTGTTGGAACCTGCAGGCATCATTAAAGATGAGTTTTCCCTCATCTCATTGCTCTACCACTTCGTTTCTTGTCTTTAGTGACTTCTCGGGGCTTTCTGCCTTTACTTTCGTCTACCTCGCAACATTTTCGCCCACACTAGTTGAGAATAGGTGCCTTAGCCACTGCTCAGTATTTTTCCTCTATCTGTTTTTGTATATATACGTTTTGAGTCGCTGTCTATCTGTAGTGCAAAGAGCCCACCAGTCAGCTGTGCTGAATTTGAGCTGGCAGTGTCTCAGTGCGCTACAGGATTCACCCAGCTGCTTCTGTCACATTGTCAGCACACACTAGCTACCAGTTGTCATTGGGAGTCAAACATGCCCTTGTCACGACTTTTTATTTATTTTTTTTATGTGATTTGCAGATATTTTGCCTCTGTTTTGCTTCTATTATTTTTGTAGAGAGACATCTTTTGTTTTGTAATAAGTGCTGCACCAGAGTTCACATTCAAACAGTTGGATATTCATTATGCAGTTGACTGGTTTTATGCATCTGTTCTAAAAGGCCTTGTTGATTTGGTTTAGCAGGGCATTACAGTGAGTGTGTAACAGTGGTGAGATTTCTCACATTTTGTTTTGTTAGAACCACAAACCTCAGTGTATTTTATGAGGATGTTATGTGAAAGAGAAGCCGTTTTCACAACAGGAGACCAAAATGCACTACTTTGTCTTGCTAACATTCGCTTTGCCCTCTACATGGCTTTAGGCAACTTTAGATGATAGTTTTCTATGGTTTCGGTTAGTAGGAGCTTTCTTCTTGCATCTTGTTTCTAAAGACTAGATTAGTTGAATGCAGGCTACTAGTTGCTATGTTGACCTGTTAGTCTCAGTCGTTCCTCCAGTGTTGGTCTCTTGACAGCTTCTCTCACTACATCCCTCTTCCAGCCTCCAGTGTGTCTATCTAGTTAGCTTTTTTCCATGGTTTTTCTATTTTTGGATGGTTTAAACTCAGCTTCAATAGTTGCAGGTTTAGGTTTGATAACCTAAACAAACCTGCTTTAAATTCCTCCACAATTACTCCCTTCTATATGTTGTATCCTTCAATTTTAAAGATGCCATTTGCTCACTATTTTTCTTTCATAGAACAGCTTGGGCTAGAATTAGAATGACAGTATTATACAGCTGGTCTCAATTTACTAATTAAGTGACTCCTGAAAGAAGACATTTCCGTACATTTTATTTAGAGACATCAACGTAAAGGGGCCTGAGTACAATTTTCAGATTGTACTTTCAGATCGATTTTCATTCGACTTCATAATGTGGAACAAACGGTGAAATGTTTAAGGAATGAACACTTTTAGAAGGCACCGCATATTGAATGTTTGGTGGCATTTATATCTTAAAATGTTTTAAAATACATATGTTATAGAGTTACAAATGCTGACAATTGTGATGACTATCTTGCTTATGAAATGTTCCCTCTGCTCTCTAGAAGCTTCAGCATCTCGGCCACTAAAAGTGTAAATCAGGTTTCTCTGGCAAGGGCAGTGATAGTCCACCGGTGTAAAGGCTCTTGAAGAATAGCATCCAGCTAAAAATAGCATCCAAACGCTCCTTTGCAGATGCAGTGTTACACACACGAATATCGCGATGACAATTGCAATTTGATATGTTATGCATCTTTACTAGAAACTACTGTTGCGTTCACATGAAGAAGGCATGAAAGTGGCTTAAATGCATTTTTTCACTGAATGTGTTTGCATAACTTTTGGCTTTTAGAAATGTGAGTGAATCACTCTGGACATTTTGTTGCAGACGTGTGAGTCACATTGGTAATGATGTAATGTCGTCTCTTTATCCCCGTCTTCTGAATGGGTCAAAGAGCCTGTCGCGCCGACTAAATATGTAAAATAGTGAAACATGGCAGAGCAGTTTGAAATGTTAACAGCCAGTGACCCGAAAGGTTGTGCAGAACCCTGCAGATTTTATTTGCTGCTCAATCTTTCAAAGGAGTAAGGATAAAAGTATTGCAACCTTTTACTACTAAATGGTTGGATGGATTCAGATATGAGGTTATTGATTGCCTTGACATTTTATTTTTTATTTTTTTTATACTGCATGAATACCGCCTCTCCCACGTTGTAAAGCTACTGTTCAAAGCATCCCCCAAGAATTCAAAAAAGAAAATTCAAATGCACATGATTTAGGATTTATTCATTTTGCATACTGTAGAACTTTTGTCTAGGATAACAGAAAGCATCTCCACTGAAAATAAATTAAAAAATATGATTTTACAATGAGTTTATTAAGTTGGACAGGTTGATCCAAAGCAGGTATTACTTTCCGCGCAAGCCTCATGTGCTGTACTCACATTATTAAACTCATCCTCCTCCGTAGTCCTGATTATCTTGACATCTAATCAGCAGTTCAGCACCGATAATAGCCTGGATAAATCACTGAGCTGTCAAAAAGTTCTCTCTTCATGGTTTTATTTACAACATTTAGCTGCAGGACTTGTTTTTTGGCAAATGAAGTGGAGAAAACTTAATTTTCAGAGCTGTGCTTGAACACTAACCCGCTATCAGAATTTGTACCATGTATTGCCTTTTTTTTTAAACAGTGCAGCACATTTTCCAAGGATTTCATTATTTTTCCACCTTCATAGCAATTTTTTTGTTTTCTGACACTTTGAGCAACAATGTTTTCTGCTGGACTTCTACACACATTGCATTACGTTTGGAACCTCTTATAATGTGTTTCCACTGTGGAGGCATTTTGTTTGACACTGAGAGTGTAACTCCTGCAGATTAACCCCCCAGCATGTAGAAGTGAGGTTTTAGCTTTGTAATTAAAGCCAGTTTTCCTTTATTCTTTTAGCAGGAAAACTACAACAATAATTCTCTAACAGTGATAACGCTTTATAAATTACTGTAGTCAAACCAAACCTAATGGAAACTTTAAGCAAATTTCGGAGATAAAGACTTCTGTTTTTATTCACTTTTTGAGGAGAAAAGAAAATTCGTCCTGCTGTTCTTCCATTACAGCCTGATTATTTCACAGCATTTAAAACAATTTCATCCTTGAGTTTTGGAAACTAGAATGTTGTGATTTTTAGGTAAATATTTGATATGTAGATAATATACGTGTGATAATATAACTATATAACTATTTCTATATTCAAAAATGTTCAACCCATCTTTGTGTCAATCTTTAGTCACTGAATTTTCATGGAAAGGCTGTTTAAATCTTCAACATGTATGTTTCTCAAACTCTAAGCTCCCAGGCTGATTACAGTGTAATTAACCAAAAGGAAATGAAGTAAAAAAGGAGAAACT
Source organism: Poecilia mexicana (assembly GCF_051168715.1). Lineage (NCBI taxonomy): Eukaryota > Metazoa > Chordata > Actinopteri > Cyprinodontiformes > Poeciliidae > Poecilia > Poecilia mexicana. The sequence continues at coordinate 24,916,448 of NW_028263379.1, forward strand.
ACATGGATGAAAAAGATGCCGTCACAGCAATGCTTGCATTACTACATTACTACTTTACCACAAATCTTCACCGTTTGTCCAAAGTAAATCCATAAAGTACAGCGTTTCAACTCTACTGCTCTGATTCAGTCTTGATTTTAACCAAAATACAATCGATATCTTCACAAACTTACTGCAGCTGATACGCAGCCGCCTTTTTTGTTACTTTGCAATGACGCTCCTAATTGAGGGTAAAACTTGCAGTTCAGTGTTTAACACACATTTCTGTTGTTTCCACCCAGACCCACAAACAAAGCTTGTCTTAGAGAGCACACACACATAGCCAGCTAATCTATCCATACATTACGCCTTCGCAGGGAAGGTCAGTAGCCAGTGAATTCAGCCTATGCCCGGATTATTGTCCTTTGAACCTTGAGATGGTGTGAAGCTCCTCCAAGGTTGATGTATGAGGTAATTGACCTCTCCTGACAAATTTGCAGAGTGTGAGAGGAGTTCATGTCGACTTCAGCAATGCTTGTGGCTGCATGGCAGCGTTCATGAATAAGACATTTTGTCGTCTTGGGTACATGTAACATGTCCAGCAGCCACATTGCACACACCTGGAGGAGCTCTAATTATACTTTGCTCTTATCTGCACATTCTGAAACGTACCACCTGTAAAGAGTTTGTCTTGTTTTTGAGACCTGTTTATTTTCCTAGCTTGGTAGAAACAAATCCCTAAGAATAAGTCACTGGTTGTATATAAAGATGATAAAAAAAAAAGGGGGACACTACTGGTCAGAGATAAATCAGTTGTGACTTTTCCTTTATGTTGTACTTTTTTGAGAACAAACCACAATAGTGTGCTATCAGCTGCCTTTTTGCCTGTATGCGTTTTTTTTTTTCCCCCCGCTTCCCAAAGCATCACAATGCTTTCAGCTCCGTCTCCAGGGGTTGTCTCGTCCCTGGAGGACTTCCAGTATGTGCTCTGACGCATGGCCTTTCCCACTAGGACCCTGGCTTGTTCAACATCAGAGCAGCAGAGGGAGAACAAGAGAAGGAAGGTTTGGAGACGGGAGGAAAGGATGGAGGAAGTGAGAGAACAGAAAACATAATTCCATCTGTTCTGGGCTGGACGGCTCTTCTTTTTTTTTTTTAGCCTGGAGAGAACAGCTTTGAATCCAATTTGTCTCTCTTGCCAACTGTGTCCCAAAGTCCCTTGAGGGGTACCGAAAAAAGGCAAATAGCTGACGAGCTTTTACAGTGGGTCAGGTCAGAGCTGGATTGACCTGTGTTGGGATGGACTTTGCGTTTCAATAGGGGCAAGGATTGATATTGTATATTGGGTCATTTAACAAAAATAAATACACAAATGAACTCTTTTTTTTTTTTTTAATCCACATTTTTAAATTGCATTTATTTACTTGTATAACCTTGAAAAAGTTTGTAGTCGAGCATTTTTGATAGTTTTCTCTGATCATTGCGATGCCAAGGATGCATCCATGTTTAATATGTGTAATCATTGTGCTCAGTTATGAATTTTTATACCTCAAGCTTTTACCTGCACAATCCCCAGAGTTTACGACATGCTACTGCTTCAGAGGGAAAACAACTCTGTTAAAGAAGCAGGGGCTCCATTACAGAGATTTTACTGCTGCATTACACTGACTCCAGTAGAGGAAAAAAAATGTTGACTGATGTTTCCATCTTCTATCTTCAGGGGGAAGGGGCCACTGAAAAATACATCTGATGTCATCAAAGCTGCCAAGAAAATTGCAGAAGCGGGAACCAAAATGGACAAACTGGGACGCAGCATCGCCGACCTTGTAAGTGAAAATGAACCCATAAAGGCGAGGGGTGATGTAAGCTACACCTTTGTGCAGCCCACCCCTGTAAACTCCTGCAGTAAGATGTGTTCAGTCTCAACCCTTTTATTTCTGAAAGGTATGCATGTGCTTCTGGGTATGGTCATTTTTTTCCCCCATTTTATTCTTTTGTCACTCATTTTGAACATGTTTTGTTCTGAAATTGTGGTTTTTGAGGCTGAGTTTGAACACTCTCTTTGAAGCTTTCTGTGCTACCTGTGTTTGTCTGCTCTGAGTTCTTCTAGATCTACATAGATATTTGTTAAGTGTTTTGGATTTATCTAAAATTAAAAAACTCTACTCTCGCGATTGTAGGTGTTTTAAGATACTGTTTAAATTGCTCCCAGCTGTAACAAATAACATACATTTGTTTGTAGTGTTGCCTTGGTAGTTCGGCAGCAAAGATTGAAATTAGCAGTGTTAAAGTGTTTTTGTACATGATAGTACTTGAGATTTATTTGAGGTTTCCACATCTTACATTTACTGTTCTTGTAAATCCTCTGAATTTATAACATCCGCAACTTACCTCAGAAACTGTTGCTCTTGACATGGAGCATATGTATTCAACTAACTGAATTTGCGTTAAACTGTTGGATAGTTGATGCATCTTTCAACTTACGGACAGTCTTACGTATTGCATCTGGGTCTGCAGTATGCATAAATTTTATTACTAAAAACATGAAAAACTTTAGTTTGCCACAGAACACAATTGCAACAGAGCTTGTCTGTTGGAAGGATGTTGTTTGCTTCTGTGGTCGAAATGGTACCAGCTGTGGGTTCTTCTAAAAACCACTTTTGTTCGGGAACGCTGTTGCCTCTGAAAGGACACAGTCTTCAGATGTCACAGATTTCGGCTCGGATAACAGTTGGCTCCGTCGGTCTCTCTTACTCTGGTTTGTTGACAACAGATGACATGTTGGCAAAAACCTAATAGCTTGAGGGCTGTCTATTGTGGAAAAGGTACTGCCATGGTAAAAACGGTACAGCTTCTTTCAATTTTAGGATTTCTCTTATCAGGGCAAAATAGAAATCACCATGTCCTTAAAATGTTTTCATCTAGGCGTTGGAAAAACGGCCGATTCCTCACGGTTTGGGCCAAGATAGACAAAATGGAAATTCTCTGTGGAAGATGAGACTCCTGCTGCTTCAGTAGGACTTAAGAAAGAAAAATAGAAAAGCAGTGCCGCTAATCAGATGTACTTGATTAACTAATCATCAGCAGGTGTAGCTACTTCTAGAAAAACAGGACTTTCTGCAGTTTCTGCTTTCGTGCACGTTGTTGTGTGTTTGCACAAAGGCCGGTCGAAAATGCATTACCAACGACCTTAGAGAAGCTGTTGTCGCTGCCCATCAATCGAGCAAGGGTTCTAAGTCTGTTTCCAGATGTCTTGAAGTCAATCATCCTACCATGAGAGAGATTATTCACAGCTGTAAAACATTTTAGACGGTTGTCAATCTTCCCAGGAGTGGACGTCCCAGCAAATTCACTCAAGGTCACCGTGCCAGTCTCAAATGACAAAACTACAAAAGCTTCATCTCGTACTCAGAGGCCTCACTTGTTAAAGTCCATGACAGTAGAACGAGGAGTAAAAAGAACTGCTGTGATGGGTTGAAGGATAAAGGCTTAAAAAAAAAAAAAAAAAGGAAAAATATATTGGTGCATCCAGGATTTGCTGAGTCGCATCTGAATCGATGACCTTTTGGGTGGATGAAATCCAAGCACAGCACCAAATCTCATTCCAGCTGTCAAGCATGGTGGTGGACAGTGATGATTTGAGCTTGTTTTGAAACCACAGACTTTAAACACTTGTCAGTCATCTATAAATTAGAGATACAAGGTGTTCTTGACTGGCAGCTAAAGATTTGTACAAATTGGTGATGTAGCATCAAATCTACAACGTATAATGGCTGAAAAAGGGAAAAGTCAGTGTACTACAATGATTAGTTCAAAGTCCAGATTAGGTTCATATGATGTGAAGAAGCTTTAAAGAGCTGGGCACAGATTTTCTGCAAACCACAATGTACTGAATCAACAAGCATGACGACTGAGGATTTCCTCCTAATGATGTAAAATACATCCAAACAAAACCACAGACGTGTAAAAAGACACTCTCTTTTTCTCTTGATTGTGTCTGTATTTTATATGTCAGGGTTACTTAAACAGATTTTCTTTACTTTTGTTTATGGAGAAACTTGCGAGAAGCAGTGGCGCTTATTACAATCTCTGTAGCTGCTTCATGAAAGGTTAAGTCTTTCCCTCCTGACTCGGTAATGACTTGCCTGGTTTCTAGTTGGAGCCCAACTATTGTATTCAGTGATTCCTTCACTAACTGGAAACATCTGCTTTTAAGGCTTCAGCCGAGTTCGCTTCCCTCATTGTCAGACATAATGAGCTGCTGGCCTCCTAGAACCCAGCACGTCTGATATTTTATTTAAGGTGCCCTCAGATCTTTAATATTAGAGAGTCACGTCTATCACAAAGTAGCAGTCCTACCTGTGGTGACCTAATTGCATTTGAATCAGCTGAATGGGGAATAAGCCGCCCTGGAAAGTCACTTTTTTTTTTTCTTTTTTTTTTATATGCCTCGCTGCAGCTTTTGAAGATGCACATTTGCTTTAATGAAAACAGTGTTATCCCCCAAAGAAAACAGATGGGCAACTGTGCAGTTGTGTATGTCGGTCCGTGCATGCCTGCATGAGAAGCTTCTGTTGACTGGCATTGGTTCTCTGTAGGCACATATGCATAGATGTATCAGATTTGGAGGAGTATTTACCCTTTTATCCTCCGCTATTTGTAGAAACTTGTTTCTGTCTTTTATGCATATCTGTGGTTGGTGTGTGTGTGTATACAGACATCCTTTTAAAAGTTTTGGGGGTTTGAAGCACTCAATGTATAAATAAATGAGGAGCTTTGGCTGTTGAAACAGATGTTGCAGCCAAGAGTAAGGACCCCTTCAGCCTCTGAACCCATCCAGCTGTCCCTCTTAGCCTTTCTATCTTGGCAAAGACCAGAAACACTAACGCACCAGGTGATTCTTAGCCCCTCCGACACGTCGACGACGACGCCTGGAGACTGTCGTGGGGGTAGAGGGAAAGAAAAGGCTTCAGACTGGAGAGGTGGAAAGAAGGGGGCAGTGCATTTTTTTTTGTGGAGAGAGAGGTACAACCCTCTGGAGAGATGAATCCATTAAGAGTGTTTCGCCTTTTAATTAGCAGCATAATTGCCAGGTGGCAGATTTTTTTTTTTTCTTTCTGATTTTATTTATTTATTTTTTTATAATGCTGGTGGTTTATATTTAGGGCCATACCTCCTAGCAAAACAGGAGATGCCACCAATCCATATGCACCAAAGCATGGCACACGTGGTGAGGGTCGGCATAGTCAAGCAGCAGCAGTAGTTAAGTGAATCTCTGCTAGGATGCACACAGACTGACAGAGTCAGAGGAGCAAAGGCAATGCTGGGACTGTTCATTAACCTAGGCATATTAATCACTTGCGTTCTGTGCCTCTGGCCTGCAGGGCCTGTGAGGGTTTGCTCCTCCTATAAAACACACTGGCAGATGGTCCCAGACTGATAGAACTACATCTCACCCCACCTTTCCTTTTTTTTTCTTTTTTAATAACACTGCCATGTAGGGTTATGATTTTAGAATATTGTCTTCTCCGTAAATGTGCAGGTGGACATGGTGTGGTTTGGACTTTTTTTTTTTTTTTTTTTTTTACACTGTTAAATATGTGCAATGGAGCCATATTAAATTTTAAAGAAATGAGCGTAGTGTAGAAATGAGCTGCAGGATTTAGGTCATTGCTGTACAAAGGTCTGCACTGCAGTTGATTAAGAATTTATGACCCTGCTCTGCAGGGAGCCTTATGAGGATTTCATCCGAGTTGCCTGGTAAACAAATAATGCTGCGTAATTGAGATTTATAATACAAAAGTGTTGTCCTCTGTGTAGCCTTTAAATTTTGGCAGATGGCCTTCTCCTCATATAAACACTTTAATAACAAAGAAACACCAGTGAGAAGGGGCTAGCATAGTCCTAGAATCAGGTCTCGTGTGTGCCATGGGAGTTTCATTCTCATGATGTATACTGACAACGCAGAGTGTACTTTTCCAATTTGCATTCAATCAGTAAAGATTTATGGTGATCCATAGTCTCTGTTGCTGGTCACAGTCTAATCCCAGGTCTGGCCCCAGACACTCTGCAGCAGACAGCTTGTAAATTACCTGCTGCTGCAAAGAGGTAAAATCGCCAAGAGAGTCCACAAATTCTCAGCTCAGCAGACCAAGGGTCAGTCGCAGGCTAACTGCAATTTATACTAATCTAGTGGAGCTCTTCTTTTCTCCGCTTGCTGATTTTTAGTACGTTCAGGAATTTTAAGAGCGTTGCTTTGTCGAAATTCGGACATTTTCATGTGTTGATGCATCGTTCTTTGTTTTAAATAATTATAGAGTAAAGTGTTTTGTTCCCCTTTGGTTTTATTTGTCTGCAGAGTAGTAATTTAGCTTTGACTTTACTAATCCTCAATTTTTAATCACACCACTTTCCCTTTAGCCTCATTGTTAAAGTAATGTGGCCTGTTGCAAATGCAATGGAAATGGCTCAGTCCAAATATGAAGCATTTTGAAAATGGATTTGGTGAAGATGGCAACACAACTGAGAACTGTTGAGCGACAACAGGCTGCTTTTCATAGCGGCTTTCAGCTTTTGTTGGCTCTGATGTCTCATCATCATCTCAACAATCCTCCTTAGACTTGTTAGGGGGTTTTGGTCAGAGGACTTTGTTGATCAGACGCAGTGATGGTTATTAAAGCAGGTAATGGGGCTCTTTAGTTGTCTGGATAGCTGGGAAATTCAATTAAAAAAATACTTAATTGATCCCAAAGGGAAATTAAATGTTATAACCCATTAAAATCAGCACTTTGAGTTTCATAAATGAATTTTACTTTTTGAATTAATATATGTAAATCAACTCTTTTGTTAATTTTTGGGTTGCACCTGCACACAGAAAATACAGTTTAACAAACATTTTTCAAACATTTATGTGCAACTGTTGTGAAATCGGCCATTTATGTGCGACTCTGTGTTGATTTTATTCGTGTTTTCAATAATATCGGTGCACGTTTCTCCTTATTCTGCCTTCTGTATTTTACCACCGTGCTGTTTATACTGGCTCTATTTTTATAGCTTTTAAATTCCAGTCTAGTAAGCATTTCTCATGAAACTGTATTTATCTTGAAGTGTCTTCAGGCCACTGCTTGGGATTGATCATCTCCTGTCACTGCTTAGCCATATCTTGAATCATAGTTCTTACCTAGAGAAATAAAATGGTCTCTTCAGTGCATTGCTTCTTTTATCTCCTCAAACTTTGTCTTCGATCTCAGACTGTTATTTCCAGAGGGAATAAGGATTGTTTATCTATGACATCTCTGCATTTCTGTAGACGCTGTAACATTTTAGCACCAGCTATTAGACGCAGGCTGAAGAGTCGTTTATGTAAGGTCTTATTGGATTAAGCTAAACTCTAAACAATAGCTGTAATTTAAGTTTAAAGGCCCAGGTGAGGTGGTGTGCATTGAGTTATAACTCGGGGATCCATTGGGTTATGGTGAAAATTTGTCTATAAACATCTTACTTGGTGAAATTAATATCTCGTGTCTTAAAATCCAAACGTCAGGTCCACTGTTAGAAATTAAGAATTTATTGTACAATAAAATGATATCATGTCAAACACTGGATGCAGATCTAACTAAATGCATAGAATGACTACATTTAGTGGGTGCAACATTTCTTTAATTGTTACACTTGGTTTTCTCTAATATGTTTAAGCTAAACAAAAAAAAAGGGTTTAAAAACACCCAATTAGTGCTTATTACAATTTGTACAATCTGTCCAAATGTTATTGCACTGAAGTTCTTGGGATTTAAACTAAGCTAAAAAGAGTTTAATCTTTCATCCATCAGATTCTAAATTTCTTATACAACTGTTGTGAAATCGGCCTTTGGCTGGATGGATTCTTGCCATTAATTTCATCCAGTTTCCACAATAAATCTCCAGTCAAAATGGGATTCAGACAGATTCAGGCCACACTGAGCTCTTTTCTTCTCTTCTTTTAATGCACCTTCCTTCCCTCAGCACGACTGTTCACTTAATCATCCTGAAAAATATCATTGTCAAGCCTGCTTTTGATTGATGGATTGAGAATTATCCAAGATGTCAATGTGCACCTGTGTACTTACAGACTCAACCATGACCGCGTCTCATCAAGGCCTTCATGCGGCGCACACAATCCTACATTGATGAGTTTGGAGACGTGCTTGTTGTCTGCAGGCAGTCGTCTTTGTTTAATTGTACCTAAACTAATCAGATGTCTTAGAGGAGAGACGCATCCGAAGCATGTAGGACATCAGGCCCCGAGGACCAGAGTCCTCTGGTCTCGATGCTTAGATTTCTGCCTGCATGTTTCTTTTTTTACACCCATCCAATGCCGAGCTTCAAAGTACAGACAAAATGTTATACAAGTCATCTTCTCAGAGGCGTTTCATAATGGTTTCCATTGTTTCCTCTGAAAAGCTCCCATGTTATGACTGTTTTCTGTCAATCAGAATCCCACAACAGCTTTTTCAGATCCACAAGGACTCTTATCTGCTGACTCATTTGCATATTCACACTTGTCATTATATGCTCTAGAAATGCAAATTACAATGCAATTTATATTTTTGCATCTACTTGATCTGATTTGTTTTTTTTAATTGAAAAGCATTAAATGTGCTTAATTATACTCTGGCATATTATTTATTTTTACAAATTAAGAACATTTAGCTATAAAGTATAAGTTGGTCTTGCCAGGGGGAACAGCTGAATTAACCTTCTTATTTTAGGGGTGTGATTACATATTTTTGCCAAGGGTTGTATATTTCTGGGCAGACCCAGACATAAACTGAAACTTGTCTTGTTGGCAGAAATCTAAAAGTGCGAGTTGTTCTAATTCATTTTGAAGTGAACAGGAATGAGGCATCAGCATTTTTTTTTTTATGCCTGTTCGCTGCAGGGACGATAATTTTTTCTTTTCACTTCAAAAGAATAATAAACCAGCAGGGATGTAATATAATAAGTAATTTGTTAGACATAGGTATTGTTGTTACTTGCACTTTTTAACCTGGTAAAACTTTAGGTGCCCCTATGATGGTAAAACCTCATGTAGTTTCAGGTCGTCATAAGCTGCTTCAATTGGTATTTGAAGATAACTTATATTGAAGTTATCTTCAAATATATATATATATATATATATATATATATATATATATATATATAATAGATTGTTACCTTCTCTGACATCAACTCTGCTTATTGTATTAAAATGTTGCCTGTTCACGACTGACTAGAAAAATTATTCTCAACGCTGCCCCTGTCATAATATAGCTACCAAAATAAAAATACTAATTGACAAAATTGCTATTGGCTGGTCAAACCTTTAGGATAATCGTCCATCATGGATCTGCAACAAATTCCAGATAAGTTCATCTCTACTTTTTTGAATGCTAACGCTTACAAGGTAGCGCTTAGTCATTTCCTCCTGCGATAGAAAGCGCTCACCTACTTGGATCTCCTTGCAGCGGCCTACATGCTCTCGCGGCATGCAGAAAGCGATAAGCAAACGCGCGAAAACACTTTTTGGGTTCACTACCCACGGCGCTCCCCACCAGGTTGCTGGCAGCGACACATTAGGATGCGGCCTTGTCAGTAAATATTGGAAACTGGCATTTCCTCTGGGTGATGCGTCCTGAAAGGTCAGCGCTGGTTGGCGGCGGCTCAGGCGCCCGGCGCGTCTCGCCTCTGTGTAATGGAATCCAGTGGAACTGCATGGCATTTCCATTGATGAGACCTGACCGTCCTGTTCATCATTTATACAGTGCCGTGTATAAAGAGGTTGTTACTTTATACACGGCACTGTCATGGGGTTTCCTTCAACATCCTGCTTTCTCTCTCTGGACTTTTTTTTTAGATTAATGAAACATTTCGAGTTTTTATTTTTTCATTTATTTATTTTTTTTGGACTCTGCTTAAAGTCGTTTCTGGACATTGGAGAGGAGACATGATAAATTGAAAGCATCAGTTTAACTGGATCCCTTTTAAGTATGAAGCCACTGATGTATCGCAGATTAATTTAGCATATCTAAATGGCGTTCAGCTACATTTTGACCTGACTTTACTTTTTATTTATTTATTTATTTTTTTAGAAGTGAGCACTAAGGACAAGAACTATACAGGAATCATTGACATTTCAACCTGCACTGCTGGCTCCTTTTTTTAGGTGGTGACTCACCTTTTCTATTAGTTTGCCTTGAAAAGAATTATGTGCTGAAGTCTCTCCTCCACCTCTTTCTGCTTTCTCATCTCTTTCTACAACTGGACACAAACACACTCAATGTAAGACCTAAGGGACTCTTTTTGTTGGGCTTCTGATAAAAAAAATAATTGCTGTGTGCAGTTGAAGTTCATGTCATTAAGTATTTTTTTTTTCTTTTACAAGTTTTACTGAAATTCAGTCTGAATCAAATTCAGCTTTTGTTACAGACTTAAGAAATGGTACACATGATCTGAGCCAGTGTGCTGACATTATTTGGCCTGTGAGTTAAGACGTTGCATACATGTTAATTTCCTGCCGAGCAGTCTTGTTATTTCAACATGACTGAAGATAGTTTAATCTCCATCTTGAACGATCAAAAGCGTTACGTTGCATTTTCTTCGCAAAAAACAATTTCCCCAGTTTCCCTCGGCCCTCTCGGTACGACCTCAGCTTTCGCATGTGACAGCGGGAGCGGCGTTCCAGAGTTTCCTGAGTGCTGAGGGAAGCCAGCAGCTGAAGCGAGTATGAGCACAAGTGATGCTTTCACAGTGCCCTGCTCTCTGCCGTCTGAACACTTCCCCGAGCCTTCATTAGCATGGCTGCTGCATTCAGCCTCATCGCAGGTCTTTGCATTTGCATCCGTGCCTCTGCGCGCGCACGTTTTTCGCGCACTTGCTGTCTCACTCTGACTTGAATGCCCCTCCCAACTTTAGTTGAATCCTCTTGTTCTTCTTTTTTTTTCTTCTCCCCCAGTCGGATTTCTCCCTTATTTACTCCTCCACACTGTTTTCCCTCTGGCTGACTCTTCATCCTTGTCTTTTCTCCTGATTTTTCTCTGGTTCTTTCTTGCTGTTTATAACCTTCCGTACTACCTCTCTTTTCACCAGTCCAGCAGCCATGTTTTGCTCCTCTCCTGTACCATGATCAACCCCTCCAGCTCTATTTCCCCTTGCCTTTTTTTTTTTTTTTGCATAGTTTCCTGTCATAAAAGTGGCAAGTCTCTTTTCTTAGCCTGCTCAATAATATTCAGAGTAATATTCTGTGGTGAGAACTTTGCAGATTAATAATTGAACTCTTCTGTGTTCTCTAATGCTCTGATTAGATGTGTGTGAATGAGCACTAATGCTGGCCTGGTAGTTCATAAATAAATGTATGTCGCGTGGTTTATATCTAGTAGTGAGTCCACCATATTCAGTGGAGCTCCACACTCCCACCAGGGATACCGATGCGCTCAGCAGGATTAGATGTGTCACACAAGTTGTAGTCTGTTTGAAGTTGTCCGAAAAACAAGATTCCTCCCATTTCCCTTTCCTCCCTTTCCATTATGGAAACATTTTATGTTGGTGCGCTTCTGTAAGGAGAGTAAATATACTGCTGTCCCGAGTACTTAGGCCTGTGAAAAATTCTCACAGCAGGTGTACCTTGTGTAAAAGTATCAAAGTTAAAGTGTTTACTTGAAATTTTAAAGCTAATGTAGAAATTGATCGGATGCTTAAGACTAGAAAGGAGCCATTATTTGTACTGTTGCAAAAACGGTTTAGTACATTACAGTTAAACTTTATCTATAATCATTTTTTTATACATGCTCTTAAGCAAAAATATAATATCCACAAATTTATGTTTTCAAATGTTCATTGCATTGAATATAACTTTTTGCCCTTGATGTCTTTATAAAGTAACACAAGTGTGACCGGCTGAAATTAGCTAGTGAACTAGCCAGGCTATCGGCCTTCTGTCTGCCAGCATCACTTGTATTCTATGAACTATACAGATATACCCTGTTTAAGGTAACGTTCAAAATGTTGGTGTGTCTGCACAGTGAACTGGGGCATGCACGGTTCCTGACCGTCATTTTCTTGTTTAGCTGTTTAAAAATGCTTAATTGTTCAGCACATGTATGCAGACTCGACGAGTCGATTGCGCGGCACTGATCTTCCCAGCTTCTGTTTTTCTCAACTTCAGGCAATTAAAAGATGGACTGCTGTTAAGTTCACCTTCTCGCAGCACTTTTGAGACACTTCTAAAGGATATTCCCCTCAGGGAGCCGAGTTCCTAAAAACACTGGCATTTAAGTCGGTATTTTCTTCTGGCCTTGTCACTCGCGTTGTCAGCCATGATCTTTTTTTTTTTTTTTTTTTTTTTTTTTTTGTAGCATCTAGTGTGTTTAGTAGATGTTGCGAAAAGCTGGCAGGCTGTGATCTGTACCGAAGTCTGTCTGTTGATCATTACTGATAAAGCATTTGTGACTCAGGTCATTCTGATCTGATCTAAAGCGCCAGGGCCCCCATCAAAGTGTTTACATCCTTCACTTGATGAGCAGCTAAGAAGAGTACTGTGGCCTAATTACTGTGCTGGCAGGGGGCTTGTTTAGCTAACCAGGAAAGGGATTGGAAACGGTGGAGCCCAAGTCTAATTACGACGAGATAAAATGATTCAAAGAGATTGCCAGTGCTAAATGAGATGCATTTACGGGGTTCTTCACATGCTGCCACTTTAAAGTGGATTTTATGATAATGTATTTCTTGAAGTTGATGTGGGGAGGTTCTGGCTGTAATTTAGTGACTGTGTTCACCTAGCCATCTTTTGACTATCTCTTCTCTGAAGCCGAAATTAGAGGCTTTTCAAACTTGGGGTTCATCTTATAAGGACTCCAAATGATTTTTGCCAGAAGTTTCAAACGCTTTCATTTCATTCACAAGTCCTTGTCCCCCACCTTTGCAAAAACGCCTCACTCATAATGCCTCTGCTGATCACCAACCAAACGGTGTGAAAATCATTGTCTGGCACAGCTTGAGCTTCCATGCCGGCCCTCTGTTACTCACAGATTTCATTTAGGTCTGGGACTTTGCTTTTTTTATGCCAATACTGCCCTCCATTTAGGATCGGCATCATACAACAAAGGAGGCTAGGATGGTGCAAATAATCAAAGTTTTATTTTGATTTTCAAACCAAACGATTTAAGAAAAAAAAATTGACAAATCAAATGACTTTGCCTCACGTCCTTTATGACTTTCCTCAATGCAGAAAAGAGTAATTTAATGTGGATGTGATCACAAACAAATCCCCTGGCCCCCAAAGCTTTTATAATTTTCCAATGAGATTCACAGAAAAAGAACAATTGATGGACCAACGTAGCTGAGGCGCCGTTTTCCTTCCCCTCCCTGTGGAAAAACTGACCAGAAAGCAGCTGAAATGCTAGTCCTTAAAAATTACGACATTAAAAAAAATGAAAATATTTAAAAAAGCTGTGGAGATTGTTTCTTGTAAATTTTAATCTGCACTCAAACGCAGATTAAAAACTAACTAAATTATTAGAAAGTCATCTCGGTACAGGCAGGAGGTGAACTAGCACTAGCATCCTCTTTATGCAGCTTTCTGTGCAAAGATCTTTAATACGTTCCGGGCATGTCTATTGGAGATGCATCTCCTTTGTATCTCCATACAAAGGAGATGGCTCCTTTGTAGCCATCTGTGCCAAAGGAGATATTTCTCCACACAAATAAAAAAGCAATGTGTGTTTTTAAGGAAAGTGTTTGAAAATATCAACTTTCTGAAACCTGCAGAAACAGCTTCTGTTATCATAAATCACAAAGACGGACAAGAATGAATGAACGAGGTGTCTGAATGTTTTTTGGTGAGTCAGTATAGGTCACAAGCTAATTGCAATGAACATTTGATACTGATTGTTATTTTACTTGTTTTCTTTTTGTGGGGCAGAGGGTTTATAAAAGTGTTAATATTTGCCTACAAACTGTTAAAATTGCATATAAATTATAATTAGACACTGTTGGGTGGAAAAATTGGCTAAACTGTAAAATATATAATTAAAAAAAATACAAGAAATTAATTAATTCATAATAAAACCAATTTATTTTGGTTTCCAAACTCAAGAAATAATGGTGGTAAATGGTAATTACAGCAGACTTTTTTTTTTTTTGCCCCATAACTAAGCAATAAGGCAAATAATACCAGTCTGACAAAGCCGAGTTCTTTCTCCAATACTTCATTCATATCTTCGCACCATTTTGCATTTTGCCTTCCAACAAACATGCAATCTTAAACTTTACCTGTTTGTTTTCTTTTCCCCGTCTACTGTAACAGAGACTTTAGCGGAACGCCCCCCGCCAGCAGCTGATTGACAGCACTTTTCGCCCAGTCGCACAATTTGCATTGTGCGCTAAGTGATCACACTGTAACCTCGTGAAGACGAGACAGCAGGTTGTGGGCGTGTGTTTGTCATTTTGGCTCCGAGCGCGCTCATAGTGTGGGTGTCTACCTGTCACACTGCTACTATCTTATCCTGATAAAGTGTGAGATGAATGAAAAAGTACACAGATATGCACATTAGTGTGTCTGCAACAAAAGCTACAAAGACTTTTTTTTTTCTCTCTCCCTCTCTACGTAAAACCAGTTCAAGACGTATAATTTTGACTCAGATGTGCAAATGTGTTTTTCCACATTACTTAACCGTGTTTTTGTTGTCTCTCCCGCAGTGTCCCGACTCTTCCTGCAAGCAGGACCTGCTCGCCTACCTGCAGCGCATCGCCTTGTACTGCCATCAGCTCAACATCTGCAGTAAAGTCAAGGCTGAAGTTCAGAACCTGGGAGGGGAGCTGGTCGTCTCTGGGGTGAGTCCAGCTTCTTCCTCTTTTTTTTTTTTTTTTTTTTTTTTTTTAAACCAAGCATAATTTTCTTTCATGCTGATGGACAAATTTTAATGAGTGCAGAAGAAGTCAGTGATGCCGTTTAAAAAAAAAAGACAAAAAAAAACCCAAAGTGACTGATAAAAACATTTCAACTTTCCATAGCAGACGGAACAGTCATTGTTTTTTCTGATGCTTCACAGTTGCTCACCTTGCAATTTGAGGCTTAAACAGATTTTTTTTTTTTTTACATGCATTTATTATTATTAAATTGAGTCACTGCTTACTTTCTGAAGCTTAATTTATTGCTAAAATCAATGACAAATTCTTAAAGACAAAGCCTGACAAAACAAGGGCTGATTCTTTTTCCACAAAAACGGCATAAATGTCTCAAACGCGCCCGGCTGCGTTCAACAAATGTTTTCTAACCTTTCCACCTTCCAGCTTAGCAACATTCAAAGCCTTTAAGCAATAATTAAGCACTTACTCTCCAGTTTAAAATGTCTACATTACTATACCTGAGTGAGCAGGGTGTCGTGATTTTTGCCCTTCTTCCTGAAGGAACACAGACGAGACTATTATTCCAGCATTTTTTAAGTGTCACTAGTGTCTCTGGAGCCGTTAAGCGAGCAGATTAAATTAGGGTGACCTTTTTAGATATTCTGAAACTCGCCAGACGCCAGGGATCCTCCGCTGCATACGTCTGAGTTTTAAGTTTTTGGCCCCAAAACCAGAAGACATTAAGAGGGAAGGCGAGTTACTTTTCAGTTTACACGAATTCAAATTGTGTGAAATTAAAAAGTACCGCGGCAGCCTTTCGTTTTCGCAGTTGCTTGACGCTAACAGCTTCTCTCTCCTCGATTTAGTTGGACAGCGCCATGTCCCTCATTCAGGCAGCCAAGAACCTGATGAACGCCGTGGTGTCCACCGTCAAGGCCTCCTACGTCGCCTCCACGAAGTACCAAAAGAACAAAAACATGGAGGCGCTCAACATGCCCGCCGTCTCCTGGAGAATGAAGGCTCCCGAGAAGAAGCCGCTGGTGAAGCGAGAGAAGCAGGACGACGGGCAGACCAACAAAGTCAAGAGATCTTCGCAGAAGAAGCACGTCAGCCCTGTGCAGGCTCTGAGCGAGTTCAAAGCCATGGATAGCATCTAGAGAACCCCCCCAGGAGGGAGAGCATCAGTATGTAACCCAAAAGTTTAGCATAGATTGAGCCTTTTATTGAGTCAAATCAATGAGCTGTCATTTGTTCGTCTTGGTTTGGCCCATTGTATTCCTCCACTGCCTCATTCCTAACTTTCAGATTTGCTTCAACCTGCAGCATTAACCGTCTGTTCTGTAGAAAGTGCAGTCAGAAGGGAAACCAACAGGACAGGACTTTTTTTTTTTTTTCCATGTATACGAGAAGAAAATGTGGATACAGAAAGTAATTCCGAGGGTTTTTTGTTTTTTTTATTGTTGTTTTTTGATCTTTTTTTTTTTTTTAAACATGTTTAAGTAAAACTATGGGGCTGTAAGGTTTTCCATTATGTGTTTGACAGACTGCAAATATCAGCTATGCAAAATTAGCTTCTCTCTTTTTTTTTTTTTTTCTCTCTTAAGCAGTAGCTGTTAATCTTAATAGTGAGATATTCAGTCGTTCGTCTTCCATAAAAAACCAGCTTCAGGCCATTTCTATATGTGCTTGCATTTATAAATCCTAAAATAATGTTCAGAAGCCACTAAACGCCTAATAACTTTAAACTTATCAGATTTGTGTCATTGCTTTAAAGTTTGAACAGTTAAATTTTGTTTCTTTATAAAACCCTCGTCTCAAATCCCGATCATTGTCGGCTGTTCTTTGTTTTATTTTACGACTTCATGTATTCAGACTGACACCACTGCTGCTCACTGTAGAGCTCTTTTTGTTTTTTTGTCTTTTTAAAGCTTCCCGAACTCCTGAGAGTTTTGGAAGAGCTCGGAGGGCTGCAGGATGAGCGGAGTGTGCGTCGGTACTTTGCAAAGCCAATGAGCTTCATTTACTAGTGAGACCAAACATCTCCACGTTCTGAATGGCTTCAGTTTAACGGGATCAATATTTTTCTACTTGCTGTGTAGAGTTTGCCTTTAAACTTCTCGTCCTTGAGCTTGAACACTAAAAATTTTATATCAGAATCTTTATAAAACCATAAATCCTTTTTTTTTCTCTCTCTCTCCAGATGATAGAGCTTTAAAATTAAATGTCTTTTTTTTTTTTTTAATTTGTAACGTGTGTTTTTGTTTGTTTGTTGTTTTTTTCTAACTAAAACCAGTGGGGTGGAGCTGTAAGGTGCGGAGGGGTCGTGCAGGTTTCTGCTCTTGAGCAGGTCGTTGGTCCGCAGCAGCGCTTTGAGATTCTGCTGCTCTCGCCTCGGAGACGGACCTTTGCTTTGCTGATAACATCTGAACTCCAGCCGGAGGGACATGTTGAGGTTACTGGACTCCGAAACGGAAAGAAAAATGTCAGTGGATTGTTTCCCCATCTTTTGCTCTGTTGTTTGGTTTGAGTCTTGAGTTGAAATAATTTGCTGTGGATTTTATTATTATTGAGAGCTGACCTATTAGTGCATACATTTCTTTATATTAATGTGCCTGATTTCTATCTTAAATAAACAAACTCGATCCAGTCGTCTGGTGTGCGTTCTTCTGTGCTGCACTCTTATTCTCATGCTTTTGGGTCATGCAATGCGTTTGTTGCCTTTCCCGGATTTTCTGATTTGTTGTTTTACATTTTACCATTTGGAAATTAAAAGCCATCTCAAGTAACTTTTCTCCCACCAACTATGCGCTGTTTCATAACAATGAATTATATATGAATATCTCCCAGTAGTCTTCGTTTCTGACTTGGGGGCAGTCTACAGCATGCTGTTTCAACATGTAGTCGGGACGCTCTGGTGCCATGGTTAATTTTCTCATCAAAAATGAGCCCGTTTTAACGGTAAGTGGCTCGTTTAGTGTTGCGCCGCTGACTCGTAGCGACCGCAGCGACGAGATTTGGAACAAAACGTTTCATTCTTGAAGCGTCGCGGCGACGTGATTGAGGAGGGACTCTGAGACGACGTCTTCGTACCGTCACAGATTTCTATCAGACTCTAGCTCGGCTTCTTTGTTTAAAAAAAAAAAATTCTAGCTTGTTTTAAATGGTTTTTAGATTTCTGTCAGGCCTTTTAGCATTCGAGAAGTTGCAGCCAATAAGACGGCATGTTGTCATACGACTGCAGAGTTCACATTACAATCGAACGATGTTCATCTCATGAAAATTAGGATTTCGTTCCGTTTGAAAACTGAAGCTTGAGTCGTTTCAATCAGCAAAACTCGATTGTGATTTTCTACATCAAGCGTTTATGATGATTAAGAAGCTGAGATTAAATTTTCTCAATTATTTTGCATAAAGTCTGAGACTGCATGACACTAGAAATATCATTTTAATTAAAATTGTGATGCTCATCAGTTCCGGTCAACACTTCTGTCTTTCTTTATCGTTACCAATGTCTCCAACGCTGCTTGGGTTTAGAACATCAGCTGCAAGTCGCCAACAGGTGGGGGGAAATAAAGATATTTGTTAAAACCGTCACCAGTGGCCAAATCACCATAAATTTTGCTGGGCGATAAATTGTTTTGAAGTAATATGTTGATAGTTAATAATGCAAATTTGCTCTCTGACTACTAAAATGTAATTTCGTCGAGAACACTCCACACTGGAACTGGAAGACATTTTTAAATATCCAAAATAAAACGCAACCAGCAAAAATGATAAATAAAAGGGAAATAAAAACACAACAGAAGCCATGAATAAAACTGTCTATAAACAAAATTCCCCTTTAAAAAATATCAATCAGATTGGGAATTATCAAGTTAATTTTAATTTGTCATGCGATTTTTCTGTCTGCGCCAAGCTGCAATAGACTGCTGACCTGGTAACAAGCACCAGCTCTTCCCCTACCCTGTAACGATTGAATAAAACAAACAAATGATAATCAAATTTATTTGTTTGGGAGGCTGAATACAAATGCAAGTCACACTTGCATATTTAGTCAACGGGGCCCACAGAGGTGGATAAAACGCTCAAATAAACACCAGGGGGGCCCTGGTGCAAATTTGCAGAGCTCAAATGATTTTTAAAACCTTTAATATCTTGAGAAATGGTTAATACCCCCCACAGGGTATATTATGGGACTTAAAAATGTTAGAAAATAGTAACATAAGCTCAGACGGGCTACAAGAGTACAGAACCACGCAGCTAAATGAGTCATTACTCATAACATTTCTGCATGGAGGGAAGAACCACCGTGGAGAGCTTTCTTAAAGCTTTTGACCTCGAAGCGGAAGAAGCTCAGTGTGACTCAGTAGCACTAACGATGGCTCTTTTTCAACGAGTTTCTCAGCGAGCCCAGTTCATTACGGAGCTCACACAAAACCTGGATTCACCTTATTTATCTTCAAAGTCTTATATTTTTACTAGCAAATGGAACATGCATCGTACCACTCTCCACACACACACAAACACCACCCCCAAAACACTTGCCTGCAAGTTGTATACAAATAATTAAAAAAAAAAAAAAAAAAAGTCCATTCCAAGCTCAACCAAACAGAACCAGAAGGTGTGTGGGCTTTAACTCTGCTGTTTTCCCAGTCATAACCTCAGTAGTAGTAGCACAAGGCTTAGTACCAACCTAAAATAACTTTCTAAAGAAACAATGTCTGCATATTTGTGAACCAATATGATAAAAAATCTGATCTTTGTAAAGAATCCAGCTACCAGAGGGTAACTTTAGTCAGATTCGATTCACTATGAGACTGATGAAATAAAAGCAAGCTATATTTTTTCCTTGGATTATTAATCGCTAATGTCAGAATTCAATAAGTGATCTGATCATTTTCATATTATCTGCCACAGCCCTGGCCTTAAATGTTAAATACCATTGTACACTCATCCTATTGTTTCATGTCTGTCTAAACACATTTCATTTCTTTTGGGTTCAGTTATTAAAGACAAGAGAGCCAGAGCAGATACCTTTCACATTATTATTATTATGACATAACGTACCAAGTAAATGATCTCCATACAATACAAACAGTACGCTGGTTTGAACTGATCTGCTTTCAGGAAATGACCATAAAGTTTAAACTTGATGCTGATGGCTGATCAAGCCGCAATGCGTGACGAAAACATAACAGACAAGAGCAAACAGGTGGATCAGAGGGAATCTAATAAGCCAATAAAATAAGACCTGAAGAAAGGGTTACATTGTGGTCTTCTACTCAAACCGAGTAAAACCTAAATAGCGGGAGGAAAACTTCTTTAGCAGCGACTAAACTTTATTACATTTCCAAGTCCAACGTGCTCTGGACTGCAGCTGCTTTAAATGATATTTCCCCTCCTGGTCCACTGGGGGCTGATTTCAAACCTTGTTTAGCCCCGGGTGGAGCTGTCCAGTCTCATGTGGTGCTGATTACTGCCCCGGCAGAGCAGCTTGAGCTTGTTTTTCTTCATCCAGGTCCACACCGGTGACAATCAGCTGATTGTAAGGGAACATATATTAAATTGCTTAATTTATTTCCTCTTTCGTTGCCAGCAAACTAATCAAGCCAAGGTTTTTGTAAACTACTGCGCTACGGGTTTCCGTTTTTTTTTTTTTTTAAGATTATCGTTGCCTTTTTTTTTTTTTTTTTTTTTTGGATCTTTTGAATCCAACAATAAATAAATATATACACAAAGGTAATTAATTAAAAGTCACAGAGTCAAACCTTCTCGCTGTCTTTGACGTGTTTAGTTAGCATCACTCCTTTTACTGGTCTTTATAAAGGTGGATATTTGTTTGCCTGTGAGTAAAAATATATATAAAATAATTCAATTTCATTGCGGTTTTTTAATATAACTTGTTTTTCTTTTTTTTTCTCTTTATATAACTTGTTTCTATTCATGAAATATCAAACCTCAAAACTGAACTAGCAAGGACAGTGTTGGCACGACCGCCCCCTGGTGGCGGCTGAAGGATAGAGAAACTTGCATGGCAGCAACGTTAGCATAAAACCTTGCGTGTTTTTATAAGCCAAAAATAAAAACAAACATGCAGTTTGATGCTGGACCATTAAAGGAAGGGAAGGGGATTAAAAATGCAAAACAGTTGAATTCAAGTTTGCGCTTCCTCTTTATGCCTCTTTACGTTAAAAAACGTCGCCTTTTCCACAAAAAAAATAAAAAATCAAGGCTCGTTACTGATAGTACTGCCACCATCCGGGGGTCAGTGTTATAACTGGTTGTGTTTTTTTTATTATTATTATTTCTATGTTGAATAGCCAAGTCAATGTGCTATAATATGTATATTCAAATGAATAATTTCTAATTACCATCTAGTTGGCAACAAAAACTGGAATATTTTTCATAATTATGGCTCCTGCCATCCTTGTCCGTGTTATTTTGACACCTTTCCACACATTGACGCTGACCATCTACACCCTTTCATTAAAAGGCAATTCCCCCACAGCGTTGCCCTCTTTCAGCGGAGCAACGCGCCCTGCTGCGAACCAAAAGCCATTCATAAATGGTTTGTAGAGCACAACAATGGGTTTGGGGTGTTGTCTTGCCCCCTCAGATTCCCCAGATCTCAGTCCAATCTAGCATCTGCGTGGCGTGCTTGACAAACAAGTCAAATCCACAGAGGCCCCATCAGAGCTCCTCTGGCAGCTCAAAGGTAACCAGCACGGTCTCAGCCAGGTGTTCGTGACGTTACGGTGCCAGAGTTTTCACACTGCACAAATCCGGACCGTTTCTCATTAAAGCATGTGTGTTTCTTTCTTTTGACGTTACTCGTTCTCTTTCCCTGTTTTCTGTCAACGTGTATTCTCTGTCTGTTTATGCACGGAAACCTCGACGGCTCAGATTCAAGTCGAGCTCCTTCGCTCTTCTCTCTCCACACATGACAAAGCTCTGTTTTCAATTCTGCAGCCCTGTCAAAGTGACAAATGTGGTAGCTATTAAGACTTCTGCACGACTTCAAATGTATTTATGAAACCTCAGAAGGCTTTTTTTGTTTTGTTTTGTTAATGAAATTGTTGTGTTAATAGTTAAAAACATTATCAGCATATTGTGTCGGGGAGTGATAAATCTAGAGCTACAAAAAAAAAGTGAAAGTTATTCAATTCGATGCGATTCAGTGTCACAAAATACGGCACGTCTTTAAATCTACGCCTTGTTTTGCTGGTTCCGTCCCACTTTGTGGCAGCGTGACCCTCCTCGGCTGCCCCCACGGACCGACCACGCTGCTCTGTAAATAAGGATTTCCCACAGGAGGCTCAGATAATAACAGGATGGATTCCCCTCTGATGCTCTGAGTCGGGGGGCCTGAAGAGCGAAAACCACGCTCTGTTCTTTGTGTGAGGTTTCTGAATGCAAATGTGACACAGAGTCGACAACACCGAGCAGCTCCTCGTGTCACAGACCCAGCTGCCGGTCCCCCACCCACCCACACACACACACACACACACACACACACACACACACGCCTCCCCTCTGCTCTATTTGTGTTGCGCTGTATCACTCAAACCGCTGTCATCGCATGGCATGTTTGAATGAAGTTTTATCAATCACAGTGGTTAAGTATGACAGTTTAATCAATAGCATAAAGTTCTCCTGGGTGCCAGGGATGCACATTATTAAAAAAATAAAACAACCAGAGGATGGAAAGAAGGAAGGAAACTCAGAGCTGAACATCCATAATCAGAAGAGTGCAGGGCCTTGTGAGGGGTTATTCCTTGAACTGAGCCGCAGAGAGCGGGTTTCCGAGGCACCTGTCTGTCACTTGATGTTTTCAGATTGAGCTCCGTTATGTGGAGTTTATAAATAGCAGGTGCGACTCTCTGAAAGGAGCGGCAGAACCCACACCTCGGGTCAAATGAAGCAGTCCTGCACTAAAATGTCAGCAGCTTCTCACAGGATGTAAGAGAACAGCAGGACACAGAGGACAGGCTGTCAGGTATGTGGGACTTCTGATACTCTCCGAACACACAGAGAGGCCCTGTTGTACTTTGTAGAGAAGCCATTAGACATGAGAAGCTCTCCATTTGAGTTATCAGAGGATAATTACAGAGCAAAGTCAAAACTTAGAGGTATCGAGGCATTGCGTTTAATCTAGTTTCAAGGTCTCCCAAACATTGTCCCGTATTCATTAGTTCAACCTTTGCAGAATGCCAATATTTAAAAAAAAAAAAAAAAAAAGTGGACACATTAATAACAATTTTATCTGCAGGAGGCTGTTTGAACAGGGATTTGTTACAGATGTCCTCTGATGCCAAGTACACTGGAAAAAAAAAAAAAGTGGAAAAGCTTAGCAAAAACTAATTACCTGAAGGGCAGCGGGAGAAACAGAAATACTTATAAGTTGCATATCAATGGAGTGTTTACTCACAAATCATACACCCAGTGAAATATTTCAAGCATTACTCCTGTTAGTTTTGATGAATATGGCTAATAAAAACCTATTAATTTGAAAAAATTTTATTAAAAAGCGACTCGCAGGGAAATGGCTGATTTGTCCAGGCAGTCACCGACACCCACGACAAACGGGGCAAGTAAGCGATTAGGTCATGTGATTTCTAAAAGGGGCTGGCTGTTCACAGAGAGCTGCATCCACACGTTAAGGGTGGAAAGTTGAGTGGAAGTAAAAAAAAAAAAAAAAAAAGTGTGGTAGGACTAAGGTGCAGCAGCAACAACGTCCAATAATCTCAACCTTAAGATGGACGTCCATAACCAAGAGTTGTTTTGTAATTTCACAAGAAATGGAGCCACCACATACCAGAGACGCCGCTCAAGTGTCTTACTTGGGCTAAAGGGCAAAAATATGTTTTTCAGATCAAAGTCAATTTTACATTTTATTTGAAAACGGATGTCACAGAGTCTGGAAGACGAGTGGAGAGGCACAATCCACGTTGCTTGAAGTCCAACGTGAAGTTTTCACAGCCAGTGATTTGGGGCGCCGCGTCTGATGCTGGTGTTGGACAAAGATCATCAGTACCTGCAGTGTGTTTAGTGCTGAGTGTTTTAAAGAGGATGAAGATGAAAATGAAGATGAGGATGAAGATGAAGGGCACTATTAAAGCAACCTGGGCCTTTTTTTGTTCTACAATATTAACTTTTTTCCCCATCAACTGTAAGCCATAATCTTCAAAATTAACAGAGACAAATGCTTATGTGTAATCAGTCTATATGAAATGTAACACTTTTTTTTTTTAAATCGAATTACTGAAATAAGTGCACATTTTATTGATATTTTAATTTACTGACATGCATCTAAGGTATTTCAATGACGTCTTTCTGCATGTACAGCTCTGCTCCCAGTCAGACGTGCGTTTTTATTTTCCACTTCTGTAGAGTCAAAAACGTTTTTGGACTTCCATTTAGAGCCTGAAAGCACATTTTTTTGTTGTGAATATAAATCAAACAGGCCGACACTCACAATAAAGGCAAGCTCTATCTGTAGAGAGGAACCATCTCAGCGGTGAAATTCTTTTGCCGTTCTCGTTATAAAGATCAGCCACATCGCTTGATGATCTCACTAAAACCTTCTTTCATACCTTAACCTTTGGATAAAATTGCTCCCTCAAATCGGATCCATAAAATGAGATCTCCTCCGTCGTGAGCGCAGCTCGGGATATTTATTTTTCCCTTAACGCACAGCGGAGCTCGACATCATGTAATCCAGTGAAACGTTGGCAGCCTCAGAAAGAGCACAATCTTTTCATTCTTAATTCGCTTTTATAATCAGCTCCTAAGGAATGACAAAACCCAAAAGAAAAAACGGGGGAACTAAGAGTATCAGCGGAGGGAATGACGGAGGTAATTATGTTAAAAACTCCTCTCACGACGGAAAGCTTCAGAGAGAGAAAACACTGCAAGTCGAACAGTGAAGGCTGCTGTCAGCGCGCTGGGAATACATGGCTGTGGTGAACGGTGTGCTCTGTCTGGGATCATTTGTGTGATGTAATTAGATGCAAAATGTTTTTTTGCTTGCTCTTTAATTGTCTTATGGGTGGAATGATTTGTGGTTTTCAGGCCCTTCCTTGTGGCACGGTTTTGTCTACAGTCGAAGCTGGTGGATTGACGTGCCTTAAAAGAGCACTCACTGCACTATTTCTTTCATTCGACATAGAAATTTGGTTCTTGAATAGAGGGAAAAGTGAGAGATAATCTTGCATTTAGCTCCTTTTACTGTGATACCCTTCAACATAACATGTGAAAATTCCCTCCAGAAGCATCTGAGTTGATAAAGTTCAACAGGTTCAGTATACAGAAAAGAAGAGCTCAAGCTGTATCATGAACACAGGAGACAAGTGAGATATGAAGTTGTGGAGAAGCTAAAAGTGGTGTTAGATTCTAGAGCTCTTCAATCCATCATCTGCATATAGATAAACTCTTACACGATCGACATTATGGATGCCACAAGGAGCAGTCAAGAGGCTCATGTTCACCTGAAAGCTGCAGAGATTCACATGACAATTATGATTTGTGCAATTCCCCAAACCTGACTTCTTTGGAAGACATTAGAAATCTCATCCCCGTGGATCTCTGCACGATCCATGTGGGTCGGGCAGAGATAGGAGTTCTGGTCAGATCCAAACAAAATCTAACTTTTTGGTTGACATGCAAAGAACCGTTTCCGGTGGGAAACTTAACATTCTCCATCGCCCTGAAAACAGAATCCCTATTGTGAAGCAAGGTGGTGGCAGTGTCATGTTGAGGGGGGGATCCTCCAGGAGATGAAAGCTGGTCAGAGTGGAGAGGGAGATGGCTGGATACAGGATAAATGTTGCACGACTTGAGACTGTGGTGAAATTGAACCCTTTGGTGGCTCTGAACTAGAGAACAGTTTAATCAATCAATCAATCAATCAATCAATCAATCAATCAATCAGGTTTATTTGTATAACACATTTCAGCAAAAAGGCAGTTCAAAGTGCTTTGGATAATAAAAACACAAAAGTACAAAGTCATAGAAGACACAGTCAACAAACCAGAGCATTACATTTTGCCAAGTACCATCATTACACTTCAAAAATGTTGGTTAGCGTTTCATTAATTGTGGTTCAAAAGCAACTCTAAACAGGAGGAGTACAGGGGGGCTTGTCTAGAGTCAAAGCAACTCAGGGTTTGGGCTATTTTGCAATTTTCTGGAAGTTTGTTCCAGATTTGTGGCGCACAGAGTTTAGATCAAACCACATTCGTCGTTTTGGAACGGCCCAGCCAAAGTTGAGTAATAAACCTAATGAAGAATCTGATTGCTTGATTACTTTTGCAGCGTGCTGCATTTGCAAACGGACGAACGTAGCAGTGTCTTGAGAAGCTCTGCTTGCTCTGTCTCATGCGGATGCTTTCATGGAAAACACATACCGACAGCTATTTAAACAGAGCCTGATATGAAGCATACAGCCGAACACCTTTGCATAAGGTAATCCAGCTGTAACGCGCAGCAGGGACGACTACCAATCATTTCATATGAATTCCAGCTCCCTGCTTGAGACAGCACAGTATTTTAATGGCTGACATCTCAGGGCTGCAATTCGAGTGTGATTTATATCTCCTCAAGTCATCAGTTACAGTCAGATCCGAGGATTGGACTTTGTGCTCGCTGGTCGAGCATTGCTAAAGAGCAAGAAAAAAAGGAGCTGTGTCACTTCCCCAATTTCCAGTGAAAAGTTGAATCAAAGGTGCCGCAGCAGGGGTGAAGAGGGCTTAGATAGAGAGAGAGAGAGAGAGGAAGAGAGAGAAAAGGAGGGCTGACAGGCTCTCTGCATTGGTACGCAAGCCTGCGTCTCATCCTTAAACCAATTTCCTTCCTCTATACTCTGGGGAGTGGTCTGATTTGCACCGTTTCCTTTCTCTGAGTAAGTGTTTATCCTGCTTCTGCAATTAGATGTTGCTCCCAGCTGCGACATTAATCAAATAGCCAGACAGATTCTCTGCATTCGGAGGCTGAGGGAATGAGTCCTACATGTCTTCCTCGTGTGCTAACAGGCTATGAAGCGGTCCGGCTATTTGCACACATACAGTACGCCGATCTGAGTGGTCAGGCGGGCTTCATGGTGGGGGCTCCACAAAGCAGCAGGAGAGAGCGTTAATTGGATTTGTGCCGGGGGGAAACATGTTTGTGACCTATCAGTAATGAAGCTGCGAAAAAGTATTTTCCCTTGCAGATTTCCTTTGTTTTTGCAATTTTTATTTTTTTTAAAAACACATTTACATTTTTCAGATGATCAAATAAATGCTAGGATGTTTAAATTAGGATTAAATTTATGAAGGGTAAATAGCTGTCCAAACCAGTATGACCTTATGTGAAAAGGTAATTACCCCAAAAATGTGTGGTGCACCACAGTTGCACATTTTCTCCATTTGTAGACTAAAACTCTCAATGCCGTCCAACTGGAGCTCCAAAGGCGTCTATCCATCTTTACAGTTTGACGCAACTTCGTAAGCCTTTCCAGCCTGATGGAGCTTAGTGACTTTGTTTCTCATCTACTGTGATAATGTCATGAGGTGTGGTTGGTGGTGGTGAGGAGAGACGCAGAGAACCCAGGTTATGGTGAAGATAATGAATTTAATGATGAAAATAAGCTCCACAGTCCATACAGGCAGCACGGCAGAGACTAGCTCACAGCTAAGTACCGGTAGCAACTGATTCACAGGACTAAACACGAGAGCTGACACTTCCAGGACTTAACCAGTTCTACTGGCGAGTGACGGAAACAAACACAAACCAGGACTTAACAGTTCTACTGGCGAGTGCTACAAAGCTAAGACGATGACGAACGACGACAAGGACCCGACGAGGAACACAGACAACAGGAGGGTTTAAATACACACGGGGTAATCAGGGGAATGAGACACACCTGGGGAGCAATCAATGGGGAGGACAGGACAGAGACTCACAGGAACACAGGACTGAACACAGAGAACTCAAAAATAAACATACAGAAACACGGAACATGACAGATAATCAGTACAGCAGACATGATGCGTTGGCCTACTTCATGATGTCAGGCCCAGTGGCGTGCACAGACATTTTGGGGGGCCGGTGGAAAAACACGGGCACCTTGTGCGGCACATGTAGCTGCCTTAGTAGTGCGAGATTTTTTTTTTCTCTCAGACACAGCTTCAACATAACTTATTTCAAATCAGTTGTCATATGCAAAGCACTTTAAAAAAAAAAGAAGGAAAAAATATTTCAGAAGGGCATTTTTTCTTTGTCCAGAACTAAAAAGACGAGTGGTCCAGCACCTCCTAGTGTCCATCTGTGCACATTGCTGGTCAGACAGGTTCTGTTTAGGTGATTATTGATACCTTGGCTTCTTTGTGACTAGTAAAATTCAACCAAAAAAATATGCTTAATCCCAATAACCGATAATTACTGATCATTCATAATACAACTTAATAATTACTTTTTCACCTGATTGGTTCAAATAGTTTTTCCCTTCATAAATAATGTCTTCATTTGAAGCTTATTCTATGTTACCTTTGTCCAATTATACCATGTTGTTTGAAAATATGACATTAAAGTGTGACAAAAAGCAGCAGCAGCAGAATAAATCTATGAGAGGGCAAATACTTTCTTAACAGCTCTTAGTACTAATATAGTCTTTTATTTTGCTGTGTGAGAGTGCTGAAAAGCTTATAGATGTCGCTTCTGTACTGCTAAGGAGCTCATTAGTAAAATTATTGTTATTTCGCAGAGCAAAACTATTTCTTTTATTGAAGTCTTTGAGGACCTTGAAAAGCTAAGAAGATGATGGAAATAATGCCTGGAGTTATTTTGCAGAAACAAAAAAAGCTTAGCAAGATGACGGAGTAATTTAGCAGAGGAGCCATGATCCTAATAGTTCACTGCTTAAGGTTGGACAGTTTTGTCCGTGTGCACGCTTGCGTGTGTGTGCGTGTGCGTGCGTGTGTGTGTGTTAGTTCAGTCCTCATCATAGCAGAATGCCGATAGAAATCCATTACAATCCCCTAATGCAGTCTGCTGCTGCGCTCTACCTAAGGTCTCTACCAGCAATAATCGAAGAGCTGCTCGTTTTTATAGGTAAAGTTAGTGATGATTTTCAAACGCGCTCCGTGATTTGTGGCTAATTAGTACCAGAGCTAGTTAGGCCACAAACATGTGTGTTTGCTTGGGTGTGGGTGTGGTGGTGAAGGTGGGGGGGAGGGCGTAGGAGGGGGCGGCGTGTTGCCCTGATGGTGAAACAAAGGGCTCACAGCGGGGCTTCCCTTTCTGCCTGCTTTCCACTTTCAGACGATCTGAAACACAGCACAGCACAGATGAAAGGAGCGTGGTTGTTATTACTGGGAGGGAATGCAGCATTGTGATCTCCCTCAGAAAGAGATGATTTACCAGTCGAGCAGTTGCCTCTGTCACCATGGTTACCGGTGGAAGTTGTGACTTTCAGCCAGGAATATGCATAAAGTCCAATTTATTAGTTTAGAGGTGTTTTGATGGAGTTAGAATTAGGCATGATAGGGTGTGATATCAACATATAAGTCGCTAATCGGCCTTTTTCGAGCCGTGCATTGCTGGTGCTGCATGTTAAGTACCACGGGCAAACGTGGCGTGGTGCATCATCCAAGCATGCAGCTCATTTTTCACTTATTAATCTCCCCCCCTAGTTCCCAGCTGCATCTGCAGTAAAAGCCTTACCCCTTCATGTCTGTCAAATTGTTTATTTTGTTCTGTTTCTTTTTTTTCTCCATCCCAACCCGGAGAGCTTTCTCTCTGTTCCCAAAATTTGCAACTTTTTTGCAGTGTCGGACTAAATTATCTTTTCCCAAATGCGAGTGGTTTGTTAGCTCAGCCCTCAGGTGGGGAGCCAATGCAAAATGTAAAAGATGGTAACACAAGAGAAGTGGGCAAGGAGAGCATATAAATTATTTGTAGAATATTGATGATGACGAATTGCAGTTTGTTTTTCTCCTTTTTTTTTGGGCGCCGGACAGCAAAAATCTCTACGAGATGAGTTTAGGTGCTGGTAAGAAGCAATTATCAGGCAACTGCATCACAAGTCAGATTGCAGAAATGATCATGGATCATTCAACAATAAAATATAATTTTTGATATAAAAAAACTCCCCATCCTTTTATTTTTCGTCTACATGATGGCATCGAATGTAAGCGTGGAGGTGATGATGCAACACTATGGGATCTGATTACTGACCCAGCCTTGCAGCCGGAGCTCCAGATGAGTTTGACAGGGGGAGCATCTGCTTATTTTGGGTGGGCAAAATGAATACGTAGCAATAATTATATTACTCAAGTAAAAGACAAAGGTACAGTGCAGTAAAACTACTTTTATAAGTACCTTTTTCCAAAAAAGTTACTCAAGTGAATGTAACACAAGTACTACCCACTTTTGAACATAGACAACATAAGTAGCCTGTGCTTAACAAGCTTAATGTGATATTAGCTAGTGATCTTTTAGCTAACATTACCTGAATCCAACAGCATTACTGAGCTCACGCTGTTAGTTTGGGGAAAAAACTGTGCAAAGTTCTTTGCGTTTTGCCAGTTTGCTGCCATGATTCTAACACACCTGAGCAGCAGCAGGTCTCCTTCACTGCCGCACAGGTGTAAAGCCAGCGTCTTAGCGCTCATGTTGCGTTTAAAGGCGGCTCGGAAAAGCAGGTTACCACATGTTAACGGATTAAACAGTTTTAAGTGTTGAAAAAAGTGTCATAAGGCACAAATATGGGAAGTGCGGAAGCCCCCACTGTATCAAATCGATATAGGAATAACAGAGAGTTGGCCACTTCATGGTAAAAACAACAAACAGCTTGAGGGGCATGGCTGACTCTGTGGACGGGCAATGCCCCCCAGTGCCCGCCCATGATGCCGGGTCTGAGCAGTGTGTGTGTGTTTCTTTTTTTCTGGTGTTGTTTTTGTTTTTACCCAAACAGACATGAAATTTACTATAACTGAGTCAAATACTTTAATGAAAATAAAGTCTAGTAAAAGTTTGCGTCATGCAAACAACTTAAAAAAAAGAAGCAAAAAGTGCAGACAGATTCTACTCAGCTACACTAGCACAAGTTAATTATTTACTTCCCACCCCTGCACATAAAGGCCGAAGCAATATTTTTGAATGGGTGGAGACATTTTTAATTTATTTATTTATTTTAGAAATTATGTGTTTAAAAGTGAACTTTTCAGAAAGGGCAATTTCAAAAATTCCTCATCTTATCAATGTTTTTTAATATGGATAGAGTCTGACAACCTTTAAGTTCATATATATGTAAGGCTGCTCTCACACTTTTTCTTATATGCCGGTGTCTTTAAAAACGTGTGGGACTAAGTGTGAGAAAATGTAGGTGATTTCATGGAACATCAAGTATTTGTCACAGACACCATATAGCATGAGCTTTAGCTGTTTGACAAGATTAGACATGCAAAGGTGCTATTGCAATTTATTTATCCACACGTCCACCCATCTATCTTGCATTTGGGTATCTGGACAGCTCCGGATTTTGACTGGAAAAATGTGTAGGGACCGTAAAACCTGAATTAGTGCGTCGATAAGAATAAACAGAGATTTGTGGTTGCAAACAGAAAAAGATGTGGAAGAAAAGACATATCTCCACGACAAAATGAGCAGAAAAGTTATGCTACACTAGCCGTGCTGTTATTTATTTGTTGAACCCAAATTCTACCGCTGCAGATAAGAGAACATGCGCTGGCTACTATTTTTGCTCCGCAACTCCCTCGTTTTGCACGTTAGGTCTCACGTTTAGCTCTCCTTCGTGTTGCATAAAGCTCCTCAGTTGTTGTGCGTTGCATCAGGCTTGTTCAACAACATCACAGAGAAGGAGGCTGGTGCATTAAGAATGAATTAATTCCATGAAGGGTAGGTTTAACCTTCACAAGGGGGGCGGGGAGGGGGAAATGCATGCATGAGCAAGACGATCTCTTTAGAGGTCATTTAGACTAATGCATCTCAAAGTCCAGAGCTCCTCTTGTTCTGCTGTCAGCTCCCATATTGCCGCTGTCATGTATGCTGTATTGTTTGTAAAGCCTGCAGTGACACCGCTGAGGGTGGGAGGGGTGCACTGGGGGTGAGCTTGAGCGGAAACGGGCATAAATGCCACTGAACTGAAGGGAGTCTGATACACATTGAGTAAATCAAGCCTCCATTGTAACGAGCTGCTCTGTGGGCTGACTTAATTAAATGTGATGCTAAATAATTTCTCCGTGGCGACGGTGCCGCGAACTTTGCCTCAGCCTCACAGCGCGACCTGGTACTCCGCTCCACGCTTGATTTCAGCCATCACGCACACTCGAGTGGCTGTTACTTGGTGGAAAGAGTCGTCGCCCGGGAAGATCGGCTCTTGCACAAGAAGTTTGGATGTGAAACTGTTACCTCTTTTTAGCAGTAACCTTGGGCAGCGGCTCAGAGGGATTGTATGTATGTGTGGCCATGCAGGGAGGGCAGAGAG
Source organism: Poecilia mexicana (assembly GCF_051168715.1). Classification (NCBI taxonomy): domain Eukaryota; kingdom Metazoa; phylum Chordata; class Actinopteri; order Cyprinodontiformes; family Poeciliidae; genus Poecilia; species Poecilia mexicana. The sequence continues at coordinate 24,948,771 of NW_028263379.1, forward strand.
CGGCTCAGAAATGAAGCAGTGTTTCGGAACAGTGCCTCGGGAGTGTCTACATTCTCACACCGATTGCTCCAGGTTTTGGAAACTTTCTGTGATGCCGATGCGGTGGAGAGTAGGGGTAGAATTAGGTTTGTCCTAACCCTAACTAACCCTAACTCTAACCCTACACAACAACCAGCCTGTCAATTGAGTTTCAAAGCAAATAAGCAATATTAAAACGCAAATTACACAGTTTGTGTCTCGCCCACTAAAGGAGGAAGACACGACCATATATGGGTAATAACAAAAGTCTCTCACGGTGATCAGACAGAGACAACATTTCTAGTAGAAATGTGTCAAATGTATAAAAGCTGGGGCAAAATTTCTGACTGGGATCGTGCAGCATTTATTTATTTATTTAAACGCATTTAACCAAAAGTATTTTTGTCCATGCATGTTTGACAGGTTTCCACTAACAGTACCTGTGTTCGTTTTGAAAATTTGACCTTTTTTTTTTTCCTTTTAGATATCGATGTGGGAAAAAAAAACAAAAAAAAAAAAACAGCTGAAAACATTTATTATTTGGAGATGTTGTAATTACCATGTCAAATAAGAGAAGTTGTCTCTGGAGAATCATTAAAATGAACCAATATCCCCTAATATGCCGCCTAATTTCAGAATGTAATTATTGTTGGGAGTGTGTAATTTAATATTCTTTATCTTGTCATGTCCTCGGTCTGCCAGCTCTCAATCAGCCCCCAGTCTCCCATCAGCCAGCAGCGCAGCAGAGTGCTGACAACGCAGCTGCCGTCACACTGCTTTTATAATGGCATACATCATGCCTTAAACACTTTGGGGAGGGTGGGGAGGGGGACACTCAAACATCTGTATGTGGGTAATTTTTGTTGCCCCGTGGATTCCGCTCGGAGAGAGAGCGCGGACTAATAGGTGCGGGGCAAAAACGGAGAGAGCGTGCTGTTTTCAAAGGCAGGCATGATTTTATTGGCTTTATTTTGACTTTGGGTTTGTGGATGTCTGTTGGCGTGTGGCATCTGCAGAGGCCTGCTGCTCCAGCTCTCGCCCCAGGCTGTGCAACTAAGTTGAAGAACTCCAGTATGGAGCATGCTTTACAAAAGACTTTACTGTAAATACTTTATAGCACGCTGAGTGGGCCTATGAATATGTAAAAAAAAAAATAAATAAAAATACTGGCACCGATTTGACCTAAACATTTCAAGCAGCAACCATTTGCATGAGTTTGTGCTTTATTGCACAAACTCATCTTCCAGACTGTGTGAAGTTGAACAAATGGTCGAGTTAATCTTTGAACGCTTTTACTTTCATGCCATCTGGTTTCATCTGTTTCGAAATGATCTTTCAGGGAGTTAAAAGGCGCGTTCTGAGGTGGCCGCCTAAATTTCACCAGTGTTCAGAGCGCGGGCTGTTTTGTGCAGTGAGATGATGTTGTGCACGACTTAGTGTTCGTGAAAATAAATGGGGAAAAAAAAGAAGAAAATCTGATTTTAAATCGCATGAAGTTGTTCTAAAAAAAGAAAGTCCCATCCAAAAGTATTCACATCCCTTGAATTTTGCGACAGTTTTTAAGTTGCATCCATACATTTAAATTATTTTATTGAGATTTTCTTTGTGTATTTAACTACATCTCATCATGTCTGACAAGCTTCCCGCTGAAAAGAAAAAAAACTAGCCACGGAGCATCATGCTGCCACCACCGTGTTTCACATTGTTTCATGGCTTCTGACTTCTTTTGGTTTTCTTTCAACAATGACTTTCTTCATAAACATCACATTTGTTGAGTGCAAAGCTAATATCATCTTGTCCACAGTATTCCTCCCTGAGCTGCGGATTTCTGCAGCTGCCCCAGAATTTTCTTGATCGCTTCTCTCATTTTCAGATCAGGGATTGGTCAACGCTCCGAGAGATGTTCAAATTCTGTCATGTGATTTTTATAACCTAACTGTGTTTTAAACGTCTTCGCATCTTTGTTCCCGACTTTTAGCGTTTTAATTGCAACAAGTTAAGAAAGCCACAGGTGGTTTTAATTTTTCTTTAACCCATGCGCTGCTCAGTGTTGGTCTTTCATAAAACCCACATGAAATACATCGAGGTCAGAGGTTGTAAAGTGACAACATCTGACTTTACAGACAGATTCTGTAAAGTCAGAAATGTTCATATTCTTTTTCAAGTATATGAACTTTTTCATATTCTGGAAAAAGTTCCAGAATATGAATACTTTGTGGGGTTCTGCAAAGACGTGGCGCTGTTATCCAAATCAAACTACTTTTGTCAGAATAAGGAAGGAGAAACAAATATTGTGATGTGATTAATCTACAGCATGTTATATCATCTTATAAATGTTTGCCAGGAAAAATAAAATGAATGAATTCCTTTGAGTTTGTCTGGTTGGCATGACAGCACTGGAGCAGGAAAACGGAGAACTACCATCTCGTAAGTTGGATCAGAGCCGCTTGTTAAAATGTCTCACTATTCCAAGGATTGGTGGTCCCAGCTCATCAGAGCACTATTTTAAAAGATTTGGCCAATTTAAATATCCCACAAGACTCATCGCTTAACACTTTAATCTGTTCTTGTGTGCCTCCTTTCACAGACTGTGCAACATCCAGCATAAACGACTAGGTTAGATTACAGAAGTAGTGAACGTTGCATTTTTAATTTCACACCATTGGAAACAATTTCAATAAACACCGTTAATAATTTTCCTCTAATTTTTCTCCTGTTTTTTTTTTTTTTTTGTCGCTAAGGACTCAACCAAACAAACCTTTTTGAAAAAGAAGCTAAATCATGTTTTGAATTTACTGTGTCTATTGCTTAACCTTCACAGACATCTTGTGTTTTTACTGTTTTGTCACTCATACGTATTTCAGGTTATAAACTATATTCTAATGTCAGACAAAGATAACTTGAGTTAACACAATAATGCGTTTTCAACTGATGATTTCATCTATTAAAAGTTATCTTATGTGAAAAGGCAATTTTCTGGCTTGGTTAAAATATGAATGCACCACTACTTTTTTGGAAAGCAGAGTCTTACTAGTCACATCCACACTAGTAAAAACAAGAAATCCCAAAAGTGGGACCTTTATGACAACATGAAGTAGGCTAGAAGAAAACAATAAATTCAAAAAACAGATGTGAAACTAAATCGCTGTCCTCTATCAGTAGTAAACCACAGTTAATTAAAGATGTTACTCATGAATATACAATACATAAAACAGGGTTGAACCTTCCTGGGAAAAGCTCGCCAGCCAAAATTACTTCCAGGATGACTCATCCAGAAGGTCACAAAAGAGCCACACAATAAAAAACAACAAAACAAAAAAAAAACCCCATCTAAAACACTGCAGGCCTCACTTGAATGCTGACCTCACAGCTGAGGTCAGCATTAAACATTCGACAATAAGTAACAGCAAAAGCAGCAGCCCGGGAGAGTTTCTTGGCAAAAAGCACTGCTGATCAAAAGCAACACAAAGACCCATCTTAAATTTGTCCAAAAAAAAAAAAAAACATTTTGAAGATTTTCAATACTTTTCGGAAGACATGTTGTGGATTTTTATATTTTATTAATTTTTTTATGTGTGCTCATCTGTGCATTTGGGGTAAAACTAACCCAGTATCTCTAAAACGAATACCATACTGCCAGCTGAACATAGTGATGGAGGTGTAATGGGCCTCAGGGCCGCTGTGTTGCTTTTGGAGAAGCCTGGTCAGAGTTAGGGCAGAGGTCAGGTTGAGCTGTGTGACCTTAAGCTGCGTGTTCTGCTTTTTAAATCGTCTGGTTGAAATAAAACAATTCTGAAGCAAAAAAAAAAAAAAAAGGGGGACAAAATTTCCCCCACAGTCACGTAAAATAACGACTGAACATCATCACCGTGTTCGACAGCTGTTCTTTTTCCACATTGGTCCAGGTTGGATTGTATAGTTTCTCCTCTCAGTAAACGAAATCCCCATTCGATGCCTACTCAGGTTATCTTTGCAGGACAGAAAATAAATAAATAAATAAATAAAATAAATGATGTCCGCTGATTTGAAACGTTTAAGTGTGACAAATATGCAAAACTGGAGAGATCTGTAAAGGGGCAATTACTTTATCCCAGCTCTGTGCACCGCTGGATCGATTTGCTTCTCTACCAGGCTGTAATCTGAGCCGTGGCACCGCGCTGCCTCTGGCAGATTTCTCTTGCGCCGCTCAGAGAATTTTGAAGTCCAGCGCTTCACCTCGTGTGACCTAGAACTGGCTGAATCGCACTCTTTCTTTTAGCCGTCCTGCAGGAAACGGACATTGACACACTTGTTGCTGCTGGCAGAATTAGATAGATAAATACAAAAAAGAAAAATCAGTAACGGTCCAACCCAGAGTCCGTGTCTCGTTTATCGATCAGGTCATGCACCAGCGGATCTGCATTCGCCTCGGTTAAAGTACTTGGTGCTTCTCTTGATGATGCCCCCAAGGCCTTGTAGATATGGATAAAACTCCCTCAAACCACAGAGCTAGTGTCTTTTACGAGCCAAGAGGAGTCAAAAAAAAAAAAAAAAAAATGGCAGCAAAACTTTCAAATCTTTGCAACTGCTCAGTGAGATTTACGCCACTGCTCTGGAGCGACTTCTTTAGGCCGGGCATCATGCGACAGTGCACAATGTCAAGTTGCTTTTATTGCAGCTTTGCTGGCAAAGCCCAGTCGTGTTTAAAACTCGATCATAGCAGAGCAGAGAATGATGGATGTCGGAGCCGCAATTTCACTGTGTGGTTATTACACAGCCCTGCTTAGAAAGAATCCTTAGGGGCATAAATTCTCTCATACCATTAAGTGAAATGTAATGTTATAGAGGATATTCATCCAAAAATGAAAAGGGTGTGCTAAAGAGGACATTGCTTGAGAAAACGATGGTCTGTCTTCATACAAGCGACATGTCTCCTGACTGTAGTGCGGGAAAGCAGAAAGACACGAGGGAGCTTTTGCCAGATCGGCGCCGAGAGACGCTTTTAATTCCACCTGCCAACGCGTGAAATCGACGCGTCGTCCTTTCAAAGAATTGCACGCAGAACTTTACAGTATCCATTAAACACAAAGAGCATCTTTCAACCGGTCGCGTTGCTGTTGCATCACACGGTTTTAATCTCGGCTAAATATATCGACTCTGAGATGAGAGCAGCGCCGCGTTCTCACAGCTGAAAGCACAAACCCCTGCTTCTCATCTGCCGGGTTTACTCACTTTTTTTTTTCTACTCATTTAAAAGACTCTGGACCCCTCATCTGCATTTATATAAGCAGTCATAAAAGCTGGTTTCTGCTCCTTTATTTATTTTTTGCTTCCTTCTTCCTTGGACAGTCTTGAAGAACAGGAATAGAATTGAGCTGCTGGCAAAGGCCACCTACTCCACGGAGCCAGCAGCTGCATAAACAATGCTTTATTTCACATCCTCCTAATGTTTATTCACTGAGTCCCATCCGTACACTGATACTGCTGAGTCACACCCTCATTGCGCGCACTCTAATCACTCCGTGCCATAGCAACCGCGACTTAGCAATTGCTAAACCTCTTCCGTTTGAGTGCTTTGGGGAAATGTCATTATTTTGAGTTTATTTGTTTCAAAGTCAGTAAAGTGTGAAGCCGACTGCTCTGCTGGGACTCTGCAGTAGATCTATACCTGCTACCTCTCTTTGAACCCCACAAAAGCCTCTTTTTGTGATCCGCTGATTCAAGGTCTTCAGAGACACAGGGTCATTAAAATTGACTTGGACGACATGTCATGCAATATACAGCACGTACATTGCATTCATTAAGGTGTCGGCTACTAAAGTTTAATTAGTGACTTATGCAGGGGCGTCTGCTGTCGTTCCTGCGCAGCATCCTCCGGGAAGAAACTCAATACGAGTTCTGGGCTCTCGTTCAACTGCACGTCCCCTCAGCGAGAGGGTTTTATACACACAAATGTAGAATTAAAAGACGCATATACTTTTTGAGATGGCATATTACAGATATTATATTTTTCTACGAATTCAAGACCTTGTTAAGCAGCTTTGTCTCCGTCTTGGCAAAGAGCGAAACGTGTTTCTGTAATCAAGAGTTTTTGACAGCTAAACTTTAGGGATTATTTGAAAAATGAAGTGCTCTGCTCTCCCTCAATATTCGTTGCAAACTTTTGTTTACGTTCCGAAGGCACGTCGAGTTTTAATATGCTGGTAAGATAATATTTGAAACAGACAGAACTTCCCTCGGATATCTGGAGCAATATTTAGAGCACCAGTGGGGATCTGTTTTAATATTATTAGGGCAGCATTGAAACAATTTCAGAGGTATTGAATTTTTATGGAGTTTTTTTTTTTTTTTTAAAGCTAAAAATAGCTGCTTTCCGCTGAGTGAATAAGAAAATGAGGTTATGCTCACATTTATGGACTGCAGAAAATCTGAAGGTTTCCCCACTATTTTTTTATATATACATATCATGCAATAATCTCAAATAAATACCAAATATAATATCTTTCAACTATCAATTTTGGTGGAACTATGTGATCATTTTCATTCCATTACAATTTTGCATCATTTTACCAGTACTGTGCGTCTGTAAAGCTATAGCATTTTTCAGCCAAACACATTGTAAGCTCACCCATTATAACAATGTATGTCAAATTTTGCTCAAAGAAATTAAAACAAAATTAGTTATGTTCACAGTTGACTTAAAAATGCACAAATTAATTCACATTAAAATCAATAATGCAATCATTTGTGCAGATTTCCTACCAAAAAGTTGCTAAATTGTGCTGTAGGTAGTATAAGAACTGAACTGTGCTCTGACATGTCTTTATAATCTGATCTTTGACATCCTATTTACATCCTGTTTGATTGTTCCTTCTGCTAATGTAGTGTATTTTAATGTACTTAGCAACAAAGCTGCTCTCATTTACACATTTTCTGTTTCTGTTGCAAGAAAGAAACCTTTCTAAAAGGTTCAAATCATTTTAAAAGTACTCACGTTGATGCAGCCATAAAATTCAGATCTTAGTTGAGGCATGGGGTCAGGATTAATTTCCTACAAAAACACATGCGAAAAGCAAGAAGGTAGCAAGAACAGAAGAAGAAGAAAAAAAACAACAAAAATATTCCACAAAAGTCTAGAGATCCCAGAGTCCAGGACGTAATCAACCCAGAGTCATTTCCCACACTGCCTGAACAGAAAGGTGATGAAAACAGTCTCATCTGTTTCCAGAACGCCTGTGGAGTCTTGACGACCCAAGACCTTCCCCAGTACAAATGTCAAAGGTATCCTACCGGATTAATTATAAACAGAACTGCTATTTTATACAACTGAAATAGCCAAAAGCTCAACAGGGTAAAACTTAAAACTTTAGCAAAGCTCAGAGGAAGAACTAAAACCTACGAGCACTGGAGAGCAACGACCAGATGGTCATTCTTTACATTTGTTTTAATGGATCATAAAAGTTTTAACATATCAGTAAAAAAAAAAAAAAAAAAACAACAACTTGTTTTTAAATGATTGGGCTGTCGTTTGCCAGGTTTATGCCAACACTGTTAATTCTGTTATTTCACTGCCACTAATGTCATAAATACAGCTACAATAGCAAAAAATATGAAATACTGCTAAACATGCAGAAGTAACTATTACTGATGTAGTGTAATTACTGTTCTGTCCACTTGTGAACCTCTACACCGCTGGAAAAATCTTTAGTATGAGTGCTGCACAGCATGAAATAACTCATGTTCAATTGTATTTAAGAATATCTGACATTGTTTGTTTTGCTATACAACTTGCACGAGGACACATTTTGAGACTAAAGTGGCTCTAGTTATTTACTTCCCTGAACTCTGTCTACCACTTAAAAAAAAAACCTTTCCAAAATTGTTTTAGAAACGAGTGCACCACTATTGTAAAAAATCGGTCTTGCTGGGTGCTTTTGTGTGGCACTTTGCTTCAGCCTTGAATGATAGTTAAACAGGAAAAAAAAAAAAAACGTGAGCAGTTTTGTAGTGCACTTTACATAACGACTTCAATGGCACATTCCCAAAACACCCACTGAGAAGGAATAAAGCAGATAAAGAGTTTAAATGTTTTTGTTTTTTTTTTCTCCCCCACCAAATTGGTTCCAGTGCTTAACTGGTATTAGTGTTTGCTAAGAAAGGGTTGTTTGTATTTCAGCTGCCCCTAAAACCACCAGCTGTACTAAATGCAAAAAGACAGCTCCAGTCCAAATTGTTGAAATAATCAATTACATACAGTGAATCCAATGTTAAAAAAAACAAACCTTAAGGTTATGGTTTCTAATTACAGGAAAAAGAAATACAAAGCAGTAAAGCTAAATTTACATCGAGAAAAAGTCAGATTAACAATACAAGTTGACCATATCAAGGGCAACACACATCAACTGTGTTTGACGGTCGTTAAGCAGCACCTGAGCTAAATGATCCAGAGGAGAAGCGACCAAGGGAAACAGCCAAACAATCCGTCATTTGAACCTGCTCTGCGCAGAAACGCCAATGTCCCGTTAAAACTACCTTCAGCTCAAGTGCAGCTATCTGTTCTGTCTCAGCGAGCGTCCAGAGCGTGTTAACGGCATCACCTGATGCGACGCTTTGCGTTTCTCCCGATATGGGCCCTCCCATTTACCTTCCTGTTGTTTGTCATCATCTGGGTTACATAGAAATATAGAGAGTACAGCTTTACTCACAGTGACTAGACACATGCAGGTCCTGTGATGGACTAGCAAGTTTTCCACTAGCCTATCTTACTCAAGAAAGCTGGAGATAGGCGCCGATGGTTCCCTGCTGGTTTTATGAAAACCAGTTAAAACCTGATTCTAACACGTAAACTGCTTTGATGAAAAACAAAGAAGAAAACATATCACTCACCATCAACTGGCTCTCTGCGTGCAATATCTGTTCTGGAAAAACATGCATCCCATCCAGGGTTTAAATGATCACATCATGCATTAATTATGAACTGTGCACAGTTCCACAGAGGCGAATGAATGGAAATAAAGAGAAAGTTAAACAGCTAGAGGGCTGGCGCAGAGGCAACAACCACGGCGTCCAACGCGGACACAACGAAAGAGATTATAATCAGCGTTTGGAGGTCGTGACCTGAGCACACACCCCTCAGCAGTGGCAATTATACAGCAGAAAGAGTGGAAAGACTTAAGATCTTCAGGGTGCAGATTTCTGACGACTTTTCTTAATTTAAGGTCACCGCTGCCATCATTGAAGAATGTGCCGCAGTTTCTGGAGAAGCAAACATCTCTTCCTACCAGGCTCCTGGAAAGTGAGCTGACACGCCTCATCTCTCGGTGGCACTCCTGCTACAAGAACGCACACAAGAGGCCCCTCACAGGAACAGTAAGGGAATCTGGAAAGGTCATTGGAGGGTCTCTCTACCTTCTAAAATAAGAGAAAAAAATGAGGAAAACATGTAAGCCATAAAATAGCAGACACTTATCTGACAATAAAGTCAGGTATAGAATAAAATACTAGAAGTTTGTTCTCTTCTATATCTGCTTGGGTAAAAGAAAAAAACAAACTAAATCTGGTCCTTGAGCAAATGTTGCCGATGACCTCTGGATTAGAGTATCACCTGGTCCGCCTCAGGAGCTTCCTCTTGTCAAAGATCTCTGAAAGTTCCCCCTTCTCCTCCTCCTTCACAGACTGTCTTATCTTGTTTGTTGCTGCCCAGTTTCAGAGCACACACACAGAGTAGGATACAGTTTACAAGCACGCACACGCAAACACACATGCACTTTTTCTTTCTTGCCCTTGCCTGAGGGTCTAGTTTGATTCATGCCCTTTGTCAAAGTTTGAGAGGGTCTCAAAGAAATAATGGTGTGACTTCCTTGGGATCGTGGGGCTTTCCTTAATTGGTGTCTTTCCTTGCATGTGCATCACATCCCTTTTTCACCAGAAATCACACATCAAAGGATATAAAAACCCCTCCACTGTTGTGTCTACTTGAGGTTCACAGTGCTTACGTTCAGATAAGCCTACGGAGAAAACAGAGAACAACAAATTGGACCCAGTCAACTTTGTGTTTGCGGCTCTACTGTACACAGCATTCAGTCTGTCAGCCCTTTGAGGTTGTTGCTAGCAACTTTTATCTTCAACGCACCAACTGTACTGGCTGCGGGGAAGTGGTTTTATGCACTAGATAGTTGCCTCCAGACTTATTGCACGCGGTTTTATTGGGAGACAAAGTTTTAAATGGATGCCACTTCGAAGTAGTTTGGAGCTCCTCTGTTGCGCTGCTCGTTATTCCAATGACACATGCCCTTTACTCTCACAGACATGTTTTTCCTCCACCACTTAAAGCGAATATTGCTGCACATCAGCATGTTTAAATAGTATAGTTAGCACTCTTAGTCATCGTCGAGTTAATTTCCGTTCCAAAACGTTGGGAGGATTTTCGTTTGGCCCTCTGGAGTGTACGCTTTGTAGAAACACCTTCTGCTGTAATTGCAGCTAAAAGTGTTTTGAGAAATGTATTTACCAACTTCTCAGAGCGAGAGACGTGCAACCGTTAGCTCAGCTGTTCAGTCAGATTTTAAGGAGAGCATCTGGAGGCACCAAATTACACTTCATGTGATTCTTATTTGGATGCAGATCCTGACATTGACTGCACCATTGTAGCAAATTAATAATGTTTGATATACACAATTCATTTGTAGATCTGATTGTAAATTTAGGGTTATTGTTCCCTCAGCTCCAACCTGCTTACCTGTCCCTGCTGGAGAAAAGCGTTCCCACAGCATAATGCTGACACCACCATGTTTCTATGTCGGAATAGTTTGCTCAAGAAGAATAAGCAGTGTTAGTTTTCTGCATTTTAAATGTTGAGCCTTAAGTTTTGATTTTAATTTCATCTGACCAGAGCAGCCTTTTCCACGTATTTGCTGTTTCCTTCATATCCTTTAAACTGAACTTCTTGTCATGTTTCCAACAACAGCTCTCTCCTTACCAGCCTCTCATGAAGGCCAGAAGTATTTTCTTTACTTATTGAGTTGTCTTTTTGACAAATTCTCCCACCTGAGCTACGCGCCTCCTCTGAAGTAACTAAGAGTTTCTTGGCTTCTTCTCTGGCCAAGCCCATGTCTTACAATAGGTTTGTATGTGTGCAGATTTTAAATTGAATTGGTTGAACAGTTCTCCCGACGTTTTTTCAGAGTTAGGGAAATTGTTTTATATTCCGACCAAAACTTTATACTATTCAGGATTTCAGTGGTCATCGGAATTTATTTACGTGCATCAGAGTAAAGGGGTATGAATAATGGTGTGTCACATACCATCCCAATAAAATACATTGAAATGTACTGTTGCAATGAGAAATTACAAAAAAGGCATGCTGTATGGCACTGTTGGTGATATAGAATACCACGGGGCTCCCCAAACGGTGACATTACCGGTGAAAACCCAACTAACTATTTGGGTGGACAATTACCACAGAAGCTCTTAAATAATAACTATCTTTTACCTGATGGCTTAATTCGGGCTCAGATGTTTTTCCCAGTCACCAGCTCAAACGGACGGCCGTGTTTTTAATCCACTCAGGTGTGAAATTGCCGCCGTATTTGGCAGATCAGTGTGGGTTAATGCACTCCCCGAAGTCCCACATTGGATCTCCCCGCACCTCTGCGGCTATCACGAGTGGTCCGTATCGCAGACCGAGTGCTAATTTCGACGTCCCCACTTTGGCGATAACATGAGATTTGTGAGGGCGCTTTGTGTGCAGGAATCTGCTGGAATGTGGAAACATGGCAGCAAACCGCCCTGATGGATCTGCCCAAATGGCCGTAACTCCTCTCTCTCTCTCTTTCTCTCTTAGTGATTCTGGCAAATGCAAAGAACAGATTTTTTTTTTTCTCCCCCTCCTCTACACAGTAAAAATGCCGGTGCTGAATTAACACCCACAGTGTTAATTTTAACACCAACAAAGTGTGTATATGTGTCCAAGTCAGCTGGTGTTAAAGTAACACTTTTGAAAGTGTTAAAAAATTGACACCTATTTTTTTGTTAAATTAACACCAGACATTGTTAATATTCAACAATAGCGAGTGTCACATTAACATTACAACGGTGTTAGTGTTAAAATATAATGTTAAAAGTAACACCAGTGTAGTGTTGATCACAAAACATAATGTGGTGTTAAAAAGGTAAATAATTGACCCCACAAGGTGTCAATATCAACCAAATCCAGTAGAAAAATATTCAAAACAATACACAGAAATGGAAAGTTTACCTTTTATTAAACCCATTTCAATACTACAGACCTTCAATGCACAGCTTATACAAAACAGCAGTGGGACACAATATATGTTCTTTCATCAGCTGAAAACTGCCTGTCATAAATCTGGTAATATATCAGATCAAAGACACAAATAACAGCAAACACATCATCTCTATTCTGAAAGCATTCAGATGATCATCGGTCTCAACTCTATCTGTACCAATATTGTCCACATAAACAGAATCTATGGCTTTCATCAAGTGCTACTTGAACCCAGAATGTGTAAAAACAGATGAACAACTATGTTCCCCACATTTCAAATGCAATTTGTGCCATGGATACAAAGAATGACTAAATTTCAAATGCTGAAAAAGATTAGAAGAATTTCTGTGCTGAACCTTACAAATGTAACATATTGGTATATTTAAGTGTTGTTAATTCTCACTCTGATTTCCTTGACTCTGGGGCTCTCCTTTGTTGTCACATCAATCCCATAAACTGTTGTTTGGATGAATGTGTAGAAGTTGAGGAGGGCTGCATCGTAGGACATAGCAAACACAAAGTGCGCCTTAAACAGTTCATCGAAGGCAGCCACTGCAGTCTGTGCCACACAAGGAATGGGCTTCTGATCCAGGATGATGTAGAACTTCTGAATACTGCTCTTCTTTTCTCCAACACAGAGGAGGAACGGCTGTGTAGATCCAACTTTGCCAAGGAATGTCGCCATGCTTGTCCCCACCTAAGATTGAGAAACACATTAGAAAAAATGGTTTTAGTCCCTTCACAAGCAACAAATTAAGAACACTTTCCACCTTCCTTTAGCTGTGAACATGCCACAAAAGGGGATGTGACTTGCAAGAAAACTGTTGTGAGCTTAAGTGAAAAGATTGCTTCTAATGGACTCATACAATTCTTTGTGCCATTATGTTCCCACAACCAATTTTGTCATGAAATTAACTCTGATCCCTCCCTCCCACTCCAAAAATAGCTATAAATTTATAATAAAAATAACAACAAATAATGACTTTACATTATACCGTTTATAAAACTGAGATCAATTTACTTTAAGTGAAGCACAATTCATGTCAAAAACATACCTTCATAAACTTCACAACACGATCAGCTGCCTCAGTTGCACTAATTTTTACGTTTCTTCCTTTTGGCGGTTGGAGGCAAGAGATGAACCAGCAGGAGAATGGCTGCCACGTCTCTATCCCATTCTGATAAAATCATAACACAAGCCATGTTTAGAATTACCGTATGAAAATGCACACTGTTGAACATGTTTATTATGCATTATGGTATCAATACATACTATAATCACTTGATTCCTCCTGAGCAGACAGAAGGTCATCCAGGTGAACACTCTATCGTAGGCTTTTGCTGATATTGATGACCTTCGGTTTGTAGAATGTTGGCCATCTTGCAATGAACTTCCCCGAGATGTCTTCTCCAAAGAGCATGATGAAGTCCTGCTCAATCTAGCAGAAGAAAAAGTACTATCAAAACCCAATTCAAAAGTTCAGTTAATCAAATCTGAGACTTTCTCACCAAGCCTGGTGTATCCAAGAATCTTGGGAAGTGATCCAAGATGAGTGATGGCTGGTCCAGATCATGTAGCATGTTCTGTCTATGCTTAAATGTTGCCTTCATTTTCTCCTTAACAACGTCCTGGTCTAATGCATGCTTCATTATGGACATTGCTTCTTTACATCCATCACCAAACAGCTGTTCAGATGTGGAGGTCTCCCTCTGAGTTTTCGGGCCACCTTGATGAGCAGACCTGGAGCTCCCCTTGAAGTCACTTGCAGTGCTACGCTGAACTGTTTTCAATCGATAGGCCAGGTAGCCCTGTCCACTTTGAGGATCGTAGAAATGCTCCTATCACAGAACAGAAAACACAAAATGTCGATTACAAAAGGACAATTACACACTCAAACATAACAAGGTTAAATTCTGGCCCCCAATCAGCAGGCTGAGGTTTATTGGTACATACCCATGACTTTCGATCATATCCGCCACTAAAATATTGACAAGTTTCCTTCTTGTTGGATCAGAGAGACTTTTGGTCTTGTTGTATTCTTTTAATACATCTTCTCCCCCTGGTTTTTGGTGCAGAGCTACATAGACAATCTGCAACAGATTTCACATGTCATCCTGCTATGAATTTTAAAATGGATCATCATTCCATTTCCCACCTTGACACAACTTACATCTTTTGCCATCTTACTGTCAGGTGGTCCTTCAGCCAGTCGTCTTCTCTGTGCTCTGGTGTTCTCTGTGATCACTGTAGAAGATGAGCTTGAGCTTGGAGATTCAACTGACGAGGCTGACCCATCTTCAGAACTGAAGGAAGCGTCTGTTACCTCACTCTCGTCAACGACGCCCACTGTATAAAGTTTAGATGACTCATTAGTAAACAACTTAAAATGAACTTTTGATTTATATGTTTTTAAAATGCATTACAAGGAACACTTGTTTTAATGCTTTTAAATCTTACCAAAGTGCTTAGTGACTACTTTGAAAGATAATGTAGCAGACCTCAGGAGTTCATCAAAAATATCAGCATCCACATCAACTCCAGAAGAGTCCTTCAGGTCTACACAGATTTCACTTGCCAAATTGAATTTAGCATGTACTGGAAGGAAACAAAAATATTCATCTTAACATGCTAATTTATAGCATATGGTTAGAACTGGTAAGGGCCAATTACAATCATAAATAGAAAATATTTCAAATAATATTTTCAGACAATGGTTGAAATTGTACATCTTTAATGTTGCCCATATTGTTTACCGAAATTTGACATAACCATTTTTATGAAAATAATTAATAAGCATTCGGGACATGATTTGAGAAAACTACCTTAAGCTTACTTCATTTAATGGCAGCTGCCACAACAACATAATTAGTACTCAACTTACCCTCTTGCATGAATTTCAAGTAATCATAGCAGTCATCTGTCACTGGAACCCGAACCCATTTTTGGACTGTCTGATACTCCACTTGAACCAGCATTTCTGCATAACAAAAAAAAAGGACACGGTCCAAGTTTTGACACCTTACAGATATTTTAAACCAACACTTTATCACTTCCACTATCACTTTGAACACGTTAGCTCTGTCCGCTATATAGAATTAGCTAGTGTTGAGCTAGCTCCCTAGCGGCTAACCGTAAAGTGGCTTTTTACACTCTTGCTTTGCTACTGCTATAGTCTACGGAGCCCTCAAGGGGACACGGGGATCTTTTTCCGCTCTCTTTTGCGTTCCCTCTCAAAAGTTTAGCTTTACCCTTACCTAGCAACACTTTATTGCTCGACGTAACGAACAACTTCGCGAGGGAATAAAAAAAAATCCCCACATCCTCTCGGAGGCTAGCAGTTTGCAATGTTAGCTTTTTTAATGCACACATCGCCAATATTTCAAATAATACCGCTTATTTATGGTTTAAAATGACAACTATAACTTACCAAATATAAGAGAATTCAAATTTACCGTTCGCCTAGATTTGGCAAAACGGCGGGACCTTGAATTTGATTAATTTTCCATGCAAAATGGGTTAAATATAGTGCATTTGTTTAAGTCACAAATTAAAAAGCACATTTCCAACGAAACAATAGTCATGTATGGATATTTAACTTACCTTTAATGTGCGAAAAGAAGCCGTACCGATCGAGTGACTGGTGGCGAGAAGACAGAAAGTAGAACTTACTCTGCAGCCGTTACGCGGAGGCGGGGCTTAAGCAACACCAACCAATTAACACTGCAATTTAACAACGCAAATATGACGGAAGTTACACTGGCAGTGTTATTTTAAAGCTGTGTGATGTTAAAACAACACTCACACTCTTTATTTAACACTACACCTGAGATTTTAACACTGGCATTTTTACTGTGTACAGTCAGGGTGATAGAAGTGGCCCATTAAATAGCAGATTTGTTTTAGGGGCCAAATAGCGGCTACACCTGCCCACACTGCAGAGCTCACGTCTCATTCTGCAGACCAGGTTGCAATCATCTGGTCGCCCCGTCTCATCTGCGCATTGATCGCTCTGGTTTAGATCCTCTTTCATCTATAAATAATGTAGTCATCTGCGGAGTGCACTCCCTCGGCAACACCTCTTGTACCAGCGTTATGGAGGCAGTCAGCCTTGCGAGGCGGCCCGTGCCGCTATATGAGAACTGTTTTATGGACACCGCTCTGTTTTTCTCTCCTCTCTCCTTGTTCTCAGCACTGTCTCAGTGGACGGTGATTGTGCATTTTGATTCAGCCCACTCATTCTCCCAGGCCTCCCACTTCTAAAATCTCCTCATACTTATCATATGATGGCTATTAATTAGACCACAACAGCCTCTTTTTAGGCATGTATAATTTTTTTTTCTATTATTATTAATTAGACAGCGAATGAGCATGTTGCTGTCATATCTTACCCAACTCTGATGCTATTTGTAAAACACACCACAGCAGCTTTGAATTATTGTCCTAATTTGATATTAATTTAGAAAAATAAATTGCAACGCTGTCCACGCATTTCATAGCTCAATAACAATAATTAGCAACAATTATGTGGTTTAGCCAAGCGAAAAACAGAAAACCACTGACTTTTTTAAACTACAAAACCCACTGATATGTGGTACCAACGGCCCTTCCTTACCCTGCATAACCTGTGAGATCATCGCTTTTTCAGTTATCTGTAGAGAATAATTCATCCTATTCTCCTCCCAACACGAGATCACTTCTTTTTTTTTAACAATTATTTTCACTTTTAAATAGATGCTACAGGGGTCTCCAACCTTAGTCCACAAAATTTGCAGATGCATCCCTGCTTCAACGTACCTGAATCAAATGAATGACTTGGGAAAAAAAAAAAAAAAAAACATGTTTCAAGAAACTTGCACTTGCAGGTTGTTTCAGCTTGTAATGTTTGGCGTCTGCCAAACTCGATGGCATGGTGAAGAGGTGATGCAATCATTTGATTCAGCTGCAGATCTCGAGGTGTAGGGTTGGGAGCCTCTGAGATGATGCTCGATAATTCAAATTTTGAAGAATTTTCTCGCAGCTGCACAGTAGGTAGCATCTTGCAGCGTGACGCCCTAGGCTTCAATAAATTGGCTCACATGGAGATACACCAATAACGTATATAGTTTTAATTTATTTAGTTCTAATCTCAGGTAAGATCAGGAGTTGAGAGGAGTTGAAACCCTGCCAATAGTACAAAGGCTATCAGCTTTCCTACAACGTTCAGTTTACCTCCACGATCCACGATGTTCACTTCCTTTTGCAAACTCACAGGTCTTGGCATAAGCCATATGGGTGGATGCCAACAGCTGCAGGGGGAGCCGCTGCAAAAACTTCAAACGGAAAGGAAAATTGAACAAATAAAACTAAATAAAGAGCTGTAATTATCTACAGCTCTGACGGGCGCCCGTTGATCATGCTCTTTACTGAATTAATAAAAAATAAACATGCCTCTGTGACTGTTATATCTGATCACTTGGTAGGCCTCACACTGCTGGGAATCAAATGTGCTGAAAACTGAACTTCCTTTTAGTCGTCTGATCAAAAGATTTTATGATTTTTACTGTAATATATAAAAAAAGGAACTTGCACTTTACATATTTACAAGTTGTTCCAACTTGTTTCTTTCCTCTTTTCCATTTAAACCTTAAACATGAATTGCAGATTTTTAGAATTAAATTGTCACTACTGATGTATAAAATAGTTTTCACCAAGGGATGGATTCCCATTTTTGACATGTTCATCCATTGCAATTTTCTGTAAATAATGCAACTTAAATTATATGGAAATATCTACCAATACATATCAATTTTACATATCAACTAAAGACAACAAATATGCTCATTTGTGTATGTAAACCTGCTGCTTGAAATAGAAATAAGTCACAAGTGGAACCCATGATCTCCTCTGGACGGGTAAATAACAACAAGTGCAATTTTTCTGGCCTTAAATTTGCATAAATATGTTCCTTAAATAACACTTTCCCAGGCAGCCTGGCTCTCATTATCAATGCTTGGTTGCGTGTCTTACCCAGTGCACTGTAGACTCTCTCCGTAGAAATCTGGGAGGGCTGTAAGTGTTGAGATTTCCATTCTGTTGCACATTTCTCTTTTCTGGTCTCTTGAGAGACTCGGGGGGGAAGGAATTGCCGGGGCTCCCCTGAGGTTGGACACTGAGCCAGAAACATAACAACAGATAAAGTCCAAGTTGGAAGCCCAAATCTCTCCACTTTGTGTCTTCAGCTGTATAAAAATGCCAAGAAGGCTCTTGCGTCCCATGAATTTGGTTGTCAAATTGCAAGCGTGCTGCAAAAAAGAAAAAAACAAAAAAAAAACTGCAAGTGGAAACGCTGTCACTCATGACGTGTTCCCACTCAAGGAGTTGTCAGGGTTCCTCTGGAAATGAGACATTATATGATGGTGAAATGTGTTTTTCCTCTTACCCAGGCACCACTTCTCATTAAGTAAGGGAAGAGTTGACATGGCTGCTCAGCAAGGTTGCACAATTCCTGTGTCACAGCAGCCACTGTGTGCCTTTCTTTCTTTCTTTTTTTTTTACAGCACCTGGCAGGAGTGGAATACCACATGGTTATTTCCTCTGAGGGGCACTTTTAATTTGGTCACAAGCCTAAAAACGCGTGTGAATATTGCACAGAGGAGCTGGATTCATACGTTAATCTTTCCTTTTAGTGCTGTATCACAAAAGCCATTTTCCACTATGTGGCTTTGACGTTGGGATTTCCGTCCTTTCTAATGTAATGTGATATCTTGAGTACAAACAAAAAGAAGAAGAAGAAGAAAAAAAAGAAGGATGTTATGAAAATTTTGGCTTCTAGTCTTTGTGTTTGTCACAACACAAATCGATTGACTCACTTTCTATTTAACTCAAATTAAGATCTCTATCGCAGAAGCAGGATGGGGCTGAATTCTCGCGCTGCACACAATGTGACGAGACAAGATATCTGTAATCTCATGACATTTCGCCAGCCAGTGCGACAGATCCTTTTTGCTCTGGAGCGTATCTCCGTGAGAACACTGCGGCGTAAACCTGGCAAATTATTCTGCTGAGGTCTTTTTTTGAAGACATGCTTGGCTAAGCGGCTTGCCAATAAACAAAACTCTGTGGAGCCGGATCACCCTCGCAATCATCCTGCTGCCGTCACAGTCCTTGAAGACAGGTACGGCTCGAATCGGTGCAGCAGCAACGCTGCCTTCCCTGCAGACAACAATGGCAACATTGACAGGAAGAAACAAGTGCAGCTCTGCTTTTTAACTACCAGGAACGTGGACAAAACGTGGCACCTGCTGTTCAGCATTTGAGGCTTTTGATTTCCTTCTTTTGCAGAGACCAGGAGGGGTGATAAATAGTATAGCTCCTATTTTGGCATGGCCATATGCACCACTGACAGACAGCATTTATCTTTTTTTTTTTTTTTTCTCTCGGGTTTATGTGGCTTTTTCACATCTGTTTCTGCTTAGATGGCTGTGACATTGCGACACCAGTGGTGGCTGCTGAAAAGCACCGCCTAACCTTTTAAATGGGCTCATTTTCAATATTTTGTTTCTAAAGTGGTTTAATCAAAGAGCCAGTTTACCCCGAGGTCTTATCTGGCCTTGCCGATAGTTTCAGTTCTGTGTACTAAGGCTGAGCGATATTTGAAGCTCACATTTTCTTTCTTTTGCCTTTTCTGGGCAGCAGTTTGAAACAAATGGGTCTAAATAAGCACATATGATGGCCTATTCGCAAAAAGTGCACGGAAATCACCAATAATCAACTTCTTTTGCATTCAAAGGAAGCACGTCACTCTATGAGTCACAACGGTCTTTGGTTTCGAACTTAGTATGGATTATTTTTTTATTATTATTTGAATTAAATTAATATACATATTAAAAAAACCCAAAAGCAATCCAAATCATTACTTACCGTAATGTCCAAAGTTTTAACAGGAAAATATAAGCTTGCCCATTATTTTACAGAAGAGAAAAATGTTCAGTATTTAGAGATGCCACAAAAACTTGGCTGGTGATCAGAACAGTAACATTTTAAGGTAGTCCAACATAATTGGAAAGTCACTAATCTGGTTAATGTGGGGATTTAGGTGCTTTTTATTTATAGTTCAATCTAGTATAAGCACTAACATGCTGCATTACTCACAACACTCTTCAGAGAAGAAGTTGTTACTGCAGGAAAGAGGCTCAAATGAGCCTTTTCTGTGTCAATGATATGATCTGTGGTTCCGTCATTCTGTAATTTACTACAATACTTAGTTTTTTTTTTCTTCATAATTTCTTCTATAGATTTTACTGATTTCAGTCCTCAGTATCACACATAATACATTTCAAACATATTAATTTTTAACCCCTGGAATGCCATTTATAAGGATAAAAGTTCATTTTTCCTAAAAGCACATCCATACATACATGCACACACATTGAAAGAATTATCATGTATACAACACATGTATTTTGAATATCGGCCCGTGATATCAAAAATGCTAAATGCACACAGATTGCGCTTTGTGTTAAGAGGCATATAAAGGTTTGTGAAACAAAGGAACGTATGTAGAAAACAAAGGACAAGCTTCAGTGGAGCCAGTAAGATGAATCTTTATTATTCCGAGGCATGTTGGCTTTTCATTCAGCACTAAAAGAAAAAGGAAGACTTTAGGCAGAAGAAGTTATTTTGCTCATTCGGGATTAGACGCTTCAGGTATAAAATTGGCCATCTACCACAGTCCATACCTCTAATAGAGATGTTTTTCAAATTGGAGCAAAACTGACCTGTAGCCCACTTGGCTTGGTTCCTGGCAGGCACAAGGTTTTACAGTAAAGTTTCTGTCTTTTATTGTTTTCAACTTTTCAACTCTGCTTGAGAACAAGCTGAATTTTGAAATGTTAAACCTGTTAAAAACTGTAGATCTAGTGTGAGTCTCTGCAGAATACACAGAGATTGAGGTTTACAGTGACTACTTCATAATTGCACAGTGAGGTAAGATGCTACAGAAAGTTTAACCGTCAGGATCCCATGTTGATAGATTCTTTTGTAGTTTGATTTGATTCTAGTTGCATTATTATTATGTTACTCTAGTTTTACTATTTTTCTTCAGTCTAGTTATTTTTCAGTGTTCGATTAATTTCTCCCTCGCCCTCTGTGCCACTCTCTCTCCCTCTCCTCAGTTTGCCTCCTTCTCCTCTCATTCACACCTGTAATCATTTATCTCATCAACCCAAGTCTTTTGTTCAACATTCAACCTCCCCGGTATTTAAGCCTCTCTTTCTCACTCACTCCTTGCCGGATCCTTTCGTCTACTCCCGTTACTTCGTCCCTCCACCCTATGTTTTCCTCCTGTCTCCTTTCGTGTTTCGTTATTGTGAATTTTTGGTTTTGGTCCTGCCTCCCTGTTTCCCCCACGGATATTTGCAAGTTTGGGTTTTCATATTTTCATTAAATTCATCATCACTCCACGTCTCAGCCTCTCTGCTTTTGGGTCCGCAATCAACTATCATACAACATGACATTAACATGTTAACTCCAAATCATTTTGTTCTTGATTTAAATTAGTAAAACCTCAATTTACAATGACTCTTCTTTCATTCAGTCAGCTCGTAATGACTGATCACAGCACCAGTGAACAGTTTTACAACAGAGATCAGAAAATGGCTACAAAGCTCCGATTTGCTGTGATTTACTATTAATAATGATGCCGACAGAACCACACAAAACTTCATAGTGTGATTGTTGGAAAGAGAAGGAATGGGAAGTTCTCTGATCACATTTTTTTTATGGATTTAAAGGATTATGCAAAAAAAAAAGAAAATATGTACTTTATCAATTAATAAAGGAAAATTTGGCACACACGCCGTTCAGAGTAACGAGTAGCAATAATTGATTATTACCAATCTTGCTCCTCCTAATGAGATTTATAATACAGTGGGTATTTTAATTGTAATGTAGGAGCCAATTACAAGACAAGCATGACACATTAATAGAAATACATTAACAGAAACCACAACAATTAACTTAAACCATGGACGTTGCAGTGCGCAGAGGTATTGGAGAGTTTTCCCTGCACATTTTATCATGGCTGTCTGTGACATTCATTAACCCGGTCATGACTCAGATTCGCTTTGAGGGAAAATACTATTTGCTCCTCGTTTGGGGGCCGTGCCCCAGCTGCAGCTGCAGAAACTGAAGGACAATGGAATGAATTGTAAGTTTGTGTTTTTAATTTTTTTTTTTTTTTTAAATAAAAAAAAAACACTGAAGAATGTTGTTTGCTAAAACTCGAAAGGCCTGCAGAAGGAACAGTCCCTTCCATAAATCACATCCCAACAACAGCATGACGTCGGTGATGGGCTGAAGTTTAAAATGCCACAGAAGCTTAGTCTAACATTCAAAATAAGTTGCTGCTTTGATTCCTTATTAACTTTAAATGCTTGTTGAATGGTTGGTTGAGTAAGTGGCAAGATAAGGGATTTGTTGGTCACATTGCATACTGATCCATAAAAAAAAAAAAAAAAACGTAGTAAAAGCGATTCATCCCTTTTTTAAGTATCATTTTGGTGTCTGCTCATTCTTCTGTCTTTCCGTTTGCTCAGCCTAATTACTGTGGGGGAATATCTACATTTAAATGGCATAAATCTTCAGCTTCTCTCTTTTCACTGGAGAGGCAGCTTTTCTCCAAAAGCTTAATAAACCACATTTAACATTACCATAATGAAACAGTGAGCTATTTGTGGCTGCGGTGTTAGAAAGTCTCCCTGACTGTAATCAAAACTGCTTTGTTTAAAAGTGACATGAAATCTACTCTGTGTACCTAGAGGAGACCTCATCCACCCCAACCAACCAAATGAGTTTAATAACTTTCTCAGAAACTAGTGGCTTTTCTCTACCATAAGGTTGATCATCGGGCAAAGTGTAGTTGTCCTGCAGTTCCTTTTAATCCCCACCAGGGGAACTGTAGACAGGTGTGCAGTCTGGAGCAGACAAAACATCCACACCCTCTGTCCAAAGAGAAGGATCAGAAATTCACAGATACACTCAGATACCTGGATCATGACAAGATGAGATTGGAATTTGACATTGTTGATTTACTGCAAAAGGACTCAGGAAGCAGGTGATATCAGGCTATATTTGATTTTTTTAAATAACAGTGTAAGTTGTTTAATTGGATATATATTTTTCATTTTTTTATTTATTTATTTTTGTCATCTGGTCCACACTCCTCACCAGTTGGTGGCCGTAATGCTCACCTATCGCCAAAACATTTCCAGAAGAAGAAGAAGAAGAGGAAGGAGAAGAAGAAGGTGAGATTGGAGTCTGAAGCTTTTTTTTTTTTTTGCTGTATTTTAACAGTGCTAAACTCTGTGTTCTTGTTTACCCAACAGCAAAAATGCTTGATGAAAAATGTAGGATGGAGCAATTAATTGGAACAACAGAAAGTAGTTTGGCTCAGAGTCTGTGAAGCTGGAGAAGTTTCTGTCGGAGCGCTCTGCAGGTGGTTAGCCTACCCGGGTGAGCACTACTGAGTCTACTGGTGGGTGGTAGTGGGTGGCTGTCTGATGAACAAGGGCAATGAGGAGTTTTTAATTTTTTTTTTTTACTTTTTGGAATAAGGAGACATACAGAAAAGTGGTGAATGCATGATGTGATGGAGGACTGTGGGGAATAAAAGCTGAAGGATTATTTCCAAGGTAAAGAGTAGAGCGTGAAGAGATGCGGCTCATTGGTTTTTGTTGTTGCAGTTTGCATGATAATTGGGTGCTTACCATCCTATTCTTACATACTTTAATTGTTTTCGAAGGTTATACACTGTCCTTGCTTTATCCCTTTGCCAAAATTCCTGAAATTAGGTCAACCCGTTTCCTTGTGATTTTACAGACAGAAAAAAAAAAAAAAAAAATCAAACAGTGAACATGGATATATAGCTTTGTTGGAACATTCACTGAGGAGCTGCAAAAAAACACACACATCTGAAAACAGTGTGGTACTGCCAGCCAGCCAGCCTGCCTGCCTTGTAATGGGTAGATTAAAAAACTGAAATTTTGTTAGCGCACTAAAAACATCAAAGCAAAACAAGAAAGAGAAAGAGCGGGGTGTAATAGCCCCTGGATAAATTGTGCTTAATAGTGTAAAAACCTCTAAAATTAATTGAGCATCCAAATGCAACCTCATCCTTCTTGTGCATGCTCATGAGAAAGAAAATGAAGGGGGGGGGGGATAGTTTTGTTCCCTCTCTTAAAGGCAGAGGAGAGTCTGGATGTCATATTCAGCAGAAGAAAAAAAAAATTCCCGCTTTTGCCATTTTCTGAGGATTATGACATTTTTGCTGCAGAATGTCCTTGCTGGGGTAAAGTGGTAGAAATGTGAAGCCACACTGGTGTTTCACTGTGATCACGTCAAACATCAACAATCAGTACCAGTGCGCCAATCAGTGGCTATTAAATGGACGTGGATTTGCATGAAGAACGGATCATTTACATGATCAGACTAAATTTACCAGTGTATGCGTGAGGTCCTTGCCCTTTTTTACCAGCACATATTCAAGCGAGTCAAAAACATGCATCGAGAAACCCTTTTTAAGATCTCTGCGTGGCTTAAGGTTAAAGAATAATCACGCAGAGGTAGCCAATAAGTGAAAGGTGTTGAGGGGTCGGTTTGCAGCAGGCAGCTTGTGGCCAAGTCTTTCAAGTTTAACTCGCCTCGGTTTGCTGGACAGTAGGTGTGAACCGATATGAACCTCAGGCTCAACACAGATGCGCAGTTTGAGCTTGTTAGGTGACCTGGTATTCAGTAGGAGCTTCATGCTTCAGAGAGCCTCCCTGAAATCTATACTCAACTGTAGCACCCTCAGAAATTAGAAACGGGAGAGAGCTACAGGGGCACTGATAAATCCCATCTCTGCCTGAGGGTGTCTTTCTCTCTCGCAATCAAAAAGCCGTGTTCCTGGAGTCCAGCACAAAAAAAAAAAAAAAAAAGCCATGAATTCCCTGCAAAGCCATTGGGGTTTTATTGGCCATTCCCCCAGGAGGCAATAATTATTTCATTGTAATGAATGCATGCACAACTGTGGTATGGCACACCACATGACTGCCTTACAGATTATGCCGCCATCTGATGCCGACGGAAGGCTTTTTCAATCTCTGTAGAAATGGCCGCTCGCTCTCACCGCTGTTCGCATGTCCTCATCACCTCTCGGTGCTGTGGAAGAAAAGGGGGGGGGGGAAGTGGAAGCGTAGCACCTGAAAGTCTGAAATTGCCAGAGCAAAAAACTGATAAAATCATCAACCCTGATGACACACGATACAGTCCCAGAGTCATAAAGATGATGCGTATTTGTCAATGACAGGGCAGAAATTGCAGCGTTGCGCTCTGCGTATGACCGTATCAAACCTACGCGTTGTGTCCTCAGGGGCCCCTCCGGGTTCATCCTCTTCCATCTTATCTCAACGAGTGGATAAAGTAGATCCTGTCTAAGATCTATCATAACACTTAAAATTGAGCAATGATCTAATTTTTGAAGTGCTGAGCGACAAGAGAGGAGGGGAAAACATGGATCCAACAAAATGCAATTTTGTGACTCCCCCCTGTCACATCTAGTTGCTTTGTCAATTTAGTGCTAACACTGCTGCCTTGGGGCCTCAGCATGGAGACGTGTAGAGAGTATAGATGTACCAGCACCAGTAGTCTCAGCCACTGGAGCGTGCAGGGGTCACATCTCTTTTGCAATGTAATGTCCAAATGGTCAAGGATGTGTAAAGAAACTATTCAGACTACTGGATAAGCTTGGTATAAATAAAATTGTACTGAGTGTAACGAAAACTTCTCCTGCTAGGGTGGGTTTTTTTTCTTACTTCCCTCTTGTGTGGAGAAATATTGCTGTAGCCCAATAGTTTCCAACTGTGGTGAGTCACTCACGAACAAGTGCACAGCTGGCAGTGTGGGAGAAAAGTGAGAATACTGTGTTTGCACTTTCCTGAACAAGTTGTGTTTCTAGGTGGAGTGGGGTTTTAAAGGTATCATCACACATGGAGGAAAAAAAAATTGTGGTTCATACAACCAGACAAGGATGTTGATCCAAAAGAAGAGCAAGGAAGTCTCACCATAGTGAATTAAGAAGTAGGGTAGTTTTTTATGTCATGTTAAGGTTAACTTTCTCAGCTAAAAATATTTCAAAACCTCTTTTTAGAGCCAGACTTAAAGTAAGACTAACAAAATTTTACTTAAGTTATAAGAAAAACAGTGAACTAAAAATCAGATGGCAGAAAATACTTTTCCTTCACCTAAGTCTTAGAAAGAGAAACCAAAATGTTTCTACTCACTCTAGAAATAGATTGAGGTAAACAACTAGTTTACCTCAATCTGTTTCTTTCTTGTGTAACAGGGCAGGCTTGTTCTTGGTCATTAGCTCTTTGACTATCCAGTTATTGCTCCAGTTGTTAATGAAGGCATTTGGTCTCTCCAGTGCCTCTAGTGGCACAATGAAGACAAGCACTTCAAAATGTCCAATGCTAGTTGGAGCTTTGTTTTAGCACACCGTTGGTTTCCAGAAAAGATTCCAGTGTCTTTCACTTGTCACTGTTTATGACTTTTCATACTCAGTTACATCTTAGTCAGCCAGTTTTCCCACTCTCTGTAGGAAACTGTGTTTGTTTCCTGACCACTATGTTCTATAATGCAAGCGTTTGTCACTAGATGGCAATAGCAATAAAAGCCTAGAAACATTTAAATCAGATATCTTATAATTTATGCTACAATGAGTCGAAGACTAGTATAAGAAGTGTTTTATCCCATGTGGATGTTCATGGAACAAAGAAAAGCAGAAAGATCTCAGAGCATCTTTGATTAGAGGGTTTCAATAAAAGAGTTTGCTTTCCTTCTTGTTACATTCAAGAGATCACTTTTATCGCCTGTGCTAGACATTTCTTGGAATCTAATCATTTACAAGAAAAACCCATCCCTCTCAGTATTATGTTCTAATCTGTCCTTCCCATAAACATGCAAAATGTTATTGATTAACAAACCATAATCCAACGCGGCGAAGACGATTTGTTCTTGCAGAAGAAAGAATGATCGTCTTTCCATGTCTGCAGCAAGGTCTTAACTAATGGATGAAGGGGATTGGTGGAAGCTGCTTTTTGAATTTATGGCCAATCAATACGATCAAGGCGGTCAGTTCAACACGATAAAGTGAAGTCCGAGCCGTAGGTTTAATGTGACGAAGAGCCCTCACAGGATCCAACAGAGGAAGTTACCATTAAATGTTGACCGTGACATTTGAACCTCATTGTGGATTTCACAGGATGACATTACTTTCAATCTGTGGCTGCATTTTGGTGCCAGCTCAGCGAACGCACAGGAGTTCAACACACAGAGGTGATAATCTGCTTAGAAACTGCAGACGCGAAGCGTTGGCCTTTATCCTCCCTCTGCTCTGTAGAGGTGTCTGTGGCCTTTACAACAGCATTACATACTCAATAGGCAAGGGCCGCAATCCCTCCACACACCACACACGCCGCCTTAACTCCCCCACCTCCTGCAAAACACACCAAACATACACCAACACAGAGAACACAATGCAAAGGCTTATCATCACAAGCGTTATCTTCACTGAAACCCTCGGAGAATCGAATCGCAAGTGTGGAAACTCCACTGCAGTTTACTTTGCTGATCTGCGCCAGATAGCGCTTCGCAACACTCCTCACTCCGAACAGCTGCCACACGTGTCGACATTAAGCCCTCACTTCAAACAGGCGATTCACGTCAAACGGGGAGAACAAAGCGCCGCACATAGCGTCGGTATTTCCTCCCTTTTTACATAACAGATTCACCGTCTGTGTGGGCCCGACTTTAAAAGGGCTGCTGGCTGATTGCTGCTTCACAGAGCAGAGACTCTCCGGTGGATGAGTTATTTGTGCAACAGCAGGAGGGTCCTCGTATCCCCGCAGGACAGGCAAAGCTCAGCCATGCCTACAGACTGCCGCGCTCTGGGAGGCAGGCGGGCTGCGGGAACCTCTCAGGGGAGGGATGTACGGGGGGTCACATCCCCTGCAGACACTGTTTTGTTCCACGACTGTTTCTGTGACGATGATACTTGGATATCATAGCCGTCCCTGTCTGCCTTTGTCCCACAACAGAAAGAGCCAGGGATATTATGTCTGCGTGTTAAAATGCTCGCTCCTCAGTGATGGTGACATTTGTGCCGCTGATTATTATGTTCCATCTCGCTCTTTGTTTCTCCACGGCTTCTAAAATCTTTCCTTGAACATTTCAGGTCAGAGTTGGTCTTTTTTCAAAGCGGGGGAAAAAAAAAAAGAAAAAAAAAAGTGAATTGAGCATCTTATTAAGTGCCCATTGTATCTTGCATTGTGGAAACTTGTTTAATTTTCACTTTAGACTTTTTATTTTTCTTTTATCCTTAAAAGTACGAGCTTTAATTTAGATATGGCAGCTCTACACCCGGAAATTAAGTTTCTTTATCTTTTTAACCTGACAGTGCCGCGAGCCCTGCAGTGGGATAAAAATTGTAAGGAAAGACTCAGATAGAACCAGGAGTAAAATATACACTTCACAAACTTTTTTTTTTTTTCCCAGCCGTAACTTTGAGCTTTTGCCCACCATGCAAGCACAGAAAACATGAGAGAGGAGTACATTGAAAATGTCTCCTCTTCTCTGCATGCTCTTTTCTCATGTCAGACAAGAAAAAAGATGGGGCCCCGTGCTGTCAGATGTAAAAATATTTCCAACTTAGCTTTAATCTGGTTTTCCTTTTGAGGCATCTGGAGCCATCTCTATCAGACTGGAGCACATTGAGACAGAGGAGTCAGCCCGCGACTACGACATTGCTAATCTGCAGCATTCATCAATTCAATTGCCCTGCATTGTAACTTAATCCCCTTGAACTCTCTAATTATTATCTTCTCTCTGAGTTTATTTGGTGTACCTATTTTGCTGTCTGACCGCAGGAAATTGCTCTGTTGCACCACACTATCCCCACTGGGGCACATCCACTTCTTTCAAACATAAGAGGATTCCCCCCTCCCCCCTCCCTCATCATCAAAAGGATAATTTGAAATTCAAATTCTGCAGACGTATTTCATAGAACGCAATAAAGAGCTTTCTTCAGAATGTTCTATTCAAAATGACTAACTACAAAAAAGGATGTTTATTTAATGTATTCCGACATCTTATTTAGGCGCAGAGAGGAGTGTGCAGGAACAGATGTGTTTTTTTTTCCATCCTTTTCTTTTTTTTTTCCTCTCCAACATTTCTGGCTGTTATCTCCCGAACAAGAGCTTGGTGTCCATTATGCAGAGCATTAGCAGATTTTTTTGTCAGAACTCCAGAATTGGGATAATGCGACAAAATGAGGAGAATGAGAGACATTGAGTTTCTTTCATAAATGGGTTAATGTATCATCCAGTATAATTCAAGGACACTCCTCTTAGTAACACATCTAATGTATGTATTTGTAGTGTTCATCATTTGCTTGCTTTTGATGATGGTCTTGTGCTTTAAGGGAAATGGCGCAACTTCTCTTTTGTCACCGTTCGGCTGTTTTCAGGATTGCCGAGGGCCTGAAACCTATCAGCAAGTGAAAAGCATGGCGCCCCCCCCCCGGAGAGGGCCAATCAGAGAAAACCATGTGCATCCTCACTCGCACCAAAGATGAAGTCACTGATTTTGGCCTATTTTGATGTCGCTTTAAGAAACACAATTTTAGAACATAAAAAAAAAAAACTCATCATCACTCAAATTATATTGTAAAGACAAAATCATTAGTTAACTTTTTTTTTTTTTTAATACATCATGTTTTAGCAATAACCACAATTCGCATTACTGGAACATCTGCCGTGTGTTTTCTGCAGATCCTTAACTCGGAGATATCCAAAAAGTTGGAGACACTTTCAGATCCAACATGTTTTATGACTCAGAAGGATGAAACGGAGCAACTTTCCCTGTACTCCACTCGGCCTTCCTGTTATTAACTGAGTTGTGCTCTCTTTAGCGCTCTGTGAAGCCTCAGTGACCTGCAGAGACTTTGTAGAAATTGCACAGACCTTTTGAATACCTTCTTGCATCTCTGTGCTTCCTTTGGAGTGCTGTGGTTCACTCAACCTGGTTGAATGTGGTTCATTCACTGATATTTTAGTTTTGGACCAGTCAAGGTTGAGCATGCCAGCTAACAGCTGATTTCTCTGTGCATCTCATAGATTTGGAGGCAACAATACATGACACCGCAGCGCAATCCTATGAAAGGCATTATGAAAAATAAAATGTGTGAAATATATGTAATAGATTTTCTGTGCAACCAGTTCCTTTGCAGCTCCAAAGAAATGTGATTTTTGCACATGATACAACCCTATAATTTGAAATATGATGTATGAAAATGAAGAGGAGAAAGAGGATAAAAGATAACTGACTCTGGGTTTTTTTAGGGATACCTGCTGCCTGAAGGATTTATCACACTTTTCATTCATGTATGTCAGGGCTGCCGGTGGCCAGATCCTCAAAGTGTGGGGGAAGTTTTTACTAAAGTCCAGTTTCAACCTACGTTTCCCGCTCCTGGAAGTGACCAGTAAATTGGCTCGTTGCTAACGGTCGGCCCTAAAGATTTATGTTTGTGATGTCAGCTTAAAGATTCAGACATTTTCAGCTCAGATCGGTGTGACCACTTCTTATCGCTCATAAATGTGACTAAAAGGGGTCATCGCCACCTTCCTGACAACTCAGCAGGTTGGTATCATTTTTATTGATGCTGACAAAGAAAAAAAAAAAAAAAGAAATTTGCAGGTAGAACCAGTGGGATAAGGAAGCTCTGAGAATTTGACTCAGGTGACCCAAATTTAAATCTTTGAACAGGGGGATGAAACCGGAAAGCTCAGAGAAAATCTAAGTAGGCACAGCTGAATCCAATGAGTTGAACCTGAAATCCTGCTGCGAGGCATCGGGAATACCAACTGCTCTAAAGTAACCAAATGACAATATCTCTACTCCTCCAGCTAATGATGGAATAAGATGCAAATGTATTCTCTCAGAACCTTACCATTTGTTAAAAAAAAAATCCCTAGTAAAATATTCAAATTCGCCGTCCAGCAGGAAACGCTAAACTATGAAAACTGATTGGTTCCGACTCGGAGAGAAAGAGCCCACGCTGAGGAGAACCCAGAGGTGCTGCCGGTGATCCACCAGAGGTGCAAAACAGCAAAAGTCATGGTTAACAAATAAATGTGCAAAACTACACATGTGTCTCGGTGCTTTTGCCCACATGAATAATGGAGGAACCTTAGCAACGGAGAACGGGTAGTAGCAACCAGCTGATAAAAGAATAGACAAGAGGGAAATTAGCAGAGATCCTTCTCTCTCCATACATTAAACATTCAGACCATGCTCACAATCCCTGGCATCGAATATCCCATCGCATCAGTCTAACAAACTTTCAGTTCAAGTCTCTTCAGTTTATATAAATGGCAACGATTCACAATAAGTATAATCTATAAGCACGTTGCAGTTTCGGTTGAATATTTAATGCCAACTGATAATAAATCTATCTAGGAAGCCCAGAGAGTTTAATCTCTTCTTCTCAGCAAGCAGGTAGTAAGAATCCATTTGCTGCAAACCGACTGAAGGCCGAGAGCACAGGAAAGAGATGCAGGACTGCACTGAGCATGAAGAACCTGGGAAGAAAGACAAAGAGAGAGAACGTAGTTTATCCAGATAAGAGACACGGCTGAACACAAAAACCCTGAGCCACGCAAACTTCCTATGGAAAGAAATAAAAATCATACAGAACCCTAAATGAACGATAGTGGTTCCTCTTCCTGAGCAATCCTGATGGTAAAAAGACGTAACATAGCCAGGCCCTATTACACAACACACCAAGGAAACAGATCAATGCAAAGAAAAACTGAAAAAAATAAAACATTTTACCTGATTTGATCAAAAAATATTTCCAACACATCTCCAGTCCCATAATAGTTCTGCTTAGGAATCCCAGCCGTATCTTTGGTTGAAATGTTGGGGTAGATGAGTTTTATGTTCAGATGCATTAGTTTGCACTGGATTTCTGTTCATCAGCGAAAAAGAGGAGGGGATGAAGCCCGGCAGAAGTTACTGGAGGAAGAAAAGGCCACCTTCCGTTTCTGCTGAGCGATACCAGGCGATGACGTCCAGTTTAATGCTCTGATCGCATCCGTCGTTTGTCATTGTTGGGGTTAAAGACGGTCAGTCTGCTCTTGTCTCTTTATTTCCTGCCTAATGACCTTTTAACTGCAGTGTGATCATGGGACGCTAACGATGCACATATTGGCAGCTTGGTTTAAACCCCATCGATCACAAGAGGCTGTGAGGAAGACGCAAAAATGGCCACACGTCATAAAACTCACAAACCGCTCAGTCGGGGCCGACGTTTCTAATGCGGGAACTTCGGTATCCCAATACCTGTAGTTTGCATGTTGCCTCAGCAGAACACAATAAGTTCACACATGTAAAACTATAAAATGATTCACTTGGCTGCTCATTTCGCCACCGTTCCGGCAAAATATTTAATGCAGAACCCCTTTGCTGTTATCGTGTGTTTTAATTCAGCCTCAGAGATTCAATTATGGTCTCGAAATAGTATCCAAGCTTGAACATGTGCAGTCATTTTCCTCTTAAAAGGGATATTTGTAAGTCATGTTTAAAGCTCATTTGCACTTCAAATTGGAAATGTGCTTTTAAATTGCAACTCTAATGACACACACTTAGAACTAAAAAGTAATTCTGATGGGTGAGAAGTTTAAAAGGATGAGAAGAGACATGAATAAATAATAAGCGGGCTCTTAAACACCCACACAGGTGTTTCAGCGGCCCGGCTTTCCATAATTGGAATATTTATTAACATTTCTGCGGGGATTCTTTTCCCCAAAATATGTTCAGAGAATTACTTTTATAAAAGTCCAAATGTGATTTAATTTTATGAACTATGATTAAATCACAAAGTTAAGCAGTCATTTTCACCCCGGGAGGAACGGACCTTTCAGGAAGCCCACGAGTGATTCTCTTAAATGGGCCAACAAATTAAACTCATACATAATAATGTTCCCCCAAACTAAAAAAAAAAAAAAAAAAAAAAAAAAAACTAGAAAGGAGAAAAGTACAAAAGAACTGATAACAATAACCCAAAAGCAACACAAAAGGCCAGGAGCATCCAAATTAAGACCATTAAAAACTGAACATATTTTAGCGGAAAGAATTGAAAAATGAAGCAAGAGAATCAAATTCCAGAATCACAAAGCAATCAGGAGTGACAAATGTTTGCTCTTTTAAATAGTTCACACAGTTCTTGTTCACTCGCCGCATTGATGATTTCTCATTTATCCGAGCTGCTTAAAATTCAGTCGGCGCCCGCACATCAGGGACCCTGAAGACGTTAAGGTAAAACAATGAAACTTTCTTTGATAAGTACAAAAGCTTTTGCTTTTTACTTGCAACACTTAATTCCACCTTTTTTTTTTTTTTTTTTTTAAAGCCGGTGTGAGTGGTTTGGTTTGCAGAGGCAGGCTTGACTGCAGCTGAAGTGAAGCTGCCCATCCACAGTGATTTTCGTCGCCGAACTGTGGAGGATGCTGCAGGGGTAACCTCCTCCTCAGGGCCGCTCGCTGACATACTCTTTTTTTTTTTTTTTTATAATCGATACAAACACTGTAGCTTGTAGCATGGCTGGGTGGGTTTTCTGAAACAACGGCACTCATGTTCATCATCTAATCCTGTTTATATGAGACAGACCTGCTCTTCAGCCCGTTTGGCCTGGTGGATAATCTTCTGTGAATAGCAAAAAATAAAAATAAAAAGAATTCATCAGCTGTTTTTTTTTTTTTTTTTTTAGAAATATATCAATATCCTTGTACAGAGAGCAGCTTTCAGGTCAACTATTTGTAGGATTACTAACCACATCTCTCAGCTTGCACATAAAGTATTCATCTCAGTGTATGGAGTTAATGAAGCAAACTATATTTTTGATGTTTCCTCGGGCTACCAGTCTGAGTTGTTAAATATTTCATTCTTTGTGACTAAATTGCTGCAAAAAATATCACAGGTGCATCTCAATGAATCGGAATATCACCAAGATCAGGAAACCAGTTCAAGAGGTGAAGCAAAATGATACAAACATTTATATGGCTGATTTTAATGGTTAGTGATTATAGCTAATGAAACGCTACAGCCAAATTAATAGTTTGTCCATATGTTGTACACTATGCACTGTGCATTATGATCTTCTTGGGTCTTTTACGTGAATTAAATTATAAATACGGTGCGGAAGAGAGACAATGTGTATGGAAGCCAGGTTGTTTTAACTGCTGGCTCCAGCATCACATCGTCGGGTCTGGTGTTTCTCATCTTCTTCTTAAAACTCCACAGATTCTCTTCAGGGTTCAAGTCAGGCGATGAAGAAAGCACAAACGTAATATTGTCATTAAACCCGACATTTGGTACTTTTGTGAGAGCGGGCAGGTGCCAAACATAGCTGGGAAGAGGAAGTTTGAAGCGCTCTACAGATTTCCCCAGTAGATGACGCGACTCCTCAAATGATCACTGACTGTGGAAACGTCACAGTGGACTTCAGACTATTTGGACTCTGTGTCTGCCGTCTTTGTACCAGACTCAGTTCAAATTTCCAAGCAATGATCAAAATGTTCTCTCATCACAAACAAAAAGAAAAAAGACTGAACGTAATTTTTTTTTCATAAATATTGACTCAAAATGACCTTAAAATAATAAAAGTATAGGCACAGCTGTACTCCTAACTGAATCTGCAGCTCAAGTTGTCTGCCACAGCCTTTTCTCCAGCAGAAGACATTTTGACATCTCACAGTGGGATGAAACAAGGTCCACCAATCCAACGTCATTTATCTAGAAACTTAAAACTCCTCTTAGCTGTTTGAATGTCATGTTTTTACTTGCTTTCATTCTTGCTCTCCGTCACACTTATTGTTGGAACATTACCTGGGTTGATACATTTGTAAAAACAGCTTGACTGCCTGTCGTTTGTCTCAGTTCTCTGTTTTCCTGTACGCAGAAAACTCAGTCAGTACTGGATATTTCTTTTGATATTTCGTCTTGCTTATGGAGCTCCAAATGGACAAAAACAAACACAGAATTGAAAGAAAAAAAAGTATATATACTCACAACTTTTGCTGTTGTTATGATCAACAGCAAAAGTCAGACCTTAGCATAGCACAGCACACTGATATGACGCTAGACAAATAATGAGCTTTAAAGGAAAGCTCTTGGTTTGTTAAGCAGAAGAACAACTTCTTCTGTAAGTTTCTTCTGCAGCAAATAAGTGGAACATGTCATGAGAGTACTTCTTACATGAAAACAGAGCTTTAGACTAGCTGCTCAACAACCCCCTGTCTGCTCAAAGATCCTGGAAATGGCAGGAAACATACATGCTCCTTTTTATTGTTGCACAAACCATCCTAGATAACTGGACTGTTAGAGCTTAACAAAAAACATTTAGGTATAAAAGTGGGGTTATTCTCCTATTATTGAAATTCTACTTATTCAATGACAACATTATACGGAGTCAGGTTAAAAGCTGCGTCTATATTGTAATTTAACAGGTGCACAAGTTTAATATTTAATCGTTTCTAGTGTCAACATGATATGCCTTGGTTTCTTGTTGGATATTAAGCTCAGTTTATTGTTTTCTTCATGGGAGAAAAACATGATTTTGTAAATTATGATAATTTAATGCAAAGTTGGCATTTTCAATGGACTTTCAATGCAACTTTTAGAGCAACTTTGCATTAAAATGACACTACATGACAACAGTCACAAACATTCATAAAGACTTCTTTATGCTCATGACAGATGTTATGTCATGTTTTTGACAGTGTCATGTCAGTCTTATGCACAGCCCTTCAAAGTGTTACCCAAAAAAAAATAAAAAAAATAAAACAAGGTTCAAAGACACCAATGTGAAAACCCCCTTGCCCCCCAAAATACCTGTTGAATTATAATGCAACTAATGCATTGCCAGGGCAGTTTTTTTATATATATAAAGTGTCTGAGATCAGTTTTTGCATTTGTTTCTTGTTTTTTCCCCTGGTTGCCTTGTTTGTCACCAAGGTTATAGATTCTGCCTCAGTGCGTTTCATGACACTTGAGCCCCCGTCACAAGATCCTTTCAAGCAGCGCCTGAGATGTCGTCTCGCTGTTCAATGTGACCCATGCAAGGACAAAGCCAGCAGGGTGGCCAGGCCTCTGCAGGGAGGAGGTTACAGAGCCGATAGCTCGGACATATGTCAGTGTAAGACAGCGTCACAGCTTAGTGCTGCGTGTCATCGATGCGAATTTGTACATCACTCTTCTTTTGGTTGAGCACCGCAAACTTCATTATGCAAGGGAAAGCACAACCCCCCCCTAAAAATAGGTTCTCGTCTGTGTGCAGCTGTTGAAGAGAGCTTGAGTTGATGAAAATAGGTTTTTGTTTGTAGGCTAATTATTTTTTTATATGACATAAATCACGGTAATTGGTATAGTGTGATACAAATAGAAGTGCAATTTTTGAGAAAAAGGAAAAAAATAAATATCTCAAAAGATTTCATAATATTTTTTAATGGCTGCTGCAGAGTTTGGGCTGTTTACTCTGCTCAGAAAAGGGAAGGTGAAAATCGCAATTTCTTGTCGAGTGAGTCTCGGCGACGCTGCATTGACTTCAGATCATGCAAAGACGTGAATTGCGGTACAATTGCCCTCCCATGTTTTCTCAGGGTTAAATTGCTGAATGATAAGCAGGTCAAGAGCAAAACCAAAGGAGGCACTATAGGCCTAACCTTGTGCTCAGGGCGTCGTCTGTCAGGCTGATCCCGTCATATAAAATACTTATTTTCTGCCTGTGCCATCTCCTTTTTTTTTTTTCTAAATTTTTGACTGGCAGAGCTGAAAGTGATAACAGCTTATGTTCTCGTGATTTCACAGAGCTATTTCTCAGAGCTAAAGACGGTGTCATTTCAATGACGGTGTCACTCTGACCAGCTGTGGCTATTCACATTTGTGACTGAGTCCGAGGTGCAATTTCATGCATAAATTGTAGCACTTATTGACAGCAAGTGATTCCTCACAAGATTCACTACCAGCAGGACAAAACTGAGAGCAAGCATTTTGCTTTTTATTCAGCAAACCACTAAAAGCTTCTGCTGATCATCTGATAATACGTTTAATATACATATTTAAACTGTGAATCTTGAGGTTAATTTTCCCAATGACAACTACCTCCTTAAAATTTGAACAGTTACTTTTTTTTTTTTTATTCACTCTTCTGTACCTTGAGATGAACTCATAGATTTAACCGATGAACCAGAAGATAAAGCTCCCTGCGTGGCGCAGAAACCATGTTTTAACCACCTCAAAGGTAATTTCACACAACAACAATTAGCCTTAATCCTGTTCTGTCCTCTGCACACATTTTGTAAATCCATGCCTTGCTTTGAAGTTAAACAGGCACACCACTGGAGTCAAACATAAGGGATTAGTTTGGTCACATTAAAAAATGTCACCGTAGGAGATGCTAATACAGTTGGAGCATTTAAATGGCAAAGCCTTTGTCTATGAATCTCCACCTAGAAAGTCATATTGCAAGGGGATGAGAAAAGATGCAATCAGTGCAGCAATTAACAGGATGAAGACATCCACTTGTGTTCTTGACCTTGTTCTACCCAAACTGATTAAAACAGGTTTCTTAGACGTCTCTCAGAAAACAATTCAGACTCTGACTACTCTAATCGTCCTGCTTTCGGTTCAGCTTTTGCATATCTTTTCAGCCCAGACACACAGAAAATGTTGCATGCTTTTATTTTTCATCCATTAAAATTGATATTGGAATGGATGAGTTGGACATAAGCGCCAGGTGTGAACAGGTGAGAACCACCAAGAGGTCAGACAGTCGTTTGATGATTTAATTAGAACATAGGCTAGACTTTCCTATGGTTGCAGCCACATCCAAGCATCCGATATGCTGCGGTGAGCGAGTCTTTATCGATGCAGGCAGAGCACATGCGTAGCGTTGAACAAAACTGAGTAACATTATTTAGGTTAGTGGTTCCCAAACTTTTTCTCCTGGGGCCCCCCAATGGTTTCCACAGACTTTCTGTGGATTACAATAGACTTTGGTCTGATTCAAACAATATGTGACCAGCTAATGTTATTCATCCGGGTTATTTTGCTAGCATAGTTAGCCTACATACACTGCAAGTGTTTCAGTTTATTACTAGAGTTTGCTTTTAAAGACGCGACCTTCAAAAGATTGAAGGTTACGTCACTTTCTATTCAAGTTGCAAGATGTGCAGGAGAGTGGAAACACTACAGTCTTTCTCTATCAGTTTGTTAAAATTAGCTTAAAAGCCTGAAATGGAACTAAAGTTTTGACACTGACTTTTACTATTGCACATTCAACCCAGAACTACACTCTGGCCTCCAACAATGTTTAATACTCCTTGTGGCCCTGACACCAGCAGCCTTAAAGATGTCATCTTGTCCTTATTTAATATGTTTAAAAAAAGAGAGTAGTATTTTAAGGTGATATTTTGAAGTTCATATGTATAAAAACTGCTGATGCAGGCTCCTTCAATTAGACATCAGGTTAGAAGTGATCTGAAGCAGACTTAGAGAAGGTCATGTAAGCTTTTTTCTTCTTCTAAACCTGATTTTTGTGCTGCACTTTATTCCGCTTCAAGCAGGCAAAGCATCTAAAGGAAGCAGAGGATACAAAATGCAGCTGCCAGGCTTTTAACTCCAGCTGCGAAAGTTCCCACATTACAGCCAACCTTACACCCTTTTCACTTGCTACTGGTGAGCTTCAGGATTGATTCTAAGACTTCAGAGCTTGTTTTTTTAAGCTTTCATGATCTGGCTCTCATCCCACATCTACAATTTCACAGCACCTGATGACCCTGGTCATTTCTACAAAGCCTCAAAACAGGCCCTACAGAGTTTCTAATGCCCATTGCTGCCAAGGACTCCCAGATGTCCATCTCAAGAGCTGTCACTTGAGGCGCCATTCTCCAATTTCAGATTTAGCGGTTTTTAAGAGATGATTTCATGTATTTAGGGAAAATTACTATCCTAAATCATCACAAACTTACTACTATGAATCTGGTCTAGGATGCCTCCTGGACTAAACCAGGGTGTTATGGACACATCCCATCAGGTTGTGGGTCTCCTCCCGAGGTGTGGGAGGAGAGCCACACCTTGCTAAAAGGTGCTCTTATTTGTCTCATCAGTCAACACATGTTTTTTTGTTTTAGTTTTAAAGGTCAAGAAGTTGTTCTCATGCAAATGTGAGATAGATATCTGTGTTTC
This sequence comes from Poecilia mexicana, assembly GCF_051168715.1. Classification (NCBI taxonomy): domain Eukaryota; kingdom Metazoa; phylum Chordata; class Actinopteri; order Cyprinodontiformes; family Poeciliidae; genus Poecilia; species Poecilia mexicana. Next base: position 24,988,373 of record NW_028263379.1, read on the forward strand.
TGTTTGCTTCATTTCTTTTGCCCTAGATCTCATGGATGCCATTTTTGTTCAGTCTTTTTCTTATTAATGGATTATGAACACTGAGCTGAAATGAGGCGACGGAGGTCTGAAGTGCTTCAGATGGTTCTTTTGTCACTTCCTCTATGGGCCATTGATGAGCTCTTGGAGTAATTTTGGTAAGGTAGCCACTTCTGGGACAGTTGATTGTTGTTTTTATGTTTTCTCCGTTTGTGTATAATGCCTCTCACTGTCGTTCTAAAGCTAGAGAAAAAAACCCTGCAAGTCTTTCCAGACAGATAGATGTGGATTTTTGAATCTGGACATCATGGATTGATTTTTTTTTTTTTTTTTTTGGGGGGATATTTTAGCCGACTTCATGTTATCAGAGCAGTTTTATTTAAGTCATTTCTTTATTCTACGGGTCTCGTATTAAATCAAAATCTCACCCCTCCAAAAATTTGGTTTATTACTGTCAATTTATGATTTAAAATGGGAGTCAATCACTATTTAACATCGCACATAGTTGGATTGGACAGCTTTTTCCCCATAATAAATAAAATCAGCATTTACACTTTGGATTTGCTCAGATTAACTTAATCTGATATTTTTCTCTTCTTTCCCTTTCATCCTTTCCCACTTACATAACAGATTCATTTAGTTATTACATTTCAAATAATTTGTGTCATTAGTTTGGTAGTATATTTTTAAATATATTTAAGAAGATAATGTTAAAAATTTCACATCATTATAATTTGTCTAATTTTGGTATTATTTGGACAAAATTATGGATATGTGAAAACGACTCCATCACTGTTTTTTATTATTTAAAAACAATAGTCAGCATCTGCACACAATGTCACATTGCGTTATTGTCTTAATCCTTGTTCAGCAACACACCTAAAATAGAAAGGTTTTGAAAGACTTTTTTTTTTTTGCCTTTACTCTACTGGTTCATTAAGCGAATCCCATTTTGACAGAATTAAAGTAAGTATGGACTGAGGCTAAGAATATTGAGACAAAAGTAAAAAAAAAAAAGCAGAAAATGATTTTTTAAAATGCTTGCAGCTCCAAAAGCTAAATGGAAATGCAGTAGCTCGAAGCTGATATGAAGCAATGCTTTCCAAGTTTATGTTGTAATCACAGTTAAATATATTGATCAGTCCAAATATTGATCCTTCCTCTTCCTAGATATTAAAAAGCATAATTTCAGTGTGTGATATAACCAGGAAAGTGCTACAGGATCCAATCTCTCTCCCAGACTTAAGGCTTATTATTAAAAGCCTGAATAAATAAAGCACCCTGTCGTCCATAAGAATGAAATATTTTTGGCTCACGCTGAATTTAATCATTTTACTGAAGTAAAATCACGTCAAAAAATATTTCTCTTTCCCACTGTCTTGGTTTTGAACTCGTGCCAGTGTCTCTAATAGTCGTCATAAATTCCAAGGAGGCGCAACCACTTCCCTAAAAATCTGCAAGTTAATAGATGTAGAGAGGGACGTGCAGAGACAGCTTAATTATATTTTGGCCTAAACCCTCATCTATGGATAACATTTCCAAATGGTTCATAAAGATCATTCAACAGATTTCTTTATTTTATTTTATTTTATTTATTTATTTATTTTTTTGGTAGGTTGTTGATGAGCACTTCTGAGAATGCCAGACTCTCTACTGTATTGACAGATGGTGAAAACACTAAGCACTGAAAAAAAAAAAAAAAAAAAAAACTCTGTGTGTGTGTGTGTGTGTGTAAATGTTTCCACAGAGACAAATATGTATTCATTGGTGCCGGCCTGTTTGCTGCACGTTCCCCCAAAGCGACGTTTTGAAGAGAAGCGCAGTCAAATTAGCTTTGAATTCCACTGATCATCAGACTCATTAAAATATGTTTATATAGCAATCAATTTTTCCACGGCTCAAGAAAAACATAGCCTCCTAGTCACTGTTGTGTGCAGCCAATTTCCAGTCCCTCTGAAGTTAAAACAGCCTTCTTACTAGGAACCCGCTCTGCACAAGCCCTGCAACGTAATTTACTTTCACTTGTCACTTGTTGAGTACTAAGTAGTACAGTATGTTATGTGGCCCATGTTAGTTTGCTGTTGAATTTTAATGGCCAGTCAGTCCATTTAGTCTTCTGCGCTTTGAGATACTATATGAAATAAAAAAATAATAAAAAATGCTTGATAGATTTATGGGGTTACTGCAAATAATAAATCTAAAGCAGAGATATAATTCAATAAATCTGGATTACATTAAGAGAAATGCATCTAAGAGATTCAATTTAGGACTTAGGAGGTTTTGAATTATGAACGACGATTACTGTCTGCCTTCTGCCCTGACCGTGGGAGAACCGATACTGGAGGGAGCATTTTATCAAGCCCCTCTGACAGCTAATATAAGTCTCTTTTATAAATAAACAGCACTTACGATAACCAGTAGGGCAGATAAGCTTTTTTGGAAATAATAGATTGCTTTAGAGTCGTTAGGCCAGTCGAGGTCAGCGTCATGGGGTGTGTTTCTTGCACCGGCTATGCAACTGGAAAACAGTTGCAGCTGTTCCACTGTGATTACTTTGACACATCTTGTGGTGTGCACAAAATGCTACCAGGCTCACAGCTGAGTCAAAAATGGAGATCCAGATGCTCCTGATGGGATCTTAGGATTTTTCTTTTCCTGTTTATTTATTTATTTACTTTTTATTTTCTCTATCTGTCTGCAGTGGCTGGAACTAAAAAAAGTGAAAAATCCCGACGGAGAGGAATTTGCATTACATTATTCAAATTGTAGTTAAGTGCATAATATGCCCTAATTACACTGTAGAGTTCTCAGTGTGTTTTGAATTCTTGTATTTAGGTTTTTTTGTTGTTGTTTTTTTCAGACAGAGCAACACATGATGAATCGCAGAGACTTAATAATGGAAGGTGGCTTTGTACAGATGTAAAATTGTTCAGTTCTTTTTCCTTTCAGGTGACAGCAGAGGGAAATGCACATATGTTTCTGAATAGATGTTTGAGCTAATAAGCATGTGTGTGTTTGTAACATGTAGACAATGGGAAACTACTGGAAAACCCCATTTAAAAACTATTCTGCAGAGGCTTAAATGTACAATTGACAGACATGGGCATTGAGTGTGTGGGGTGTGAATATGAAATTCGCTACCTTTTAATGAACTTTAGTTTTAGTTGCCACTGAGGTGATGTGAAAAGCTGTGAGGCAGACCCCTATAAGAGCGACATAATGTTCTTCAGTTATTGGCGTGCCTTATAAGGTTTTGTGAAAAGCATTTAAATCATTTAATTTCCCAGACAATAATAAATGGAAAATGAAATAATTTTACATCCAGACGTGTGTATTTGGGTCATCTGACTTGAAATCAAGTCTTTATGTCCATCCTCTTGGTTTATTTTTCTCTGTGCTGTCTACGTTGTAGGCTTATTAAAACTGCATCACACAAACCTCCACTCTACTCGAGCATCAAACATACGTTTTAGGCCTGCCCAAAGTTCGACTCAAGCTGTGAGTGTATCTTGTATTTCTAAATGCCATTTTTACCAGCAGCACAGAAAAAGCTTTTGCTGGCACACATCCAGTCCATCCGTTTGACCTGCAGAGAGAATCACATCCTCCTGATTGTGAGTCCTACTGGCAAGACAAACTTGGGTTCTCGTCCAGTTCTGAATGTTATAGTTCTCGTTCTTTTAAACCTTTGAATTTCAATAACTAGATGTGATCAAGTTTAAGTTAGTGCCTTTTATTGTAGAAATTGTATCAGCAGACAGGCATTTCATTTTTTCTTTACCTACTGTAATGTTTTCTTCTTTCCCATTTTAGAAAGTGAAATGGAGCTGAGACAAACAAGCACATGGATTAATAATAAAAGGCTTTTAGACAGTTTGATTGAATACATTACAAATATAATACAGTGAAAAAAAAAATCTGCATGTGGAATATATGGATTTTTTTATTATTTTAGTGAAAGACTCTTTTAAAGCAATAAAAATATATACAATGTGTGCCAATAAGTGTACTATGTCTGTACTACTAGTTTACCAGTACTTGATAAGAGTGCCATGTGGATGTCGGTGAGTCAGGGACGCGGTTTAATGTCGTCTGCTTGGCCTAGTTAGAAAAGCGCGAGAGGCCAAATTGTTGTTGAGTTACAGTTTCAGTTTGGTGATGAAATGCGTCGTTGGCTGACCAGACAGCCTACCTGCTGTCTTTTTATATGCAAACTCTGTGGCACACAACATTTTTTTTTATAGCAACAGTAAATTTCCTGAAGCATTTCATTTCCACTCCCAGAGCAATCACAATGTAAACAGTGAGATTAACTCGTCCCAAATGACCCTGCTAGCGCACCTTGCTAACAAAGCAGGAAATCCTAAACTGCCCACCGACCTGGTGGGTTCTTCATCATCAGATTAACACTTCATCAGGTTTATAAACGCAATCGGATGTCAGAAATGAGCAGAGTGGGTTTTTTTATTTTTTTATTTCTGCCTCAGTGTAGCTTATGTCTGCTACTGGTTGTTGCTGCTCTCAGCTCACAAAAGGAAGATGTAATTAGGCTAAAACAGTTACTGCTGCCATTATAAAGTAATTCAAGGAAATATGAACATTTTTCATAGATGTCTCAACTAAGCGAAGCTCTGGCATTGATTGAAAAGCAGAGAATAATATTACAAGTTTTGTTTTTAGTTATTTTACCACTATTTTGTGTCATATTCATGTTAGAAAATACCCTGTTTTCATCATAAAAACATTTTCAGATTAATTAAGTATTAAACAAAATATTGTCTCTAATTACAACATTTTACTAGATACACCACTGAATATTTTTATTAAAAGAAAAAAAAAAGCTGTACTTTTTTTTATTTTTTTTTTTACTTTAGCTTTTTATTTATAAATTTCGACTTGGAGTGGTGCCACATGGCCAAACTGGGCCTTTTCTCTGTGGAAATTTACGTTTTCTCTGTGGAAATGTATTCACTTGATCTGTTGTGTCCTCTCTTAAACTTTGCTTGTTACTTGCTTTGAAGCAAAGTCTTCAACTGCAATAACAATCTGGGGTTAATAACTGGGAGATTTATTTTGGTGGATAAGAAGAAAAATATCTTCTCAACCCATTTTCTTTTCTTTTTTTTTAAAATCCTACCTTTCCTGTCTAGAGGATCTCTGGTGGAAAATAAGAGCGATCGTTCCATTCTTAATGCGTGTCAAGAGGCCATTTGATTAAGAAACATATCAGAATCCAAAATCTTGTGTCTGCATGAATTATAATTTATCTTTAAAACAGTTAGAAAGCATGTCCTTTGAAAAAAAGAATAATTGTTAGTGTTTTGTAACAAACATTTGAGTGTACACCTGCAGTTTATGGCCGTGCACCAACGTGGCAACCTGTGTGTTTGCGCAATGCTCTCAGCTTGTTACTTCCACTGCCCTCATGATGCGATTTGCATTTCAAAAGAACATCACAGCCTTTGCTGTGAGCTCCTAACTGCTGCAGAGAATGACTATATTCAAAAAGTTATACATCTCCAATTAAAGCCTGGAAAAGCACCCTCTCTACCGCATTCAAATATTGCCGGGAGAATGAGAGCCATTTGGAGTAATGGCTTCCTAAAACTCCCCTTGCATCACTGTGAGGGGCAAAGAGGATGAGTGGCAAGCCACCAGGATGTTGCAGTGCAGTTTTCACAGCTCAACAGGATTCTCCTGCTATTCAACGGGCAAGCAAGCACACGCAATCTCCCACTGTGGCTGTAGAATTAATGATAATCACCTCACACGTTTGCAACACATGCAAACTACACACATGCCCGCTTAGCTCTTAATTATCGCGGATGCTCCGATAATCAATTATTAAGCACACTCTAGGCGTTTCTGATGGTATTTTAGGAGTGTAGGTTTTGTCTACTGTAAGGTGGTGGATGTCTAGTTTGCGAGTCTGTGCAATAATTCATTGCAGCCCCACAGGCTGTTTTAGAAACTGTCTGTATTTAAATCAACCGCAGCGAGTTTAGTGGAAGCCGGGGTTTGGTTGTCTGAGTCTAATTTTGGATCCATTCATATTGCAATTACTCTCTGTAGTTCTCTTTTCATCCAGATATTGTACGTCTGGAGTGCAGAAATTAACCCACTGCCTCCTCTGTATTTAGGGCCTGATCTACTTCAGGTTTGCATGTAGAAAAACAGGAACAGAGTTGATGTCCCGCGCAAACCTTACCTACAAACAAACAACACGCTAAACAGGACTGCGTAGCAAAACGAGAAGAATCGCAGGTGCAATACATTTAGCGTGTCTGCCCTCATGAATATGCAAAACAAAGAGCTGCAGGATTAACAAATTTTGCCCAGAAAAGGTGACGCAGGTTACATCGGCCGCATTCTTCACGAATTGTGCAGGCGAACAATGTCTGCATGGGACGGATGAATGCCACCGGACTGATGAGAATATTTACACGATTAAGCCAAAATGAAAAACATGATTAAAATATTGGGCCACGTGACTGAAACAAACCTCAACATGAACATCCACCGGAGACCAAAATACCATCGCTAAACCAAAAGGGCTATTAGTGGAAAAACAAATAAAAAGAAACATGCTGTGCATGAGAGTCTCTTAGTTTGCTCACAATTCATGCACTCTTTATTTTCCTGTCACGATTCATAGGTTTTGTGTTTTTCATTTGTGCTTCTCTCTAATTACTTGCGGGTTTATTATTGTAGGAAAGGTCTTGCCACAATTAGTCGGTATTGCCATTAGAGTTTTGCCTTATGAGTTCGTTCATTTGTGTTTAGTATCTTAGTTTATTCCTGAGTTATATTCTCGGTGCATCTACATTTATTTCTCTTAGATAAGTGTTGGTCTCCTTCCCTTCGTTTGTATTTTATATGTGTCTAATTCAGCTTCCTTTGTTATTTTTCAGCTTCCCTCAGTCTGCTTGTTTGCTCTCCTCCACAGCTATTTCCTAATCCCCTGATTAACACACTTGTATCCTCTCGGTATATGGGCTGACTGGTTTCCGTTGGTCTTTGCTGGTTCATCTGCTCGGTCTGCTCTGCAGAGCTCATCACTTCTCAATCTGCTTTAGTCCGCCTCATGTTGCTGTGCCCTGCGTTGTCTTCCCACCATTGTCATGGTTTGTTAGCCTTCATTTGTTTTTGTAAGTTTGTATCATTAAACATCTTCCGTCCCCCCATCCATGTTTGTTATTCGTCCATCCATCCGTATATCTAGTGCAGCAGATGGCCCGGACACATAAGGTACATTTCACAGAAAATATGTGCAGATGAGCATCATGTCCAGTGGTTTAAAGCCAAATAAAACACCTTAATATTACAACCCTGTGACAAGCCTGGATATTTTTTCTCCCAGGTTTAAAACAAATGCTTTCAATTTGGGACAACCCATGTTTCACCAAAATGAGACGTTTGCATTGGGTGAGATAGGGCCAGCGCTGTAATTCATAGCGAGAACAAGAGAGTGGACGGCTTTGGGGGCTGAGATCGGCGCTGTTGCTTGTCAGGTTCTCGGTAATGGAAAATGTATTTAAAATGGGGTCTACTGGATCTCATTTTACGAATCATTAATAATAAATTGGCGCCATCAATCCTAATGACGACGGGTCCCCTATTATCAGGCCGACATTTGGGACACTTTCCTTTGGCCTGGATCAATTAATTCCAACGTTTTCTGCGGACAGAAGATCTCTGTTTAGCTTGAGCAAAACAAGGTGTTGTTTTTGAGTTACTTGAGGAGTTTTTGAGGCTGGTTTATACTGATGAGTCTGTAAAGAGACATAAAGAGCTGCGATTGATGCGTCTGAGTGATATAACTGGAGTGTAAAGACATAAGTCAGTCACGACTGTGTCCTTGAATAACCAGCATCGCTCTCACCTTTCTCTTGCATAAAAGCAAGCATTAACGGGTCAGGATTTACTTCAACAAACACAACATGCAGGTGGGTAAAAAAAAAAAGAGAAAAAAAGAAAAAGATATTATTTGTTATCAAAAGAAGCAAGTTAAAGTGCCATTAAGAAAGGTGTTCATATGTTTTATGCTTTTTGTTGCTTTTACAAATCATTGATCACAGTTTCTCCTCCTGTTCACTGATTGGCCCGGTTGAAATAAAACTGGAGAAATCAAGCTCAGTGAGAAAGTCCCACACAGAGCGGCGGAGGGAGGTGATAATGGAGCAGAATTGGGTATGAAGGTTATGGTCAACTCAGGAGATGTTCAGTAGCTTACAGAGTATTTTTTTCACATGTTCCCTGGCTGATACTTTTCAAAAATATTTTCCCTGATTTGCTTGGAGCGTTCTTTCATGCTGTAATGGAAGCCAGGAATACTGGTTAAGCAGCGGATGAGCCACCAGACAGGTGTCTTTATGCTTCAGTCACATGAGACTCAGTGAACTCTGATGATCCATTGTGAGACGACTTGCACCAATTAGCTGCTGTTGAAATGGTTCAGTCACTTTAAAGGGAGTGAATATTTATGCAATTACCTGCATGTTGAATATTTTGGTAACGCTTTATTTGAAGCATAATACTGACATGACACTGTCATAAACATGACATAACATCTCTTATGAACATGAGGGAGTCTGCATGAATGGTTATGACTGCTGTCATGAAGTGTCGTTTGGTAAATAATGACGGTTTTAAAACTAAAACTTGGATTAAACGTCTACTAAAAGTGTCAACTTTGCTTTATTTGGTAAATGACGAAACTTATAAGTTCCATTACATTAAAAGTCCATTAAAAGTGTCAACTTTGCATTCAAAGTGTCATTATTTACCAAATGACACTTCATGACAACAGTCATAAACATTCACGAAGGCTCTGTCATGTTTATGTCATGTTAGACATCAAAGTGTTTTTTTTGTAAATGCTTTGTCAAAAAAGCCTTTTTTTCTTATCATGATTGATTAGTAAAAATAATAAAAAGAGTAAAATGTTCAAGAGGTGAATACTTTTTATAGAAACTGTAATAATTAAGTTATGTTATGTCAAGATGTTCACACAGAGAGAAACTATGTTGCAATGTCATTATCACCCATAATCTATGGAAATCCTGGAGGTGAAGAATTTCTGTTTCATACTCAAAATTGATAAGAGAAAAAAAAACACAATTGAAACATAGACTAAGAAAGTCTATTTTGTAGTAAGTGGCAGGATTGATAATTTTTTAATTTTCCATTGAATTTCAGGAACAGCAACAATGCTGGATAATTGATGTTATAGTCAGATCCTTGGAACAGACTTGATAGACACTCGTCACTCCACAATTGGCCAACTGCACAAGTGCTGCAGTTTTGGAGAAGATTAAACCCTGTCTGTCATCCATCCGTCAAAATGTCTCCATTGTTAAAGTCATGTAAATCCTTACAGACTGCATAATTTTTTTCTTCTAGCTTTTCACCAAACAACTGTGATCATTTGCTGCCTAATTCATCCTACCCACTCACAGGTACCTTGATGAAGACATAATCAGTGTTATTCACATCACCTGGTAGTGATTATGTTATTCCTTACCAATGTCTATATTAGAATTCTAATAATTTTGCTAAAGGCATTAAGGTGACAGAAATAGAAATATTTTGGGATAATCCCAGGAATTTAATTTTTTCTCCCGCTCATTGTATCCTGTGTTTACTCAGGGAAGTAGCCCCCAGACAGTGTGTGCCTGGCGTCAGCTGTAGCTCATTAGCGACCTCCATAAATACCTTTTTCCTGCCTCCACATGGTGCCAAATCATTGTGTTCTTCAAGACTACTTCGTCACGTTTAACCCACTTTCTTTCTTCCTTTCCACTTTTTTTTTGATCGATGGGCACCTTGAATCCAAGATCCTAAAATAAAAAAAAAACCTTTTTAGTTTTCAGAAAGTGCATTATAAATGTGTTTATTTCTTTGTGTTTCATATTTTCCAGATTTTTGCTCTTCTGCCTCTAAAATTTGATCACAAATCTTGTATGCTACTTGTTGGCCTGCCGATGGCCTTTCACGTCTAATCTCCTTAGTGACCCTCGTTGCTGCATGTCGCAGCCCGGGAATGTTTCCGCAGCCCACGCTGAGAGCTTACTCCAGTGAACAAAGTGATGAAACAGGTTGAACTTTGTCTCATTTTTTTTTTATTGACAAGCTCCTTCTCACACCAAGCAGGAAACTTTGAAATTTGTGTTGGTATTCTCAACTTTGTGCTTGATGAAAGGCTACATTCGGCTGCTGTGCTCACAGGTTATCTACGATCGAGAGGTCCTGAGTGGGTCGGCTGAGATACCGCGTCTCATGCAAGGAACGGCCCTTGCATTATTCATGGCACCGCAGATCTGAAAACCTGCTGGCATCTTGATCACGCCGCTGAATGATAAATTTGTTTGGATGGTAATGACGACTGTTAAGAAACAGCGTCGGCCCACCAGTGGTTATATGAGTATTTTTTTTACACATTTACACGTTGTGACGTTTGGCCTTTGTAAACTAAGTCAGTTCAAATTTCTAAACCACTGCAACAACTTACGGAGCTGTTTTGGTTTAAAAACTTTCATTTCAGCAAATTTTTCTGGTTTGGACAGTCGTATTGATTAGATGATATTTGCATTCAGTACACTTATAATCGTAAAACTACAGCAGAAGATTGATTTTCATTACATTAGCAATTCAACTTTTTTTTTTTATTTCTCCTGTTTGGTCAGCTCTTTACATTGCTGCGTATTCTCAGAAACATTTCATCTTCAAATGCTGCTATTTCACAATAAATGCACCAGTTTTCGAAACAGGACCGCTGACCATTTCTTTTTTGGTTGTTTTTTTATACCTCGCTTTTTTTTCAGACTGTTAAATCGCCTTGTTGTGAACCGAAAATAATTGCCTGCCAGTTAAACAGACGTGCATTGTGTTTGACGGTGCAATCAAAACGAGCCACCTCATTTTCATATTTATCCGTTTTGAAAGCCATTTTCATCTCCGGTTAGTCAGAGCCCCAGAAAACCTGAGGTGTCTGTGCTTTTCTGAAATGTTTCTGAGAATAAAGGCTTTTACCTCCATTCATCTATTCCCCATGGCAAATTAAAGGTTTTCTGGCACGGAATAACTTTTTGAGTGTTAATACAAGAAGTTCGTTAAGCTTAAAGGATGTGCTGCTTACCGCGGATGTTGTGATGCATACCAACTAGCCACATCTCAGAAGGAAAAACACATTTAAAACCCTGTCAGAAATATGCTGAAAGAGTCCTTGGTCCTCTGGAACGCTCTGAGTCTGACACGGCTCGTCTTTAGGGCGCAGACTGAGTGCAGCCTCTCATTGTGCATGCCTTGTCATACTACTGCTCAGCTCACACGCCAGATATGCCGCTAGAGGCAGAAAATGAGTCATTTACGCATGCACTCACCCAGGTCCCTCAACCAGGTCTCACTGAAGCAGTGGGAGTCCTGCAGGCGGCAAGCAATCTGTGGCCATAAATCTCAAATATAAACACAGAAACAGAAACAATGTAGATGCTGTAATCAATGTTGCAGAAGTTGTTTTTTACACCAAACATTCGGTTTAGCTGTGATTCTATCAATCTCAGCGATTTGTTGTCTCAGTAGTCTGAAGATTGTATCAAGGACTGAACACGACCTTTTGACCTTTAGATAAAAGAAGCATTTTTACTGTTCGTACATCGATTTTCGCAGAATGCTGTCAAACAATTGGGAAGACTGGATGTAGTTATTACAGCCCTTTACACGTTAAATGTCACAGGGTGTTGAAGCTGATATTAAATTATCTTTTCTCATAATAACATCCATCCATTCTGCAGCTTACGTCGCTGTAATGTTTCAGCACAGCACAATTTAAAATGTTTTTGAACAGGAAGTATAAGGACGCCGTACACTCGTCAGGCACTTTATTAGCTACACGTATTGAACTACTTGTTAACACAAATGGCAAATCAGCCAATCACATGGTGACAATTCAGTATATTTATGCATCTGGAAGATGCATAAATATGGCTGAAGATGGCTTGCTGAGGTTCAAACTGAGCATCAGAATGGGGAAGAAAGGATTTAAGCAATGTTGAGCTTGGCATGCTTTTTGATGAGAGACTGGCTGGTCTGAGCTGTAATAAAACTGGGATTTTCTGACACAACCAATTTCATAGCTTTATAGAGAACTGTCTGAAAAAGGCAACCTAATATGACAAAAAAATAAATAAATAAAAATTACAGTAGCTCAAAATACCTGCCAGTAAGTTAGGTGGCATACATAAAACATAATCCAAATTTCAAAACAGATGGACCATAGCGGTAGAAAGCTACAATTCACACCAGCCCTGTTTGGTCCACTTTAATCGAATTTTAGTTTGTTTGCATAGAAAGTCTGGTACTTTTAAGGAGGCAATCAAACTCTGATGATGACCAAAAAAGTAAACAATGGACTGCCTTAAAACCCAAGTCCTGTTTAGATTAGAGAAATTCTCCAATATCTAAAATTTCACACCACTCCAGTTTTTTTTTTTTTATGCGTTGTGAAGAAGGAAGTTGTGTCAGCGTTTCCTTCAGAGGTTTGTGTGTTGTTTCTTTCAGTGGTTCTTTGTGCAGCTATACCACTGGTGAGACGGGTTTCTCAATTGGTTTGGATCACTTGAAACGGTGCAGTGTGAAAGCGTACCACACCAGCTGAAACTGTAGCAAATGTTGCTATTTTAGGTCCACAGTCGAACCGAGTCTACCTGACTATTAGGTGTGAAAACACCACAAGAACTGGGAAACGGGCTACGGTTCACATTCTGACGAAGGTGGCACAAAAACAGAGCGGAAAATGTTGCCTGGTCCAATTAGTCGGTGCAATGGTGTGAGGGAAATTTTCTTCACATGCTTTTTGTGTTAATTAAGGACGGTGTAAATGCTGCTGCCTGTCTGAATTTTGTTGCTGATCATGGCCATCTTTTTATGATCACATCGCACCCATCTTCTGATGGCTACTTCTTGTGTGATGGTGCACCATGTTACAAAGCTTAAAAGCTTTAAAACTGGTTTTGGGTACATGGCAATAAGTTCACTGACCAGTCGTCCTCACATTCACCGGCCCAATAGTCCACCTTTTGTAATTTGGTGGAACAAAGAATTAAGGAATCACTGCAGACAAAAGGGAATCCAGTCTAGTAGTAGTGAGATGTCTGCCAGTATACTGGCATTTGTTTGTATTAATACGTCAACTCATTGTATATTTGCTCATAGTAGCGCTTATATTTGCAAACGTTATTCTTTCAAGCAGAATATTTTTATCTGAATTATGCCAAGGCTTCTCAGTGATGTACTGCACGCTGCTTCCAGCTTCTCTGTTGTCTGCGGAAGCATGCAGAAATAGGTCTGCATTGTCTGATGCAGTTGTGTTCATGCCACGTCTTCCCCGCGACAAACAAACAAACCACTGACAGCTGCACAGATTGCACTTAGCAAGCAGCCTCTCAGAGTAAGCAGACAGAATTTACAAGGAAATGAAGGGCACCCAAGGTAAGAGACGGAGTCCAAGACGTTTCCCCAACCAGATTGGTGAAGATTAGGACAAACAAAGCTATTTCCCTTACGTCCACAAGCCTAGTTGTGACACTTGCATCCATTTAGATAATTGTAAGTGACAGCTACCATGTCTCAGCTGTACTTAGCAGTATGCAGAGGGTTTTTTTTTTTCAGCTTTAAATATTCAGATCATTGTTGGACAGAGTATTGCGCCTCCCTCCCAGGCTTTTTAAACGACATCTGATTTGATGCATGACGCTCTCATCACTCCAGCTTAACACTTTAGCAGATATATTTTGAAAGTCAGAACGGCACAGATGGCACATCCATCCATCCATCCATCCATCCATCCATCCATCCATCCATCCATCCATCCATCCATCTCTTTAAAATATATCTTTATGCATAATCTCACCAGATTAGGAAATAGAGTATATCAAAAATTCATTTAAATTAGACATAAGATTTAAGTATTGTATAAATACTTAGCAATAAGTAATGCCACACAGTAAAACGCCCTGACATGTAATAATATGGGAGCATAAACACAAATGTGTTGGAAGGACGGGGTGACTAGGCAAAGCAGGAGTAAAAAGAGAAAAATAGCACTTTATTTCACTTAGCAGTTACATATTTTAATAAGCCACGAAGATAAATGCTTACAAAATGTTTATTTTTTATTTTTATAGTTTCTGAAGTTATCAGACTACCCTGTTTCCAGAGATCTGTTTGGACCAGTCAACTCCTTTGAAAGATTAAATATTAATGACATCTGATGAAACCAAATTAACTATGAGCAAGCTCTTGTCAGCAGATAATATTAGTCACATAACCAGATTTCATTTCAGTTAATTAATAGATTATGGAAAACTCCCTGTCAGTGAGGTGGAAATTGACCTGAAGGTGGAAATGATTTGATGTGTAGTTTGTGCAAAAACAAAGCAAATTTTGGTGCTCAAAGAAGTGGAATACAACATTTCCAAATCAGATTATTTATTATTTAATTCATAATGGGGCAAAAAGCTGAACTGGGTATATTTGCATTTTTTTCTTGATTGGGATGTTTAGCCAAATGTTTTCTGATGTAATTTTTTTTCCAATCAAATTTTATTTTTATCCCTTTACGATTTAGATGCTGTATTGTACTCTTCAAGGCCTCCATGCAGCTTTGACTGACAGAAATGTAGGGGACAGCCTCATGAGCCCGCTTTCTAAAAGTTCTTAGCATTTGGCTGAGGTTCTGATTTTATCCGCTGACTCTCTTAATTTCAATCTCTCTGAAAATCCACTTGCCAGAGAGGAGAAATCCATCCGAAAACATCATAAAGGCTTCAGTAATTGTCAGCATGATGACGCAGAGCACTTTCTTGCAATCCAGGTTGTATCATTAATTGCATTTGAATGGAGAGATGCCAGAATGACATTTTCTCCTCAATGCTGCTGCATACAATTCAAACAGACATACTCAAAATGAGAAGTGCATAATTTAGAATCATCACTGACAGCGCAATCTTTTTTCTGTGGTTGTACAAAGGTTGTTTTAAACGGACGAAGCTGATGGGGATAAAGTTGGAACAAAAGAACTAATTTGCAAGTTAATAGCGCTTAATCAGTTTGTTGCATTAGTGCCTGTTATAACAAAGGGATATGGGCAGAGGGATTTAGACAAAGAGGGTTTAGAGCTTCTAAAAAGGCCAGAGCCCAGATGCGATAACATTACAATCAGTTTAACATTGTGCTGGTTGAAGGTGAACAAGTTTGGACTCGGCTGCCAATAATGTGAGTAATGATGCTTAAATATGCACCAGTTCAGTGATCAAACTACCAATTGGAGGCCAACTTACATGCACATACTCACTCTTAACCTGAACAAGCACATTTAAACAGCTCCTGTTTGTGTTCAGAGCTAAATGAATTATAGCATCCCAAGCTACTTATAGGATGATTACCAGGTCTGCTTGCCTCTAAGAATTATAATTATTAAGCTATTTTTACTGGAGCTCATGTTGTGTAACTGGAAATGACAAAGTAGCAACAAATTTAATATTAATCAGGTGATTATTTATATCATGATTCATATTATACATGTTTAGTGATGTAGGACTATATTTTACCATTAACCCTATAAGGAAATAACAGAAAGGCAGAAAAGGAATTGGAAACTCGGAGGACTCTAAGATTTGTTTTGTCAAGTTACAGTAGCATTATTTGTCAGACGTTAATATGATCTAAATTTGGCTCTTATTTATCCAACACACTAACTCTCGTAAAGTAAGGTGACTGAAGAACAAAAAACACATAATAATCAGTTTTAAGCTTCTCTTTTACACCTATAAAATACAAAATGGTTGCAAATCTTGTTATGGTGTCATTTAAAGAATAAAGTTTTACTGAACGTATCACTTCTATCACAGCGCTAATGGCAGCAGTCAGACTGTGTAATGGTTGTTCAAAGTAGAGGCATCACACAGATGGCACGCTGTAGAACTTGCAATGATTTCTCTTTATGACGTTCGGGAATCCATTGCCATCATTATGGCAACACAAACGGGAGTTGTTGTTGTTGTTGGTGTGTTGGTGAATGTTTACTTAAAAACAGGTGAGACTGCTTCAGCTGATCAGGCCTCACTGAGGGTGGACTGAAAAATATTTATCCAGCCAGTAAATTAGAGGTTGAGAAAAATCAATTAAAGAATTTCTTTTTGACCTGCTTGATTTGAACTTTAAATATCAAAGCCACTCATCCCACCCCGGCCCTTTACACACACGCACACACACCTACACACACACCCCCACACACCTACACACACACACACACACACACACACACACACACACACATTTATGTCTCCTCTGGTGAAACAAAGCTGACCTCTGGTGCCTTTGAGTTATTCTGTGAGTATGTATCATGGCTGCACATTTCAGCTGAGCTTATTAGGAATACAGAGCGCAACGCCTTGCACTTTATCAAAGTCATACAAATGAATCCCGGATGATAAATATTCTATCAGGCACATCTACATGTACTGCTGAGGATATGTAGTCAGCCGCTCATGAATTACAGTAGCAAGGACTTATATATTCAGACTGTGGGAGGACAAGCTTCCAAGGGATGGGGGATTTGGACTTGTATAAAAACAAGATAACGTTAAACGCTGTACAAAATAGCAGATGTGTGGTCATTATGTTTTTTATAGACAATTCTGAAACACTGACATGATTTGGCAGGAACCTTCCTTTAATTGACATTACTAAAACATCTTCGCCAACATTTGAAGAAGCTCACCTCATCACAAGTTCTGTCTGGGATAAAGCAGAAATTGCCTCGATAAATTTTGCCGAGTGACTAAAGATAAGATATTTTTGAGTGGCTATTATTAAAAACCACTGACTGTAACCCAGCACTCAAAGTAACGTATTCTAATATATTCTTATCTCTGACTTTTTAGTCGTTATTCATTCACTTATTGGTTTTATTTTTATATTCACTTCCACAAAATGCATCTCTGAGTACACGGAGGCATCGACACCCTTATGCTGAATTTTAAATATCACAAGAGGGGAGCGCAGCCCTGAGAACGCCACACTGCTCAAACCAAGCTATATATTGCATCTGATTTTCATTTTAAAGCACATGTAAACAGAAAGATGTTCCCGTATACAATCTAGTATTTTCTTAGTTATTGTCTGTTTCCTTGTTGAAAATCAAGCTGATTCTTCCCCCCCATGGACGTTACCATCACACATCTGAATGTTTGTCTAGCATATTCTTACCTCTGACAGATTTTGTTCGGTGCTTTTTCTGAACTCTCATGTTGTAAATTGGTCCTAGACCTACCAAATAACAGGCGTATCAAGAGATTTTTACACAACACTCTGACTCAGTGCGCATAGCATGCCATTCCAGGCACAGCATCACTTCAGATGTTTGAGTCTCCCGTTTGCCATGACAACAGTGCAGAGGATAGAACATGACACATCTTTGACAGACTGGGGAGGAAAATAGGCCTGTATGTGTTGTTTTCCTGTCACTCTCTGCCTTATGTAACAAACATCTATGAAAGCCACTGCGTTTTCTTCTTGCACAACCCAATCTGCTTCGCAGGGTTGATGTTTTTCCTATATTGCGCGTCTGCAAACATCCGCAGGCCGTTAATGGACGGTCCCAGACTGGGTGTAACATAACGTACCGAGGCAGCTGGTCAAGTTGCAAGCTCGCAATTAAATCTTTAAGCATGTGAGAGAGGGAATAAATGCATTTCCCCTGTTCTGCTGCGAAACAATTACGTTTGCTGGTGCGTCTCTGTGCCTATAACACACTGAGCTGGCCTAATTATGGGAGATAAACCCGAGATCTCTGCTGTAAAAACCCGCAATTATTCATGAAAGACTCATCTAAAAATACTCTGGCTTAATTTAAATTACACTCTAAAATAATCATAAGGAGGCACTTCAGCAGCCTATTGTTCTGCTGTAATCATAAAGATATAATAAATATAGCCTCTTATAACAACAAATATGTAAATTTGAACATTTAATAGATTACTGAGCAACAACTGGTCCACGTGATATTTTCGATATAGTGATAATTTTCTCTTTCACCGTGTAGTGGATGAACTTAGATTAAATGGCCGTCCAGTGGTTGTAACCAACATGCAAATTTATGCAAAGATCTGCTTCCCTCAAGTGATTGTTGGTCTCTGTGTGTATTACGAGACAGACACATCACACACGTCATAAAATAGTGATCAAGATGCTACAGCAGCTGGAGAATAAAAGTCCTAGCATTATAGAGGCAGCGTTTCTGCCATAAAGCGGTGCTGCCGGTCAAATGACCCGATGCCAGAGCGTGCAGCAGCAGAAGCAGCAGTAGCAGCCGCAGTCGTGGCCGATGGCCATGCCTCAGGTTGGCCCTGGCTCACTGTTTACACAGCTGTGGTGGGTCTGGTGTCAGTACAGGTCTGCCCATTCCTGCCTCATGGATCCCATCGCACCCACGTCCCAATCACAAGCCAGCTTCACCTGATGTAACTCTGGACTGTGCAGGTTCTTGTGAGCTGGCCGATAAGCAATCGCTGTTCTCATTTTGAAATGCTAAGTGTCTGTTAACTTTTATTTACACGGGGCACGTTTTGATTTCCTATCAGGATTATCATGCTGCGACAGTTTGGAAGCTCCGCATGGCAATCCCTGAAGCTGAAATCCGTTATTGCTCACCAGGACGTCTTTTAAATTTGACTATTGGCAGAGATAAGAGTTTCAATTTGTTCCAGAAACAAGTTTTGTGCAAAAGTGGTATTTTTGATTTACTCAAATCAAATGAGTGTGCGGTAAGTTGCAAATGCGTTCACAAACGTCCTACTGCTTCAAATCTTGTAACGATCGCAAAATTCAAAGTATTTTAGTAAGGAAGATGGAGATGGAAGTTTTTGACCATGCCTTTCTGCAGAATACGTCTACAACATCTACAAACAAAGTCCTTGGAAGAAAAAAAAAAGGCATAATATGAGTTACAACAATATTTAATTTCCCTCTGGGTTTAATAAAGTATTTCTGAGTTGAATTTGAAATGAAACTAGGGCTGTGAAACGATTACAATTTCTAATCTGATTAATCACGGTGTTGCTGTGAATTAATAATGGTTAATTGTTAAAGCAATGAACAAAAACAATGAGTTCTAACTGGTTTTATTAGGCTGTTGATTAAACTAGGATTTAATAGGCCAAATGTGGGATCATTTCTCATGTATTTGATGCTTTTGTATTTATCATTGTTCATGTTTTTTCATTGTTAGTAGGAGAGAGGGATGTGGATGTAAAGACTTATGATGATACTTTTGTGATAATAATAGTTTAATACTTGTTTTTTTAGGTGACTGCATGGTGCATCAGTCACAGGCCCACAAACAAAAATAATTTCCTTGAAAAACAAACCGATTTGTAATTTGCCTCTTTTGGACACTTGTAGATTATTTAATTTCTTCAGTAGACTGATAGGTTTTTTTATTGTCTAGGACTGTCCTATATTTACCTCTATCTACCTTCCTGTCAACCCTGACCAGCTTTAGTGTTCCTGATGAAAACTTTTCCACAACATTTTGCTGCCACCGCCGAGGTTCCCAGGAGGGATGTTGTGATGAAGCTGAGATGGCATCAGGTTTTAGCCGCTGTAGGATTTCTCTCTTCTCTTTGGCGAAAGACCGTGTGAGCCATTTCTCCCTGGAGTTTGCTTTTTTTTTTTCCTTTTTTAAGTCTATATCAAGAGTTCAATTGTGCATTCACATCTCCCCAGCAAGCTGAACTTTCTAGACAAACGAAATAAAGTTTGATTAAACCAGAATAAACATAGCTGGTGTGAATGCGTCCTTAGAGGAATCCGAGTAAGTGGGGATGAATACAAATGCTCAGTAAGCCCAGATTTTTATTGGTAAAAATGCTTAAAGAAGCATGATTTAAACAAGAGGTATAAAGGTAGGCTTCAGAAACAGAGTTTCTGCTTTTATGTGTTGAACATAATTGTTTTTGACTCATTCTTTTTTCCAAACACGACTAATGATGATTTTATTAGTAAGCATTTACATTCAAAACACAACTTGGATTCAGTGTCCACTGGCTTTAAATGTTGCATTCTTCTGAATGCCAACCGGCCTCAATTTTTGAATCAAGTCTTAAAATCAATATTGTAATCTTTCATTAATTAAAACAAAACTGGAGAACAGCCATCCATGACTTTATGCGCGCTTCTCATGACGGTCAGGTTTATGAGGGGAAACCGTGACGGCCCGTTCCCCTAAGACACTCTGCAGCTCCTCCTGGGGGATCCGGAGGTGCTGCCGGGCCATAAGAGATCTATTATCTCTCCGGTGAGTTCTGGGTCCACCTGCAGGTCTCCTCCCGGTGGACGGTACCTGATGAAAATCTCCAAAGGGAGAAGACCAAGACGCTGACGCTGAAAGCAACCGAGCTGACTGCTTGGATATGGAGCATACGGGGGAGCGCCTCCCCAACGGCCGAGCAAAGACACTCTGGAAAAAAACTCCGGTCAGCCATGATAATTATCGGTAAATTCTCTTCTCCTTCTTCAACACCATTGACTTTTTATTTTTGTTTTAAATAGAAATCGTATTGCATTTAAAAAAAAAAATGAAAAAAAAGACATGGACAAGGTAACACAATCCTAAGAGGATAAAAATGGTGAGAAAACATGTTATGTGGGTAATTATAGAAAACATCTCCTTGTATTGAAACATTTCAGGAAAAAAAAATCCTTATTTCTTGATGCATCAATTTAAGCAAAACCTGCAAAAATGTATCTTTTCATTCTCTCTCTATCTGTCACGCCTGGGTGTCCAGCATCTCACCCTTACGACTGGAAGCTGAAAAGTGAGCGAATAACATCCATCTGTTTCTCCATTTTATGGAAGACTGTTGTGCAGCTGGAATCCGGTGGTTTAAATAAAGTACGAATAAAGAGGAAAATGGTTGCTTAAGATTTAAAAGGCATAATGCTGGAAATTATAAATATCTGCGGTATTTACGAAAAGATCATTTTTTAACTTCCCACTTTCACAATTTCTAAACAAGAAAAAAAAAAACAGCCTGAGAAAATAAAAATTGGCACGTTGCACGCTGAGCTAAGTTTAAGCCTCTTTTTCAAGTCGGGCAGACTGCAACTGTTTTTTTGTATCTCACGGTGTCTTTTATCTTTTTCTTTTATCTGTCTCTGTTGTAGTCTTGCAGAATTGCATACATTCTTTTAAGCTTTTCTTTCCATGATTTTAATTCTAACTTTTTAATTTTCCCTCATGTTCTTTAAGTTGGTGAACTTTGAGGATCACTGAATTTACTGTCTTTGAGGTCAATCCTTGATCTTCTGCTTTATTCTAAACTTTACTAGTGTATAAATTTCTCCATAAATCCACCTCCAAAATGTTCCCAATGCGCCAGAAGTCCATATAATCTATGATGAGGTCTTCCATTATTAAAACCAGCTCATTTTTGCTGCAGTAAAAGTATCAGGTCAGCGTGTTTGCAAGGTTTTGGGATTCACATGGATGAATTTCACCTATTTGCTCACCGTATGCAACGGAAACATGCGCAACAATGAGTAATGAATGCAAACACTGATGCTGTAAACAGACATCTGTAGAAGTGACCAGCAGAAGCAACAGTTGACCATCGTTATTTGTCGGCACCACATCTCAAAAATATTTCCTCTGCCTGTAAAGCTGCACTCAGATGATCGTTTTTCTGAAATCATTCTGAAGTAGTTTTGAAGTCAAAAAAAGATATTCGGGTTTGTGTTTCTAGCCGTTCTATACGAAGCTCTCGCTGAAAGTTTTGTGGGCAGTCCACGCCTTAAATTGACCTCCATCAATCTTTTTTACTGCTGCTGTTTAATTGCCTCACTTGATGATGAGAGAGCTACGTGAAAACACTTCACTATCTCCTCACAGCCTCCCTCTTCTCCTACGTAAGAATGCAAAAATTAAATTTTCAATCTTCAGTAAGTTATTTAAGGGAGGAAATTGCTGCTTTTAAATGAATTCGATATTTGACGCCTTTGGCCCTTTCTAAAATTTAACTTCAACCCAGTCTAATGTCAATGATGATGATTTTTAGCATGTGACGACGATTATGTTTTCGTCTTTATCGCTTAATATTTTAGAATCTGTATTTTCTAGCAGGCCTATTTCCAGTATCCTACTGAGTTTCCATAGAACTGGGTTAAACTGTAAAACCGTACTGCTGCAGAAACCTTCAAAATAGGCATTTTGGTTCCTCTAGCACTTATTCCAGGTTATTCAGTATTTCTGAGCAGTAGTCACTGTGAAAAAGTTGTTGAAAGGAGAAAGAAACCGAATGCTAAATCCTGCCTATGCTGACTCGATCGTAATAAAACAGGTGAAAGTAAAACTAAAGGAGATACAATCAATTGCGAGGGAATTGCATAAATGGTATGTCAATTTATCAATAATTGAACTTTTTTCATACAAAAATATCAAAAATTTGGAAAACTAGTTCGACTTCAATGTGTAGATTCAGTCCAAAATTTTCATCTGATGAATTATAAACATGATCCAATTCATTTTAATTCAGATGAAATGAACTTATAACTAGTTGCTGTTGAAAAAAAAAAAAAAAAAAAAAAAAAAACACTTCCAATGGGGCGTTCAGACCTTTTACTCATCGCTGTTTTCCAGTTTCCATCACTCTGAGAACTTTGACAGAACTATTACAGATGTAGTCGTCCTTGTTGTGTAACCAGTGTTGGACATTTACTCTCCTGCCCAGAGAGGGCCTCCCCAAGCTACACAATAGACCCCATAAATTTCACTGTCATTATCAGCTACTCGTATGTTCTCCGCTTGATGTGCGTACATTAAAGCCTAGTGGGGCCATCGAAGCCAAGCATAAAATACAAATGAAATCTTTATGAAGCCGTATTCATTTACAGTCTGCTGGTGTGTTCTGTTTAATTTTGTCTGTCTCATCCTTTATCTCAATCATGCTCCGCCAGTGTGATGAAAGTGCTACACCGAAGACGACGGAACAAACACAATGGCTTATCAGGTCACTAATCTGTGATTATGCATGCTATGCATGCATACAATATGCATTCATTTCTCGCAACAACTAGATGCTTTAATTACTTCATTATAACTCTGACTCTGAGTCAGTCATAATTAATCATTTGTTTACAGAAAACAATGGGATGACAGAGCTCCGGGTCCCAACAGCGACCCCAGGAAGGGGGCCTCCAAGCTGGCAGCCTGAAAGCAGGATCAGGAGTTTTTTTTTCGTTTTTTTTTTTCCTTTGGCCGGTCACTGTCGCTATTTCTCCAGCCGTCTAATAAAGCTACAGCTGCAGTCATAACTCTCGCACTTCAAATCACCTGCCAAGAGCAAGAGCCCAAGGACACATTAGGCCTCAGGTTAACAGAGTGCTGTCCACCACCACAATGCGCAAAGACTATTAGTCTGTGAAGGATTCAAAGTTAACTTTGACCGCAATCACTTTCTGGAATTTTCAGGATTTATGCTTTTCAGCCAGAAAGTGAGTTTTCGAGAAGATCTGCACTCTCCCAAAACCAGCTGAAGTAATGTTTTGTTGATGTGTATTTTCTTTCGGTGGATGCCTAAAGCCTGAAACATCAAACATCGCTTTTGTAAACTGGTAACACATAAAGCAAACCACATGTAAAATGAAAAAAAAAAAAAAAGTTGATTTTTGGTGTTGAGCATCTAACCTAATAATGTTGGAAAAATAAATGTTTTGCCACAGGGTTGTTTTTTTTTATCTTTTAGGATAGTGCCTATATGGGCTTAAAAAAGGGTAAATGTTCAAACTTTCCTTTTCTTTTGTGGACTTTGAAAACACGCGTAAATTGTGAATGTAGACAGTCGTAATGACACTTTGCATCTGCTGCGACGACATCAAAAATGTTAACTGCTTTCACTACGAACACAAAACGTGCCATTTCTCCAGGGAATGTTTGTATTGAAACCGTTTTGTGTTACCAACAGAGAGGAAAAACGTATTATTCTTGTTTCGTTGTCACATTACCATGATACACACATGGCTAAATAAACAGAGCTCAAAGCAAAAATACATAAAAACAAAGTCAATTCCCAGTGTGATGATTCCCCAAATGATGGAAAGATGGAATGATGTTTGATTTTTATTTTTTTCCCTTTTAACATCTAATAATTGCTGCTGGTGGAGAGCAGGAAGGCGTTAGTGGGAACCAGTATTTCGTATCCAGAAAGCAATGAAAATGTGTTATAATGAAAAACATACACGTAAAATAGTCCTAGATTTATTTGAAGAGATACTGTGTAGTGGGGATATTTTTATTTTTTTATTTTTATCTCTTGCATCAAGTCATTGAGCTGCATTAATTTGTGTTGCACGACGACAGTGACTTTCTTGCGTCATTTTTGTCTGTCTTCATAAAAATGTATCTGACTGCATCCCGTTGTTTGCAGTGTGTGCAGATCTGAATCAAAGTGGTCTCGCTGGGTGAGCAACACACTGCTGGTGGGCAAATATGCCATGCAAGCTGGTTACACAATCATAACTTTCTATCCAAACAAATCTACTGTCAACATCTATGTTGACCGTGCCAGCTTTAGTGTGTTTGTGCGCTGTCAACACGCGGGAAATTGTGTGCTTCGAAATGCAAACAAGCAACTTGTAGCCCTGCTGCAGAGAAGAGTTTAGTCTACCTTGAGTCTCGAAGGCACGCTGATGCTCTTAAATCCACTCTGACCTTGTTCGGCGTCAGAGGATGTGCGCGGGGTTTTGTCCGAAAACTGCTGGGGTTTATTGAGCGTGTGGCGACCAAATATTGCAGGAAGAAACAATCTGGAGTGATGGGAGGATGTTACAAGGGATGGAGGGGATTGTAAAAAACAAAACAAAACAAAACAAAAAACTCTTCAGCAGAGACAGGGGAGAAAATTTGGAGTGAGAATTAGCCTGAAATTGACGTTATTCTCTAAGGTACTGCGTGGTGCACGGCATCTTGCGGGGTAAGGATGGAGGAGAGGCACAATCGTAAGAAAAGCTGTTTATCTTTGATTTCCCTCAATCAGTAATCAGGCCTATTTTCGTCTGTTATTTTGCCTCGTCTGACAGTCTCGCAAGCCCATAAGATCTAACACAATACTGATCCTCATAAAGAAAGGCAAATCCAGACTTTATAGGATTACTGACTCCCTCATAAACTAGGAACTCAACACCCTCCTGAGTGACTATTCTATTTATAGGATTTATTTCACAGAACCCAAAACGGAGTTCAGTGCTTCGCTGAACCTAAGAAGATCAAGTGGTGGAGCTCTCATGTCAACAGCGTGTTAAGCTTTTCTGTACGTATCAACCAGGCCAACTGTGAGAGGTAAACGTGTCGCACAGTCAGAGATAATTGAACACGATGCAAAATGCATATGTTAGTAGGTCAGTGAGAGGCGACAGAGGCAGATGCTTACCTCATGGATACTGACTGAGTCCAGAACAGGCAAGCTTCTGTCCCTGGGCAATTTGAACTTTTAGATTTTTGGAAGAACATTTTTATAGTACCTCCACTTTTTTTTTCTTTTTTTCCCCCCGTACACTCTTCACTTCTAAACTGCTTCTGCAGACTTTGTGCTATTTCAACCATTCAACTTTTCCCATCCTCTGCTCATTCAGGACATCACAGGTTTGTCTTTTGGTATTGGCATATTTTAGGATTTATGAGACATTCAGTTTTTTTTTAGATCAGATTGGGCCCCATTGAAATGAATGGAACATCCCATAATTTCTGAAAGATGCTGCTGAAAACGTTAAAATGGAAATTTTAACCCAAATCATTACACAATTTCCTCTGGACTAAAGATCTAATTAACTATTTAGATTTTTAGTCTAAATAGTTAACCAAAACCAAATCCCAAGAAAAAAAAAAAAACAAAAAAAAAACAATCATAGCAAAATCTAGACTTATTTCATGCGACTGAGGTCAAACTGTTGTGTTCACAGCCAAACAGACTTTAGAAAGAAACTGGAAGAAGAGTTAAAAGGAAATGAACAATAAAAATATTTTATGCAGATTGATAAGGTAGTTTCTATTAGATGTGAATACAGTCAGACATGTGAAGTTAATTTCTACATTTCTGGTCTCTCACAAAAAAACAAACAAAAAAAAAACAGACCAGAAGAATGTTGGGTTGAGTCTAAACCTCACATGGACAATTTCTTCTTCAAGTAGATAAAGTAACTGCTTTAATTTTGCTGAAAAAACTATATATTTTATTTTACTGAAAGGAAACGCAAAAATGTGATAAAGCAGTGCTTTTTTTATTTAAATCCCTTCTCAGCCACAAAAATATTGACTTTTCTGAAATGTAATCTTTTAGAAGTTTTAATGACTTCCAAACTGAGGCCCATTCAATTAAATTGTACAGAAACAAAAGTGATGCATATCAGATTCATTCAAAGGCAAACTGAGTTAGACTGCATAAAAAAGTTTAAGCAAGTGTGGAATGAAAGCTGAAGTCCTTGTCTCTATTAAATGTAACATAATGAAGAAATTCCACCTAAAGAATCATCATTTGAAAACATCAATCTGAAAACGCAGGAAGCTAAAATGAACAAAAATACAATCGGTTGAGAGTTTAAGGAAAACCCTAAATATTCCCCCATAAAGTGTGGAGTTTGCTGCATCTGTTACGTTCTTGAGGGCATTTTGCAGAAATCAATACAATCTAATGAAACAAATATTTCCATCCTGATGATAATGATCTTTTCCAGGGTGATAATAACCTGTTCAATAGGGCATAGACAGCCTGTGAATGGTTCTGCGACTATGCAAATTACGTGAATTTCATGTTATGGTCTTTGCAACAGCCAGGTCCGACAAACTGAACAACTACTTGAGTTAGTAAGTGCTCGAAAGAACCTTCAACCACCATCATAAAAGAAACATTTTGATTGTTTCTGATTAAAAAAATGAGATATTTCTTAGAAAAAAAAAAAGAAAGAGTTCTCAAGGTGAATTGATGTCAGATTTTTTAGTTCTGAAGTATTTAAATTATATTCAGACACAAATATGTCCTGTTTTGTGGCCTTTCATTCAAGGTTTACATGATGAGACCCTGTGAAAGCCTTACATGTTTCTTTCCTCTCTACAAATTAGTTTTTTCATTTTGAATTACATCACACGAGAAGTCCCACAGCAGCGAAAAGACAGTGATGGGCTGTCTGAGCTCCTAATTATTTGAGTGCATGCTGTTGACATTCTATATTCTATCAATTTATAATATTAGACATTGCATAGAACATGATTAAGATTGCTCAATCACATGTGCAAACATTTTCCCAGAAGTTAATGTCGTTACCAGAACTGGGCGGGGAACTGAGGTTTTTTATTATTTAATGTACACGTGTGTGATTTTCGTCACGGCAGGCAATAAGTACAATGAGTTGGAATAAAACGCATTAGACTTTGGCTTTGAGCCTCGGCTTGATATGTGGAGGCTGCACAAACGTAGCAGATTTCCAAGGGTATGAATAATTTTGTGCTCAGAATGATGCCATCTAATTAAATGAGTCAGTGGGAAGATCAGCTCTTCTCATTTGTTGCGTTGCCTTTTTTATTTTTTTGCCTCAGTCTATTATAATTCACTAACAACCATTTTCATAAGTAGTTATATTGTTTCAATCAATCAGCCTTCAAATTACAGCCACTTGTATACTATTGGTTCTTTTTTTTTTAAGTAAAATGTTTTCAAACATAATCATACCTTTGAACTGTTTCCCTTTTTTTTTGCCACATTTATCAAACAATATATATATATATTTACTGGGATTTATGATTTTATGACAAAAATAATATGCAATGTGTGACATGCATTTAGCCTAGCACCCCCAAATGAAGCTAATATGAAGACCTTAATGGTTTGTTGGATAATAAACAGCATAATGGGGAACAGGATCAGCACTGAGCTTGCCTCCCATTGTCAAATTGATTGAGACTGGCATCTGGGAGTTTACAGACACTTCATGATTAGAGTTGCTTACAGTGACGGATGCATTTGGGACTACGTGTGTCTTCACTCCATTGTTTCTCGTTACGTTTTGCAATATTTTTTCTTACAGCAAAACGTAATCTCACATCACAGCTATTCTGATGTCAACAGTTAAACTTTGACGCAGTATGGATTAGTTATTGATGTTGACTTTCACTATACAATATGAAAAGATGGAAAAGCACATGTAAAGGTAAATTTAGACTTTTGGAAGTGATTAAATCGAATTTTGACTGATGACACAACACAACGCCTTTGACAATCAGTTTCACCCGAAATAAAGATTTGTAAAAAAAAAAAAACATGAAAGAAAGTTAATCTTTTTTTTTCTAATTGCACTATCATTATCTCAGACACAGATAGAAAAGCTGTAGTTTTCAAACACTGAGCTATAGTTGAGATATTTTTAACACCCTTGCCATCCTACTCACTGTGTTCCAGGTGGCAATTATAAACTCAGGATTTTGTCTACTCTTGTTTATCAGAAGTTCCAGTTCTTTTAAACTTTTTAATCGTTACGATGACGGGAAAAGGGGGGGCGTTTAGGTGAGCAATTATTTGTAGCCATTTTATAACTTATGAAGATCAACACACATCTACCCTACTTTGAATAGCAGGATGAGAAGCTCTTTATGGTGTCGCTTCATATTTCTCGCCAAGGGAAAAATGAAGCCATTGATTACTGAATAAATCCTAAAATGCTCATTTCCAGTTAATTTTTAGGAAATTGCCAGAATAACTGTAGTGCAAGTGAAATAGAAAAAAATAAAGCAAGAACGCAAATTAAGTTTCTTTTTTTTTATGTGATATTATTGCAGCAGTTTTGACACATCTATAAAACTGTCAAGTCAGTGTGGATAGCGATGTACAAGAAGTAGATGTTGTTTCTGAAAGATCAAATCAAACAAACAAGTTAAGTGCACTTCATTTAAAAAAATGCATTATTTAAAAAAAATCTACAATAAAGAGCACCCTTCAAAAATTCAAGTGTAGAAACTTCATGCAAAACCCAGAGCGTAGATAATAATTTTCTGCAGAGATCCTAAAATGGTTTGAAACGAAGACTGTTGGATGTAACCGATATTAACTCATGCAATAATGATGGTAAGTGAAAAATGTTAAGAAATGCCTCATGATCCAAAAGCTTCCACATCTCCTGTCAGACACGACTGAGGGAGAGTCAAAGCACGTGCTCGTACTATCTCTGTCAGAGTAACTGGGTCACCGTTCTTCTGTTGAAGATATGACTGGCAGGACGGGTTCTGGAGTGCGTACAGCTACATTTTATATTTAGTCATCGGCTGTGAAAGTAGCAGAACGATGCTTCACAATGCAGACGGAAAATGTATCAAGGCTAAGAAATGAAAAGTTTCTTAAATAGATGAGTCACTCGCCCGATATAAACCCAACTGAGCGACTGTGTCTTTCCAAACAGGAAACTGGCTCACAGTTTTAATAAGTAGCAGCTGAAGATTTTCAAGGACAACATCCAGTATGTGCTGCTGTTTGCGATTCTAGTTTTTAAGCAAATGTAATTTCAAAATCATAATATAGCTTTGTTGTTTTCTTTGTGCAAGGACAATCTGCCTAAGTGCTGCAGACAGATTAACACAATGAAAGGTGTGATTGTGAAGTAGGGGAAAAAAAAAGAACATGGCATAGTTTTCAAAACTGAAAAGGGCATGAATTTGTTCTCAGATATCTGAGTAAATACTTTTTAGAACCAGCTTTTGCTTTTGTTGCATCTGCACCACTTGGTTCCTTTCAACAATTTGCCCTTGCCACTGTCCAAAGACAGAAAGACAGACAGAGTACATCGCGACTAATAGCTTTCCTGTCAACAGACACCTGAGCTCCTCTATAATGTGAGTAGCCACTTCTTCAAGATGCCGTTTCTTCATTAACATCCTCATAAAAAAAAACATTTAAGGCCTTCACAGAACAATTGTACTTATATTAAGATTAAATTGCTGAAATGTTGATTCTGTTTACTAATTGGGTGATTTAGAGTGACTTTTTAGAGGTATCCAGTCATTTGATAGACTGTGTTTTGCTTACAAAAAGTCCAAATGAAATACACTGAAAAATTATTATTGTAATGCGATAAGATGCAAACAAGAGGCACAAATACGTTTGCAGGGCAGTGTGTCTAAGCGTGTACTGATACTTTCTGTCTTGTGCTGGTGGTTTCACTTAACAGGCAAACAAAAGCATAGAGGAAAGAGCAATTTATTTCTTATCGGATGACATAGTTGCTGTGGAGCATCACTAAACGTTGAAGAAGGCAACAGCATTTTCTCCAGGAGTTATTCTGTCTTTTTTTCTTCTTCTTCTTCTTCTGAGTCAATAACGTTCTCATTGCATTGTGGAGAAATCAATGTGTACAAGCCATGATGGTATTGAGAATTAGACACGCTGATCTCCGATGCAGAAATGTCTCCTGATGAATAAGGTCGGGTTGCTGCGTGAAAATTGCATATCGTGGAGCCATCGAGAAGCGAGGAGGACAGAAAAGGGAAATAAGTCAAGGTGAAATCAAGCTTTTCTAACACCATCATGTGTGACAAAAATGTACCTCCTCTGCTCCCTCCTTAAGATGCTCACACACCAAACATAAAAAAAAAAAAACCCTAATATTCTGTAGTTTCGACACAAGGGCAAGTGAGTGCTCAATATTCTCCAGCACCCTCTGAAATGATGAGAGGGGAGTGATGTAAGAGTTACATCTGCTGCAGAGTGCCAGTGAAGGAGCCGATGCCGACTCTAGGTGACAGAGGAGAGAAAGGGGGAATTGGGTACAAAGACAAATTGACAAATTGAGAGACAAAAAAAAAAAAAAGGAGGGAGAGGGGTATTTACTGGGAGCTATAAAGAAAAATACCAACTGTTGCACCGTAATTTGGTTCTTACAATCCCTCATCCACAGCTGAATCAATTATTTACACAATATTTCCCTTTCATACTTACGCCACGCTGCTTGGCAGAATGAAAAAATAAATAAATAAAAATAATCCCATCCATTAAATGTCTTTGGTTTAATTTGAGGTCCTCAGTTGACTGTGTGATGAATTCAGGCTTAGGATCCACACACAGCCCACACAGGGCCATGTTGAGCATCAGATCATAATCCACAGTCAATGGCTCCTTTTGCTCATGTTCTCAGGGGAAAGAAATCTCCTCTGCACAGAGGGACATCAAGATGTGTGTTGTGTTGGATCGGTCGAGGTGACCGCTCTACAAAGTGCCTCTCTTGAGCAAAACTCATTAACAGAGCATGATGCGTGATGTAGGAGGGCATACAGAGTCTAGTGAAAATGGTGAGCATCGTATTTGGTCTGTAATGGAGTGCGTGAGCGGTAACTCTGCAATTTCCTTTTCTGTCTGACTTTTCAATTTTGTTTTGTTCAAATCGTTCACTTAGAACCTGGGTCATAATTTGATTTTTTTTTTTTTTTTTGTAAAACAAAAGAGAACGCAACAGTAACATTAATTTAAAATGGATTATAAAATAACAGCTTTGATGCCTGCGGGGATCGTCAGCCCTTGTATGTCGATCCTGTTTTCTCATTCGAGCTCTTTAAGTTGTCGGAGGAATTTCAGAAATCACATCCCATGGATTGCTTTCCAAAGCATAAAAGTAATATTAAATTACAAGGAAAGTGAACTCCAGACAGTGAAGCCTCCTGGGGGGAAAAAAAGAAGAGAGAGACAGATAAAAAGAGAATAAATCAAAATGCCAACAATAAATGTTGAATGTTTGCTTGAAACTCAAAGAAGTGTAGCTTCCTGTCTTCCATGGGTCAGAGTGCTACCTCTTCAGGGACCCATAAAGAGATTTGTCAAGTCTCTGAGTCTCAGTGTCAAGTGGGCATTTAAACAGATCCTGCTCTCTCCCTGGCTTGGCGTTTCTGTCTTGTCTGTCTGACTCAATAAATTTGAAACCTTCAGACTTGAGCAAAGGAGGTTTCCCTGAGCTGAGAGCTTCTAGTTTTAACTCGCCAACTCACTGAGGAGAAGCTGCCACCTCTGACGATTCAGCGGCCCTTCACTCTCACTTAGCTGCTTATGCACTTACTTCGTGTGTGGCTTTATCGCAAATCTTATCAGGATTAACCAAATGCAGAGATTAATTAAAAATGTGACATTTCTGCTACCTGGCACAAGGATAAGTGCTGCGGTTTGTATTTGTTCAAATTGAGTCACATGATGCGGCTGCACAGCTGTGCAGTTAATAGCATATGTGCCTTGCACCTGTTTTTTTTTTTTTTTTTTTTTAATATAGTTCACATGTTCTCCCCGCGAATGCACAGATCCTGATACGTTGGTTTTCTCCCACAGTCTAAAAACAAAATCAGTAAGGTTGACTGGTTACTCTACTTTGCCCTATGAGTGTTTGTGTGGGGAGGAGGGAAGATAAAGTTAAAATTTTGTTTCGACACTCACAAGGTCTAATTTGAAAGAGGTCCACACACGTGTCTGTACAGGTTCAGACATCTCCACTTATCTCATTTCATGAAGGTTTAAAGTGATATTGATGTAGACACAAAGGGCCACCACTTCCTATACACAGACCCATTCAATACATCTTGATATTATATTTACTTCAGTGACTCAGTTCAGAAAGTGAAACACCTCATATAGATTAATTACACACCACTCTTTAACTACGGTGATTCATGTTTAGAGCTAAAGAAAACACGACATTCAATGTTACAATATTACATAATAAGAACACATTATTAATATAGAAATAGGTTTAACGAGCCTTTAATATCTGCTGAAAGTGTTTTCATCAGAATGGATAGAAATGACAAACATTTCTAGCACGTAGAATATGCAGGTGACAGAGAAGACAAAAATAGATGAATTATTCAAAAACAGAGACAGCAGCACTAAGGCTGACGTTGTTCCTATGTTGCCATGTACGCTGGATTTTTGTGGCACATGTTACATGGATACTGACATAAGAAAATAAGGGATGTTTTGTGCAACATCAACTCCTCTCCATCTCTGAAGTTTGCTATTTCATTTCCCAGGTATTTGGAATTACGACTGTATATTGAGGTAAACGGTAAAGAATGTACAATGACTAGATTTATTACTTTTCCATGATGTCACTGTCTCTGTTCAGGTTTTCAATTTCAAAAGCATGAGCTGGCCGCCTGGGAGTGGTCTCCAAGTGGTCTGATAATTATTAGCTAAAATAACCAAACATCGAGTGCAGACTGCAGTTTCTCTGTTGATCTCAAGAATCCACCATCAGCTTCCCAGAAGTCTGCACAAACAAGCAGGTGTAGATAATGGATGTATTAACTCTATCAAGCTGAGTTCTACATCGTCTTTCCCACATTTCATTCGACAGGTTTTGTGTTTTCTACCCCAAATTTGTTGCCAATGAAAAAAAGCTGCATCATCTTATACATGCACACTTTAACGTTCAAGGATTTCATGCAGTGCACTCTGATGAACTCGTAGTCTACTGCGAAATAATTTTGCTACAGAGCCTCAATACACCACCAAATAAAACTTATAGGGTTCTAAGGTCTTACACGGTTTAATAATAATAGAATGGCCCAAGCAGGGATTATAATCAAGAGTAATAGGAATATAAAAAGCAATAGTAAAGAGATTAATCTGCATACTTAGAATAGAAATAAAAAAGAAAATGATTTGCTAGTGGGGTCAGAGGAGAGGGGAGGGAAGCAGCCCAGAGTTTGTTTGAGCAAATAAACAAACTAGAAATCATCTAAAAGGCAAGGGCCAAAATATAAAAAAGTTATGCTATGAACACTAGTATCAGAGCTGGACAGAAAGCCATGTTCTCCAGAGATATTACAGTAATAATAACAGTAAACAGAGACAAACCCAGGCAGATGAACTGCTCTGATAGTGTGTGTATAATCCTGGACATATTAAGCCGACTGTTGGATTTTTACGTTGATATTGTGCACCAACATGTCGAAGGCAAATAGGTTGTGGATGCCCCTCTCGTTTAATGAGGTCATTTACTTAGCCAGCAGGAGAAAACCGTCCCTTATGTAAGTCCAGCTCTATGTGCAACATGCGTCTATCATGCACCACTCATGTCCAGGATTGCATGTCCCTTTGAATGGTAGGAAAGATGTTTCATCTTTAGAATTTCTTCACGCAAAAATACAATAATTTGGTCCAGTTTTATTTTGAGACAAAACCGCAAACATGGTGCATTTTGAGTCTGTTTCTCAAATGACGAAATAAACATTTATTTCGTCGTCATTCACAGCAAAAGCTATACTTTTGGAGGATAATTTCTCCGTCATGTTCCTTTGCCCGTCCATAAGGACAGATGCCCACAGCCACTTTGTGTGTCCTGGTTCACTGAGTCTTTCACTTCATCATAATCTTTGTCTCATCAAATCACATCATAGTTATTTCCCCTATGATGTAGCAATTTGTCATTGGAGTTTCAGTCGAATGCTTTGTAAATGCCCTAAATCAACCTTCTGTTTGGTTCATTATCATGACACGACAAGTTTACGAGAGTAAATGGCCAAGCATTCTTTAGAAAAAAATAAAATGATGCATCAGACAACTGCATGTGTCGAAATTATAATAAAAAAAAAAATACTTGTATCTAATATCACACTCAAATAGAAATAGAAGTAGTAACAGCAAGTAACTAAAACAACAAGATCCTGCAGGTGAAGCTTTTCTTTTCTTACAAATATAAGTTTTGCAGTCATCCATCCAAGCAGATCATAAAGATAAGGCAAACTTTTCCTCTGCTAAGTGACTCTTCTCCCCCTCTTGTTGGGGCATCCAAAGACAATCGTATGCAGAAGTGGATGTGTAATCCCTCCACATTATTATGGGTCATCCCTGCCATCTGCTCCAAGAAGAATATGTTCAAAACACCTCCAAAGGAAGTGACCACAAGGAATCTTAATGAGGTGCTACAACCACTCTCCACTAAGCAAACCAGAACCAGCCAACAGAGGTAGAGAACTCTATCCGTCTCCAAAAGGCTTTTGTCTATTTTCTTTTTCACTTACATTGCTGCTATAATGTTTAACTTCGTATGTGAAACCTAATACAAAAATGTGATGTCAGTATAAATTTGCAATCATAACAGACTCATTGGGTGGAATATTTGATGTGGTAGTTTACATTAAAGCTGCATATGTTACTATTATTAAAAATACTTTTTTTTTTTTTTTTTTACTTATTTGTGAAATGGTCACCATGTTGTGACAGAATAACATGAAACAGATAAGCCATGAAAAATAATTTGAGCTCCTTTGGCTTCTCGGTCATCCGCCGAAACGCTCTGCTCCTGGTGAGAAACCAGCAATAAACGTCAAAAGTAACGTTTTACGGCTGTCAATCACACATGTGTACGAGCTGCAGTGGCTCTGACAACCCCTGATGTTTTGTTTTTTTTATTTTGTTTTTTTTCCATCATTTTTAGTCACATCATTTTCTCTTCTTTCATGTCAGCCATTTTAAGAAAAGTTTTGTTGTCACAGTAAAGGATTCATTAAGCGGAACATGCGGGTGAAGGAATCTGCGCTCCTTCGGAAAAATTAGCCTGTAAATTTGTTGCTAATCGTTGCATCAGCAGGTGTCACCTTTCGTAAGAAGAGATTTAAGTTGTGGCTGTAACTGTGTAGGCTTTCAGCAGTAACAGCCTGAAAAAAAAAACACACAGAGAGCCAAAGACATTGTAGATATGCCATTACAGGATTCTTTTTGTTAGCTTTTATTTATTTATTTTTTTTGTGGTTTTTCAAAGCTTTCACAGGCGGAGATGATCAAATGCTGAATATTTCTCAGGCATTTCATACACCTACACTTTGGGGGAATCAAACAGCCTGACATGCGATTCCACGTATGTGCTCACAGCCAGACACAGAGAAACATAAACTTGACAGTTTTACTTTAGTTGTTTGTTCCCATTTTTGCATGGAAGCTATATTTGGCCCAGACATTAAGCAGCCAAGAAGGAGCTGCTAAACTCACAGAACGATGCATACAGGAGACCAAATGAACACTGGGCAGATGGAGAGACAGAAGGTTTGATTGATTTATGTGCCGCACGGATTCACGATTTACAACAGAATGTACTCATGTAGAAAACATGTAAAGGACTTTAGACAATGACACTGAATGATTGTGAACATCTCCAAAGAAGACCTCCATGTAGCAGCTCTTCTGGTTGTGTTTTGCTGAGAGTACGAGAGGGGATCGATTGATAAGTGGCATAATAAACAAATGAGACAATAACTCTGCAATACGTTTAGATCCAGGGAGCAGTCAGGATTGATGACATAAATATTGATCTAAATAATAAGGAGCTTTGTAATTAATTATTACTGATTCATCAGAAATGTCTCAGAAGCCGATATTTGACGCATTGGGTGAGGTTTTATAATTTCATCAATTCTGACCATTTCTTTAGAAATCAACAACTCAACCATATTCTAACCCTCCCTAAATAGTTACGCTGTGGTCGTCACCTAATCAGCTCTCCATCCTACAGGTACTGAGGTCCTGAAACCTGCCGAGTATCGCCCCGATCAGGAACCTTAGGCACTCTAATTTGCTGATTACTTTGGAAAGTCATGGCTGCCTGAATGTCCCAAACTCTCCTTTCATGAATTTGTTACACTGAGTAGCATGGAGCCACTTGAGTCGCACAGATCGCACTCATTAAGCAACCACTTTCCCTTATTACAACTGGCTTTCTACTTCTGCTCCAGTTATGTTTAAGTGACTCGTATGGAGTCCCACGAGTCCTTTAAGTAACTCTGGACTAAGGCAAACAACCTCAGTCCATGAATTTGCTAATGTTTTGTCGTGTGTGGTTTTTAACAGTGCAGTAAACACAGCGATTATGAAAAGGAGGACTGACTGTTACAGGTTCACAAGTCTGGAGGAGGAAGAAATAATGATTCGTGATCTGAAAAATCTTCATGTATTCTCAGTGTTATTAGAAAACAATACAAGGAGTTAGTGAGACGTTCTTCAGACCACAACCAACCATATTGAATATTTTCAATATGTACTTCCTCACCGCATCAAAACTTTCCATCCTGGCTGAAAAATCGGCTTCTGGAAGTTGAGTAGTTGGGAGTGTTTTCCTCATAAACACACCCACAAAAATCAGACCAGTCACACAAAAGTTTGCATGGAAAGGTGAGGAGCAGCTCAGACTTTTTCCTGATGATATTTATTTCTTGTTTTGGGGGTTTAAGCCACTGCACAGACTTGGAGTTGTGAGGATGAATCCCATCCACAAGCCAAAGTATTTTAGGCCCACTGTGGTCCTAGTTCGTCTTGTCCTGCTGCTTGGAGGATTTCACAGCCTCCTGCACTGATCGAGCCTCTTTGATGCCCCTCTGGAGCAGCAGAGATCAGCCCTGTGGCCATCCCACAGGGCTGATCTCTGTGCAAACTGACCGTTTGCTGATCGGTCAGTTTTTGCTGAGTTATTTTGGGATTTGTCAGCTTTTAGTGCTGCACCCGTTCTGGCGCTCCAGCCGTTACATGTGATAACATCTTGGGTTTGAAAACTTTCTTGAGTGAGGGAAGCTGCAGGCCCTCTGCTACATTTGTTGATAAGATCCATTCTGCCCTCCAGCACCTTTCCTCCAATCAGTCCCTGACCCCAGAGTTGACCTTCATAATTCTCATAATTAAAAGAAGACTTATGTAACATGCATTTATAATCATCATAGATTTATTACAGAAACACGGGAGCCGTTGCACATTTAGTTTTCACCACAGTTTGGATTAATAACAATAAAAGAAAGAAAGAATTATGGTGATTTTAACTATTTGTAATCCACATCTTTTTCTGTAAGAGAAAACTTTGTAGCTCCCAAGCAAAAAAAAAAAAATCACATTGAGATTGAATTATCTCGAGAGGATCGTTGTCCTTCACTAATCGGGTGTAAAGGTTCTTCTTTGCATCATCCCGCTCCCTGATGTGTTCCAGATCTTTGTTTAATTTGCAGCTAACGCAAACCTGTTCAAAGATGTCATGGCTGCACACTCTCATATTACAAGTTTGCGGCACTATTGAGTAAGGCAGACAGAAAAATTCAAACTGAGAAAAAAGAAATTCTTTCAAGATGTTACTGTTTAATGC
This sequence comes from Poecilia mexicana, assembly GCF_051168715.1. Lineage (NCBI taxonomy): Eukaryota > Metazoa > Chordata > Actinopteri > Cyprinodontiformes > Poeciliidae > Poecilia > Poecilia mexicana. The sequence goes on from NW_028263379.1 coordinate 25,026,581, forward strand.
TTGTGAAAGAAAAAGAAATGACTGAAGTACTCTGAAAGTTTTTTTTGTGTGTGAACAGAGAAAAGTAGAAGCAAAACTTGGCACATTTATTAGTGTTTTTTTTTTATGAACTTTCATGTGGACTGAAAACTGCAATTAAAGGTTAAACAAATACTGTCATCAGCATCCACTTTCTAGATGGCTTCAGCACATGTCCAAGATCCCTTGAAAGCTGAAGAGCAGATGGATAGGCAAATTAAGGCTGCAGCATTTCAGATAAGCCAGAAACAGACTTAATATGCAAGGCGGTAAAGACACAGACAGCAATTTAGAAGGGATGGTAGACACACTGTTATGGACAGGAGTGATTTTTGAAACCGTGTGTTGCAAATGGAAAGGAAACAAATGAAGGTCTTGCAGAATATGAAACATTTTATTCACAATTAAAAAAAATAAATAAAGTAGAGAATTGTCTCTCCTTGTCAAGCCATAAGCTAAGTGAATTACTTACCAGACAGGCTAGTGACAGTATGTTTACGTTGGCATGGGACCTCAGCAATGTCTCTCTTTAGAATGAAGCACCTCTCTTTATGCCTGGTTCACAGCACAAGATTTTTGCTCCAATTTCCCATTTTCAACAATTTTAAGGACTCCCTAATCATTGGGATCGCTCTTCAGATAAGTTTAGAAGATATTCCTGCTTCGTGTGGTGTTTTAAGAGTGACTTGTCTCCTTGGAGGGAAGTTGGGACCGCTCAAAAGCAAAAATCTGGGATATTCAACATTTTGCATTGGACTGATATTGCATTTCTCCAACTTTGAATGTGACGTGTAGCCAATCAGAAAGTGAGGTGATCTAAGCGCAGAGGGGAATTTTAAGCATAGTCCATTGCTTCTTCTTAGTCGGCCATGTTTGGTCTTGAGAGGTTGTGCGAGATTTCCCGTCTGACATCTGAATGTTGACTAATGAAATCAGTACATGTGTGCAGTAGTTTGTTATTCCTGCTGTATGCCTCAACACCACACATGTGGCCAAACCTGTTATATCGTTTACGGTAGAGTTTCTCAGGTGTTGAAAATCAACCTACAATTAAAAAAAAAATTAATCAAAAGAGAATTACATACATCTTTAAGATATTTGCAGTCAGGTTTGACTGATATCAGTATAGAGATAAAGAAAATAACATTGCTGCAGACCTGATTACTGGGCAAGATGTTGGTTCAGAAATTATTCATACAAGCACAACTACAAAACATCATGTGCCCAATTTGCTGCAGAAGACTGTAAAGATTTTTTTAAAATTAAATTAGCATCAACACCAACTATGATGTTGATAGTACTGAAAACTTTGGAAACTGCTGCACACTTTGGTGCTGTATGCCCTTTGGGATTCAAGGAAAACTGTAGCATAATGTCACATTCACAAGACAGTTGGGAGGTGGCAGTGGCAATCTAAAATCTTGTTAGTAAACATACTTTGCTGTGTTTTTATTTTTTATCTGACAAAAAAATCGGGACAAAACGTTGAAACACATTTGCAATAATTCCTAAACATATACGGCATTTAGAAGGCGACGTCAATACAACCAAAACTATTTGCTGCGAGGGAAAAACCTGTATAATGAGCCGTCAAGTTTATTTAAAGCAATGCCATGGAATCTGTGCATTCGCTAAATCTCACCTGTTTAGGACTTAGGAGTTACTTACTCAGCAGCTATTTGTAAAATGTCACAGAATCTGGAGCAGTCGTTCAAATACTATTTTTCTTGGAACATGATGGATGACTAAAATGTTGCCATATAGATGGCTCTGGCCAAGAGTCCTGTGCGCACACAGAGGCGGTAAAAACCTTTTTGCTTCCCTGGGGGAAATACACTTATCACACTAAAGTGTATAATACATAGAATATGCATAATTTTGTTAAAACTATGCATATTTTGAGATTTTTAAGCAGCTAGAAGTAAACAACATTTGGTGTCTTATGCTACTAGTTCAAAGCAAGGCCATCTCGCAGCTGCATGCAGTCGACATTGGTGGAGTGCAGAGATTTTGATGTGTAGATACCAAAGTGGATAAAAATCTTTGAGATTTGCAAATCAAGGTCCCTAAAGCCTGGTGTCTGTGGAGAGTCCATGTTGCTTAAAGTTTAGTTCCAGAGTGAGTGATTATTTGTTTTGCCATGTCATCGGCTGCTGTTGGTCCGATGCGTTTCTGACGTCCACAGTCAACGCAGCCCATTAGCAGGACATTTTAGAGCACTTCATGTTTCCTTCTGCTGACAAGCTTTATAGAGATGCTGATTTCATTTCCCAGCATAACTTGGAATCTGCCCACACTGCCAAAGGTAATGTGGGCAAGGGCCAAGTCTCGATGCCAAGGATAGCCACCAGTCCTGGAGTCTATTTCCTTGAGGATTACCACAGTGCATTTAGACTTTCCTTTTGTGTTGTTGTTCAGCAGATGACTGGACGAAAGGGCTGGTTTGTCCCTCTGAAGATCTTTACAGAAACTTTTTATCAAAACTTTACACCAGAAGAATATAAGAAGGGATTCTAGGACAAAAGCATCATGAGATTTATAAGACTGAGAGGGAGATACAAGCAAAGGTTGATGCAATTGGTTTTGAAAATACCACAAGATGCAAAACTTCAGACTGGTGCTGAAGTTTTATATTCTAAGTAAACTCTGATTATTTATAGTGTAAATGCTGATTGAAAGCTTTTAGGCCACTGATACAGTCGGTGGCTCCTGATGAAACTGATGCATGTCAATGTCAACACCAGAAAACTCTGGCTATTTCAGAGTGCCGTAAAGGACAGAGGCAAGACAGATGAGCTCTGCTGGTGAAGTTAATGCTGTCATTCACAGTTGGCCTATCTAAGCGCTAGAAGTGGCCACGACAAATCTTTCAAAAAGAGAGCTGAGCAGCTGCAAGGTTTACTGATCAAAGATGGATGGTCTGATGAGCAAGAAGCATAACAAACAGATTGTCAAACAGATTCACAGTGCATGTGTTGGGACTTTTTTTTTTTTCCACTAGGCTGCTTCTTTCTAATTCCACAGATCAGTTCGATGGAACGATGGACAGGAATTACCGCATCTCGTATATTAAAGAAATCAAAGTCGAAGAGTAGAGCTTACAAGAAAGTACCATTGCTTTGTGATATGCAACTACCTCACATACTAACCGAGTCACAGAAAACAATTGATACTTCTTACCTTATCGCTTAGCAACCTATAACCATTTCTGAGACTGCCTAAATCTCTTCGTAACCTGATCATGATATTGACGAAGGACGGAAAATATGCAGAGAAAACAGTCAGTAATCACAACACACAGTCCAGAAGTACAACATCTAAGCTCCAGAGAAATCCTGAGCGCAGTCACAGCTTCCTAAAAGTGTTTCCTATCTTAGAAGCTAAATGTTTCTGAAACATTTCTTCACAAGTAGCTAACCGGTGATCCTGTAAGTAAATTAAGAAAAAAAAAGTCTACCAAATCATTAACCCATGAAGACACAGTCCTTGAAATGTTCCACTGCTGCTAAACATTGTTTTGCAATAATACTAATGATCACTGCAAGTTCACAGATAAGCAGCATATCATGTGTATTCTTATTTTTTTTCCGATAAGGAAGAAACACAAACTAATACAAAGATGCATGCAATCAAACTTAAAATATTCTCTTAAGTACAACAATTTACCCAGAAATCCAATTTTCAGGCTCATTGTTTGTCTTCCCTGTTTTAAGCCAGAGCAATTTGATGGTAAGGGGACTACTTACAGAAAGGTAAATTAAAAACGATTAGTACTGTTTCGCCTAAATAAAGTGAAGAGGTTGAAGAGCAAATTGGTTTTGTTCCCCAACTACAAGCAGGATCTGGTAACCTCCTTCGCCAAGGTATTCAGTAAATGGAAAGACAAAAGTGCTGCCAAGTACAGTGGAACAGAGAGAACTCATTTCAAAGTCTGCAGTATAATTACGGTCCGCACACTTGTAATTTCACCCATGAATGTGACAATTAGATGCATTTAATTTGCACTATATATAATTATAATTCTCCATCCAGGTTCACACGTTATACGTTCAAAGGTGAAATGCTACACAATGCTTAAGCTTTAACATCTAACCATCACATGATGGGCCTCAGTAAATAATGAATGATTGTCTGTACATGAGAAAGCTTTTATCCAGTCAGGAAACGAAAGTGAGAGAAATAATTTTACTGTAGCCCGTGTTCGCTTTTCTATTGTGCTAATAGAGTTCATAATAGTGTTTACATAGTTTCAAAAAAGCCAACACTCAGTATTCAGAGTAGGACAGAGCAGTATCACATTGTTCTTCATAAGACACTTGAAACTCTCCAAATTTGTTGGTAAGAAGACAAATTTTGAGGTCTGTCCACACCACATAATTTGTTCAATTTTAATCTCCTATGCTTCAATGGGATACTAGCAAAACTTAAAACCGATGCCTAAACCTACTTAGGAAGAGTTTGTCAATGTTCGACTGGATAAATTGTCAAATATCCTTAAAAATTAACTTTTGACCAAGCCTGGCCATTGCCTTCCTGCGTTATTCCACTCGATTCAAATCTTTCTTCACAGCTCACTTTGGGATTTCTCCCATTGACTTTGCTGATTGTTGAAATTATTTTGGAAAATCAAACAGAAGGAGAAACCGTGAACAGCACGGCATTGATTTCTGGGACTATTTTAGAGTCTCCCTGTAGTTTTAGCAATTTCAGCGTAGAAAGTGAAGACATATTGTCCACACTCCTAAATATTGAATCAACATTAACAGCAGCTTTGTTCAGTTCGACACTTTCCTGTTCGCAGTGGATGACGGTTCTTTACACCGCAGGCGTTTTCCAGTAAGTTTCATAGTGTCAAACTTGTGCATTACATGTGCCAGTACCCCAAAGAGACTTTTATTCTTGTCCTGAAGGGTTTCATATACATGTGTTTCACCCGTTGGTCTGGCTAATCGTTCAATGGGCGCCATAGAGCGCAGTACGTTTTAATTCCAATGAATTGCTAAGACTCATCTAGGGGCTGATTTTTTTACAAATGTTTTAATATATGTTTAGGTCTCTAAAAAGTAATTTTATTTCCTGGGAGAATAATAAGCATTTGAATTCCAGTAGACCTTTGCAGCGCTTTTGTGCCTGATTACCTACCTCTTCCTCATAATGAGAGAAAGCAAAGATTCTCATCAATACTGCCAATAGAAACAAAACCAAACTTGTTTTCTTCTGCTTGTCTTAACTTTCAAGCTCTTCTTTATCGGGGCCGATTTATTTCCTAAAGACAAAATGTGTTGCTGCTCACTTCAGTCACTTTCTCCATTTCTTCGATTTTATCCTCTTGGAGTTGCTGTCATGTTTCTCTTCTTTCCTGCCAGTCTGCCTCCACAAAAGCTAATTGTGGGAAATTATGCTGTCTTCTTCAAGTCATCGGTAGTCAATTGTAAGTAGTTTCTTTTACAATGAAATGACAACCTTTCACATTCGATTCTGTAAGAACTGTGTTTTGTTAGACAATTACATCCTACAGGTCACTGGTCTTCCTCTGTTACATTGTTAAACAGGCTTCACTTTAATAATCTTGACTTTCTTTTCCCTGTAATAATGTAACAATCACTCTTAGATTTTCCTTGTGTGTGTGTGTGTGCGCATAGTTTGATATGCTATTCAGTAAATTTGAAAGCAATGCATGCACATACTTTATTTCTGGGCTTTGTAGTCCTTTCAAGATAATTGATCCCAAAGTTAAACATTGCTCACAATGCAATGCTCACTTAAGACAGTAAAAGTGCAGTCTGTGGGAAACATGAGCAGAATAATGCATCACAATGCCGAAAACAAATATAGGAAAGTGACTCTGGGAAGAAAGTAACTTTCTGTGCAGGGATGTGCAGAGACTTTTAAAGAGACGGGAGTTACAAGTTTAAAGAGGAGCAGAAAGTTTAAGAGGGGGATGTGAGCGTGTAAGCTTGGAGGTAATTGCATCATGCCACCGTCTCTTATGTAACGAGAAGATGTATTTGTTTAAGAATACACTTTAAAATTATAGGTTGTAAACAGCCCATTTGGAGTTTAATTCAATTAAAAATATATTTTATTGATTCCAAAGGGAAATATGTTGTCGTAACTCAAATTATCCAACAAATACTTGTTGTAGATACTCATGGATGTGAGCAGAGATGATTTCCTCAGGTTAAAAGTTTAAATAGTGATAGATATCCATAGAAACCAGATGGATGAAGGGAACACTCACATCCATTGCAGTAGGTGGTTGAGTTTATGCCAGCAAATAATTGTTACTATTTTCTTTGTGAAAAAGATACTGAGGTGGAGCAGAAAGCAGCTGTGACATATGCTAAATTATTAGGTAATAGCAGCTGCAGCACAGTCTCAGTAGAGATCCTGAAGTTATGCATTACCTTACCAGACGTAGTAAAGCTTTCGAAAATGAAAGCTCTGTCGGTGCACTGGGATTTTGTACTGAATCAAATTGCCATTAGTCACATTTAAACACCCGACGATGTGAAATCTGTCAAAAAGGTACTTGAACAGGGTGTAGCTTACTCGAAAAGTCTCCTTTTTTGTGGGTGCTAAATATAATTAAGAGTGCAGCAGTTTTAAAACTCTTCTTATGCTTTGAGGTGTCTGTGGCATTTCATGAAACTCCAGAAAACCATGCGAGCATTACATTTTACATTAACATTTCCAATGAGCAAAAACTGTCCAATTTATGAGAATTTTCCCGAAGAACACTCCTTAAAGTGTAGAATGCAATGCAGTGTAGGGATTTATATTTTTGTTAAATTATATCTATAGTAGAAAATTGTCATCTTTATTCATCATATAGTTATTTTAGTTTCCAAGACTAAAAAGCTATTTTTACCAAAAAGCATAATTTCTGTTTTCATCACCTAGAAATATTGTTTATATCTTGTATTTTATATTTTCATTTAAAACTGTTTATCATTTTGCAGCAGGGTGATCCTGCTGGTTCAATAGTTCTCATAATAAGCTCAAAATTCCCCTCGTAAATCCAATCAGATGCCTCATTGAAGAAGAGAAAAATAGTTTATGTTCACGCAATCTGAATATCCGATGCACCAGAAGTTCTGAAAAAAAGAAAAATAAAAGGAAAAAAGATGAGTTGCGATATAGGAAACTCTCAAACGCGCACGTGACTAAGCATTTAAATAACATGCAAATCGAGAGGAAGCAGTGAATTACTCTCAAGAGTCCTTTGCCCTGCAGAGAGAACCACTAGCAACCAGCAAGTCAGCACACACAGCCGCTGAATAAGGATGAAACCATTTGGCCTGCTGCCTCCAGTCCCAAACATGCAGACCCTTGGTTTGACTGCGCTCCTGTAAGGGTGCTTAGCGTCCACTTTGAAATAATGAACTGGATTTTGTCTTTGTATAATCTGAGTCTGTGAATGTTCCAGTTTGGGAAACATGCTTTGCATCGTCCTCTACAGAGCCAGTTTTTTTTTTGTTTTTTTTTAAACTTGCTGAATCAGACTGACTACAAAATAAAATCTAAATGCATGCTTTTTTTCAACCTTAATAATGACAAAAATAAATAAATAAATAGAACTAAACTAAGTCTAAAAATTATCCTTCTGGCGACTAGAGGTGTCTTTTTCTCCACTGTCATTAAATCATTCTAAATTTTTCTTATTTTAAGTTTATTACAGTTAAAATACATAAATGATGTATATGCACAACAACAAAACGTTAAACTATACTATATACTTTGCTGACTGATAAAGCCTGTCCATCTTTTTCTATCAAACCTTCTAATTTTACCTTAATCAAGCCACAGGATTTATACTTGGAGGGTCAAGTGAGATAATTCTTGCTTCTTTGAAAGAAGAAATAGATGTATAAAATAATTAACTAAACATGGCAAAACATTTAAATTATGTGAAATGCAAAAAAAAAACAAAAAAAAAAAAAACAAAACAACTAGAATTTCTTGAAGCACTGAAATCTATGAGATAAAAGAAAATCGATAACCAAACTGACTAAACTCAAAATGGTTTAGCTCATAAAAACAAACCTTTGACATGTTCAAAATCAATTTTTTAACATATTATTTAACACCATCAATTAACCTTTATTCAAAAACCATCTGCTCTCTGTTTTAAGGTGATACAGTCTTGAGTTTGTCTGGTGAAGAAGTTTAAGCTTTTACTTTGGTAGTAGATATGAAGCTTAATGCTCAGTCTATGTTTGAGATCATTTTCAAGTGGACCCTGAGTTGCTAATAAATATGGCTCATCGGACGAGCCAGCACACTTGATTAAATTACTATCGAAGACACCACACCCAAAACTTTTAAATTGTTTGTCAGGCACCATTCTGGGTCGTTGGCATGAAAAGAAAACTGTGACATGTTGACAGAGGAAGTCCAAGCAAGCGCTTGAAAGAACTTGAAAGCCACTACAGACAGAAATGTTAGCATTTCTTATATTACTATAACACTTTAAGCTGTGCTTTCAACACTTTGACCACTAGCAACTGTAATCTATGTGAGTAGTAGTTGGCATTTATTACAATGAGACTCCATTCATCAAGCTGAATATTGTGTTGCATGCAAAATGTGAACTCCTGAATTTATTGGCACAAAATTAATTGGATTCCAAACAGTTCTTTGCGATACTGAAATTGCAGACACTGATAATCGCTAAATAAATACTCGTAATATATTGTACAATCCTCAAGCTCATAATTCAAATCAATAAGAAGTACAAGATTCATACATAAGCTGTACAATTTTCTTATGAGTTCAAGGAAAATTAACTTCTTTTTTTTCAGTATGTGGCAGTGAGAAACCTTTCATTTGTCCTCCTTACATTTATTATTGAAATCCTCTAAAGAGCAACCGCGCTAAGTATCCCGACGGTTAAGTCAAAAGGAGACTGATTCGATGACAAGGTGCGAGTGGCCTGTTCGTACTCGTTTACTCAGTAAAACGGAAGCTCGTAACAAATCACAGGGAACACACATTTCTTTTCAATGAGCTGCTCACTGGGGCATGAAATCATTATAAATCTGTGGCATATGGGAGAGATGGCAGCCGGCTGCAGAAGACTGCAGCCACTCAGTCCACATCTGAATGAAACACTCTACAGGCAAATCACAGCAATCAGACTGGAATCAATAGATAGCTGTAGTCTTTTATTTGGTGATGATTGTGAACTATGGCTACCAGTGTTCCCTGGTCTCCATCTGGTGAGAAAAGGAAAAATATTCCAAATTTGTAAAGTAGTCAGTCAGTCGCTCTCCTAACTAGAGGTTTTCATTGGAGAGTTTGTGAAGTTAAGCGTAGAGTTTAATCAGTTCTTCTAATCATAAGGCACCTGTGTGCATCACTAAGTATATTTTTGAGATGTGGCATTACTGCCAATGTGTTTGTAAGTTTGTTTTTTTTTATTCCTCTGGGAACTGTATATGATTAACATTTTCATAGAGGCTGTATAATAAAAAAGCATGTGTTTCAAGATCTTGTGTTGGAGGTCAAAACATCTGTACCACAATTTGGACAGAAAAACATTCTTCGCTAATAAGGTCAAAGACAAACAACTTTTCAGATGTAATTGCTTATGCACATCTGGAAAGGTCACAATGCCATAAAAGACTTTTTTGTGTGTTCAAAGACCACTTCGTAAGATTATATCTTAAATAAAAAAGTGAAGAATGAGGCTACAAAAAATGCAGATCAAATAATTCTTCAAAATGGCCCCGAATCACAAACTTTGCGCCTCCGACCAGTTACTGTCTTATTATTCAATGAATAAATAAATACAGCTCTGTAGCACTTAGCGAGTACCTTTTCGCTTCTTGTTTTTATTTCTCTCCAAATTAATCATCTCTATTTTGCAAGACATAATTAATTCTTTAGATGGGCACTAACATTTCCAAAATCAGTTTAAGTTCATGTAATTTGGGCTTGTTCTGTTACATTTGAACTAGATTACAAAAGCAATATCCTTCATGCCACCTCAAGTAAACCCATTGATTAGAATAGTCTCTCTTTGGTGCTATTGTTTTGCATTGCCATAATCTGCAATATTTGAATAAATTCACCATAATTTGTAATGGGAATTGTTTTTTTCTCACCATATCCAGTTGATGTGTTTTTGCTATCAAACTATTACCGGACTCTGTAGGGAACTTGCAAAGGCAGTTTTTAAATTATGAAGAAACAAGAGAAGATCGGTGTCCCGACCCCTGGAGAACGGCAAAGGCGAGAGAGCAAAGATAAAAGAGCTGGGACAGTTTTAAAGAAACGGAAGAAAACAATGTATTATTTAGACTGAGTCATAGCAGTATTTAACGCAAGAAGTCCTTTGAAGATGGACAACGTAATATTCCAGAAAGATAAAAGAGGCATTAAAGCAGAAGACTAGTTGACTCTAGCTTTTAAAAATAGGCATGAGATATCCACTCTTACATCCCTACAGCTATAAAGTATCAGTTCAAAGGTTCGCTGAAGTAATAGCTGCTCATTTTGACGCAGGCTTCGGAGCCAAAACAACAACAACAAAAAGAAACACAAGTCTGCTCTTCAAATGTAAGCAAGTTCAAAAGTCATGATGCATTTCTGATCATCTCAATACTTCTTACCTAATATGGTCATCCTATAAAAACTGGGATTGTCACTGAACACCTAATGATGAAGTACATGTAATGAAGCCCTAGGCGAAAATTCAACCTGTAAGACTCTTCCGGCATCACCTATCACCACGCCTTCACCCCAGCCAATCAGGACGCACCACCTCTCTACCTCGATCCAATCAACTGGCAAGAGCTCCTTCAAAAGGCGAAACAACCACGGATCCACCCGCTTCAGCTGTGTTTCAACCCACCTCCTCCCCGTTTCCACCACCAGCCTCCCAGACGCCTCCAGGTTCCATCAAGACTCCTCTCTCCAAGCTCCGCTCCACCACCAGTGACCGGGGGGAAGATCTACCTGAGCTTCGTTCGAGCCGATCATTCAAGCTCGCTGCGATTCTCAGCACGCACGTCTTCCGCCGGTGTCCGAGCGCCAAATTCTCGGTCCAATAAAGTTGTCTAACTGCTGTTTCTCTCTCTGTATGAGTCTCTACAGATTGAAATTTGTTTGCAAGCTATTTCCAACTTGTTTGGACATTTTCACTTTATTCGTTTATAAGTGGAGGTTTCTGGATGTCCAACTGAGAGTTGATATGTAGTCTGACTGTAAATAATGGTATATGCAATAAATGTCAATAGTTTGAATGAATGACTTGGTCATCAAGAACTGCACAAAATAGTATTTTTATTCCCAGCACAAAAAAATATCCATGACTTTAGTGTGTCACTGAGTAGTTCTCTGCAATACTTAAAGTCCTGACATCAAAAACATGTCATGAGGGTATATCAGGAAAAATTGTCAAATTTTCACATAAAAGCCCATCTCCATTTACTTCAGTAAAAAATAAATAAATAAATAAAAAATCCCCTCCATCAACTAGAATAGTTCCCTCAAGAAATATCCAACATGTGTCCTTTAGTGGGATTTCATTTGGTTTGTTTTCATGTGATTTTGTGTGGGTTTGTCTGTTTTGCTTCAAAGACTGCAGAAACATGCAAGCAGAAGCAAACAGATGCTTTGAATATCAAACGCAGGGGTGTTGCAACACATTAAAGGTTTTATGCCAACTCAAAGCAACGCCTTTAGTTTGTCGACACAATACTGTGATTTGAAATAATCACAGATAGGAGGGGTGTAAATAACATACAGATGAAATTGCCAGGATTTAAAATAAATTTTTATTGGATTGAAAGAAAAGAAAAAAAAAAAAAAAAGAAGGAAGTCCCAGTAAATCCTCAGGCTCAATAAATAAGTTCATTGCTGTCAATAATTTCAGGTTGTATGAATAAGGTGCAGGAAAAACTTTTCGGACCTTTTGTGTCGTTCAGGAGTCAGATTTGGAGATAAAATTAGTGTCTACCGATTTCAGACACTTTTTTGATATTATTACACAAGTGGTCTTTAATGAGGCTGCTGTGTTTATGCAGATCTGTCTAAGCTGAACGCCTGTTTTCATTCATTTTAAATGAACTGCCTGGAGATATTCTGCATCAATATTCTTTTTCTCATCATTACAAGAAACCAGAAAAAAGAAATATATATATATATATATATATATATATATATATATATATATACTGCTCAAAAAAATAAAGGGAACATTTCACTTTAATTTTGTGTGTGGCTCCAAATCCAGGCCTCCATTGGTTAATAAATTTGATTTTCATTGATGATTTTTGTGTGATTTTGTTGTCAGCACATTCAACTTTGTACAGAACAAAGTATTCAATGAGAATATTTCATTCATTCAGATCTAGGATGTGTTATTTGAGTGTTCCCTTTATTTTTTGAGCAGTCTATATATATATATAAATATATATATATTGCTATCCAGGTGAGGCATGAGAAATATAAACATGTAGAAAATGATTTATGACATTTAAATGACACATAATTAGACTCCTGTTCTAAAACCACATTATCCTGATACAACGTGGAAATTAATATTCAACAAAGTACTTGACTGATGTGGATTTTCATAGTAAATTTGGAAACATTTTAGAAGTTTGTCAGCATTCGAGGCTGTATCCTGTATTCAGAGCAACTCTGCTAATAAAAATGTATCATGACTACGATGAGTTACTTTGTTTTTCTTACTTTGGGAAGCTCCAGAAGCTCAAACACCGGCAAGATGCAACAGAACATGCTTGCGCAAGCAAATATTTTCAACAAGGATTTCAGCTCTGTGCTTCTGAAGAATCACTTCTCTTGCTGATGTGTGTGGATGGCTGATTCCCAAAGTAGCTGAGGTAGGTATTGATTTGCAGAAGATAAGAAGGATAAAGCATGTATGTGAGTGGGACTGTGGGGAGAGAACGACTAGTCCTTGAGATCCTAGAAAGAGTCTTACTACAGCTCAACATGCACGAGTTTAGCCAGAAGCTAAAAAGAAGAAAAATAAAGATTAAAAAAACAAAAAACAGTTTGGATTTAAAACTTTTGTTTCTTTGGTGGGAGTATCCCAACACAACTTTATTTCACATTGCAAATAAATCCCCTTTAATCTGGTACTGACCTAAATAAAATCAACTTCAATTAACTGCTTTCCAAACAAACTATTAGTAAATAAAGTCCACCTTTGAAAGCCTTTATGTCCTAAATTGATATTTTTGCTTATTTTAATTGTATGCAGTTCTTTAAATGTGCTGTTAATAAATTTATTTGCCCATTTATCCACAACAACTGGAACTTTATATATCTAGCAAGTTATTTTCACAATTAATCGTCTATAAAAAGAGCGCTCCTCTGATTAATTTCACTCCCTGCTACGGCAGGAGTGAAATTGCCTTAAAAACCAGATAATGGCTGGAAAGCGCAACGTCTCCCCTCTCAGAAACCGTGGGATACTTCATATAGCGCAGGGGTCGGGAACCTATGGCTCGCGAGCCAGGTGTGGCTCTTTTGATGAGTGCATCTGGCTCGCAGATTTCGGCTTTTCAGATAAAACATAAAATATTATCACTTGTTTTAATCCATCCATCGATTTTCCACTGCTCATGTCCTGTTCAGGGCTGCAGTTGGCTGCAGCAATTGTCCATCATTTTAATTGGATGATAATAGCCTACATTGGCCGTTGCTGGGTAAACAGGTAAACGCCCCCTTTTGAATCAGTCTGCTCGGTCATTAGCTCAAAGCTAACCCTTCAACGAAGAAGATGGCGAAAAGAAAAAAAGATGATGAGTATCGTACATTTCAGGATGAATGGACTGAAGAATTCGCCTTTGTAGAGAGAGCAGGTTCTGCGGTGTGCCTAATCTGCAATGACAAAATTGCATCGATGAAACGGTCGAATGTAAAGCGGCACTTTGACACACGCCATGCTACCTTTGCATCAAAATACCCTGCGGGAGACAGCAGGAAGAAAGCGTGCCAAGAGCTGCTGAGCAGGGTGCAAGCTAGCCAGCAGCAACTCCACGTATGGACCCGGCAAGGCGACTATAATTCCGCTAGTTTTGCTGGATCTTTAGCAATAGTAAGGAACGGAAAACCATTCACAGATGGCGAGTATGCTAAAACGTTGATGCTGGATGTAGCCAATGAACTTTTTGATGATCTTCCGAACAAAGATAAGATAATCAAACGGATACAAGACATGCCTCTGTCGGCAAGAACTGTTCATGATCGTACCATCATGATGGCAAAGCAAGTGGAGGAAACGCAAGTGAAGGACATAAATGCAGCGCCGTTCTTTTCCCTGGCTTTGGATGAGTCAACAGACGTAAGTCATTTGGCGCAGTTCAGTGTGATTGCAAGATATGCTGCTGGTGACACACTGCGCGAAGAAAGTCTTGCTGTTCTGCCAATAAAAGGGTCCACAAGAGGTGAGGATTTATTCAAGTCTTTCATGGAGTTCGCTTGTGAAAAAAATCTACCTATGGATAAACTTCTCTCAGTGTGTACTGATGGTGCTCCGTGTATGGTGGGGGGAAAAAAAGGATTTGTGGCGCTTCTCCGTGAACATGAAAATAGACCCATCCTAAGTTTCCATTGCATTCTACACCAGGAGGCACTTTGTGCTCAGATGTGTGACGGTCAGCTTGGCGAAGTGATGTCGCTGGTCATTCGTGTGATCAACTTTATTGTTGCCCGAGCCTTAAATGATCGCCAGTTTAAAACACTGCTGGATGAAGTTGGAAATAACTACCACGGTCTGCTTTTGCACAGCAATGTGCGTTGGTTGTCACGAGGGAAGGTGCTCAGCCGTTTTGCGGCTTGCCTGAACGAAATCCGGAATTTCCTTGAAATGAAAGGCATCGAGCATCCTGAGCTAGTCGAAACTGAGTGGCTCCTCAAGTTTTACTATCTCGTGGATATGACTGAACATCTGAACCAGCTCAACGTGAAAATGCAAGGCATTGGAAATACAGTGTTATCCCTTCAACACGCCGTGTTTGCTTTTGAAAACAAGCTGGAGCTCTTTATCATGGATCTTGAAACGGGTCGTTTACTACATTTGGAAAAACTGAGACAATTTAAAGATGCATGCACAGCAAGTGAGCCCACTCAAAACTTTGATCTCCACCAGCTAGCTGGCTTCACATCCAGTCTCCTACAGTCGTTCAAAGCACGCTTCGGAGAATTTCGTGAGCACACTCATCTCTTTAAGTTCATCACCCATCCAAACGAGTGTTCACTGAACACAGCCGACCTGAGTTACATTCCTGATGTCTCCCTCAGAGATTTTGAAGCAGAAGTGGCTGACCTGAAGGCCTCAGACATGTGGGTGAATAAGTTCAAGTCACTGAATGAAGATTTGGAAAGAATCGCACGGCAGAAAGCGGAGTTGGCGAGCAAGCACATGTGGACAGAAATGAAAAAACTTCAACCTGAAGACCAGCTGATTGTCAAAACTTGGAACGCGCTTCCTGTCACATACGACACACTGAAGCGTGTGAGTATTGCTGTATTGACCATGTTTGGATCTACGTATTCATGTGAGCAGTCATTTTCACATCTTAAAAACATCAAGTCCAACCTACGATCACGTTTAACGGATGAAAGCCTCAACGCCTGCATGAAGCTTAACCTCACCAAGTACCAACCAGACTACAAAGCCACCAGCAAATCCATGCAGCACCAGAAGTCGCATTAATGGTGAGTATTATAACAACATTATTTAAAAGAATAAATTCAGAGGCTTATTATACTCACATTTAGTTGAATTCAGTCTAAAAATATATTATATGGCTCTCACTGAAATAAATTTCCAAATATTTTGCTTTCATGGCTCTCTGAGTCAAAAAGGTTCCCGACCCCTGAGATAGCGCTACGTGTGGCGGAATTACGGTACTGCACATTTGGCTGGATCGAAGGCGCTCCGATTAGGACTTACAGGGTCAAAGTTAGCATTGATACTTGTGTTTGTTTGAAGGACTCAGAGGTTTCTTACAGAACATTTGTGAACAAACTATGTCACAAAGACAAAGGGACAAAGACAAAGTTGTCAAAATGTACAAAGCAAAGTTATATTTTAAAACTACAAACCAATCAAAACATTTCTCTCATTCTAGACAGGGATGGTGGACAAAGAAGGCTGAAAACACACACACATCACACTAAAGACGTTTTGAAAAACATAGCTTTTTTTTTCTTCTGCTTAAGCAAATACTTTGTTTTAAAATAAAAAAATATATAAAATCCATGGAAATTTGTGGTTGAAACAAAAGAAAAAGTTGAAGAAGCATTTAGTCTTTTGAAAGCATGGCATCAGTAAAAACGTGTTTGTCCATGAGATATAAACCAAATAATTATGAATAAGTTTTTTTTTTCTTTCCTTTCATTGTTTTTCTTGCCTTCTATGACTTGAGGAGACTGACTAAAGCAGTGAGCTCTGTGCCTGGCTGCGGCTTAAAATATGATGACATCAGGTTAATGAAAGATCTGCCAAAATGTCTTGTTAACCTGGTGAATCAGATTGTCTTTTGTTTGGCTCTAATTCCCACCTGGGTGTTTAATAGTTTGATAGATAAAGAGAAGCACAGATGACTAGCTTTTGTTTGCCAAATTAATGCAACAACAACAACATCTCGACTGTGTTATTATGGGATGCCTTCTCCTCTGACAAAAGAACCTGGGTAAACAAACTTATTATTCATCAGGTGCTTCCAACAGAGCAAATGAAGTGGAAAAGGAATAAAAACAAAGAATTTCATGTCATTTGCATTCATTAAGATTAGCTGGGACATATTTATTTCACCTTCTCTCACATTCTTGACTGATTCCTTTTCATCACAATTTAGACTTTGTGCTTGAGGTGGAGCCAGATAAGGACACAATTAATCAGCAGTGACTAAACTGAAACCTACACAAGAAAATCAGACGTATCTCTCCTGTCCATATTGTGCTAAATATTTTTTTTTGAGGCATTTATTTTTAATCCATTTTGTTTATTGTAAGTTGTTCCTCACTGTGTACAAAACAAATTCATAAAAAAATATTATTTTAACATTAGTCACAGCCATCTGTTGGCTGATACTTTTTCATCCAGAAAGAAAGGATGCACTTGAAAATGTAAGAACATGTCAGACAAAGTTAAACGGTGTAAAAAAAAAAAAAAAAAATGAGGCACTTCATTTTAATATTTATTGTCCTGTGTGTAATGATTCTTGTAAATTGCTGTTGTACTTGAACGGAAAACCTAATTAGGTTTAGGATTTAATTAAAAGAGGGGATTTTTTTTTTTCATATTTGTTGCTGCAGGTAAATCTGGACTGTAAATGATTCACCTTGAATTCAGAAGTGCTCCTGGTCACATGTCAAAAACCTAACCTTTGTACATTTTAAGACATGTTGAAGACTAAATTGTTCAATTTCCTAAAATAACAACCTTATGCATTTGACATACAGTGGAAACATTTATTTACCTGTAAATCAAACTTCACCTGAACATAGCCATGGCACATTAGTATCTTAATAAATGATTCATTATATCCTATGTGCAAACCAGCTAAGTGTGCAGTAGTTTTTTTTTTGTTTTGTTTTTTAATTGATTGAATAGAAGCAGCTGAAAACTTCACATTTAAAGTTTATGAAAAATGTGTTCTGCTAATAACCTTTTTACTCTGATGAGTATGTGCCTGGTGCTTCAGCATACAAAGACGCAAAGGGTTAAACAACACTCACCATCACTTCTCTTCGCATCTGAGAAAGTGGCATTTGCCAGGTAGCTAAGGCAGGCTAGTACAGATTATTTCTTTTTTTTTAACATGTAGATTATTTCATTTATTTTAACATGTAGAAACTTTTTATGGCAGGATAAAACCGAGTGTATACCGCCCATATCTGCCACATTTTATTGCCATAACTTGATGATGACAATACCTAACCTTATGCTTCGATATGCAGAAGCTCTGTCTGTGCCGACGAAGATTCACTCATCAACAGGAAGCTAAATGTTTGGAGCAGCTCCCAAAATGCATCGGTCTCAACTATTTGGTTCATTCAGCTAGTAATTATAGCTCCACTTGGGGCACTCAGACTGGTCATAGGTCTTTGAACTTTTATCTCCAGACAGCTAAGCAATCATTAAACAAGCATTTCCACTAAATTAAACATTTCTATCATTTCTATGGGAATTTCATAATTACACCCTTGCATTTCCACTGCTTTTCCCAGGGTAGAAATTTACAGCCTAAAATGTCCCTGGCAGGCGAGTACTTTTTTAATTTACCACAAACTTTTGAATAAATATTTATGAAACATACCAGTTTACTCTGCAGCTCATATTTTCTGTTACCTTTAGAAATTTATTTCAATTCACTGCTGAGTTAAACCTTTCATTCAAATTAATTTTCAAGGTTTTTAAAGTGTTTTGTTTTAAACATGATGTTCCTCCACCCTTCTTGTTTTTATTCATTGTTCCTTTAGCCAAATAACTCTGGCTTTCTTTATGAAATAAATCAAACTTCCTCTGACTTGTAAAAGATTATATTTTAATCGCACAGTGTAAATATTGTGATATGGTCACAACTTTATAGCTAAAACTGTGTTGTAATCCTGACTGCAGCTCTACGCTCTCTTCTCGTCCATTTAAGAAATCCAAACAGACACATAGTCAAAATCTGAGAGAATCTGATACGTCACAAAATGTATCAGATTCTTTAAATTTCCTTTCACAGTGCAAGATATTAAACTCTGATGCCAGTTTTAAGTTGGGCTGCTCAACTTTCAGAAAGCGGGCGCTGTTAATAGCACAGAGTGTGTCAGGTGCAGAGGTGAGGCTGGAGAGTTTCTCAAATACAAAAATGTAGTCGAGATGATCAAACTTTCCTTTTATGGCTCAGATGCTTTGATGAGAAAAACCTGTTTGTTTCACATGAAAAGGGAAGGGGCAATTATAGAACAGGAACAATTTTTATCTGAGCAGGTTTTTATTTATTCACAGACTGAATCCTTAGAGAAGCAGATCACAAACTATAATTAACCGTCGCCAACTCGTGAGTTTTTATCTGATAATTGGACTCCATGCAGCCGACGATTGCCGAACGTTAAAGGTAAGAAAAAAAAAGGAATCTAATCCACTGTCACAATGCTGTCACAACTGCATAGAAAAAAGCAGAAACATTTTTGATGGGGTCAGACAAAGGTTACGCTGGATGTCTGAAATTAGCTTTATTTATTTGAATTTTAGAGGGAAAAGAATCAAGTCTCCTGTATTTTATTTTCTTTTCTTTTTTACGATGTGCAGCACATCAAATTAAAAAAAACAACTTTATAGTCATTTACAGGGGGTCAGAACTTTATGTGCAGTGAGTCATTCAGGAATAAATGCTAAATGTCTGGAAAAAATAGGGAACATAGCTTAAATTGTATTGTCCGCAATTGACTTAACATCATTACCAGCATTGTAGTTGTAATATGTGTGTATTGACCAAAGTATTTGCTCATCCCTTTGGATAATTGAATTCAGTTTCCCATAATTCCCATGGCCACAGAGGGAGAAAATGTAACACTAACAATTGTAAAGTGCTTCTACAAACGTTTTTGAAAGATTGGGTTGCTATCAGAACAGTTGAAGTTGTTAGAGGTGAAAAGGGTGAGATAACATAATATTTAGCCTTAGAGATTAAGGTTTCCTGTTGAATTTGGAGGATGTGGCTAGCATGGGATACTGTGTGAATTGTCATGTTTTCTGCCAGGCTCAAATGATCATTATCAAAAACCTTAGACTGTTGACAGTCATGCTAAAACCCAGGCAGTCACTTGGGATGAACAAGGTGAACTTTTAATAATTTTATGTTCGAAATCAGAAACTTGCAGATCTTTTAACGGGTTAATCAGGACATGGAGAAAAGACAAAGTAATGTGCAGAGAGAAAAAAAACAACAACAACCAGGAACTGTGAAAGCCAGCGAGCTTATACACTGAGGGAAGAATGGAGAATGACATTGCATGCAAATGTATTAATCGGGGGATTAGGAACAGTTGTTGAAGATAGCAAACAGGCAGATTGAGGGAAGATGAATAATAACACAACGGAAGCTGATCTTAGGCTCAAGGAAACTACAAGCCAAGAGGGAAAGACTAACACTAATTAAAGAGAAATATATTGAAATGCACAAAGAACAGAACGAAAAGGTTCATCCATCCTTTCATTGAAAAAGTATTTAGTATTTCTTATGAAAAACGAAATACTTTGGAGTGTAAATCAACATAATCAATAGTCATACATTTACTGATTTATTAATGATCCCTGTGAAAATGAATTGTGTTATACACAATTCATTTGATTTTAGGCAGAGAAATAAGGCGATTGTCAGATCTATAAGTTCATGAGAAATTTCTAAACCTTTTATTAGCAGACTACCTTGCAAAAGTATGCACAAAATCTTTTTTTTTTTTTTTTTTTTTGTATTTTATGCTCTAGAGCAACACGAAGTAGATAATTATTTGATACATTTTATGTTTTTACAATGAGAATTGCTTAAGGTTTGCATCAGTATTCGGCCATTTTCACTTTAATGCCTAAATAAAGTACTGGGCAATAAATTCCTTCAGATAAATCAAATATTTAATGTCAACATAAAGACTTTTGATTTTAAAAGAAGTTCAAGGGGAAAAATGGAGAAGAAACATCAACATCATCATCATCATCATCATCACCTAGGAAACTACCAGACATGCAGGTGGAGAAATGAGTGTGTCCAAATAGTTAATGACAAAGTAAAGTTTCTTATTGCTTAATGCAAAAAAGAGGGGATAAACACTAGTACGTTTTTTCAGTGGGAGCATTAGAAAGAACTGAACACCACATCATCTGCAGATGAAGGCATTAACAGACTAAGCTAGGATAGATACGCCTCATAATTAGCTGGCCTTCAATGTTAAGCTGACAGACATAGCAAGGTTCATCTCTTGACAAACTTTTGAAACTGTGGATGCTCTTTTTTTTCACCATCACATGGATCTTTGTGATTTAACAACCTGGCAACAAACACTGAGCCAACTAAGCATCACTTCAAAGTTTCCCATAAGCCCTTGGCTGTGTGCTGTTTAATGTCCATCCTTCTTTGCTCTAACTTCTCCTCAAGTTGATGCTGTACCTCAAAGCCTGATAACGCCGTGCCATCAGAGCTCAAACCTCAGCAAAATCTGACAATTAGCTGAAACTAGTAAACTTTTGCATTTTTAGGGGGGAAAAAAAATACTGTAAGAATGTATCATTGTAACATGTTCATGATTATGCTGGTTAAACAAATTGCTGCACAGACTGTACCTGGTAATCATTGAAAAATTGTGGACCTGTGGATCTCACTAAAAGAAGGTCCTCATAGTGATAGCACATCACAGCACAATGTGCAGCACGTTATTTTGAAAAACACCCTCGTGCACACGCAGAGTCACAGCCTTATCTCAACCTTTCATTTGTGTTAAACATGTTAGCTCGAAACTAAATCAAAATATTACATGGGCTCACCTGCACCCACCTAGCCGTGGGTGACTGTGGTAGCCTTGCATTTACTGTGCTAATTGAAACAAGAGCTCGACAAAAAACAAAAAAAGATTTTTACATTCAGTTCATGTCTAAAATATGTAAAACATCATCCATTCCAAAACGACCTCTTCCGAAGGCCCGCAAACCCGGACTTTTATTTAACTGTGCCTTGATGACTTATAGCCAATTTGACATATCATTATTAGAAAATAGGATATAAAAAATCCTACTGAGGCAAAATAGCATCAAAATCTAACTGCGTATCAGTATGTAAAGCTATGGATGACACTTTTGGTGTACTTACTACTATATTAGAAGAGGAATTTGCAACTGTAAAAAAAGCCACTAAAGTTTAAAGTATGATGAAACGTCTTATTAGTCCTGCAAGACGCATCTTTGCAAAGAGTCTTAGTAAAACATAAACACTATAATATGGTACAGTTATGAAATATTGATCCTTCTTCAAATAAGTGTTTATTTGTACTTTTTTTTTTTTTTTTTTTTTTGGATGTCTTCAAAATATAATATTGATATTAATATATTATTTTTAACCACACAAAATTTTACTCTGTAAATTTGATGAGCACTAAAACTGAAAATCTTTTTTTTTTTCATTTGTTTTAAGGTTTAGGGTTTATGACTTCACCAAGCTGGAAGATTAGATAAGTAAAACTTTGGCAAAAAAATAAAAAAATAAAACACCCTCCTCCAAGACAAAGGACTTGGTAATTTTTTTACCACCTGAAGTATGTAAAATACAGTAAGGGATGTCACATAAAATCTTAATGTGCCTTCATAAAACCACACAGCTTTTCTGTCTGACCTGGCCTCACACTGGGGGTTAGCACAGAAATAGCAGCGGCTCGCTACACTCAACACGCCTACAGTTCTCTGTGGGTTGGAGACTGAATGTGGTCCAAAGGAAATCTTAAAAGACAAAAAAACGCTGGTATTTCTGACTTTTTAGTCGTTGCATGAGACTTCATACTTCTGCAAGTTTAGATTTTGCCATTTCGAGACCTTCAACACGTTTAACTGAACTCACGTGAATCTAAACAAAGTGACTTACAAAAAAAATTGTTCAGATTTTTTTGAAGTGAGATTTTATGAAGATAGATAGAGATAGATAGAACTGATCCCACTCTAGGTATCTCTCCACTGAAAACTTATTTTTGACATCTTTGACTGCTACCTCCATGGGTAAGTTGTATTCCTGTTCCAAATAATATAAACCAATCTCTTTAGATCTGTAGTCACCTTCAGAGCAATGTTTGCCTCGTATTGCTGTGATGTGCACTGACATAAAGCAGTCTGCCTGCTAAAGCGTCACACGGTGTTTATGGCTCGTTAACGTGAGCACAGAGAAAGCGGCACACCTTTAATGAACTCCTCCGTTCACTTACCAACAGGGTGCCGATGCTGACGCCGATTCTGTAAATGCTTCAGTGCAGCTCAAGCAGCGCAGCTGATTGGCTGGCCAGTTCAAACATCTGCTCTCCACCGATGTGGTGGCACATAACGAGCATTGAACAATGTAATCCATGTCATGTTTTTGTTTTTTTTATGTAAACCGATGAACGGATGCCGAAGTCTGATGAGAATACACATAGTGAAATTTTCATAAAATATTTACAGTGATGGCTGTTTTCTTACAGAATGGATTTTACATGAGAGAGAGCAGAGAAAGTAACTAAAATGATGATTCAAACCCAATAGTTTGTTCTAAATAGTACTAGTAATAGTAAATGTGTGGTTTAAAAAAAGCTAAAACTTTCTATTAATCTCAACTCTGTTGAAGGAGTGAGATGTGTGTCATTTATTAATATCACTGTTATTATTGAACAGGTTTTATCTTAAATGACATAAGAATATCTCGCCTTCCTATGCAATTCCACTCAATTCTCATCTCCCATTTGTGCTCCGACTGGGATTCCTCCCATTGAGTTGGATTTCTCTTGATTTAAAAAAAAACATGTTGTTATAAATGTTACATACTGCACCTTTAATAGCCTGTTCGGCTCAGCACTTTTCTCCTCACAGTGGAGGACGGTTGTTTACAGCTCAGGCAGTTTCTGGTAAACGCCACCATATCAAACTGACACATTACATACGTCACAGCCAAACATTAGTGACTGGGTAAAATTTAAAACTTCAACAAATTCTCAAAGGCAATTGTTTGTCTTATTAAGCCAGGAGTCCAGACCCCATGTAGGAATCAAAGCATAGAAATGGGGGATGTTTTTTTTTTACCAGGCTATGCAGATCCACAAATGGATTTAAAGTTTATGATCAAACCATATACATTATTGGCTTTGAATGGGCTTAAAGTTTGCAGCTTTACAGCTGGCACTCGAGTATCACAACTTTCAGGAACCTTGAATGCCAGTGTGTTTTGTCAACTTCAAATTGGGAAAAGCACGTAACAGAGTTTGATTAAAAAAAGAACATATAAAAGCCACTGTGGGTGAAAATGAAAGAAACGTAGGTTAAATGTGAAACTGCAAATTGTATTTTCAAAGAACCTTGATTCTTTCAGAGGTTTTGGTCCACACATCATGAACTCCTGCCACATAGCTGATTAGCATAATCCAAAACTTTATCTCTGAGTTTTCCTTACCTATAATGAGGAGAGCAGAGCAAAGGCCATGCTGGTATTTTAAAAGTAATTTCTATGCACCATTTATATGGACAGAAAGCAACAGCTGCTTACACTGTTGCTTTCTGAGATGAAACGGTATGCCTGAGACTTAGATCAATTTCACAGGACCTCTGAAACTGCTCCATGAATTTGAATGTTTCTCCAGGTGTTTTTCTCGCACCATGAATCCTATATTTGCCGCTTGCTGTATATAGAGCAGCTGTCTAATGAAACACTCCTGCTCGTCATGTCGACTGGGTTGTCTAGTAATGCATTTACATGGTGTATGCAGACATTAATGATCAAATATTCTCTTTTTTTTTATATATTCCACCGGGTGTTCTGCCCATTCTTGAAATCTGCAACAGTAGATTCTGGTTCGGCTATGAAAAACCACAAATAATTGCTTCGAGCAATTGTTTTGTAAAACTCGTAATTTAGATCAAATTACCAACTCGGGGCACCAACTGATTAATAGAAAAATAATAGTCAAATAGCTCAGTCTCAGTTATTATAAATATCTGCCTTAGGTGTTAAAAGAACAACAGATTAAGGGACAAATCCAACACTGGCGATTTTTAAACAGCACAAAAACCACTCTCCAATATGCAAGCATTTATTGACGAAAATAATCCAAACATGTTGGATTATTACGTTAAATAAACAAACTCAGAACGCCGGCACACTCTCAACTTAACTACGCAGTGAAAGATGAAAGAAAGATGAAAAACTGATCAACTTCTAAAACTGAAAGTGTAAAAATATAATCAATAAAATCATGCAGCTATGTCAGAGTTCAGTATGTAGGAGGAGTTTGGAAATGAGGTCAAAACAGTTTTCCACCAACTCAGATTGGTTTGCACTAAAATATGCTGTGTATTCTCAGACAGAACCAAAATATGAAACGAATAAAGCATGAAATAACGCATATAATAATAATAATAATAATACCACAGTGCAGTATGAATATGTACAAACCTTAAAAACTAAGGTTTGTATTCAACAGTTTTATTGGCCTAAATAAATTAGACTAAATAACAAAACTTGATATGTGTCCAAACAACTAATTCACAATGGAAAGCAGAAGTGAAGACAAAACATTAATTTTGAAAAAATTATACATTTTATATATACATATATAATGTACGACAATAAATAGTTTCAACTGTGTGCATATATTATGAACTAACCTAAGAATAACAGTCTCACAATCTTCATCTTTAAGAGGGTGTCTTTTTTTTTTTTTTGACATACTGCATCAACATTTCTGATTTACTTTCTATTCATTATTCAAATGTGTGGGGACTCAATGACAGAGACGGTTGCATGTCTGCATGCGTGTCAGAAACACGGCTACGTGTGAGCTGCAGAGGGACCGAGCATGCTTCAGTGAGTTGTCGTTATGGTGCCTCTCAGAGGCACTGATTGTGAGATTGCTCGACTATTTACTTTCAAAATGCGTTTTGCGGCTCAGGTGTCTCGGCAGATGAAGCAAAGTCCGGATCGGGGAAACTGATTTTAGAGACCAGCCCCAACTTGGAAAAACAAACAAAAATAAATCCTCTGCATTCTCTTTAAAGGCTAATTCAAGTTATTTTGCATGCAGCAGTACTCATCAATTACACACACTGTGAGCGCATGGTGTCTCAATCATTGGTTACTGAAACACAGTAATTGTTTTCCTAGGAAGTAAGAGGAATGAGTAACACATAGCTCAATAGCACTTCCCCTCTAATGTGCTTCACTCTACTGATTATCCTCCCTTGATGACACAATTACTCTTCTTCTGTGGTAAAACTGATAGACAATAAATTGACTGCATACACCAAACTTCAGCTTACCGCCACGCCAAAGCAAACAGGGCCGTTTTCACCCCGTGCTTCAAGGCATCTAGGGGTTGACGCATAAGTGAGGTTAGAAAGTTTGACTTGTCGTTCACAGCAAGCCGTCTGTAGCACCCGACTCTACACTTTAAGTCAAATCATTCAGCTTAAAGCATTTGGGGCAGCAGGAAGAGGAGCCTAATGCACTTTTCAGTTCAAACTCTGCACTCTGCATTTAAACGCTCAGAAGTCTAAAGGCGCTGCTGCATGATTCACTCAAAGCGCTGTTTGTAACAGCAGGCAGTGTTGAGAGGGCCCTTTGAGATAGCTAGAGGAGAAAAATATCTGAAAGTATATCCTGTTCTGCTCAGCAATTGGTCAATCTTGCCTAGACGTGACAATGGCCGGCATTTCATGTTTTAAGAAATATGGTAGTAGAGATTTTTTTTTTTTTTTCTGAGAGCTGCAGCTGAAGCTTATCAGAGAACACTGAGTTAATTTTTGTAAACATGACAAGCACTTTGTGATTGTTACTCCTTTCAAGAATAAAGATTACTCTTTGCTTAGAAATATCAATGAAAATGGTTCAGTTCCTTAAGATATTGATGAAAAGCTTCCCATGAAAAAAATCACACATAAACCATAAAACTTTAAAACTACCTTAACGTTTTCCCCAATTCACAACTTCAAGTATCAAAATGGCCCTGCGACAGACTGGCAACCTGTCCAGGGTGACCCCGCCTCTCGCCCGGAACGTTAGCTGGAGATGGGCACCAGCACCTCCCGACCCCACTAAGGGACAAGGGTGTAAAGAAAATGGATGGATGGATGAAGTATCAAAATGTCAGAAATCAAATTAAAAATAATAGCTGAAATTGAAATCATACAGCGGCTGGCAAAAGTATTGATATCCCTTGAACTTTTCCATATTGTCTTACAATACAACCACAAACATTAATATATTTCACTGGAATTTCATGTGAAAGACCAACACAAAGTGGTACACAATTGCGAAGTAGAAAGATAATAATACATGATTCAAAATAATTTTTTTTTCTTACAAATAAAAAACTGAAAAGTACGGTGTGAAAATGTTTCCACTCCCCCTGAGTCGATACTTCGTGGAACCATGTTTTGGTTCCACGAAGTTCCATCCACAAATTCCATCCACAAATCTTTTAGAGCTTGTCTCTACCAGCCTTGCGCATCGAGTGACTGTTTTTTTTTCTTTTACATTCTGCTCAAAAAAAGAACTCTGCAATCCAGATCTTTACTCAAAACAACACATTACTGGATCCTCTAGAGCGGAGCATCAATTCTGGTTTGATGCAGAGTTATTTTCCAGCAGAGAGATGCCTTCTCTTATGTGTTAACAATGGCTAATGCAAAAGCTTTTATGAACAGTGTCAGTACACAAAATACAACCAGCACTGTGCATGAAAGTTTACAATGTCTCTCCTCGCTGCCTGCAATGGATTTTACCACAGACGTCTGTTATTAGACACATGAGAAAGATAACACATTGCAGACTTTGGTTTTATGCTACATTACGCATGCCAGTACATAAACATATGTAGACAGTCTGATGTCATTTTCATCTTCCCTCAAAATGTCGAAGCAGGAATATACATTATATCCTACAGCTTTTCAGATGCACTCAGGCAAACCACTGACTCTGTAATTATTATGAACTCCAGCATTTTGTGACTAGTCCAGCAAGGTTGCAGCCTGTGTTAACAGGATTGAAAATAGTGACAGATAAACATCCAAATTTCTGCATCAGTAACCAGTGTGTGTGTGTGTGTCGTCTCATGTGTTTGGTTACTATCCTGTTCTTTTGAAGCTCTCCCCATACAGCCTGCACCAAAGGTTCGTTCCTTTCTTTATCGGGGTGGTTATTGCCTTCCTTTTTGGGTTTGGAGACTTTCCAGATCTTTTTTTTTTTTTTATCTCTGAATGGCTGAAGGCAGTCAAGCTAGTCCTGTCGAGCAGCTTCCGCCATGCAGCACTGCACCTACACCAACCTAAATAGGGTCATGACTGGAGGGTATCTGCATGCTGTTGGACTGACTCTCCTCTGCAGGGGTGTTGTGTGCTGTGTGATCTGGGCAGCTGTCAGATGCCAAAATAATAAGAGCCCATTCCACAGGATATCATAAAAAGCAGCATGAATAACCTGCAGTCACAGTAATTGGGTTGTTTAACATCAAATGTTTCTTTTTTTTTTTTTTTTTGGACGGATATAAACATGCATTTGCTCTTGTCTTTATATAAAGACAGTTGTGAGTGATTTCATTTCTTTTTGTTAACACAATTTAAAGAACCAGCTTTTTTTCCCCTATAGAAATAAGTTGAAACTGAATCCAATTCCATGAAGAGCTATATTGTAAAAATGATTTAGATCTGGACTTTGACTAGGCCAAACTAAAGCAGGGATATGCCATTATCTAACCATTCCATTGTTAACTGTTCCTGTAAATTTCAGGTCTTTGTCCAGCTGGTGGGTGAATATCCAGTCCAGTCTCAAGCCTGATGAAGTTTTTTAATGCTTTTCCTGAATTCCCTTTTATTGCTCTCCATCCTCCTATCAGTTTTGTCAAGTTTTGTTGCCCCCTGCTAAAGAAAACCATTCCCACAGCATGGTCCTGCTTTTCTTTTTGTTCATTTATTCATTCTTCCAGTGTGTTTGTAATATCCCAAGTCTTGAACAACCAATTGAACACAGTTCAATCCATCAGCCACAAATAGAAAGACTCAACATGAGACCTAACAATACATTTTGTCTTCAATCTAACCTGACCAAGCAGCAGCAGTAGCTCCAGGGGAGCCGCAGGGATCCACAGATCAATGGGATAATCTGTCATCTTTTAGTTCTTTGCTCTTCAAATATGTCAAATGTGAAGGAAAACAAAAAAAGAAATCCATTATTGAAAAAAAGACACCCGTAAATTCGTCATGACCGACCCGTCCGGTGCGTTACTTAACCTTCATGATGCTGTTTGTTCACTCGCTAAATCTAATCTTCTCTAAAAAAAAAATCTTAAATTCGTTCACAGAACAGCTGTATTTATACAAAGACTCGATTTACTAATTAAGTGACTTCTGAAGGCAACGGGTTACACTATATTTTATTCAAAGGCGTCACAGTGGAAACTGAAAACTAAACCTCAATTTTGTTGCCAGTGAGGTGCCAGACATTACACTTTTATTTATTTATTTTTAGGCTAAAAAAGACCAGGGGACTTGTCAGTAATGAATGAAATGAGGCCATAACAAAAACAATTCTCCTTTGTGTAAATGACAGCTCACTGGTTTTCTTCCCCTCATACTGACTGACCAGTTTTGTTTTGTTTTCTTTTTTTACTACCAAGTGTAAAATTGCACATAAAAACTTGATATATCTGTATCAACAGGGTTGGAGTGTGTGATGTGTGGGTTTTTTTCCCACAGTCAAACCTTCAATTTCCAAGAAAAATTAGCAATGAATCGTACTAACCAAATCCATATACTTATAGCAGTCTATCAACTAAGCATACTGGGAAGGAAACTTCAACGTCCAGAGTGTAATCTGTTGCAATGGATATTTTTAATATTTATTACATTTTCTGTGTTTGATGGATGTTTTGCAGCACTTTTTTTTTTTTTTTTTTAGCATTTCTTAGCTATTTTTTTAGCACCTTACCAGTGCATGGTTTAATGATAAGCCATAAAAACAATTTAAGTTCTTGGCATAGACAAGTTTTCTGCCCCAGCCCAATGACTATCAGGTTTCGTTTTCACCTTAAATCACCTATAAATGTAAATATATGAGCCGGTTTGTTTGTGTTGCACTGACAACCTTTTCCCAGTGTAACCCAATTCTCTTTCCAAATGATTGCTGAGATGTAAATTAACATGAAGTTGAACTACACTGTAAACCTGAGCCAATATTTTTTTATTATTATTATTATTACTTTGGGCAGATTTTTCCAGTGCTACAGCCTAATATGAGTAGAGTAAGGAGGCAGGAGAAACGGCGGTTAGACTTTGCAAAATGAATTGAATCAAAGTGCATTTTAAAGTGTCATAACGCAGCAGCCACATCTCACCAACAGTGATTCACCGCAAACGTCTTTACACAAAATCACACTATTCAGGTGAGAGGAGAGAAATATCCACAAGTCTTTAATAATTTATAGTTATGCCTCTGCACGCTGCTCAGACTTGTGCTTCATCCCGGAGCTTCAAACGGCACGGTGTATTCTTCAGTGGTAGTGAATGAACATGTTTCTGTGTGTGTCTGTGTGTGTGTGTGTGTGTGCGTGCGTGCGTGCGTGCGTGCGTGCGTGCGTGCGTGCGTGCGTGCGTGCGTGCGTGTGGGTGGGTGTGTGCGTGTGTGCGTGTGTGCCTCTCAGAGTACGAGGGTATTAGGTCTCTGTCACTTCAAAACATTCCCACTACTCACTTTCACAGCTTGTCAAGTAACTAAGCCACAATGGAACAAACGAAAATTATTAAATCAATTAAAACTCCTTTTTTTTTTTTCTTAGACAGAAATATAATCATAATCTAAATTACTTTTGAGCAGATTTATTTCCCTTTATTTGAATTGCGGCAGCTTCTGTAAATACATTTATTTCTAATGAGATGACCGGTTTACTCTTGCTTCATCAAAATTACAGACAAAACACATTGCTGCAGAAACATGAGTATGTGCTGATGAATTTTGAATTTTGAAGCGCATTGACATTTTAAAACTTTAAATGTTCGGCCTTCAGGGATCAAGGCTCAAACTTGAGCCCAGAGGAGGAGGTATGCATGCACACTTCCTGATAAAACTTGACATGTGAACGTCATGTACTTGAATGCCATTCTAATCTTAGACTTCTGATTATGCATGTGAATCTATTAGGTTGGGCTGATTATAAAATATGCAACTTTAATGATTTTTTGAAAGACTATTCTGGAGACTTAAAGTCAGTAACCTTTATCCATTCCAAAATTATATGGTACTTCATTATGACACATCAGTCCTGTTCAAACACCCAATTAGGTCTAAGTTTCAGACATATAACTGTAGCCCAGTTATACCGTTCTAAAGTAGGTACGGCCCCTGAGTTCGTTAAACCCAGTAACTTAGGAATAATAACTTAATACACTCTCGTGTTTAAAACCTATGTTGAGTTTCACTCACCTTAAAGTAACAACATTCCAGTACTTTTATGTAGCACTGATTAAGGATAATAAACTTCACATACTATCATATAAAAAAAAAATCAAACACACACACCTTTATGAGATTTGAACTTTTGAACATATATTAAACAATAATAGATTCACGAAATGCAAATATTTCAGTCTTTAGTTTCACAAACCCTATATTAATAAATGTGGGCCCACACTTCAATGTCCACCTAAGCCGGCAATGATTAACTAAAATATAGTCCCAAACAAAAACCCGTTGCAGGCCTGATGTGTTGATGAAGCGTGGAATTGCAATACCTTACTCCAAGGAAAATCTCGAACCTTCTTCGAATTTAACCTGTCCTTGGTCCCAGTCGGCAAGATGTCTTCAGCTCCTTCACCAGTTCCTCGGTCCACAGGATTCAGGAACAGCAGGAAAGTCCAACGCAGACACAGTCCTCCAGCACAGTCATAGAAACTCTCAGTGTAAGCTCATCTCTCTGCACTAGGTTAACTCTTGAACGCTCCCACGACGGAAACATTAGTTGAGTCTTCTGTTAGCTGAGTTAGCTCACAGTATTCAAGTCCATTCAATGTGCTAATGAATGCTAATGCGTTAGCAAGCATTACATACGACTTTCGCCTACTGTACAGTGAATTCCAGTCTGAAATTATCACAGTAGCTGCAAACAAAGAGTGTAGAGTCGATATCTATTAAAGACTGTCGAGTTGAAAGTCTAAATATCTGCAAGACACTCGTTCATGAATCAATCCGCCACGGTTTTTTCAGCGCGGTTCATCTCTTTTTTTTTCATTCTTCTCTCTTTCACGTTTTTTCTGTCTCCCGCTACTCTCCTCTCCCTTCCTGATCCTCAGCCAACCACGAACCAGAAAAGTTGCTTTGCTCTACACAACTTCCTCTTTCAAACATGAGCCCTTCAAAATAAAATGTGTTGAAGATTACTTTTCTATGAAACAGTTTTAACTACATTTTTCCAAATTCTTTTAACTTAACCATATTACTTAAAGTACCTGTAAGTACAGCTTTTTGTTAACACTTATTCATAACAATTTTAACATATTTAAGCAAACATGTTTAATACATTCTAAATTATTACACCTTCCATGAACTTAACTCAATACAAAATAAATTTATTTTGGACTGGGTTACATAACCAATCAGAAAAAAGGAGATGAGTTCACCAAAGCACAAGCTTATGATAAACTAGAAACTGCTGGATCACCAGTGCCACTGTTTGCTGTGAATACTGTGGACTGACACAAAAATGTTGACCCCAATCCAATATTATGAAGCTTGACTATAAAGTGCATCTTCCCACATGAATGAGCCAAATGTCCTCTCGAGTAAATTAAATACATTTTAAGATCAGAGCAACATTAAAAATGGCGCACCAATCGTCTGTTGTGGTCAGTTTCAAACAACTGGTCCTGGATGTAATAACCAAGAAGTGGATATACCTCCAAATTCTCCAACTTCACCTAAACAAACACCTGTTACTAGGTCAAAATTTACTGAATTTTCTCTGTGTTTTTACGTAGCTTATCACTTGGTGTCATTCCTAATCACGTCCCTTGTGTTATTACACCACTAACCGTTGAAATACAGGATATCTAGAAGTGAGGAAATTTCCTCTGTTGATTACAGTAAATGCTGGAGCATTACCTCAAAAATTTAAAATATATCCACCCAATTGTGTGTTTTTTTTAAATGATTCTTATCTTGCTGTATTATCAGTACATCCTGAAAAAGAAACGCTTCTAATTAATCATTAGAAGCCTAAATGTAATGCCACTCATGTGAGTGATGAGTGTACTTATACTCCTGATTAGAAGAGTTCGTCTACCTCTCTTGGCATCATGACGCTTTCAGCTGGCAATGTCAGCGAGCCGCATGTAAGAAGACAAATGAGCAAGTATCAAACAAACTTGTGAAAAATGGGGCTGCTACCAAGAAATCGGTTAATGTTATTTAAAAACTTTGAAGTTGCTTCAACACTCGATCACACATTCATTCATCTTGTGCTCTACATTCAATAAATGTTGAATTTTTTTCTTCTTCTTTTTTTTTTTTTATTTTATTTTTTTGCAAAGAAATGCCCAGAGAACGATGGGCACGAAAAGAGGTTTTACAGTCAAACCATTAACCTTTTGACAACAGAATCAGCACTCACATCGCAACCACCGTGGCGCTCCAGTCGGAGTTATGTCACCAACGTTGAACGCCCGGGATGGGTGGGGAATCCGTACAGAGTGCTAAAAAGCCCCGTCTCACCTCATGCTTTTAGAGACATTACTTTCCTTCAGGCTTTCATATTTGTGAACAAGAAAAGTGCTTAGACACATCCTAACCTCTACAGAAGCTTGACCTAAAAATACATTAATGATTTATAGGGTTGCTTCAAGATCCAGACAACCTTCAGGTGCCCTCACATCACAGTCACTTGAATTACTGACAACGTCAGAAGCTCTTTTGGAACTATAATGAGGCAGAACAGGTTATCTGATTTTTGCCTAAGCATAGTTTCAGTGACACCGCAACGTCGTCTGTGTCTACTGCTTTCCACTTCGACTGCCAAAGTGACGTTTTTTGTTGTTTTTTTTTTTTGTTCAGGTATAAATGCTGCTTGGATAACACCAGCAAAGATTCACAGGGGAAACGCACAGCAGCACAGAGACAGCTCATTTCCGCACTCCTACTCGTGTTAACAAAATGTTGAATCTGCTTCGTTTTTGTCTTCTATAACAATATTCAGACAGCGGGCCACTGTTGTCCCATTCTTATACCATTTGGTTTTGCAAGCTGCTCAAACAAGTCTGCTCCAAGCTGCTCTGTGTGCATAGCTGACACTTCTTGTGCTCTGATGCAATAATGTGGTAAGGAAAATCCACCTGTTTGACAATAGGCACTTCTCTTCTTTTTTTTTTTTTCTTTTTTTATTACAGGATTATTTTGGCAGTCCTTTCTGTAGGGGAGGAACATGTTTTATCGCCGTCCCATGTGGGGGTTTTCTTTACAACATGCAGTCGTTTTGCTTTTGAATCGCTCGTTTCCAACAAGTTCTGAATGTCCACAACTTCACAATAGCAGCTGAGTACACCACCCACAGACGCGGAGCAGCCTACATTCCTCTTTTTTTTTTCTTCCTCCCACGCAAGAAACCTTTATGCTATTGCACAGAACTCTCCAGATTATGTTACATCTGTAACCTTCACCACAGAAAAGTGAATGAGGTGGGGAAGAAAGGCTGCAGCCTGTGAGGCTGTTTCATTCTCCCTGGGAGAAGTGTGCACACGGACCATTTTCTGAACTGGCGGGAGGAAATGGTGCAGACTTAGATGCGTTTTACAAGCCTGGCAAAGAAAAATAAAAATAAAAACTGTACGCCATGGCAACGAGAGGCAAGGTCAAAAGAAGATTTCATCTGCAAAGAGATTGGAGATCCAGTGTGACTAATTGGTCATCATGCTCTACAGTTTGACTCTAGATGTCCACATCTTATCTTAAAGTGTCCCGTTTATATCACAGGAGTATTTCTAAAATGCAAAAAAAATAAAAGTGTGTTTTGTGTATATGTTGTTCAGCTTGCTGTATGAGAATCAGAAAAAAGCACATTCATCAGTGGATGTCTTTCTTCTGTATATCTTATGTTGCTGCAAGAACCAGCTGCAGAGAAATGGAGCAAAACCCAGCTCTACTTAGGCGTGCTGCTCTGTGGGCTTCAGTACGGGTCTGAAGGTTAATTACTAACAGATGCTCATCTTCACTAGTTTGTTAATCAAGTGAAAGTCTGAGTTTCCCGTAAAGACCGAACTTTAAATGCCCATATTTCCAGTCTCACAGAGATCGGAGCTTATGTTGTGGTGGTATCCGCTTCTCTGTCGCTTTGTTTTCTGTCAATGGAGTTCAGTGTTATCTATTAAAAATCTGGAAATAGACAGTTGAAAAAATACTATTTGTATTTTAATTTGAAGCATCTTAACAAATTAGTTTAGTTAAAAAAATGGACACTGATAGATTTATTATGAATAGAGTGATATATCCCCACCATTTGTTAATGCTATTTTTGCTGATTATAGCTAAAAACTGAAGAAAATCACAATTTTCAGTTTCTCAACAAAATTAGATTTTTTTCAGCTAACTTGAAACTTTTGAATAGGCTTGACAAAATCTTCCCATGGCTGCAGCGACTTTCTACATTGTCTTTTCCTTCCACTCAACTTTTAATTTTTATATCAAAGGGGTCTGCCTTTGATATAAAGCCCTCAGGTATGACATACAAAAACACTTCTGTGTTAAGTAATATTATAATTTACCCAAAAAAAAAAAAATAATAAATGGTTTTCATGAGCAACAACTCATCAACAAATTTCACTTTCTGAACTCACTGGATATCATATACTCTGGTGCACGTATAGATATTTTTATACTCTTGCATTGCCTACTCTTGTTTAAATTAAAATAAATTGTCATTGGTTGTGGGTAAAATAAGAAATTACTGGGAATCCGGGACTAAAAAAAAAAAAATGCACATACCAAACAAGAAAAAAGTGTCAACATCAGAGCTCAGGCTAAAACAGATTTTGCCTTTGAGTCTATGTGTGTCCGTGTATGTGTGGGTGGCAGTGTGGGAATGTGGCGGGGGAACGGGGGGCAGTCGGTCCTTGGCAGTCAGAATAGTTTACACCAGCCAGCCTCTATCACTTGCTTTAGAAAGTGTGCCACCGGTGCTATAAATCTCAATGGCAGCGCTGATTGATAATGTTAAACGTTCATTCTAATTTATGTCTTCATGAAATAACAAACCTGTGCAGTTTTAATTTGAAGCTGGGGAACTGCCTAATTTACTGCGTTCCTTCGCAGACTAAGCGCAATAATAAACTTCCTGAAAAGTGGAGGATCTGCCCCGTAGGCACGTTGTGTTTTGGATCATTCGAGTTTGATAAACCGCCGAGCATTTTTTGATTTACTTGAAGCAGAAGAGAAATTTATATGGCAGGAAAAATCACAAACATTGGAAGAAAAGGGGAATCATTTATCAGGGGACAGCTGCTTTTAGACAACGTCTCAGATCAGGGACAGACTGGGGGAAAAAAATAAAAAAGAAAGAAAAAACAGCACAGTTCCTTGTTCCAAGGCCCGTCTCAGGCAGCTCGTATCCACACAGCCTCTCTTAGTGATATTATAGCAGTTACAGAGCCAAACGTTCATACAGGAAGTAGCTCACACTCAACCATTACAACCATTACACGTTACTCCTGTGAACTATGTGGGATTCCACAGATCATTCAAGTACAGGGCTGTCATTTACTATTTACTTAATTTACAAAACATTGGTGGATTTTTCTTATTAAGTAAATAAACATGAATGAAACTTAGGATATTTCTAACGTTTGTAGTGTGAGATTTTACAACAGCAATAAAAGCGTTAATGTGCAGAACGAAAGTACAAAACTCTGTTTCATCCCACAACTAAAAAAACAAAACAGCACAAAAATGCACTTAAGTATATATGATTCTAGAAAAGATTTCAAGTTGAATTCATTGATGTTTTTTTTTGTTGTTGTTGTTTTTTACAACAAAAATGTAAACTTTTGAAGTGAATGCTTTGCGATCTTTCTATCCCGGTTAAAATGTCAATTATCAGGCATCTTTAGTTGTGAAGCATAAGAGTATATTTATTATCAACTCATTCAATCTGATCCACTTAAACCTCGACTCTTCTTGTTGAAAATTCTCAGTTTCTTATTTTCGTTCAGGATTAACATGTATGTTTTTCATATCGTTGGTATCTCTAGCACACATCTATCAGATTTGCTAAATCCTGTGGGAGACGGTGTGACCCCTGCAGCTTTGAACCTCCAGAAGTCAACGCCACTGATGAACTGATTTTATTCCCATTTCTAAAAGTTCAACCAGAAGTTCATCTCTCTGGGAGTATGATTAATTCTCTTTCCATGCATACAAATGCGGGCCCAGATTATTTGAACTGCAGGATTAACAAGGTCTCCGTTAAGATTTTTTTTTAGGACACGCTGCATATAATAGAGAGCGAGACTGTTTTTGTTTATTTGCGTTTTTATCAAATCAAAAATTAAGAAGCACAGAGTTAAGTTTTAGTGCCATGCATAAACTGCAATGCCATCACCTGACACAAGTAGCCAATGACTCCTTGGCAGGAGAAATGACTGTGTGCTCTCAACAGGGATTTAGGGATTAATTCTCCTTTATGTGGGAAGATAAAAGACGGCCCGGATTAAAAGAGAAATGATTAATGTTGAGTTGAGCATAGACAAAGAGCAATAAATATTCAATTATAATCCCCCAGTCTATAATCAAGATAACAAATGCCAAAACAGAACTTGGATTTAGCACAAGAGGGGGAGTAAAAAACAGATATAAATCAGATTGAAACATCTGTAAACTGCAGCTTTATGTGTTTATGTGGGTTCGTGTGTGATTAATGTTGTAGTGGAGCATTAGACTAACGGAGCGAGTGAAATTAGAAGAGAAAAACACAATATTTGTGTCTCATTTCTCAGGCAAGAAACCCTGCGTTCAAAAAGCCATGGTTAAAACAAAGTGACCGCCAGACCGTGATTACAATCAGCTGTAAAGCGCGTGACGCTTCACTTTCACGGCAATTGTTTTCATAAAACGATCTAAGAACAGCATTAAACTAAAATACAGTACAAATATTTGTGTGCCCTGAGGACAGCTAATATTTTCCATTGCAACTTTGGAATGACGTTATTCTCAAGCTTTTCATGGATTCAGGTTATCAAGATGAGTTTGTATCTCTTTAAAATCGCTACAGTATTTATGTAGTAAACAGGTCAAAGGTAAGCTGAACGCTTTAATGGCATGAATATTATCCAAGACAGACTTAGATTGAACCCAGTTCTGCTAGTTAGTCCCGTGAAACTGGTAGGACTAACTACTAGCCCATCATCATAATCAACACTTATAGGAAGGGAGGAAGAAAAAATGTAATTACTCAGCATCCAGAAAAAAATAAGTTGATTGACCCATTCTCCATATACTGAGCCTGCCATGGCATTCACCTGTCTAGTAATTCAATAAATACTCTGAATGCATACAGAGACTGGAGATCCACCACTCAGAA
This sequence comes from Poecilia mexicana, assembly GCF_051168715.1. NCBI lineage: Eukaryota > Metazoa > Chordata > Actinopteri > Cyprinodontiformes > Poeciliidae > Poecilia > Poecilia mexicana. Next base: position 25,064,906 of record NW_028263379.1, read on the forward strand.
ATCTGTGGCTGTTTCCAGTTTTTCACAATTACTGTTTCTCTGTTACTGATTTTAGCTCCAAAATGTTTAGTTCAAGAGAAACAATGAAAGGAGGAGGACTGAAAATATAATTTGCTAGCATTCCTCCAATCAGCACTTCTTCAACTAGCAGACATGTCAGGCAGCTGCCAACATTACCAAATCAAAAGTATGTAATGAGGAAATAAAGATTGGATTCTTAACTATAACTAAGCCACTTCGTTCAGCCCTCCTGTATTCTGAGCGAGTCACATCCATGTCATAGAAAATGGTTTTATTCTAAATAGCTTCTCACAGCTAAATGCTTCATCTGACTTCTTCTTAAACACTCACTGATACTGACAGCAGCAGCGTTGGAGTCCTCACCCCTCAGCAACAGTTTTCACTTTGCAGAGCTCTGCTGTAGCTACGTTCTGGCATCGCTCAGTATGCTGCAGGTTTTTGGAGGTTCTGACCTGCTGGTCATCGATTAAAGCCAATCAAGCAGAAAAATTATTAGAGTCTGAACTCTTTCTGCTTCATCGTTGGCCATCCACAACGTGAACCATTGTTTAAGAATGAACCGGCTTCAGCAGGTTGGGTTGAACCAATAAGAGCTAAAACTTCACCTTCGTTAGTGCGATGTCCCTCAGTGGATTATCGGATACCCTAAGTGGAAATCCATGCTGGATGTTACTCTTCTAAAGTTGGATTTAAAAGCTTATATCGCCATGATCCTTCAGATTTGCTCTCGGTTCACACTGTTACCCTTCACAACTCTGACACAAGTGATGTACACAAAAACCCAGCCTTACCAGGTTGTAAAAAAAAAAAAAAAAAAAGACTCTGGCATGATAATTCATTTTCTGGTTTTATAGCAGTATAGTTGCTAAATGGAAATCCCCTTCCAGCTAAGAGTTAAAGAAAAAAAAAACATGGAAATGCATAAAACTTCTCTATTTTCTGTCGCTGGATGCCGTAACAGAGAAAACCTTTCAGCCATTAAATTTAACTAAAGTTGGAAAAACATTCAACATAATTTGCAAAGCAAGCTGGTTAGTCCTTGCCACCTTATTTAAAGAACAGAAGTAATGAGAACACGGAAAGCTGAAACCAGGGCTGAATTAACACTCTTGTGACATCTATTTGAAGCTCAGTCATATCACATGCAGTCTGACTAATGAGAATGAGGAGCCGAGAAATCTTCTGCATACCAACAAGGCCGAGTTGATGTGTTGGTAAATTAAATCGTAAAGTCTTGTGATACTCATTAGAGGACGTTTGTGACACTGTTCGAGGCAGCAAATTGAAACCGGCACTAATGAATAAACGGGACCGTTCAGTTCAGAAATGACAGCGCGGGTGATTCAAGAAGTTAATAATGCAGGTGCAGGGACAAAACTGGGATATCATTTCTTTAAAAAAACACAAAAAAACATTGCCCTACTCTTTTCTGGGGGTGAAGTTCTGCATTGCTGTCAAGAAAACGGTGGCACAGATGAAGAGAGATTTTGCTTTTACCATCAGAGAGGGCTCAGACAAATTAAGACAGGTTTGCCCTCTGAATACCAAAGAAAAGGATAAAATGAGGATAGATAACCAATTAGCAAGATGAAAAGAGAGAGAGGGGGAAGCTGAAGTCTCCAAAGACAGTTTACAGGATGCCCAGGGTTCCTGCTGCCTTCAATTTACAAGTAATGTGGAAGAGATGGTCCCAGACATGCTCATAGATGCAGCTGCAATGGACCCCTGTTGGCACAAAGCAGTCCCTCGCTGAGGAAGATTATGCGTCATTGGAGAATTGAATTTCAGCCTGGCTCCTCATTTGCTTTTATTTTCTTTACTTAATTCTCCTCCCTCCCCCTTTGTCATTGTGATTCACAAGTTGACTCAAATGACTAAATAAGAGAGTCTGGGGGAAAATAAAGCATTTTGGTTGCATTTATATTGGAACAACATTTGCAACATTAACAAAGAATCTTTGTGGAGCTGCTGTAATGAGGTTGAATCATGCTATTTGATTTTTTTGTGTGTGTGTGTCTTTTTATGGTTCTCTCACTAAATAAATCTCGAGGTAAATGAAGGTAGAAATGCATACATTTGTGCGCTTTCTGGCATGTTCACTCGCTCGTGAAATCTTGCACATGTACTGTGAATTTAGCAGCTGTGGGCTATGATCACCCTCAGTCAAAAAAGAAAGAAAGAAGAAAAACAAAAACACCGACCACATTTTAAAGAAAAACAACAATAAAAAAAAGCCTTCAGTGCCGCTCAAACTTTTCTGCCTCAAAGCCAGTGACCTAAATCCCATAAGGCCAACGATGACACATTGACGCCCAGCTGTAAAGACCTCGTTTGGCCTAATTCACTTGAGATTTTCCTTTTCACCCCATGCACGCTGCACCATCACAGCTATTTGTGGCCGGATTGATATTGGCGAAAAGAGGCAGCGATAATAAAACACCCTAAACTGCTCCTGAGTGACCTTTCGTGATGTCAGTTAGTTCGACATTTTCCTGCGATGAACCAGAAATTGCTGTCAAATGCTAGCATTGACATGGCAAACACAAATGACATGTGAAGACAGTCATGAACTGTAAGTGACGTGCATGGATATGATCTCCCTTTTTCTTTTTTTTTTTTTCAAAGGACAGAGGTGCCCTGAAGGGGTGCATTTCGTAAAGAAGAAAAAAAAGAAAAGTTGAAGGAACATGCAGAGGAGGATGGGGCAAAACATTCATGTCTGTCACTGATATAGGTGGCAGAGGGTGTTAGACTGATGGCATTTTAGCATCGCTCAGGCGTCAGGCCGTATGCCTCTAATGTCAGAGGTGCTTCGTGCGCTAATTGAAGTAATCCAGTGCTGCTACTAACGAGAGTTAGAGAGTTCACCTTCTTATCACCGTGGATTGGACATCACGGCTTAGTGACCGTGGCACCTGTAAATCAATCAGAACAGCAGAAAAAAAAAGAAAAGAAAAAAGATGGGAAGATACAGCGGAGCAATGCCACTTTCAAGGGCAGTAAGCTCTCAATCAATTTTGGTCTGAAGTGGCATTCTGTGACAGAGTTAAAATGTAAATAATAATAATAACAACGTTGATTGTTGAGTGAAGATGAAAAGAAGGTGATTACAATGCTTGATCTCATCCAGATTCAGAATATTTTTGAAGATCAAACCAATTAGTACTGGTATTAAAGCTGTTTAAATGCAATTGTTGACATTAGAAGCATTTGCTTGCTTTGTAATTCTTACATGGTGCCAAATTAGTCTTCTTGGAAGTACAGGGGTTGCAGTATATAAGGGTAATTGGAACTGCTTCTGAACGAGCTTTAATGAATGTCAAAAGCTTTTAAAATACAGTTTTTATAAGACTCACAAAAAAACGTAAATACAAAATATAAACATGTAAAGCAAAGTGGGAAAGTTAACATATTTTAACTTCCTGTCCTTAATTTTGTTTTTTACACAGTCCCTTATATCTTCCCTCACCTGTGAATCAGTAAAAGACAAGAGAGTAGCTGAGCTAATGTTTGCTTAAGAAGAACCACCGATTCAAAAGAGCCCAGACCATGTTTATTACCACTTTATTGCATTTTTTTGAATTGCTAATCATAAAAAAAAATGCACATTGAACAGATATGTATTTGCGTTTTCAACCATATTGTAAATTGTGTTAATGCAGAATCAGGCCAAGCAGTGATTTATAAAACTCTGCTTGGCCTTGCTCCATCTTACTTAAATCCTCTACTGATTGTCTTTACTACCGGCTATCCTCTTTACTCCAACAACACTTTTCTTTTGCTTGTTCTGACAATAAAAATAAATAAACACAATAAGCATTCAGAGTTATGGCTCAGAGGGAAGACTGGGGGTAAGATGAGTCATTTCTTTCGAATTTAGGATCACAACATCAAGACAACTTTTAGTTTGGTCGCTAACTTGAATATCTGCATATATTTCAGGATATTGTGCATCCCTTCAAACAATCAGAACAACTGCAAACAGAGCAATTAAGATAATATAGCATGTCCAAAGCAAGTTTTCTCATGGTACAACTTACATAATAAAGCTCAAAAATGTTACATAATGTCCCCCTGTATACATTTGTCTCTTTACCATTGACTGGTGATTCATAATAAAGTACCATTTCAAGAGGTCGATGATTTCTGCTTTATCCTTAAATGTTTTCCAGCCAGTATTTCTGGTATTGTCTCATGTTTATGTCTCAAAGACTCCAACTTGCTTTATATAACATGACATGGAGCTACAGAAGTGGGAAGTGGAATTGAATGAAAAGTTAACTGTTGTCCTTAGTTTTGTTCAACGGGAATCAGAGTTTTTAGACAACTCCGACAAGTGAAATAAAATATCGTCTGTCTTTTGCTTACACTGATGAGGTCCCTTGTCAGGAAATAGGGGTTTGCTGGTCAGCCTGACTTCTTCCCTCAGAGTAACCCCAATTCACAATATTGTTACAGCGAAGGTCAGACCAAGAACAAACACACAATGTGGAAGAGTGCATGGGGCAAACAGCCAGACAAGAGAGTAGCTCTCTGACAGAACCAGCAAAGAGAATGAAGAAAGAGAAAATGAATGCATATCAGTGTGCAGGGATATTGTCCAAGTGCTAATTAAAAATAGTTCACATCCTGCTCCTGTTCAGTTTTGTTTCCCCAACCAGAAATTATATATATATATATATATACTTCCTGCCTGCTCCCAATTCTTGCTGCACTTTACTCCATGTCCGCTGTTTCTACAGTTGCCAATGGCAACCAGCTGAACTAGAAGAGATTTTTGAGTTGACACATTAATATGAAAGACATTTTTTCGCCTTTCCACTGCATCCTTCTTCTGTAGATCATTGTGGATGACGGTGTACATTTGTTCTCTGAAGCTCGGTGAGTTTCTCAGAGATGGAGGAAAATAAAAAAATAAAAAAAATAAATAAATAAAAATCAGCGGGTGGAGGAGGAAGGAGAGGGGAGGGCAGACTGTTGCACATGTCTGTTGCCATGGGGATTCTGGTGCAGTGACTATGCAGTAATGTGGCTGCAGGAATGGAGGATTTGTTTTCACAAGGGAGGTTCCGGCAAAAAAAATAAAAAGTAAAAATAAAATGGAGTGAGCATGAGCTGGAGCTTCAGTCCCCAATTATGTGAAGGGGGCATTTATTTTAAAAAGAGAGTTAGCAAGGCTTTACTTAGAGCAAGGTGCTGCCTCAGAGACCTTTGATGTTTTCATACTACCTCACCGTCCAGATTAAATTAAGGCCACCACCATGAGTGGATAGGAGAAAAATCCATTTCAATAAGGGGAACAATGGAGAGCTAATGGAGGCTTCATAATTGCATGTTCCCAAGATAAACGTGTTAATCAAATACAAAGCTTGCATAGAAAACAGTAATTTACTTTTCCAGGAGAGAATAGTGCTTGGAATATTGAAGATATAATCACTGGACCAGATGAATTAATTCTAATTAATAGTAAATAAACTGTGTCATTAATATGGAAGTTAGAAAAGTCAATGGCCAGGCCTTTGTGCAATTGAAAGTGGCTGCTATACATTGGCTGAGTCTAACGCTTCGCTGCTCAGATTTAATTCTGAGGTGGGCAAGAGACTTGAGAAAAGCAATAACGCATTGTATTTTACAGTATATGAGTAAGTGAGTGACTGAATGTAGTGTGAAGCACTTTGGAGTCATTTGACTTGACAAAGTGCTACACAAATGTGGGCCTTTTACCATTTACAGAAGTAAACATCATTAAAGCCACCAGGGCCCAGCGGCTGAATGTGCAGAGTGATTTAAAAATAAATCAAATAACATGTAAAAACCTAAAATCAGTGTTTCAGAATTGTTTACTATTAGTAGAGTCTTTATTCTCTTGAAAATGAACTTTATGTTTTAATGATTTATAAACAAGCAAATAAAACATAATTACCTCTCATGTCATCACAGGTTTGTCTAGCCAGAGGCATATTTACTAAATTATTGTTGCTTTTAATAACAAAAAACACCATTTTAGAGTCATTCAAGTTTAAACAGATGTGATGTTTGTTCATGGCATATTAAGGGTTAGAATTAGCAAGATATGTACTAATTTTGAGTATTTATGCTGTTAATACCAAAAAAAAACAAAAAACAACAGAGCAGTCTACGGAGATTGAAAGTGATTTTGCAAGAAATAAATATCCCTGTTGTAATCTGTCATACCTCCACAGATGAAAATGAAGTAAACAAAAAGGTTTTTAATGAAACAAATACAAGACGCTGCCTCTCCTAGAGGAGTCTATAATTCTTTAGGATTCTTTCCCGCAGCAGCTCAGAGAAGCCAGATCCAGACGTACAGTCATGAGATAAGCAAACGACTGGCTGCAGTATATTTTGGAGCAAAGACTTCTTTGAGGACGTCTTCACTTGTCCAGTGACGTCCAGATGCAGGAACATGTCCGCCCGCCCCCGGGTCAGCCAGTGAGAAAAGAGAGAGACGTTCTGTTGTGAGGCTTCATGTAGATTTATGATGTCACTGACTGCGACTCCTCCATCCTGGGAGCTGTGCATGAAAACAATTTAATGCTGTGCATTCTGGGATTCTGAGTTTTCACCAGTCTCCTTTTTGTCCCAACCAAACATAGTACATTTTTTAAAAACTAGAAATATATATTTGAACTATCTGAGCTCCTCTGTATCTCTCAAATGTACATGTAGCAGTATTTTTCCCAAAAGGTGAAGACAAAATAAATTTAAGAAGAAAAAAACAAACACTTTTGTTTGCAATCGGAGCAGCAATGCAGCTATGAGAAAATCAATACACCCCAACAACTTGAGATAAGCAATAGCTAGTTCCTGATGTTTTTTAAATCTAATATATTAAATGCTAATTGAAAAGGAATTGATATGTTTTTATTCTCTACATTTTTCTTTTTTTATTAGAGCATTTGTGTTTGTGTTGTAATTGGCTTTTACCAAAAAGCCGGTTTCAAAGCTGCATAATGTTTACATGACTATTGTCGGAGAACAGAGCCTAGATAGAGAATAGATTTTCTTACTTTTTTCAGAGATAATTTAATTATAATTCAGTGTTTAATTATCAGAAAACTATCCGACTGTCTCTAGGGAGAATTTGTTTCTGTGCTGCGTGGAGACGTCATCCACTTTAAAACCAACACTTCTGCTCTATTTAACAGCTACATTTGGACATGTGGTTACTCTAGCTGTTTTGACGCATACTACATGACCACAACTTTTTTTTTTCTCAGTCCTGACCTTTGCTGCATGTCATTTCCTCTCACTCTCTTCCCCTTTCTGTATTTACAGCTTTTTGAGATTTTACAAACTTGTATGACTTCAGAAAAGTGAAAAAGCAAAACATGTTGAATAATGAGAGCTAATACTTGTAATTTGTTCATAGTTTCAGACATCTGTTGATCATAAGCTGGCAAGAGCTCATCTATCCATCGTCTCCCACTTATCCAAGGCTGGATCATGAGGATTCCTGTCCAGCTCATTCTGGGCATCTGGAGGAGCTCCTTGACCAAGAGGTAAATATTGTTCCTCCTGCATGTGTCTTCACATGGGTATCCTTTCTATGCGACATGCCAGGAGGCATCCTAATATTACCAAACCACCTCCACTGACTCCTTTTTGACGAGCAGTGCCCGACCCTTTTCATGCACCTTGAAGGCCTTGGCTTGGAAACATCAACAAGAACACCTCATTCATAAAGATATAAGACTCCAAAGTTCCCAAATCAGACACTCTCCAGTCTCTGACTACAACTTAAGATGCTGTGCATGGACACCATAACGAACACAGGCTATAATGTTCAGCTCTGACATATTTTCCTCATTGCAGGTGAGCCTGTTTAAAAATAAACGGGTAAGTATAAAAAGTTAAAGTTGATAAAGCAACTTCATAAATTCTTTTTTACTGTATGAAAAAAGTTATTTTGACTGTAGAAATGTGGACACTGAAACATGAAGGGCTGTTCTTATGTGCCTTGTTCAATTTGTAGAAAGAAAGTAAACAAAGTAGAAAAAAATAGATTAGAAAAAAAAAACATTCAAATGACAAATTCAATGGAAAAAAATTGCCTTACAGCTCATCAAGACTAAAAAGTAATGTATATATGCAGAGGTAACAGCCAACCAAATTAATATGCATTGGCCTTTATAGTGTCTTCTATGAATATGATGTTAATACCAACAAAAACAGAAAAACGCTTTGCTTCCCCATGGTCAAACATGTTACCTTTAATCTGTGCGTCAAACTCAAAATGCTTAGAAGCTATTGGGTTTACAATTTTCCAATCTGACAGATACCACTAAAGAGGGGTTTAGTCCTTACGTTACCTTCAGGTACCCTTGCAAATCACATGAAACAAGGTCCCCAAACACTTAGACTGGTGTGTGCCAAGTTGGCAGGGCATTACTGTCTCTGTAAGCAAATGGGGACGTGGGGAGTGAGGAAGACTTTAACAGTTTAATAACCAGGCCGCTCCAGTGTTATCAAAGGAATTAGAGAGGAAGCCAACAGGATCAATATGTGGGCCTTTATCCGTTTTACAAGTTCAGCGTTTTGATTGAAGAAAGAACTCAGGGGACACACAGCGTGTCCATAATGGAGCCAATTAAAACTTTTCATCAAAGTCTCAGAAGGGTCTTTGATTCAGTAACAGCTGAGTTAAACTGTTTTTTGATACCGCGAGATTAAATTGCACGGCATATGTCTCTGACCCGTTAAAGAGCCAATGAGTAATTATTTTACTGTCAGCTGAACACCGGGAACACAACAAACAATAACCATATGTTATCCCCATGGAGGTGATCCTTTGGGAGAGTGGAGCTAATCACCTTTACAGCTTTACCTCGTGGAAACAGATGCGATAGACGTGGGAATTTCAGTTTTGTCCCTGAGATCGGAAGGATTTGCCTGTGGAGTGCTGAGTTAGAGCCGTCGTTTCAAATTCATCTTCAATTTCCCAAGAGGAGCGCTTGAGCACATGAGCTTCTTTAAACGTCATCATGTGGTGTTGTCGCTGTGTTTTGGTTTTAGACTTTATTATGTTTTATTTTGTAAAATTGATCGTAGCTCCGACTGTCTTGATGAGTCCATGCTCTGTGAGTAAACCATAACATAGATGACAAGATACATTTGTACTCATAAAAGTGCCATTTCTGGAATTCAGACTTGAACAGAAATCCTGAATAATTTCAGAACTGCAAAAATGTTAAAATTGACTTTTATTTAAAAAAAAAAAAATGTATTTCTAATATTTTTTTTAAAACTTCCACTATGTTGTGACGGTATAACATGAAACTGATGATCTCTGAAAAACATCGAGCCCCTCTGCCTCCTCTCTGTGGTCCTACTGCCGTCTGCAGAAATCCCGGTCAGAAACGACCAATCAGATGCAGAAGGAAGGTCTCAGCCCCATCTGCTGGGAAGCCTTTTGAACAGTAATTATGAATTACTATTTGTAAATAAGATGCACTTTTTCACTGTTTCCATACATGCACACACACATACTTGGACTTGTAGACTTGCCTTTTTGTCTGCCTTTCTATGAAGCACATTAGTTTTCCATGTCCCTGCTGTTAAGGGACACGGCGCCCTTTAGCTTGATTCTTAGCCAGTTTGTGAAGATGAATGACTGAGAGAGCACAGTGTCTACATTGTTCATCATTGTACTTAAGTTGACCATAAGAACATGAAGTATTCCCGATGTTTTTTTTTTTTAGTTAGTTTTATTTAGCTAGCTTCTAATTAATCCAATAACAGAAGAAGTATGCATTATGTTGTTCTTGTATACAACGCTAGTAATTAAAGGCAGGATTTTTTTTTCTTACCCCCCCTCAAGTAAAATCGTAGAGAGAAGAGGTAGGTGAATCCTCACTATAACCAACATGTATGCAGTTTTTGTTAGAACTGAAATGTAATTTTTCCAGACTTGCATTCAGCTGCCATTGTTTCCTTGCTTCACAACACTGAAAGCAATCCTATTACTGCGACTGAGCGTGTGGGTTGCAGCTACAATGCAGAAACACTCAAATTAAAGGGATTCAGTTATTAAAGTTATTCAGCTACAGATTCCCAAGTGGAGCTTATTTTCTTCAAATAGATCAATGAATGTGAATGATACTCTTTTTTTACTTTGATCTAGACCAGTGTGGGTGGAACTTAAGGTTCATTTAGCTCTCTTTCGTTATTCATTCTCCACTCTACTCGTGTATTACCAGTGGTCCAAACATCTGTAATCCTTTATACAAAGAGACAGGAGCTATAATCCTGGTACAGTTGCGATACAATTGCTTGACTTTAATGATCAAGACACAATTTAGAGTGGTATCACTATGTGGTGCCAAAAGTACTCACTGACAAAAACAGCTAAGCGCCACAATAAGAGCTCAGAGGGAATTGTTCAATTTGGATATAATTTGAGACAGTCAATTAAAAGATAGCAGGTAGAGCTAAGGCACAGGCACAGGAGGACAGATTGGGTCATGCTAACACATGAATATGCTCTGATCTGAATTATTTCATACTTGTTCTGGTTGTATTTTTGGAGTCATTGTCCTGAAGATGAATATTCACCTCAATCTTACGTCTTAGACTTAAAACATGCTCTCTTCCAGGACTGGCATGTATCTATCTCCAACCATTACCAGATCAGCATCCCTGTCAATACTGAAGAAAAACAATTCCCGCTGCATGCTGCTGCCATCGCCATGCTTTAACATGGGTTTGTAGAGATATTAATTATTTTTCCAATACACAGAATTTTGCATGTGCACACAGTGCATCTGGAAGATATTCACAGTACCCTGTTATGACAATGTGCGTGTGTGTGTGTGTGTGTTTAGCAAGGGCGAGGATTGGCGTCGCCCTTGTTTTCGCAAGGGTGACGCTAATGTTTATGGTTGAATGAAATCGTTCAAGCATAAACATCATCAGAATGTTTTCAACATAAATGTGGTAAACAATATATGATGTTAAGTCGCTAAGGTGGTTTATTTCTACAGGAGCTCACTTGGTAAAAAGTGTTACTAACCATTCTTATGCTCAGCTTTGCTCTAGACAATTCACAGTTTTGTCTTTTTAAAGTAAGAAATTCCCAATAAAATGTGGTACTACAGTCATTTTTCAAAGATACTTTACAGCAAAAAATCATCTTCTGCACCTCTTATTAGACAAGAATTGTATGATGTTAAAGTAAGAACATGTTTCTTATTTTATTGCACATCGACATATATTCTGCTAATTTCTCTCTTCACGCTGTAAATAACCCAATTAAATTTTTGGAAGCAAAATGCAATTATTTTTTAAGGATCGTCATCAGTGAGAGCGTCTTTCCTTTGTTCATTGTCTTGGGGATCCAGAAACATGTTGCAGCTACAGAGGATTCTGCATAAGTTGCGAAATGAAACTTCATTGATTACAACTAATGACTAAATCTGATGAAGGTTGATGATGTTGCTGCATTGTGAGTAGCACACAGGCAACCACTGCAGCTCATTATTTATAATTACCTCTTCCCTTTTCAGTCTTTAGGCATCACTTTTAGCCATAGCAGCTCAGAAACACAAAAACTTGCAATTTCAAAAATTTTTTCCAACTTCTGCGCAGTATTAGATTATTATTATCATTTTTTTTTTTTAGAAGTGACCACAGCATAGTTAGGCTTTATGAAGGCTTTATTTATAATTTTCTACTCCATCTAGGAAATGTATGGAAATTTAAGCTGGTGATTCTAATAACTCTGGTCAGTAGGTGAGAATATTAAACTAACAAAACCAATTAAAATAAGCAAAGATTACATGCAAAGACAGCATGTATTTGAAATGCTTTCACAAAGCCACATTTTCTGGATAATCTCCCTCATTACGGAGGATTTTATCAAAATGGTCTCATTGTTCCACTTATATCTTCAGAGTGAACGTTAAAACGCCACCAGGAAGCCATGCATACTTTAATTAATTGAACTAGGCAGTTCACAATATTAAGTGATATTATATAAAATATTATATGATCATGACAAACAGGCATAATTACATCCGAAATAAAGTTAATGTATTGAAATCGGGAAATTAGCTGCTGTCACACAGAATTTACCTCCTCGTTTATATCATTGTTCAGTTTTAATTCTGGTTCTTCTGACGGTGCCTAAAGGGCACCACTTACTGAGATTTATCCACAGCAGCCTCAATTTGAAGCGACTCATGTAAAAATCACACAACCATACAACAATACTAAGTAAAACTGAGTTGGCTTGTGGGGAATGATGGGCTCAGAGGATTTAATGAACTTAAACCTCCCAGTGAACCAGGAATACTCCCACTTCACCAGATGGCCAATCCTCTCCTGGCTCTTAATCTGGATTCTTCCTCTCTCCACCACTCTTGCTGAGGCAATGTAAAAAAAATCAAATAAAATATCCTCTCTATAAAGCCCCAGCTGCTCAAGTTATATTTTGATTTTGGGTGCAACGAGATGCGTACACTTAGACTCAAGATTTAAGGCTGAGTCATAAAGCAGGAAGGACAACAAGTGAACTCGTTTTACTCTAAACAATCACTGTAAAAGTTAAATTGAGAAATTAAACTTTTCCCTCTCAGGAGGAAGTAAAGCATTAATTCAAATATATAAATTCACAGTTATTCTGTCTTTTTCCTGCTTAATTTTATATTATCTGTAGTAAGAAAACATGGCACCACATTTCAAAACAGAAAAAGAAGACGAGCACATCATCTTTTTTCTTATACTTTATTTTATGGGACATGCGTAAAATGTTTCTGTTGGCTAAATTTCATAAACTGTGTGGCTTTGCTAGAATATTTCTGATGGGGAGCAAGCAATTGCTTTGGCTCAGTGAAAATAAATTTTAAAACAACTTTAAGGTAGCAATTGTAGTCATAGGATGATTAAGCTGTTTGGAAATTGTCTTACAGCTTTAATTTTAATATGCTTGTCTATCATTTTTTCTTTCAAATCTAATCGGGACAACGTTCTCCTTCACTTCCTGTGGACTGTGTTTAGTGTGCAACGCACCATGTCACCAAACAGCACAGAAACTACTTTTTCACCCTTTAAGTTGGCAAACTGACTGATTACAAGCTGGAAGTCACAAATTATTAGGCTGTTAGAGGCCACGCATTAGATTAAAATGGCACTATGTTCAAATTATTTTGCATGTTAGTTTATTTATTTATTTTTTTTAATGATTGTGTTCAGTCACAATTTAAAAGCAATGTCCAATTTTCATTCATTCTCAGTACATTTCTCTCTTTATTTGGTCATTTTAAAGTTATTTCTGTGATGATTGTGAGCTTTTTGGTCATTAACAGAAGATTATCCACGTGTGCCTTTGAGGACTTTTTCTTTAATTGTTGGTTGCTGCTGACTTGTTTGACAGATTAAAAGTTTGTTTTCTGTTGTGTTTTCTTTTGCAGATTTTTTTTTTATTCTAACAGCTTTTATGTGACAGTAAATTGACAGGAAAGTGGGTTATGAGAAAAGGAAAAGACATGCAGCAAAGTTCAACAGGGCGGGACTCAGATTATGAAAATAAAATAAAGTCACTTTTATATATATATATATATATATCTATATATATATATATATATATATATATATATATATATGTATAGCATAATATTCCAATTCATTGAATATAACTATATACAGGTATGTGAAACCCAGCATGTATTTTTGATTAACCTTGATAATCAGCATGCAAAAATGTGCCTGTTTGCGCTCAGTGCTCAGAGTGACGATTTGATGGCCTTACTTTCTGAGGAGTTAACATCATTTTGTACCCCCCTCTGGTATTGGCAGACAATTTGCAACATTTCTGTAAGTCATTTGCACTGCAGAATATCAAGGGCACGGTGGAGGACGGCTTCTTGGCAATAGTATTGATCTGCTTGTAAACAGAAGCAACAGAAAATTAATCTAGTGAGGCAGTAATCTATGTGGCAATGACTATGTCCTGAGCAGAGGAGGAAATTTGTTTTCCAATATTACCCATCGAGGGCATAAAACCAAGGGTATGAACATCAAACCAACCAACGAACCAATAATCCATCCATCCAACATTGTTCCAGAAATCCCGACATTCGACAGGATCGCGAGATGATTTAGATTTTACAGTTAAATTATATATATCATGGATAAAGCACATGTTGTAACGTGTTGTCGTTTTAAACTTTTTATTTTGTTTATCCATCCGTGGTGTTTTCTTATTATATTATTATTTTTTCTCTTCTAGGTCTTTTATGATGACATGTTTATCTAAACATCATATTTAATTACTTATTTTCCCATTTTTAAATCTTTATAGTTGTTTATATTTTAACCCTTTGTAAAGTACTTTGTGTTGGATTTAAATGCATGAAAAGGCTGAACGACTGATACGAGTCAACAGTCTAATTTTAAACCATTTAACTCATTTGGCTTTGAAACGTGTTCTGATCTAAATTTATTGTTAGAGTTTCCTTTTTAATCAGCAGCCCTGCAGTTTTATGCCAAGCTAGGCTTGATGTGAAGAAATGAACAGGGCTTCCACCATATAGTCGGTAAACATAGCTCACAGTCGTCGTCATTATTCGGATTTTTTTTCCCAGGCTCAGTAAAATAATCATGAGTTCATCATATTTGAACTCACTCAAGCTGCACACTTGAGCTGTGATGCTGCTGCTAATGCCACTGGCCATCTTCACAGAGACGTGTGGAGGTGATGATAGTGGAAGTACTTTCATTAACGTGTTTGTGCAACAGTGGTATTATTCTCTAAAATAATAACATCCACCTAGCATTTTTCACTGTCTTGTTTCAGTCTTTAAAAAATGGCCGTCCATTTTTTAAAGATTATTCTAACTGAGCAAACATTCTGGGGATAAAAACCACATTTAAACCAAAAAAAAAACCTGAACAATCCTTTGTTGTTACAGTAACTATATTGAAATTACAACTGCAGAACAAACAACTCCACATCACTGTTGATACAAAACCCCTCTTTCTCCTTCAAAGCCTCGTATTTTCCTTTCTCCATCCAGCGAGCTCCCTTTCATCTAAGTATTTCGCAAGATCTATTATGTGTATTTGCATGATGTGGAAAAAATGACCCGGCAGCTTGCATTTCAAAGTGCAATAAAGGAGATAGATGGAATTGCAGTTCTGTTTTATTCCTTAAGCAATAATGAGGACAAGTTTAATATGCTACGTAGTTTGTTGTGTGGGCTGTTATCGCCTCCACCAAGGAGGCTACAAGGGGAAGAAAACATTTGCCCCGACCTCTTTGGAAGGGAGGCTCGTTGATGGAATAGGACGCCGGTGTCGTTTCCTGGATTACAGAGCACAAGGACAGGCTTTGTATGTGTTGTGATCCGTGGACCAGACAGACAGCACAATGGTAGTCGGGCGTCTCAGGGGAACGTGCCATTACCTACAACACCAGTCATGAACGTGTAGATTTTCACACTACTTTTTTTTACACAAAACACAAGGAAGCAGGAAAGGCGGTGTTTATGCTGCAGCTCCCTCTTTGGACTGTGAGCATCATAATCCAATAAATGTGTTTGGCTCAAAATATCCACTATATACATATATATATATTTTTTCGTGCATAGTTTAGCTTGGTTTGCTATTTCACAGTAGTAACAGCAAATGTTGCTACTTTGAATTTTACTTACCAACATCTAACAAAGACAATTTGACAGTTTAAAGGCCTTCACGTGACAAAGGCTTCGTCTCTTTTCATTGCTTCGGGGGAAGCGTTTCATTGAATTTACAATGTTTACATTTACATTTCAAATAAAAATGAGCGCCTAATATACTTACGGCAGCAGCTAAAAAAAAAAAAAAAAAAAAAAAGATTGCTTCTGCTCCAGTCAAACCTTTAGCTTGCCGTTTTTATTCCTACCTTCCTTCTCTGAGGCTTCAGATTTACTCTGGCTCGTGTTCTAGGATCAAAAGATGCTTTAGTTATTTCAGAGTGTCAGCATCTTGTGGAAGACTTGTCTTGGAGGTGTGATAAGAACCTGCAGCGTCCTACTGACTCTAATTATAAGCAAGCAGTCGCTGACACCTGTCAGTCATGTGGAGGTGAGAAGCTGCATATTGAGCCAGTCTGCAGACGGATAGATGTCTGACCTGAACTCGTCTGACAATGACAGGGAGCAACAGGACAGCACCGCAGTCTTTATATGATCTGTTATTAAGGCAACAGAGAAGACTGTGCTTCTATCACAGTGAAATAAAACCCAATGTAATTAACAAAGACTGAGCACAAGTTCATTGGCCTCTTGACTTCTTCCCTTTAAAACTGAGGACATGGCACCATTTTGCCAACTTTTACACTTTAAAAAGAAACAAGCTGCTTCAACGTTCGAAAAATTTATTGTTCTTCTAAAATGATTTTCATTGAAGGAACAATGTTATTGTTGGATTCACTCCTCCAATTCCACTAGGGGGCTCTATAGTTGTTTTGTGTTGGTACGTGAATTAATGTGTAGAGGAAGAAAACGAACGGGGGACCAGTAGTGTACTTTTGCTGCCGTTAGCTTAAACTAAAAGGCCGAACCTGCCATAAAATCACATCTTACTAATGTTTATGAGTTTTGCCCAATGTGGTAAGTTATATTAATGCTGTAAAGCTGCATGAGATAAGTATCTGTTATCTGTTCTAAGAGTGCGCTTGGTGAATTTGCTAGAGCTAATTAGCCAAATGCTAGCTGTTGTTTGCTGCACTGTGATATATGAATGCTGACGTTTATTATATTACGAAGTGTTCTAAGAGTAAACTTTGCTTTATAACCGGCAAGTCGAGTCAAGCCAAGCTCCTAGCTCTATGTTTAAGTTTGTGTTTTATTGAATATTGCAATACTAAGTATTGACGTTTTGTTTATCTTTTTTTTTTTTTTTTTACGTTATTTACAGTTTAACCGGCATGTCCGTGTAAAAGCACTCGGCAATAAAATTAACAACAACAACGGCTACCTTATGTTCTTTGTAACAGTTATGTAAAATCCACTTTTTTGAGCTTTAAATCATGTCATAATGGTATTCGGCCATCGACAGAAAAGCCAACAATTCAGTACACTGAAACAACTTAAATCTGTTTTAAAGTGCACATCTCACAGGCAGGCCCTGTTGTGGCTCCACAGCAGCAGGGTTGAACTTTTTGCTCCTTCTGTTCTTTCATTTTTGCTTTGCACACTCTGTCTTTGCAACGTGTATGCCTCTGTACATGTGCTGCAAGACAGAGTCACGGTACGGAAATTATGTATTCACCAAAGCGATGTGTCGCAGTGTTTGTAGGAAGCCATCTGACTAGCATTCTGGGCTAATTTGAGACTTCCCCCAGAGCAAAACAAATGCATTAGTTCATTTCAGCATATGTCCAAAATAACATATGTTGTGTGCAAGTTGCAAAACCCTCCAGCAGTTATAGTGTAGACATTAAGACTGCACATGAGAGTCTCTGTCTCTATCTAGTCATTTTAGCTATTTATTTACTTATTTGACAACACAACCATATTTATTCAAAACATATAGTTTGATAAGCTGCCTGATCTCCATCATTCCTGTAGTCATGGATGTCTTTATGGAGCTGCTTGGCATTCTAAAGTCAATATAATTAAACCCACAAAGCAAGAAAAGGCCATAAGAAGATGAGTAATGAGTTGAGTAAGCTGTATCCTTAATTCATCACATAATTAAGAAATGACATTTTAACGAACAGCAGAGGTCAGTTTAGAGGCCTTCGATTAAATACCTTTTGCAGAACTACTGTGAGCTCGGCAGAAAGGCAAATAAAAACTTCTGTTTGACCGCAAAAGAAACTCAAGATTCATCGAGACTACAATGCAAAAATTCAATGCTCTTTTGTAGCACACTGACACATATATGACTTTTCTAAAACTTCAAGATTTTTCAAGATTTTTGCATCAGTGCTGCCAAAATCTGAACGCTGAACATAGAAAATATGTCAACTGTATTGTTATTGTACTAAAGTGACAAGAATTTTCTTAAACGATTGCAAAGCTTTGAAATCATTTGGCAATAAATTATTTAAAATACATTTTACAGTATGATGATGTCTTAAAGCCAGAAGACAAAACAATCTCAAAGAATGAAACATAAAGCAGTCACAATTGGCCTTGCTATAGTTGCTCTAAATGGAAAGACAATCTAAAAATGTTTTTTTTATAAAACAAAAGTAACATGAGTGAAGTCCAATAAAAAACGAAAGGCATGGCAAATATAATGTTGCACTAAGACTGCAGACCAAAAACAGATGGTGGATATTATCTATTTCTTTAATAGAAATATGTCGTGTATATTTGTCCTCTTATTGACAACACAAAGTGTTGCTTTGATATGTAGATTTTCTAAGCAGGAAAAGTTGGTTGAGCTTAGAGGAAGTCAAGAAACAGGAGAAGTTGACTGGTTTCTCTTCACTGACAGGAAAATCTCAAAGTGGCTCAGGACTACAAAACGATGGAAATCTCAGATTTAAAAAAAAACCCCAAATGTTTAGGATGAAGACCACACACACACACACATGCACACGCACACACACACACACACACACACACACGATGCCACGGGTTGGACAGACAGCTCAAGCATAGAAGAAGTAGCCAGATTACATGGCAGGTTCAACTGCTGTCTGCAAGCTTACAGTGCATCAAATAAGAAAATTATTTATTTTCCTAAAGATATTACTTTTCTTTCCAGACGATTCTTGTGTGCGCTTAGCCATGATTATTATTTTTTTGATGTTTTGTTTTGTTTTTTTCCCCCATTTTGGGCTAAATTAATTCAAGCGTTTTACTGCAGTTGCATTCTGATTGTATTTTAACTTCTTAACTTCCCTTCTGTCCACTTCATGCTTTGCATTATCTGAAAGCAAAGTCCAAAGCACAAGCTGACCTGAGAAACCTAGTTTAAGTTGTGGTAGTGTTCCTAAAAAGCAAGTTGACAACTTTATCACTGTAGTGCAATGAAACCTGCACAGGTAAAACACAGAGTGATTATGTGGGAAGAAAAGTGAGACGTGCAAAATCACTTTTTGGCTTGCTAATAAGTATTCTAGTTTTGTTTTGAGACACACAGGGATATCTGCAGCAATGCAGCTCAAACCTGGGATGGAAATTGTGACAACCTGAATGCTGCTGGATAGTTTAATCTTTTAAATTTTGCCTTTTGTCACATGTGGTTTTCCCCACGGTGGCGACTTACAGGCAGACTAAGATTACTACAGAGTGCTTCTCAATCCCTCCTTGGACTGCTTTCACAAAGGAAGCAGTGGACGCTGCATTTGTGCAGCCAGTAACTGAACAAACAAACAAATACGTAGCTTACTTCTCCAGTCAAACAATACGCCTGAGGGCTCCTTAATTAAAAAAAGAAATTCATGGAATATCATAAATGTTTCATTACAAAAAAGTACTAATTAGTCTTAAATAAATTAAAATAGCTTAAAACACCAGGGACCATATTTGTGAATCATAGAGAAGAGACTGACTTTTTGGTGTTGTCCAGACCAGAACTAATTTATTCGGAGCTGCGGCGCACAAAGCCTTTAGCGAGACTCTCTCTGGTCTCGCGAAAGGCTTTTAGCGAGACCAGTTTTACCCACTGATGTAAAAGTTGCATGAAAACAGTGTGAAAAATGAAAGACAGGTGTTCAGAGTATTTCACAAGAAATGGGGGCAGGATGGGTAGAGGAGTGATATTTTTGCAATTAAATAGTTTCATATTTCAGGAATGGAAATAAATATAACTTTTTGTTATAAGTAAAAAAAAAATAAAAAATTCACAGAAAAGCACAAATTGGAAAATCAAAATCCTTTGTGTAGCAATGTGTAATTTCGATTATTTTTAATACCCCCTCTTAACCCTCTATGGCATGACTTTTTGTTTTTTTGGGGAAAAAATATTTTCCTGCATTTTTTGGGAGCTTATTGGCCCTTAATTACATATCAATCATAAAATTGGACCCTGATGCCTCCCGGAACCGGATTTGGGTTTGTTGCCTCAGGGCAACATTGTGCTACAAGGGGTCTAAAATGCAAAGTTTTCTACAGTGATTATGATAAATGAAATACAAATCAAACAAAAACTATATTCATAAAAACACTTTTTTTGACAAAAATAAATCAGACATGGTTCCAACTCACCAAATATAAAATAAACGACTAACTTTCATTAATGAATGGTACATTTGAGCAAATTACTAAAACGCGCATTTGTGTGTTTGTACATGTGTATGTTTGGCAGAGTTAGAATCACTAAGGATGTTGAAATCAGTCTATTTCCCCATTATATGTTAAACATCAGGAAGGAATTTCTTGCTGATGTGAAAAAATTGTATATCACATTTTTGGCACTTGATTATTGGCGTACCTGGGAATCACCACCTGTTTATCTGATTATCTATGGGTTGTAGTGACCAGATTCACATCAGTCTTTGTAGTTCTGATTCTTTGTTAGAATTTGAGCCAAGCACAGGATAATATTTTCATCAGCTCCCATATCTGGTAGATTTGGTGGTTGCACAACTCGCTCTGTATAGGTTGTAAGGAACACCATCTGCACCAGCCATATGAAGTTCCCTGCAGACCCGTATATTTGGGTTCAGCAGGTATTGCTTCAGTCTTTGCCTGCCTTGAAATGGGGCCATTTGTTCATTGATGACCAGCTCTTCACCCTTTGGGACTGAAGTCAGTTTTGAGGATAAACAAACAATGAAATAATGGTTGTACAATGGATCCTCATGTTTTCATTGGAAATGACCCCAACTTCTGAACCATGCACCCTTTGTCCATGAAATGACCTTGCATCCATCTCCTGTTGCTGTTAGTCAATAATAAAGTACATAAATTGGCTGTGATAATTATTTTGTAATCAATTGAATATCATCACATTAGAATAATATTGTCTGCACAGAAGGGCCCTAACTGCACAATGTTGCCCTGAGGCAACAAACAAAAAAACACAGTTTTTGCATATAAATAATTTAAAAAATTGTCTTGAAATGATCTATATTGCTTCTTTACATATTCACAGATATGAAAATATTTTTAGTTAGAGTGACCCAAATTTAAACATGAAGAAAAGTGATGTATAACTTACAGGTAGGAGGCAAGGTGTAGCATGCACCTTCGCTTCATGAAAAGGACTGCTGCTCTTCTAAATAAAAGGTCACATGGACCTCAATACCTATTTTATTTGGACAGAAATGTGTCTGGAGGTATTTTAAATCATCAAACCCCAAAAATAACACAAAGGAGCAACGTGAGGGACAGATTTGTGGTTTGTTGCCTGAGGGCAACGGTATGCCATAGAGGGTTAAAAATGTCTCGCTGTCGTCAAAAATGTTTCTTTTTAAATCAGGAGTTGTATTATTTGCCTAAATATAAAAGCGTCTAGCTTGAAAAACAACACAAAAGCCTTCCATTTCTAAATTGTTGGCAGTACTTCACTTGCCATGTTTTTGACACTAATCTCTGACAAGTTTTAATAATCAATATAATTGTTAGTCCCGATGGCAGCAGGGGCACATTGTAAGTTATGAATAATATTATTTACCAGGTTCAGTGTCTGAAACAGTGATCTGGGGGTCCTGAGGCATCGTTTCAACACATTAATGGGCGTCCAGACCTTAAAAATGAACAGGACTCTATTCACTCCTAAAACTCTTACTTCATCTACCATACATATTGAAAAAAAGAGTAAAATACTCTGGCCTGAAATAAATGTTGCAATATTGCATAAGCATAAAAAAGTTTATGTCTTGGTGCACATAAAGATGAAGGAAGTCCAAAATAGATTTGGCTTGACTTTTTTTTTTTGTTTTGGTAATATATTTTCAGAAAAGTGTTTTAAAAAACAAATAACAGTGAGATATTTACTTCTTATACTCGCATCTCTTCCCAGTTAGATATGCGAGTTTGGTGAATCAAAGCACAGGTTAGGTGTGAGAAAATGCATTTGCAGTCAAATACATTTACATTTACAGCTGCAGGAGCGGAGGCCCGATGCCGACTGTGAGGAATCCGAGGTGCTTTTGACAGAGTGCAGTGTTGACAAAGGCTAAGGGAACATTTCAGTTTCCCTTTGTTTCTTGTAGATACTCTCATCACCTGTTTTGTCTGCAGAGATCAGTTGACTGGTCAATACTGTTATTTAGGAGCAGCCGTCCTTGGCTTGGGAATACATAACAAGCTACAGTAAAAGAAGACATTCTTTTAGTTTCAAGGTTTTATGTACCTGCATGTACCGTTTCAGGATAGAACTAAAGAAAGAAAAAAAAACAAAAAAAAACGTAAACCCTACCAGCTTGAAGCTTCCGGTGGTGATGTAGTGTGAAGTAGGAGCAAGGAAACATGACCTAAAAAAAGACAAAAAAACTAAAGAACATTGAGCAAACTAACAGAACCAGCAGCCCAGAGCAAGACCTGTGAGGTTCACAATACTTTCTTCAAGGTACTGTATGAATAACTGAGCACCAGAGTTTTAGAAGAACATTATGATTTAAGGTCAACCTTTCATTTTTCCAACGTGTTTCTTGTGGCTTGAAGTTATACATTTTGGACTGGTTTCATGTCAGATCTGATATAAAATCTGTGGAGGAATCTAAAGATTGAGTTGGTGGCAGGAAGGCCTTCCAATCAAAAAGACTGGGGTGAAAAAAAGCTGATCAACTATTATAAGATGGGGTTGATCGCTATAATACCAACAACGATCTTTTTTCATAGGTAATTGTGGAGAGTAGACTTTAATTTTTTTTTTTTTTTTTGCTACCCCATTTTCTTGTAAGATGTAAATCAAAACAGATATATTATTCTCTTTTTAAATTGTTTATTGTGATGGAAATTCTTCAGGTCGATTTGGGGCTTAACTTTAAATAGTGTAAAATGACATAAGATAGAGAGATTTAACATACAGGCCACTCAAACAAATTAAAATTATATAATAATTGCTTAATAGACAGAATTAACAGAATTAATAAACAGTGTCTATATACCATACATCTAACGTCAAATGATTTCCTTGATACATTTGAATATGTATCCCTCTTTGTGCTGAGCAACCTGTAAATTAAACTTCTGTAGGTTTTTTGGTGACCAGCTGCTAAATATCGAGTATATCAAAGCTTCTCAATGGATTGAACAAAAAAAAAAAAAAAAAGATTTTAAAAGTTTCTCTTGAAACTGGATTTTGTCCCAGACTGTTGAGCAAAGACAGTGGAAAGGATCATTTCGATGACAAACATGAGAAGATGTCCAGCAATCGGAGACGCCGCCTCCTGAAAAAACCATGTAAAAAAATGTAGGCATCATGAAAATTAAAAATACACTCCAGTAGGTTTTAAATTTAGAAGAAATCGATGAAATATTGTCCCCCCCAGTGTTGCAATCCAGAATTTACTACCTTAGCTGAAGGAAAGGGGAATAAATGCCTTTAATATATCTCATCAATAAAAAGGTGGCAGTTCTTAGCTCTCAGAAAGACTGAGTTAATCCCCCACATATGAGATTTCTGGGGCTTTTTTTTTTTTTTTGTTACCCTTTTTGCTCCTTTCTTTATCACACCCACGTCCTGTCTCCAGTCCTTTTTTATTGCATAGCTATTAGACTGAAGGAGGGCGGGAGGTTTAAAGGTCAGGTGCCGGTTGCAGGGGCATGAAACACCAAGCGCCGTCCTCTGCAGAGGAAGGTTACAGCTGTGATGTTTTCCTGAAGTATGTGTGCTTTGCTTCTCAAATAATTAAACCACACGACTCAAGGAGTCCCCGCACGCCATCCCCTTTAAATTACAAGTGTGCTTCTAAAAAAATAATAATAATAATAAAACACCCTAAACAAATCTCTCCATTTGTTAGCATTTGTATAATCAGACTGGAGTGTCCACCGATGATCATAAGAAGTCTGATTATATAAAGTGTTTCTTACATGGCGTATAATTGATCAGAGCTCTCAAAAGATTCCTGCGAATTACCCTTGAATTCATTGGAGTTGATCTTTAATGAAGGACCTGGAACATGCAAAAAGTTAACAGCAAGTTGTGACAAAACGTTTGGCTTAAGTCATCTGTGGGGCAGCACACACACAGAAACTTATTAAAGTTTGTAAAGTAAAAACATTAAAGTTGGGTTGTTTTTGGGTTGCTTCTGTTCTTATTTGTGTTTCTCAGCTCAGCCTCGTTTCTGTTTTACTATACAGTTCAGTCAGTTCTTAGTTATTTTAGTTAGATCGTGTTTATTATTTATTTCCTCACTTTCTGTTAGTGTTTTGTCCTCCTAGCTCCCGTGGGCCACTTTTCTCTCCCTCTCCTTGCCTTTCGCTCTTCCCTCAGCTGCATTCAGTTTGTAATTAGTCCCTGTCCATTGTTTCACCAATCACACTCACCTGTATTTAACCACCTCTCTTTCAGTCACTCTTCACTGGTTAGTTAAAAATACTAGTGAGAGAAACGGAAGGGAAAAATAATAACGATGACATTGAGAGCAGGTCATACCCATTTAAATGTCATTTTAAGTCTAAGTGGGAGGGAAAATAATGATAAAAGTGGAGGATGAGGCAGAGAAGGAAAATGTAGAACATGTACTGATGAATTGTAAAATATAGGAGCCTGAAAACAAGAGATGGAGAAAAATAGTAAGAATTTGGCAGAAATAGTCTTAAAGGAATATTAGGAAATGAAGGAAAATTTAAGGGTATTTATAGATTAAGGAAAGCAATATTTATTTATCTTAATACAAAATTAAAAAATAGAATTTAATGGATGTAAGTATTATTACATTAGTAGTATTACTACTACTCATGTACAGTAGGTGACTATGCAGCTTAAAGTTGCTTGTGATTCGTCCTAATAAAAAAGAAGACGACGACTCCTCATTGGTTCCTTCCATTTACCTCATGTTTCCTGGTCCCTGGTTACTTTTTGCCTCTCTCTATGTTCCTTTAAGTTGTTTTTTTAAATTTATTTATTCAAACTTATTTCATCATTTAACTTGCATTTTAGCCCAACTTCATACACAGAGATTATGACAAAAAAAGTCTTTATTTCTATTCAATTATTCCAATTTGGATTGTATTTCTTAGACAAATTTTTTTTATTTTTTTTTTTTTATTTATTTATATCTTGGCAACATATTCAAGAATTGCCCATGGCCCCCGGGGTAGGTTGTGACACAGACTTTGAATAGCACGTGTCTGTACACTGTGCCAGGTCACTGCAAAGAAACAAAGGTCATCTATCTGGAGGCAAGAGCAACACCCTTGGATCTATCCCTCTGCCCACATCCCAACAATAATTAATTAGTCTCCCAGGGCTGTGAAATAACACAGCCCACATTTTGAAAAGAGAACTGTAAATCTAACCAGTAGCTGTCATGCGCTGATTTCACATTTGAAGCTTTGAGTAAAATAAAGATCTGCAAATATGACACGTCTCCACAGTCACTGTTAGCGTTCGCTGTCAACAGTATTCTGAGCAGATGACACAGTTTGATGACAGAATAGTTTTATAATTATATGTCAACTGATACACTCTGACATCTAAAACCTTGTGAAACATCACATGCTTGACAGGAGGAAACTTTTGTTTGCTTTCACGAGGAGCTGGAGTCGTGACGGCTAAATTTCTTTTCATTTGCAAGCTTATGCAGTTAACACATTTTCCGCGGCCGCCCCTGCAACCTAAATCACAAAGAAGCTGCACTTTGTTTATAGTGTCATAAACACTAGTGAACACACAGTCAGAGGTTTGTTAGCACATGGTTTTGAGAGGTTTCTCAATCCATCACTTTGGCTCAGATATAAAATTCGAAACAGGGTTTTGGAAATTCACAGACATGCTGAACCTGCTGGGTTGTAAACAACATAATTTGGGATATTTTATGAATCAAATACACACCGAACTTGGTTTGACCATGCAGACTGAGTAAGGCTTTCTTTTCATCATTATTTATAGATTTTGAATCTAGACATACATACCACACAAAGACATAAGAGACTATAACATAACCCATCACAAAAAGAAAAGTGGACAAACAAGCAAAAACTAAAAAGTACAGGAAAGGTGTAGTTTGGTAACAGATCCTTAAATGCAATTATCACTCGAGACCGAGTTGTTTGTAAATCATGACCTCTTAAAAACTTGTGAAATTCTAACTATTAGGGTCTGATGTACCGCTGCACTATTCCACTGTAACCTGATATGATGCTATGTGGCAACCCGCTCAACCCTCGTCTTCTAACCCTGTTTCCAAACCACTAGAGAGCAGATAATGTGCTCTTTAATAATACTCACACCCATGCTTGCACAAATATGGAGTGTGCCATCGGCCTCTTAAAACGGTGTGTGTAAACATTATTTTACGTCACAGTGGCAAACAAAAGATGTTTTCAACTTTCCACTTTGCTTTCCGTCTCTGTGAAATTGTCGGGGGTTTCTTCTCTCCCTGCGGTTGCCATTGTTAATGGAGAAATAAAATTGATCAGCTGGCACATTTAAAACATCACTGACATTCATGAGATGATTTTCATTGACCATTTATGGCTGAATGTGGTTATGTGGAAGGCCAAACATGGCAGGACCTTGCGCTCAAACTTTGAGATACAGCTAACACCCATCTAAGCCATTTTTAATAAATCCTTTGTTCTACATAACATTACACCTTATGGGAATTTTTCTTGCCAGGTTAAGGAATGGCATCGGCCGAATGAATTTCGGTACGAGTTTTGTTTGAAATTGCCGTTGGTTAATCCTGATCCCTCTCCTCCCCGGGTCAAAAGGATTTGGAAAGCTGTCCAATTGTGACCGTCTAAAAGGCAAGAGGTAGTATATTTCTGTTCCTGTACCCAGTACGCATCTCTGTATATATTAGCTTTGCCTCAAAGGACTTTTTTATGAATATAATTTTTTTTATGAGTCAACTGTGCAAGCAGCTAGACATGATGAAACCTGAACAGCCTAAGTTTAAACTCAAGTGGCTCTTGAGGACAGTCTGGGTCACAGAAATCGATACGTTAGTCCCCCGGTGGGAACTTGAGTGTGCACAAGATGCTTGATGCCATCTGTTAGTTTCTGAGATATTTTTCAGGTCACACAAACAGATTATCAGATGAAACCACTGGCATTTTTCAGAGGCATGCGCTTATAGCATCATCACGTCGTTATAACTGGTGCTTCGCATCTCCCTTTCTGCGGTAGATATTTTTTTTGATTGTGAATATCTCCTCTTTGCAGAGTTGGGCTCAGTGCAACACTTAATCCAGAGGTTAGGCTTTTATCCGTCTTTTGTGGGGTTGAAAGAAGCAGCAAAGTGTCTTAGAGTAAGTGATCAGCGGAGGACAAGTTGACTTTGGAGTCTTTATCTCAAGAAGGGGCAGAGTGAAGTACAAAAAGTGAGCGATTTCAGCTTGACAAGGTTTTTCTTTCCAGATGAGGCCTAACACATAGCAAAAGACAAGACTACACTTTTCAGACGCTGAGTGGAGCCAAGTCCCATTAGGTGATTTGATTTCTGATCCATGGCAAAATCAACAACTGAAGAAAATGGACAAAAAGTTAAAATACTTATGAATCAGTCATGAGAGAGGAGAAAAAACAACATAAGAGTAAGGGACAACCTCGTGAAGAAAAGGTAACATTCTAAAATGTTTTCTCTATTCCCATGCAGATACTTATTTGCATGATCTAACAATTCCCAGTGCAGTAGGTGACCAGGATGTTGATCTTCACAGCTGAACCTTTTCTTTTATTGCCCAATGAGGCGTTCCCCAGTTAAGTTAGAAGCACTTTTGAAGAAGGCCACTATCCCAGGGGGCATCACTAAATCTGCAGACGGCGGCACAAGGCGTTTACTTCTGCCTTTGTTACACAATATAAAACTTCAAAGCTAAAGAATATTCAATTCACAGTCCCAGAACATTATAAATGTCTCTTTAATCTTCAAAGGTGTCTGGTAACTTGTCTGTTTGGATTATGACTGACTTGTAGTTGAAGATTTCTCTGAACTTCCGACTGTTCGACAATCGCCCTATATTATATTGCCAGGTATAAAAAAAAAACTAAAAAAAAACTATGTAGAGGCATTTCCAAAAATCTGATTAAAGATCAAAGGAATTGACGTTTTTTTAATAATAGTAGCTTTGGTCAAACAGAGATCCCAACTGGACATGATCTCTGTAAGAATGGTTACTAAAGTAACATCTACATGCCGCTTCAACACCTGACCCCTACAGTGAGCGGATTTGATGGCTCCATTATGCTTTCGGGAGCATGGCACCGGCACAGGTTCACTTGTCCCCCTTAAGAGAGAGGAGTCACTGCAAATCAATACGAGCTGTGCTGAGGGATTGCCTTTATCCTGCTTTGAAACATTTCTGTCCTAATGGGAGATGTCTGTTGCATAATAACAGTGTTCGTATCCACAGTGTCTCTGAGTCTCAGGAGTACTTTCTAGGCATATGGTGCCATTTTTATACCACAGTCATGTTACCTTCAGTTGTTATTAAAACATTATATGTGTATAAACAACCTAAAAGAAATTTTACTTTGCATCATTGTCAACTAGTTAACCCATCATAATCTCTGCTATTCCCCATTTTGTTGCTCTAGGCCATGTCAGTTGTTAGCAGTTTTATAAAAATGCACCAGAACTGTTTTATTATGTATTATTTTTATGCTGTGTCATTTCAGGTTGAATCACATCAAACCTGGTTTACCTTCAGTAAATTGAACTGCATTGTATGACATAGAATAAGTTTTTTTTTAATTTTTTTTTTTTATCTATGTGTCTGCAATTAAATCAGGTGATGGTCAGTTTGTCAAGATATGTATTACATTACTTAAGTGCATGCGAGTCATGATATGCACAATCCTAACCCTGATTGTTCTGTAGCCCTATAAGCAATAAACTGAGATGCAGTGTTTTTTGGACAACTATTCGATTTGTGTTTCGATTTACAGTTGAAGCTGCAGCACTACAGTAGTATAGGTGTTTCCTCTCACCACGAGGGTTGGCTTTCACACCTAAAGTGCGGTAATGACTTTGCAGAAGCAGGAACACCCATCACAATTTGGCTCTTGTCAGACTTGCTCAAATCCTTACAGTTGCTCTTTTTCACTGCATCTATAGCACATCAACTTTGAGGACAAAATTTTCTCTTGCTGCCACTATTGGGTGCCGTTATGGAGAGATTAACTGTGTTCTTCACCTCGCCTGTCAAGACCCATATCAGTATGTTTGGTGTGTTTTAAGGATTGTTAAATAGACTGAACATAACATAATGTTTTCTGTGATTATTCCATATTTTTCATAGGCATCTGATTTTCGGACTGACTTTTTGGTGTCAGCGAAAAATATGTTTAATCTTTCAAAGAGTTTCACCATGTTCCAGCTAAAGATCTAGCAGATTATCATTAGAACAAATGCGATTGTGGCTCTTCGACAGCATTCAGCTAGAGTCTTCATGATTTTTTTATTTCTTTTTTTTTAAATGAAGGTTTTCGTAGTGCAAATATACTTCTATATTGTAACAGCCCTGCAGATAAGAAGTGGAACCTCTGCACACAACACCACACAAAAACAGGGGGAAATACAGCGAGTGGTGCTAAGGGATGCATAGACCTCATCACGAAAGGAGTTAGCACAGACATCATGTACATGAACATGTGGAAACATCCTCCGTTGCATCTGCTGGTTGCACTTGTGCCCTTCGAATTTAACAGGCAATGCAATCACAAGTGGTGCTGTGTAATTATTTCCGACCGAGCAAATTAACAACACATTAGCAGCTGTAACTTCAATCACTGACACAAGGACACACGCAGACATTCAATTTTCCTGTGTGCTTTGAAGTGGGCGGGTCATCTGGGGGATGTTAGCATAGTGTTTCACCGCGACAAAAGGCAAATGCATTTAGCAAGCAACGTGAAGCATAGTACCTACATGTGGTATTTTTTGGGGGCGGTAGAAAAGGACATTCTTAAAATGGGCCTGTGTAAAATAGTGTATTCTGTCAATTCATGTTAAAGGATGAGGATCCTCCTTTTACAAGTCACTGCTGCGTCTGTATTTATGCATACGTTTGCATTTCCTTTCAAGTACAGTAGAGACATGTATCATTTTCTGCAGTGTTGGTGTGAGATATGAAATCCCAGACCCAGTAAAGAGCATTAATGTTTATGGCTGTAAGGCTATATAAAGTTGCAGTGACATGCACTTGTCTTGAAAAGCTTTACGGTTTGTCAAAGGGTCTGTTAAGGATTTCTAAGCCTTGTAAATTCTCTGTCATTTGCAAAATCCACCAAAAATAAAAATGAGAAATATTCATCATAAGTCACTCAAATCAGCTAAAGTGTAGTTACAAAGCAAAAAAAAAAAAAAATTCAAATGTAACCTTTCATTTGAACATTTTCAGAGTATCCTTTCATACCTTTGCTGCTACCAAGAATTTTTTAAGCTGTACCAAAAAAAGTGAGTCACGGAGGTCAAGTAGGAATCAGATTCACTGTCAAATGCAACAAATATTTCATTCATACGGCAGGCTAAAGAAATCAGTTAAAGATAGAGGCAAATGCAGAAAGAAGGTTATGAAGTGTGTCTGCTACGCGCTGGGAACGCAGTGCTGCGTGCAATATAATATCAATAATGCAATATTAGTAAACATTGTCCTCATCTTCACCATCAAAAGCTGAAAATCCTGTTCTGTAATTAGAGCCACAGGTGTTTTGCCTCTGGTAGGAAAAATCAATTTCTGCCTCCAGCTACGCAGCTGTGCTACTCCCGTTCTCGCTGCTACTCATCCCCTGCATTGTCACAATGAATGGGAATATGTTCTTAGTGAACTCAGCCAGTAAATTAAGGTTAAAAAAAGCCTATTGTGGTTGTTGCGTTTGAGTTTATTGTGCACAACAGATGCGTGCGCACCCTTAAATGTCTCGACAATCCCACTGTTTTCTCGCCCTCATCCCTCCATAAGAAGGCAGATCTGCTGCGGCATCAAAGGAGACCCGGCTTTTTGTGAGTCAGCGCTCTCTCCTTTCACCTGTGCTTTGTCATGCCACACCATGACTCAAGACAGACGGCCCATACAAATCCAGCAACACTTTAAGCAAACACAGAAGCCAGAAGTGGCAGCCTGGCTCCTTCCGTCACCGAGCGGCAAAAGTACGGCTTGCTCCCACTGCCGCGGTTTGAGCAGTGATGTTGGGCCTCCAGTGGTCCATACATCGGGGCGAGGGGCTCTTACTCTGCATTTATTTTATAGCCGTGGGTTTATGTCTGCTTCTTAAGGAACTGCAACGAGGGCACATGGGAGGGATGTCTAATTCATCACTAGCAGGGCCTTGTGAGCACACTACATCTTTGTGACACATATATGAAGTGTTTAAAATGGCTTTCCTGTTTTATGTCGCATTTCGCTGCATCAACCGAATGCTCCGACATGAAAGCTACGCCATTATTATGCTTTCAGGGTAGAAAAAGTTCACATCCATCAGGGTGAAATGTGCTTCTCTCTAAAGTAACTTCGATGGCTGGGATCCTTGTGTCCCATAAGACTTTGCAGATAAATATTTACGCCCTGTAAATGTTTAAGAGCCCAACAACACACTGAGCCAGTTATTTTAATCATATTGCGCCTTTATGTATTTATTTATTTATTTATTTTCTGGGGCATTCTCACACAGATTCATTCCCGGCAGGGTGAACAAATGCATTTATTTTATTTATTTTTTCCTCGCAGTTAATCTCTGGGCCCATGAGATGATTAATTATGCTCCAATAAAGCCCCTTCACAGTTTGAAGAGTGTCTTTATTTACAAAGGCCTGTGTTTACATTCAAATGTGTTCATTGGTGGGATTGTCTTATGTGCCAGGCCACTGCAGGGAGCCAAAATGGGTTCAAGAGCAGAGGCAGCATGCGCCGTGGTCTGTTCTTCAACGGATGTCAAACAAAACCCGGGAAAAGCCAGATGGTCGTTTAAAATCATGGCACAGATCTTTTGCAATCAGAGGTCTTCAGTGTTTGGAGAGAGGGAGAGACAAATTTGTACCAAGCCGGCCTAGATGAATGGCCCTATAGAAACAGGAGTTCAAAAGGTGACGAAACCATTTCTGTCACCTTTCTCGTCGTGAAAGTTTTATGCTTGGAGCGCGGAACGAGACGAGAGGCCGCGGTGGTTTTAACAGGTCTGAACACACCTCGCATGCTGACGGATGTTTTGCTCGAGTGGAATTAAATAATTTAACTCCCCCTCTTACTTATTCATTTGCATTTATGTTATTCGTACGGCTCCACTCAGTTAAATTAAGCTGTCACTTCAAATAAGTAGATCTATCCTCAGTATATATCTTTTTTTTTTTTTTTTTTCAGAAAAGCAACTTGAGATTTCTTTATTTATTTGACCTTCAGATGGATCTGAAGGGAATCTCATTCAGCCATGTAAAGAGAAATGACTTGTGCTAATGCAGAGCTCTGTGGCTTGAATATTGAGAAGACTCCAAAATATGCTTCCCTGCCACTAATGAAGCCCTGTCCATCAGCACTCCAGCAGGAGATAAATGGATGCTGTTTGTTCATGTGTCCAGAGCTCCTTCATTCCTTGTTGCACTCTCTTTTCTCTTTTTTTTTGCTTTTTTTTAACCATTATCTCCTCACTAAGGCCCCCCTCCTCTCCTTTTATTGAGCATATTTTCCTGTTTTGTTTTTTTTTCTTTTCTTTTTGCTCCCTTCAATATCAAACAAACACTCTTAGAAATGGAGAGAATGGGAGGCGGCGGCAGCGGCGGTGCTGGGGGTGGTGGATGGTGGGTGGAGAAGGTTAGACAAAAATGAAATGCATGAGTAAAGTTTTAATAAGGGAGTGAGGTAATTTGAAAAGTCTTTGGAGGTGTTTGGAAATTTATCAATAACAACCAGCTGGGATTTCATGCATGGGAGCATTTAGTGTAATTGCCTGCACATCCCTGATAGAGGCTCCTCTTCAATAACAAAAAAATATGCTTCTTAATACAAAAAAAAAGAACTGATGCCACTTACCCAGTCATTTTTTTTTCCTTTTTCCCAGCTTGGACTTAAGCGGTTGATGAAATAAGATGGCATTTGTCGTCTTTGACCATTATCAAAACAGGCCTTTAAGCCATTTGCTCCTCTGGCTTCTATTTTTTGGGGGGCAACTTTTACAGTTCTGCAGTTTTGTACATGCAAAGAAGAGAGCTGAGTTTCTTAATTTCCTAAGATCGCCGCACTTCAAAGGCATTCATTTGCATTCAGCTGCAGAAACTTCAAGCTTCTGTTTGAAACGAAAACATCGTCTCTGATGCCCATTCCTCACTAGAGGCTCAGCCAACTACAGAAGAACAGCACTTTTTTTTTTTTTTTTTGTAAAGGTGTCACTGGTAATTAGTTATTAGGTTCTCAACAAGAAGAGTCGTGCTCATGTAAATTATTAAATGTCATTTTCCCTTGCTACTGCAAATGTCTTGGACATGTAAAAGAAAAAATCTGGACCATGTAAAAGTAACTTTGAAGTAAAAAGGACAGTGGTTTGATTGTATTTTTTTATTTCTTAAATTTTGAGCTGCATGGTAGCACCGATTCCTTCCTGCAGCTTCTGGTTGGAGCTTAGAGTTTGCACGTTTTCTAAATCCAATCGTGAGTTCTCTATAAGTATTCCAGTCTCCATCTAGTCCAAATATTAGCTGTTTTGACAACTGCTCACTCTGATCTTAGCCGTATATATATGCATATATGATTGTTTATTCTTTGCGTTTCTGTGTTGCATTGTTCTGGACTGCCAATCTGTTCAGGGTGTACCCACTACTACTCATTGAAAATGAAGGAATATTGAGTTTTTTATTCCGTTTTTGAAAATAAATTCTTCCTGTGGTGCGTCAGAAAGAATGAGATAAATATGCCGGTAATAATGTCAGGAGTGATTACAGGATATTATTCTTAGCTTGACCAAAGCCGTTCTCGCTTAAACATTATCTGAAAACAATTGTAGTAGTTTTTTTTTTCTTTGACACTGTATACCATTTTCTAACTTCCTCAGGTTACATTTGATGTTTAATGGAGTGACCCATAAAAATGACCCCACCTCTCTTGCAATTGTTAGAGCAGAAAGCAATAGAGAGTATGTGCAAAGTAGGCCTCCTGTTTCCATCACCGAGTTGCTTTACAAAACGCATGTGTTTCTGCTGCGCGATATACACAGGTGGCTCTCAGATGTCGCAGTAATGACACAAAACCATAACTTATCAATGTTATACCAACTCTATGCAGATGTTCTGTCTGCAGTGATGAAGATCTCCTCAACTTGGAATCTCACCTGCTTTACATTTACACAGTAGCCTAATCTAATTCGACTCATACAAGGTATGTAAAACCTTGTCCTTTCATCCCCAATGTTATAAGTATAAAAAATAAAAATACGAAACGCGACTTCAAAAGTAGTGGCCAAAATCAGCCTTGTGTACAGAGCAGTACACGATCCACTTATAACCTTCGTTCACCTTCTTTCAACACCACTGTCAGCGTTCTGCTCCTGCCTCTTGATTTCCTTGCCCGTCTCTTTTGACAGGTGTATGATGTATCCAAGTTACATACTACAAGATGACGTTTGAATTTTGTTCAGCCAAATGCCACATAGATGATGAGGTCATGGTCAAAAGCAGCATAATCATCCAAAGTGGAGATTGGATGCCTTTTTGTCTGCCTGTGAGAAGAAAATCAAGCAGAGGGGAGGGAAGTGCTCTTTACTGTGCAGGGAACAAGCTTACGGCCTTAAAGTGTATTACAGGGGGAATAAGCCACACTGCTACCCTCGCTATCAAAATCGCTTGGGAGAGGATTGCTGCGGGAGGTTGTGTCTGTCTCTCTGTACCAGTTCTATATTTCGTTCTCTGCCCAAGGTACTTCACTGATCTCAAGCCAAAAGCCGTGTGAAAAATTCAGCCAACTCATAGAAGTTGATAGCTAGAGGAGGGGAAAATTTAACAATCTACCACAGCACTGGTGAAAAGGAAAGCGAAGAAGAAAGAGAGGGAGGGGAGAGAGGAGAGGGCGGCAGGGGGAAATGAAAAATGAACTGGAAAATGAGGACAGAACTCTGGTCCCTTATCTCCCTCTTGTTGGGATGTTTCTCTGTGATAAGTGCCGGGTAACTATGTTGTCAGGTCCACTGGAACGCATTACTGACAGCACCACAAGTTCTGCGGAGCTGCTGCGGCACGGTTGCTTGGCTGAAGTTTCGATGCCAAGCACTTTTGGTTGCTTGTTCACTCGGCTCGAAATTCCTCAGTCGATGACTGTGGGTATTGTGGCAGCGGTCCGTGTGGTTTTAGAGATGCAAGTCTTAAACCTGAAAGGTCATGCAGTGCAGTCCATTATACATCCATTAGCAGGCAAACCAGGTTTATGTAACTGAATGTGCTCAATGTCACAATCAGAAGCAGAAAAAAAAAATTCAACACCCACAATCCATGAGATCGTAAAGATAATGTACTTTCTCAAATCTACATGAGCAAGTGAAACACGACTGACTTGAAAACAAACATTTCTTTTGACTCTTGATTTTGATGTGACCTTGTTTTCCTGTGAGATGTCCTCATTGTGACTGGTATGGATTTGTAGAAAGCAGCTGCACGGGAAGAAGGAGCCAAAAGCTCCTTGTAATACGTCCAGTGAGACTTGTGCACTTGGGCTCTGAATTACCGAGTACAAACACAAAATGATTTGAAGGTGCGTGTTATCTTTGACAGCCTTAGATGTAAGCACAATGTTTCATTTCCTGCAGTGTGCCACGTCTCAGGCAGCTATTTTGTCTAAAGTCTGAAGAGGTTGAAAACTGTTTACTTCAATCCAATGACCCACACGGAGGGCTTGCCTTTGCGATATGCCCGTACGGCAAAGTTGACATCAATGTCTCCTGTTGTTTTCTTGTTACTAGTGTTTGTCTTTCAAAGTGGAGTGAGGCTTACCTAAGCAAAAGTCAATAAGGATTATAGTTTCAGCTATTCTATGCCGATAGATCCGAGTCACATGTAGCCAACACAGAGGAAGCTGGAGAACAAAAAACAGTGAGTAGCAACAAATAATCTTTTCTTGTAAATCTGTTTCCACTATAAAGCAGATATAATAAACTTAATTAGGTAACACTTTATTTGAAGGGGTGTGAATAAGACTGACATGACACTGTCGTAAACATGACATATCACCTGTCATGAACATAAAGAAGTCTTTATGAATGTTTATGACTGTTGTCATGAAGTGTCATTCGGTAAATAATGACACTTTTAATGCAAAGTTGCTCTAAAAGTTGCATTAAAAGTCCATTAAAAGTGCCAACTTTGCATTAAATTATCATAATTCACAAAATCATGCAAAGTTGGCACTTGCACTTTGGATCATCTGGCCTTGAAGTTCTTGGGTTATCTTAGCAGGGAGAAGCTGCACTCGTTTGAGCTTTTTGCTCATTCATATTGTCTTGTGTCATGTTTCTGAAGAAGATGGTTCTTGTTTGTGATTTAAAGCATACAAGATGTTTGATGCAATTTGTTCCATTCCAGATCTATTAAGACAACATCCATCTGGGTTGAAGAGGAGTTTATAGCGCCAGAAGACCCAGTAGTTGGAAATAAAGTTTCATTGTGATGGCAGTGCTTAAATTTTAGGCTATTTACGGATCATTAACAGTCTGCTGTGTCTGTTATACAAAACATATACACTGTGGATATATAAAACAAACTATAGCTGGGTATATAGCAACTTTTCAAGGGACAAAAACTGTATTAAAAGACGGTACAAAATAGTGATCATATTGTCTGTGAAGGAGAAGCAGTTTTTCTTGGTCTCTCGCCTCAGTATTAATGTAAAACAAGTAAGACATTAAAAGGGAACATGATTTGTGAAATGTTCATTTAGTCACAGGTTTTGAAGGCATTAGGTGAAGGTCATAAAAGATGACCATCTCCATCATCTAATGTAAGAAGGACCAAATGAATCATTTCCACAGAAAATGTTGCAGTTGGCTCACAATTTGTGATTATGTTTTTAGTTTTTCTTACTTGTACTCTTTGAGAAATGGAAAGAGAGATGAAAAATGAAAAATATAAATAAAAAACGATCTAGTCCGCTGCAGTCCAAAATAAATAAATATGTGATATTGGCTCCAAACGTCTTGAGTAAAAACTGTTATTTGAGAGGAGAACTTTCAATATAAAATTGTTGTGAAGTTACATGTGAGAAGATAAAAGATTTAGGGAAGGTTGTGATGAGTTTTGAAGACATGTAACCTTGAGAAGCCTCTGTTGCTAGGTAACAGATGACAGAAGTATGATGTTAAATCACAAAAACTGCAGACAGAATAGGAATGGTACTGACAGTAAAGATCACATTTCATTCTTTTTATGTCACCCATGTAGGAAGACAATCTGCTTTCAATTATGTTTATCTTCTGTTGTATTCTGTTACAGTACTACTCTGTGTGGTGCTTTTGCGAGTGCTACCCTATTTACAAGTTGCCCGTTTTGCTCTGAAAAGTATTTTTGTTGAATTGGGTTTCTTTTCTAATCCCTTCTGAAACATTCTGGTTGAAACTGTTAACTATTGTATGTGCAATGTATACAAAATGTATATTTTTATAAGGTCTGCCTGCTTGGGACCAAAAATCGTCAGTCATCTGCACTTCATAGTGTTTTACTGTGACTTGATCATTCAGCATTAAGGCACATTTATATTCTGCTTATTCACACTGCTAAAAAAATTAATAATTGAGCTTATTTAAAAAAACAAAAAACATTGCAACCTTATGCAGTAAGAATGTTTTATTTTCTCAACGATTTGCCATCTGATTGTCATCTCTGCTCATTACATTGTTTAATTCTCTTAATTGTGCCAATTTGAATTGTATTACTGACTGAATGGAGCCATTCACAATACTACAGAAAGCTAATGAACCCCATATTAAATTATAACCATGATCAATTAAATTAACATGGCAAAATAATGAATTCATACTTCATTATGTATTTTTGGTTACAAAAAAAAAAACTATCAAGAACTACAAACACATACATGCAACAAACAAAGTGTTGTTGCATGTGGCTTCAGGGCATATATGTATATATATATATATATATATATATATATATATATATATATATATATATATATATATATATATATAAAGATGGAGACAGTTAAATTACATACTCATACACGCACACCTATATATAATCATATATGCAAGGTTATAAACAGACAAACGTCAATATTTTCTGTTTCTCGTGTTAATGAAATGTCGCCTTCAGTTCAAATAAATCCATCAAATAAGAATGACAACATGAGAACATGCAAGCCCAGAAATCCACACTGCAAATAATGCCACAGTACAAACACATCTCTGAATTTCTGTTGACATCTGTAGATTGCCACGGTTGAACGCATGAGTTTGTTCTTGAGCGATCGCACACGCCGAGTGCGAGAGTCGGAACCAGTTTCCATGAAAATGCTTTGTAGTGCATCGAAGGTGCACTTCAGTGTCCTTTGGGTAAGAAATATTAACTGCATGGAGGAGGCCAATCAGATATGCCATTGCAGTTAGAAGATCTCTGATGTCGAGTTTAATGTAGGGAAGTTTTGGGCCTCGAGAACAGCTGTTCTTCATGGATCTTTGATGGATTACTTCAACACATCCTTACACAAAATGGCAGCTTTGTGCAGACCTTAATGACAAGCTGAGGTAACACTTTATTTGAAGGGGTGTGCATAAGACTGACATGACACCTGTCATGATCATGAACGAGTCTTAATGAATGTCTATGACTGTTGTCATTAAAAGTCCATTAAAAATGCCAACTTTGCATTAAATTATAATTTACAAAATCATGCAAAGTTGGCACTTTTAACGGACCTTTAATGCAACTTTTAGAGCCACTTTGCATTAAAAGTGTCATTATTTACCGAATGACACTTCATGACAACTGTCATAAACATTCATAAGGACAACTTTATGTTTATTACAGTGTCATGTCAGCTTTATGCACACCCCTTCAAATAAAGTGTTACCAAATTTTCTTGGCATGTTTCATATAATTAGGTTTGTAATCAATACTGTTTTTTAAATTAATAAAAGGGAATATTTGTTTATATTGTCATTTTGTGTTATATATAATTTTTAATTATAGGATATGAGTGAGGTGAAAAATCTGCCAAACACTTTTTTTTATCTTTAATCCTGTTAGGCCTGTGCTACTGTTCATGCTAATATCCACGGATATGAATGAAATGGAAGCATAAATGATGGGCGGTTTCTGGTCTGGCCAGATACACAGTCAGTGAATTGGAGTCATTGGTTGGTTAATTGCTGCATATCTGATATGGTATATTCTTAAATGTACATTTAGCTTTATTAAAGAGTAAGCGACTCATCAATGTACTGACCAGCGAAAAGCACAGACTTGTATCCAGGATTCCTGTGGTGAATTGGCTTTAAAAAGATGTGCTCCTTCGTATCTGTATAGATAATTTCTTTAGTAGGAGGAAGTCATTACTTTTATTCTGAGTTCCAGTTTTGCCATTTGCTAATCATGGGTCTGAATCTTTGTGAAGTTCTTCTTATTTTGATCCATACTGCCACAGGATAAATTGTGTTAATGCCCACGTTAAAACAAGATGTGCACAGAGTAACTATATAAATATTTTCTCATTACCCACAGCACTGCTACTTTGGTCAGGAGCAAAATGCTGAAAGAAACAGCCATTGTTGATGACCAGCTTTTCAAGGTTCCAGTCTAGTTCAAAGCAGTAGAGAAAAGACGACATTTAAAAAAAATCTATTCACCTGGATAAACCATTGCATCATGTAAACAACCCTGCGGTTTAGTCAGCTGTCACCCTGGATTAAACAATAATGACTACAGGTACACAGATACATCCAGCTCACAGTTTGGGACGGTACATGATATTCATGAGAAATGAGATTAACCAAAATGAGAGACAGTCTCACACTTCAAACAGGCAAACGGTGCATTAGCTTAGCAAACAAAAAGTGCTTTTAGTGGTGATTTAAAGGAGCCAAGATAAAACTAAATACCGCATCCCCTTGTTAAAGCATCTCTGAAGAGGAGAGGGGGCTACATGGTAAAAATCCCGACAAGCAACTCAGAAATGTATCTACA
The DNA here is from genome assembly GCF_051168715.1 of Poecilia mexicana. Classification (NCBI taxonomy): domain Eukaryota; kingdom Metazoa; phylum Chordata; class Actinopteri; order Cyprinodontiformes; family Poeciliidae; genus Poecilia; species Poecilia mexicana. The sequence continues at coordinate 25,105,113 of NW_028263379.1, forward strand.
TCTATCCTTTGCCAGGGCAGTGATTTAAGAACTGGTGTGATTTGATGCATCTTCCTGGAGTTGGTCAGAACTCTGGCAGCACCATCCAGATGCCTCACTTTTGTTTTGTTTTGTTTTGTTTGTTTTGCAGAGACACATTCAGACACTGCTGCAGAAATCTAACCCACTGAAAACAAAGGCAGGCACCTTCTAGTAGTTTTTGTAATGATGGAGACAATTCTGATTATTCCACTTATTGATGTTATGGACACTCAGTGATGCTCAGTGAGCATCGTTTATATTTCAGTGTCATAAAGCGTTGTGTGTCAGCACACATATGGCAGGAGATGCTGTAATACTCTGTTATATGTTGTGTGATAGCTAGACTTCTTTAGCGCATGTGAGCTGCTTTGGGGTTTTAAATCATTCACAAAGTCAGCTGGTGGTTTCATCATTCAGTTGTATGAACAACTATTCAAAAAAAAAATTATAATTTCAGCAAAATGGCACCAAAAGCCTAAAACAAACAAACAAAAAAACTCAACATGTGTTCACATTTAAATAATCCATTTTAGAAGAAGAAAACATTTCATACTTGCGTGTTCCTTGGAAAAGAAGCAGTGAAGGCATTTGAATTACAGCGAAGACAGGGTGATGCATCAGGCCCCGATCAAAGAATTCTCTCGGAGTCAGCACTATCGAGCAGCATTTCCCTGTGATGATGGAGAAGGAGAGTGAAACCTTTTGAAAACAAATTTGTCACGGGGTGGGGGTATTATTTTTATCTTTATGATGACCTTGCAGTAAAAAAAAAAAACAAGCAGCAAAGCAGCATATTAGCAAACGTTTCAACTACTTTCATCAGCTTGTGTTTCTGCCATGAAGAGGATGATGTATTCTGAATTCATGTACTCCTCTCGCTCGTGACAGTCACAAAGAAATAAATCAAAAGAACCAAAATTAAAGAAGAGGGCGATATTTAATGTAGCTTCCTAACCACAAAATTTAGCGCTACTTCCAGATTTGTTGACCTATTGTAATCTTTAGCCATCAGTTAACCAGTCGGGTTTATCTCTGTTTAGAAAAAAAAAGGGTTTCCAGTACCGTTGGATATATTTTTAGGCTATTCTGCTGAATACTGATATGACTTTGGGAGACAAATTATTTTGCAAAATGGGATCTTTTCCCACTTCTCCCGTACTGCTCCCTGTTGAACTGCAGTCTGACAGATTTGACTCTGGCAAACAGTCTTGAGTGTGATTTATGATCAAACGGCACCTGAATCCAGGATTTATTATCCATTACCGCTGTCCGTCAGGCAACATTACATAGCACCCTACACTTCATCTCAGTTTGCACAACACCAATGCTTCAGCCGAAGGAAATCTGCTGGTAAATACATTTTAACACACACAAAACACTCTGCAGAATTACAGCCTCTTCAGTTTGTTTTATCATCTCAGTCATTTTACGAGTTGTTTTGAGTGCTGAGTGGTCTGGTTGGAGTTACTTATATACTGCTGTCACTCTGTTCTTAATGAATTTCTCCAATGTTGAGACTTAATCTTTTTTTCTGACATTAATACCTTCAAAGTAATTCCCACTGCTCATTAAAGTTAAGGTTGATCATGAGAGATTTATGGAACTTTTAAATATTTTTTATTTAAATGGTGCCTTTAAGATTTGGGTAATAGTTTGCTTGCAATTTATTTGGATACATTTTATTTAACATGCCTCAGTCAAAATTGTGCAATATTACCAAAGGGGATTAAGTTTTGATCTACCAACTCATCTAAATCAGTAATATACAAGCCAATTATTAGGATAAAAAACAAATAATTTCTGATTTACACGTAATAGGAGTCAGCTAACAAGTGATTACTTGACTACATTTACAAATTAGCATGCTCAAACGAAAAATATTTTAATGTGTGATGATTAATACCCTTCAAAAATAGTTTTTTATAGTGTAGAAAAAAGGGTACTACATGGAAACAGACACAAATAGCCAATATCTCCCTGAAGTACCTTTGAGAAAGGTTTTCTATGGATATGGGTTGAAATGATCCTGTGTCGTCGTCATAGAAAAAGTTTGTCTTGTCTTTGTATTTACCAAGTTAATGGAAAGATTTGACCCACCAAACACAAATCAACAGAAGCTCTCACAAATGCAGATCATGAGCTAATAAATAAAGATTTGCAAATGTGGTTGATCTTTGTAATTATGAAAACAAACAAAAAAAAAAAACTTGTTTTAATCCATCAGAGATTAATTGTAGCCCTAAGGGAACTGCAACCTGCAACTCTGGAGCTGCATGTGGCTTAGTCGCTCCAGAGTGGCTCCTAACAGTAACAGCTGAGAATATTTAAATAAACATGGTAGGAAATACCATGGTGATTTTTTTTTTTTTTTACTCAAATAGCTGTAATGCTTGTTTTAAAAAAAATACATTTTACCGACCAACTTATTCAAGTCAGATGTGTGGCAAAAGGGACGCACCTAAAACTCTTCAGGACCAGAATCGAGAAACACTGCTATAGACAATCCAATTAAGAAAATAAATTCTGCTACAAAAGTTTGGATTTGTCTTCTACAACTGAAATTGTGATCACATTTTATTAACATAAGTTACAATCCGTTTTCAAAACAGGTTTTGTGGTAGGTTACATATTTAATTTACTAGAAACAAATGCATCTGTAACCCACGTGACCGCCACGCCCCAACCACCTTCCCTTTAAGCCGTCCCTTTAACAGCTGGGACCCTCATGTGTATTTCCGGGTTTCCACTGTGCTGCTGCTCACTGTTGGTTGTGGCGTCGTTTGTTAATAAAACAATCTCAAATCTCCAACTCGACTCATCGCTGAACAAATTCATCCCTAAAACTCGAGGATCTGCGGTGAGTTAAGTACCATCTGAACTTGACGTTGTATCAGCAATACTAGCGCCGCTAATATATCCGCTGCAATACTCACCAGGTTGGGCTTTGGTGATGCCTGGTTTACCTTCTGATGAGAACAAGTAACATCCACTTCCTCAGACAATCCGTTACTCGACGGTGAGTAAATATTCATCCATATATGATGGGGCGTTATTTCCGCTGTGCGCCGCCAGTTAGCATTAGCTACCAACTCGACAATCAGTTGCCTGCATGAGTTCAGTCCACTTACTAATTATCTACTTAATAAAAAGTCACATTGTTGAAGCCGAATTAAAGGCCACACCTTTAATATTTAAAGGCTTCTCTTTCAACTTTAGATTTGATTATTTTTCATGATTTCTTTGTTTATTGTTGTATTCCATGCTGGTGCATCAATGAAGTCTGGTACCTAATATGATTTTGTTTGTAGCTACTTTGATCAATCACATTCTTAAAGTTGATTGATTTGATTTATTATTAGCTGTTTGTAGCGACTGCTAATTACTTTGAGAAATTTTGAACTTGAATTATGAAGTGCACTTTTCTTTTAAAAGAACTTTTTCTTATCTTTATAAAATATGAAGTGGTTGTCAATACATAGCAGTATGTATTTGTTTTTTTTCCCATTTAGCTTATATAAATATAACATTTATATATGAACTTAATGTATGTTTTCTGGCCTTTTAGGTCAGGTTTTTTTTTCTCCCCCTTCATCGACTCGGTTGATGACGGAGGATGGCGAGCTACCCACACGCCACCTGGTGGTAGGAAAAAGAACGACACTTTTCCACACAGGAAAACCAAACGACACTTTTCCACACAGGAAAACCAAACGACACTTTTCACACAGGAAAACCAAACACTTTCCATACAGGAAACAAAATAAACTCTAAGGGAGTATCTAAAGGAAAAGAACAATTCTCCCGTTGCTCTTGGACTTTTTGAACTATATTTGGTTTTGAAGTATTATTGATCATTTCTTTGTTGGGTTGTTTTTTTCCCCCGTCCTTGTTTCTTTTGAACAATTTTTTTGTTTAGTTTTTGCTGTTATTATTATTATTATTATTATTATTATTATTATTATTATTGTCATTATTATTATCATTATTATTTCCACTGCAATAAATAGCAATATAAACAAAGCTCTTTGCATCAGTGGCATCAATTATCCACCCAATCATGACTCCATGCCGTATCTATTTCTGATTTTATAAAGTGGTTAACACTAAGCCCTGCAGTCAGACCTGCGCATTTAAGAAGAGCGTTACACATCAGTGCCTCTTTGGACTAAAATCGTTGCGGACCCTGGCCCTGCCTTGTAATAGATTACTCACTATGTTTGTTACACTATGTTGTTTTTTTTTCTAGATATTTTTATTCTAATTCTGAGCTCATACTAGAAACAGATGTAACACTGGTTTATCTAACACTGATGTGTATTTTCAGCGTTGACTTGAGAATGTGTGGAGGGATTATTTCAAAATGCCTAAATCCACTGTTAATATTTAAATTATAGTGGATTACATACCGAATAAGCTCAGTTATATTTAGTGATTAAATCCATTCATAATACTTTTAGTTTCTACATAGTGCGTGTGTCTAATAAAAGATTTTTTCAGTAAGGAGGCTGACTGTTTTATTGCCAGTATCTCAAACTTGTACCTTACTAATTCCAGCCTTGCATTGTGGTTAATGAAAACAGACCTTGAAAGAGCACATCCTTTTCCTCTGGTCTCACTGTTTCTCTTTCAGCATTTAATTTAGATTGTTTCAATGTGGGGTCTAATATGTTTCATCAGCCTGACGTCAGACAAATCAGACAGTCAATAAGTCAGACAGACAGTCTGGAAAACCAATTTACATTTGGTGGGTTTTGCAAACAAACACTCGGTCTTCGATTTGGAAACGTGTGAAAGCGAAGGGGAAAATTATGGCATTCAAAGACATAATATGTTTTCTTGAATAAAAGACTTGTTCCTATAAAAATGCTGCATTCAGGAGTTTAATTCTCAAAAGCGCTCTCCTTTTCGTTACTTAGTGAGAACGCTGATCTACTTCTCAGCTGTAATGCCCACATGCAGGTTTCAGTGTGAACACACAAGTTGGCCTAAAAGCAGATTGACAGGTGCATGAGTGAGTCTGCCTCCTCATCCTCTCTCAATTACTCCACGGCGCACGGACAGCAAGCAACCGATTTGCCTCACTGGGCAATCTTGGGACCTCATTTTTTTTAAGTAGCTAAGATTTTTGCAACATTTTCAAATTTTGGAGGTTTAAAGTTCTAGAAGTGGTGAGATTAGCAATTGAATGTAGTATCCCATCTAACAAGTTGCGAACACTAACATGTATGAAGGCTTTAACGATGCGCATGTATTGTTGTCAAATTGAAGTTTCAGTCTGAAGTTGAAGTTGCAATCTCTTAAGCCACAAAACCAGCTTTGCAATAAAGTAATCGAGGAAATCATATTTGCTCACTGAATACAGAGAGAGACTTAAAATGTGGCTACACTTTGTTTCAGTTGTAATTTTATTTGGCACATCAGCCTGTTTGGGAGCAATCAAGTCCGTCCAACGTGCAGTAACATATTCGTGCCAATAGAGGGCAGTGATTCTGGTATTGATATGATTTTAGTAGAATATTTTTTTCTGTGGAGAAAAGATCCCTCTTTATTTAGCCAACAGTGCAACAACATTGTCATCCTTGTGTTCAGTCATTTCTCCTGTTAAACGTTCAATGTAAAATACGAAAAGAAAAGTAGCAAACATTTTTATGAACGTGATTGGGAGATGGTTTTTTTCTTGAGGTGCTTGTAAAATGTGAGGTGCTTGTAAAATGTGACGGTGGTGAATGGCTTCAGCGTAACTCATATATGAGTGTTAGCTCTAGCAAACTGGCTTAGAAATGTTTTTTGGTTCCTCGCTGTTTTTCTAAATTGGCCTGGAGAGCTTGTATGCAGGTGTCGTTCTTTCATACGTGTTAGCACATTTCCCTGCTGTTTGCTCATTTCTCTTGTTAAAACAGGTTGTTGAAATCTGTCCCTTTTCCTGGGATCTGCAATGTCTACATCCTTTTATCTGATTCAAAGAAAAATTATAGAACAGACTGAAGTGAAAAAAAATATATTATACAATTATTAGGCCAAGGTGTTCACACAAAAACACTTTAGAAGCTTGTAATTAGCCACCATTAGAACGAAAAGAAAATATGTTCACTTGCCCCAGTCCTGCTATCCGTTCTCAGGAGATGGCATTTTTCCCCAAATAGTTTAAATTATGCAAATAACTCTGATCTCTGGAGCATTTAAGAGTACTGAACTATCTATATATATGTGAATCTGCTTAACGGTGTGAGCACGATTTACAACAGATCTGAACAGAACAAAGTAAATAGATCTGTTTACTTTGGAAATCTGACTTTGATGTTCAAATCCAAGGCAAAGACACAGTGAGAATCGGACCCAACAGACATATAAGGTAATAGTCCTGGTTTATGTTAGCGGCTCCCTTGCATAAGCATCTATGTCACCACTTATAACACATTCATAAGGAAACAGAACAAATGAGCTCAGATTTTCCAATTCATACGTTGAAAAAGCATATAAACTACTACTTGCAGAGGAGAGTTGGTTGAGGTATTGTGGATCGGTAATAATGACTACATTATCACACATCATCTTTAAAGGGTCCATCAAGTTCAGTTGTATAATATGAATCCAGCTTTCAGGAAACTAATTAAACCACACAACTTGGTTCAAGAGTGGTTAGGAACCGCTCAGGAAGAGGTGGCTGGAGACCAGGCGCCGCCTCCCATCTCTCTGCTCTTCCATTTGGTACCAAAACCTTAAATGGACAGAGGATTGAATAAGAAAAAAATATTGTGGCACACGTTACATGTTGCAGCTTTGAGATTTCTCAAGCAGAAACGCTCAATAAAATAATTGAAATATGATGTTAGAGAGTCCCATGTAGCAAAGTGGCAAGCCACAAAATAAAAAAAAGGAAAGAAAATCTTAATTGGGGGGGGGGGGGAGGGAGTTATCCAACAATTTCAGTTGCTCGTTTTTCTTTATAAATCTTCAATGAAAACTGTCCTAACATGTCTCGTCATGTGCAAGTGGAAAGCTTTAACACCCAGAACACAAGCGTGGGCTGTTGACAGTAAAGTTTGTGTTTTGTGAAGTTTACCAAACTTGTCCTTACGTTCTGTTTTACTTTTAACGAGACAGGTTTATTAATTGAATGCTGCTGTGCAGCAGACTCCACAACGATGACGGCATGATAATAGGCTTTGGACAGATCTGTCCGGAGCAATGACATCCAGGCAGGGGCTCGTCCCAAGATGTTGCTAAATGTTTGCTTCTGTCATTGAATTTTTCCACCCTCGTTACCAGGATGACACATTTTTCAGCGTGTGCTCTTAAAGTAAGTAGTAGAAAGGATGGGCAGAAATAAAAAAAAAAAAAAAAAAGCAAAGCAGGAAGAGATTCGCTGAGCGATATCTCAAGGGAACCCTCACACAACGGGAGCAGATGTTGAGGAGTGTCCCCGCCTGTTTCCGGAGGTGTGTTTGGCTTTTAACAAATATTCCTTGAGCGCACAGGAGTGGTGTGAGATCAACATTTTCATAAAGCAGTAAAGCATTTCACCACTTGCAAAAAAAAAAAAAAAAAAAAAAGTATGGATCTCATCTGCCAAGATTGCGAGACTTCTGAGTTTCTGCCCATGCCTGTGATCAAACATGCATGACAGCTTGCCTTCAAAGCCAAGACAATATATGCCTGAGAAGTGCTGGCAGAGGCGTGTCAATCACTCCGTCCAGAGAAAACACACACACCCTGCCACGATAACGATAAATAAATACACATCAGAATAATTTTTTTGTGAAGTAATTAATTGTCAAAAACACTATGCGACTGCCTCAACCACCCATGCATTTTCTATTGCTATGTTTTATGGTGAGAATGTGCTGAGAATTTCCCTTCAGTCTGAAAGAGTCGCATTTCGCCGCACATCTGTTCTCGTCTCGTCTTGAAGGGAGATGCATAAACAATTGACACCAAATTGCTCAGAGGAAAACATTACAAAAGGCTCGTTTTACCGCAGTCATTCAGGATCGGCGTCTGATTACTCAAACATGCATACGCATCAGGGCAGCGCGTCGCCAGCTTTAATTAACTCCAGTCGTGTTCAGGCCCTTTTAGCAAATATTTTCAAAGGAGGGGGAGTGCAGCAGCTGCATCAGAGACGGAGCTGTAAACAAGGTAGAGCAGATTTAAATCTCACACCGTAGACAGGCGCAGCTACTTCCCCTGCAGGCGACTTTTCTTCCAGGCACTTGTTCCCTGAGGTGAACAGATCAAAGTAACAGACATTTGAACTTGGATCTGGTGGCCAACAATGAAATCGTTACTTTCTAGTAATGTTGGCACAAAGGACTCTTAGAAAGTTAGAAATAATCCCTACCTGCAGACATCACAGTAAAACAGTAAACAGGAAAAAAAAAAAAAAAAAAGATGCAAATGTGTATACTTTGCTGAAAACAATCAAGCATCATGTTTTAATTTTTAATTTTGAAAACCACTAGTTTTAGTCTTTCTGGTGTTTATCAGAACTAGATTACAATCAGCCTGGTAAAAACTAGCACTTGTTCTACGCATCTCCAATAAACCAACGAAAGCTGCTGGCTTCATCGTTAGTCGCTTTTTAAAATAAGAAGTCGCTGGAGGGCTCTGAAAATCACCAAATACAGCTACAATGTTGCTTTATTTGCAAAAGTGCTCCCAATTCAAGCTGATGCTGTGCTCGGCTTCAAATGACCGCAGTACTAGTAAGATTTCGGACTGAAAGAGAAAGGCTGAATACCTGGGGAGAGTCCATAAACGCACAGGAAGAACATGTAAACTCCATGCAGAACAGCATAGGTACCTATGTTTACAGCACAGGCAACTTCAGGTATGCTTCTTAGCATCAAACTGGTACATCATGGGCAAACGTTAGCAACTGGGTAAAAAAAAAAAGGTATTTTTGCGCCAAAAATGAAAGGCAATGGTCAGATTTTTTATTCTGGGTTAGTCTTTGCAGAGAACATATGGTTTTGGATCTTATTAGCCAGACTGCACTTCTTATCCATTGAATTCCACTCTGATAATGAAAGAAGAAGAATTAAAGGATCCTCAAGAGGACTGACAGAAGATCCAACAGTTTCACAAGCCTTGTTCTCCATCCACCCAAAAGGAGGAGCAGTCATGGGATAATTAGCTCATGAGGCTGCATTGGTCAGTGTAGTTTAAAACATTCTCAGAAAGCACTTGAACTAGTGTTGTTATACAATGTGCCTCTGGCGCATGTTTTCAGAAGTGTCTTGAACGCTCTACTCTTTAGAAAAGTTAGCAGAGAAGCTGAATGTTGTTCTACTGGCATTATTTTGTGAAAGCAAATTTTGCAAATACATGCATCCAACAGCAAACCGACTGTACCAGCTGGTATTGTGACTGAAATGCCTATTTGATCAGTTTTACTTCTACACCTTTTTCTGACAGCACTATTGTTAACCATCCATACAAAACTACATCCTTTTAAACCCACCTATTAGTGCAGGGTAGTGGACAGGATCTGGTGCCTATTCCCAGTGGTCATTGGGTGACTGACAGCCATGGACAGACAGTCCATCACAACCACGCAGGTAATTTGGAGTTCCTAATAAACCTAATTTGAAACCCACCCGTTCAGTCAGAACATGCAAAGTCCACAACAAAAGACCCCAGATAGGGATTTACACTCAGAACCTTCTGGCTGTCAGGCATCTGTGGTGACACTTATTCTGGCGTCCAGCCCTAGATATTGATTGGGAACTTGAACCACTTGGGTTACCTTCTGATTCAACCAGTCATAAAATGCATTTGCTGGTACGTTTGGGATCATTTTCCAGTTAACAACCCAGATTTGACAAAAATCGGTGGCTGCTATACAAGCACAAATTGTCACCCCTCTATACAAGCAAAGTTTGTATTCCATTTGGTTTTCTTTGTTTGTACTTTATGGTCAAACCACTTTTTTTTTTTCTTTTTATATTTGCATATTTATATTCAACATGCGGTAACACTTTATTTGAAGGGGGTTGAATAAGACTGACATGACACTGTCATAAACATGACATAACACCTGTCATGAACATGAATAAGCCTTCATGAATATTTATGACTGTTGTTATAAAACGTCATTCGGTAAATTATGACATTTTAATACAAAGTTGACATTATTCAAAATGTCTTTGTTATGACAACTTGACATTGTCCAGTGTCATGTTATGCTCAAAAACAATGTCGTTTATGATTACATGAATAACCGAATTGGGCTTAGAATAATCATTATCCAATGCTGCGTATAGGTGATTATTAACAAATGTACCTAATAACAGAGCTGTTAGTGAGGGCACAGTGCTGCTTTATCCTGCCAAAGTGGCTCCATGTCAACTTGTCTCTTTGTCCTTTCCCACTTAATGTTCATCCCAGGATAGCAGGATGGGTCGTTATGCATGCAAGTATGCTGGCAGCATGTTTGTCTGCTTAACATGGATTTGTGCTGCATCTCTGAAATGAAATTGGAATCGACAGGGGAAGAGGTGGTGTGCCGCTTCCATTTCAAAAGATGCTAGAGTTACTGATTGAGACACACTGCACCTTAATATATATATATATATAAATAAACTCAGCAAACAAAATATGTATTTTGGCATATTTCCACGAAAACAAACAAGCAAGCACTGAAATAAAAACCAAAACCTGAGCTGCACCAGCTTTTGTCATCTATGTTAGAGTTGTGTTCGTAGGAGTAGCTGATGTCTGTTCTCCCAGAACCTACCAAACCTTTTACTTCAATAGAAGTGGTCACTGAGGTGTGTTTAATTTTAATTATCATAAAATTACAGCTCTAGTTGCAGCATTTCAATTTTTGTTTCCTTTTTGGTTTAACCAATAATGGCAGCATAAAGTTTGTGGCATACATTTTATTCACTGGAGGTAGATTTAAATAATTTGAGATCAAGGTAAAGGATTAGAGTCATACCATGATTTTCATTATATACTAACTCCCTAGAATTGCAACAAGATGTACTTTCATTTGCACATGACTGTATTTCTGCTGTAAGCATAAACCACCAGCTTAAAACTAGGAAATATTGTATTAATATGACATAAAGCTGCATTTCACTTAGCCGCATTACACGATGTTCTGTCAGGAAACATTTATCCATTTAGAAGATCTGTAGATGCCTTAAAATGATAAAAAGATGAGGTTTCCAAATACAGCACTTCATATCCAGTGAATATATACAAAAATAACATTGCTGGCCTTCAACTGTGAACCAGGAAACAATAATGAAACACTGATAAAAAAAAAAAAAAAGTCCCAAATGTCTGTTGGTCTTTATGAATCACTGTGTTACGGAGCAGAGAGTCGAGGTGTGAATCTGAGAATCGATCTTCTCAGCATGTAGCTACCACAGTAAACCTAATGATCACAAAACAATTGAGTTTTTTGAAGTTTAATAGCACCACTAAAATAGCATCCGTTTTAAAAAGAACAATGAGTCATTGGATACTCCATTAGACAAATAATTGATTAGATTCTGAATCCGTTAACCCGCCTCTCGCCCATTGACCCCTGGAGCGAGGCACCAGCACCTCTCGCAATCCCACAAGGGATGAGCATTTTGGATAATGGATGGATGGATAACAATGCCACTAAGCTGTACTGCATCAAATTTGAACTCAAATCGGACTTTTACTATAGCAGATCCATGAGATAAATAGGACCATTTTTATTTACATAACTCTTAGACTTGCTGAATTGAATGGTTGCTGTGTTAATATATTTAACTTTACTGACTCATCTGAAGATGGCGATGTGCACATGTTGGATAAGGGAGACAGGTGGTTTGATGGAGGAGTAAAAGAAGCCATCTGTGTTAAACCAACATTAAAGAGAGGAGGTGGCCTCAGATTTCCTCTTTCTACTCTGCTGCCTTGAGTCGTTTCGCTGGGTGGTTTTATGGCAATTTACACCTTGGAACATGCAATCAAAACAATTCACATAGCATTGTTAGGGACACGTTTGGATCATCGAGCAACAGCAAGACAAATATTATGCTGAATAAAGGGTAGGGCAAGTGGCAAGTGTCCTAATTGCCCTGTCACTTATCCCAATGGTCCTAATGGTGAGATTGCTCTGATTATGGTTTATAAACCTCCAAACACATTTAGATCTGAAGAAGTCCTTTGGATGACAGGTAAAACATTTTCCGGAAACAAGACAAGACAATTTGCCCTCTACTTAAGCGCCTACAACTTTACTGAATGTACTCGCCATTACTGTCAGTATAAATGTGTTTGACTTGAAGACAATTAAAAGTGATTCTGAAGCGACTCTTCTGGTTCTTTCAATTGCTATACGTATTTCTGTCATTAGTTAAGATTTATAATTGCTACATTACTTTTATGTTTTAACACTGTTTTTTATCTCCTCGCACTGTGACCACGTAAGTTCAGCTGCCCTTGATTTTACATCTTCAGTTCAACGAATGCTTCTTTACCAGCACAAATAGACTCCATTATTTTCACATTCATTTATCCTCACCCTCTTTTTACCAGTCATGTGCTCACGTCATACTGCCAGTTGTTTTCTTTGTGCTTTTTGGATTAACAAATAGCGAGGTTTCTCTCATGAATCCGACTCTCTGATATTTGCTAAAGGCCACAAAATCTTTCCTAACATGGGTTGTTTTTAAAATAATTTGTCCTCTTTCAGGGTGAGGTGCAAACAAGACCACACACAAGAAAGGCCATCATTAAATTGGTGCTAAGGAAACAGAGCAGGGGTCATTTTCCAAGGCAACCATTTTTCTCTACAAATTGTGGATTTGCAAGTTTGGCTTCAATAACCTAAAATCCTCTCTAAGCCACTGACTAAGCTATTCAGTCCAAAGTTGCTGCATGAATGAATTGTCGTCAGAAAAATTTAAAGGTGCTGTGATTGGTCTGATGCCCGGTCCAATACTATTTCCACAGAAGGGAGGGCGGGCCAAAGGCTCCAAATAGCAAATCGTCTGTGTGTGTTGCCTTGCCATGCTCGAATCTGCATGAGGAAACTTCTTCCAAGCTCAGGGCTATAATAGGAACCAACAGTTTCTGCACATTTAATGTTTTTAGTGAGTTTGATCCAGAGCTGAGGAACAGACCAAATGCTCCAGCCGCATGTTTAGCTCCGGTTCTGGGAACACTAAGCAGGTCTCTGATGATGTGAGGGGTGTAGCATTGCTGACAAGCAACTCAGACATGTACTTCTGTCCAGGACTTTACAGTGTCTCATAAATCCATGATGGCAATTTTAAAATAAATCATTTTAAAAACATGGAGCTCATGTAGTGACTAACCAAGCTGACTGTATCCAGACACATGAAAACCATGCTGATCTCTGCAGATGAGTAGCAGAGGATCAAGTGTACCCTATCTCTGCACTTTTGCATATATCATAGCATAAAGAGCCCATCAGGTTCGGCTGGAAAGGTGATTTTTGAAAAGGGTTAAATTTATTCAACAGTCTGGAGGTGTGGCTACCTGTAAAATATTTCACCTCCAGCTTTGTTTCCATACGGCGTTTAGCACTTGTTGTCCCAAAATTCAGCCACTGGAAGGTAAAATGAACAACACTGACAGGAGACCATTTATTAATGTGGGAAAATTAGTTATTTCTAAAATAACACTAATGAGTGTCAGCAGCCGAGTACCTGCTGGCAATGTGTAGCTCAATAAAAAAAAGAGCAGCTCAGTCATTTTGGGAAAGATCAAACTTAGTCAGCAGTCCAGCAGGAGAACAGCAAATTGCTGTGTAGTCACCAGCAACAACTATGTTAATCAGGTGTCGGTAATTTACAGAAGACACAGGAGCTTCTGACCTCGACAAACACAGTAAGCTATTTGGCTTTCCACTTTTGTCGTAAGACTTTAATGGTCATCCCTATGGTAAACAAACTGATCATAGTTTCTCACATTTCACAGCTATGGTAAGTACACAGCAAGAAGGTGATGATTAAATCATTATGTCTAATGAGCTGTAATATCAAGGACAAAAAAATAGTCATTTGCAACGTACAGCAACATAAATCACTCATTTTCTGTTTCTATTTCTGCTGGTGAGACCAGGTGAGACCAGCAACAGTCACAATACTTTTAAAAGAAGTGTCTTTTAAAAGTATCCTGCAACATAGTCTTCAGATATGTTGCAGGAACTTTTAAAAGATGTAGAAATTTGAGACCCTTGTTCTTTTGAAAAAGGTTGGTTTTAAATCTTTTTCATGACAAATACTGGGTAAATGGGGAAAAACAAAAATGTTGACAATTAGCACCAATTTGCTCATAATTTAAAAGGTTTTATACTAACTAGAACCAGGAGTTTCTGGAACGATTAGATTTTTTTTTTTATAACGGCAGCAAAATCAAGCACTGTTTTACAAATTTGAAAAAGGATTTATTGCTTGTTTGGAACGATCCGTGAGCAAACTGCATTGGGAAGATCAAAGCTTACAGCAAGCAGGTCAGGGAAAAAGTTCTTAAGAAATTTTAAGAAAGCAGGGATAGACACATTCTTAAGCATTACAATTCTGAAAGACCACGGTTCAGTCTGTCATTTTGAAATAGAAAAATATAGCACTACTGCTAAACTACTAAGAAAAGGGTAGTTTCAATATAATAATGTGGTTATCTTTTGTTTAGCAGAAAATTTAAACTGGTCAGAGTCCATGGGAAGATGGAGCTTGCTCTCGTCTTGTGTTTTAGCCTTGTTACTCTATGAGCCATATAAATAAATCAAGACAAGGTAAGAATTTTCCAACCATTCACCATACATCAAATGGAAAAATTAATAAAATGTGTTTGGCATAGATAGCAGTAAATAGCTCACTGTAACATTTAAACTGTTAATAGTTTTTTGGGCTAATGGAAAACGCAATACTAAATGAACACAAGTGTATGGAACGAAGAGGAACAGCTTTTTATGGAGCCTGATTAAAGTAAATAATGAACAGTAAACAGTGTGGATGGGAAAAATTTAAAAGTGTATAGTGAATAAATAAATACAAATAATTATACACCAAAAGAACTATATATATTAGTTTAACAGTATGTTCAAAGAATTTGTTATGCAGTTCAAGAATATTCAGAGGGCTTGTTATACAATTCAAAAATAAATTCAAACTAACAAATGTTCAGAGCACTTCCTGTGCAGTCCCAGATTCCAGTTCAAAATGTCTGTTCTTTGGGGTTTTATTTTCTTCCAACGCTCCTGGCGACTCTTTCTTCTTGATAATCAAGTGTCCTCCCAGGACTACAATCCAATCTGGAAAAAACTCAAAAGGGAAGAGGAAAAAAAGAAAAAGGTCCTACCAGCTCGCCATCAGTTCAGTTCCATTCTGTTCAGTTTTCATAGGTAGAAAAAAATAACCTGACCTGTAAAGGGCAAGAACAGTAAACAACATCATTAATTCAAATCAATTTACGGGTAAACATTAGCACAATGCACACTTTAAATAACCAAAGTAGCAGTTCAGGAATCATATGGTGCATTCAATGTCGTATTCCTTAGGAAAACTCATTAATTTAACTGCGCAGTTATTTTTAAAAATAAATGTTACTTCCGGTTAGCACGGCAATCACAAAATGAGCTAAAAGTACAAAAATAAAATCGAAAATCAATCAGGTATCATAGCCGAATGAAACAACGAGCTTTTTCGAGTACATCCATGTGCACAAATCAGTTATAATTTAATTATAAGATAATTAAATTAAACTTCAAATTTGATAAACATTTTCTCAATGGAGTTCTGCCGTTGCGGTAACAGCGTCACAGCAAAGGATTTTAAATAACAAAGGATTTGAAAAACTTACCACTGAGTCAAATATATAAGTTGTGTTGCAATAGATTCTGCAGAGAAATAGACGGTAAATTCTGCTAAGTACACCAAGTCTTCATCCAGCAGCCACAGCAGGAGCCAAAACAGACGCCAAACAAACTTTGACGTCCCATTGTCAGCTGACTAAATTGGTCTTCCCTAAAGCAGTGACGGCTAATCCCGGAAAGGTTTGTTGATCATGTGACATGTATCTAAGTAATATGAGAGTTACACCAATATTTACAAAAAGTTATGATAAATCAGCTCAGTTTATATAGCACTTTTCTTCTTATTTTGACTACTCAAACAAGCTTACACTATATCCATATTAACCTCTCTGCACTATCAAATCAATAGGCCTATATTCAGATCGGTGGGTAACTTCAGGGCGAGTGCTTTGCCTAGGGGCACATTACCATGTGACAGAAGGAAATTGAACTCGCAGATTTCAGATTGCAAGAGAACTGCTCTTTTCATTGAGCCATAGTTCTCTCCAGCCCTGTATCATCTCAATAAGTGTTAGAAATGTGATCTACAGTAAGTATAGCCATTAACTAAATGTAAGATGCTGGTTAATTATTCACATAGCAAGAATCTCTAATATATAAATTAACTTAATATCATTGTCAGCTAATACTAAGAATACATGTTTTGGACATTCAAAATGTATGTATAATCCAAATTTTTATGATAGCATGTAGTAATTTTGTGACAAAATTGCACTTTCTGAGACTTCTAGAAAATAGTGTCTCATTGAACACTGCAAAATGTCTAAATAAGACATAGGAGAACACACATCTCCCGCTGCACACAAATGTGCAGGCGCGCAACAATCCCACAAGCCGCCTTTCACTGCAATTACAGCCAGGCCACTCCATGGTTCTCATGCACCCTGTGGTTTTGTTTAGCCAATGGACTCCATGTGTCGCTGTTACATGCTATATGTTTCCTGTTGTGTTTTCTCTTTTCTTCTTGCATTTGTCACAATATCAGCAAAGAAGCTGACGGTGATGGAAATAGAATCACTTACATTCAGAGCTATCAAAGAAGGCTATCCAATGTGGGGAAAAAGTTCAAAGCTCCCAGTATAACATCACCCAAACAAAGCTGTTGTGTTATGTACCCATGAATGTGTGCTGTAACAACGTTATGACATACGTTTGTGATATTAAGAAGTATAGGCAGATGCAAATGGTCCATTAACCATTCTTTTCTTAACTCCAAGCCTTGTGTTTGTGACATGAATGCTTCTATTGATTCTAGAGTCAGTGATACGAGGGTTGCTGCTGCTGTCAAAATGTGTGGAGGTTGAGAAGGGGGACAGCACATTTTTCTTGTTACAATATGTGAATAGCTTATCTACCAAGCTAAAAATGACAAATAAGGCAATGTGGTGTAAAGTTGGACTGAATTGGAAAAATATTTGTACATGCAAAGTTTTAAGATTGCCAGTTTGGGAGCCATCTATAGATCTGAATGCAGCAGTTCCTCTTCAGTCTTTTTTTTTTTTTTTTTTGTAGTTTGGTCTTCTACAGGAGAATATCATGTAACATTTTGAGCTTTACATCATGTTTAATGTTATTCCTTCATCAAATAAATAGCTGGAATGTTGCTTTAATACTTTGATGACAAATGATTGTTGCAACAAAGTGCCACATATTTACCCAAAGCTACTCATTGGAGCAGCCGTCTCCATACTTTCTTCCGCCCCTCAGATCACTGTGCCTTCCTCACTCAGGACCTCCAGACTAGCGGCAGCAGCAATTCACAAACACCTGGTGGAACTGTATGTGTTGAGTTTACTACTTGTCAGTCCTAAGATTTCTGGTATAAAGAAAGCATAATGGAGGAGCATTTTTGTAATGACGCACTAAATGGGGAGTACCGGAAAGTGCAGGAGCTTCTCGAAGAGACAGAGGCTAATATCGAGCCATCAAATTGTGAACTTATGTCTGATATATAGAAAGCATTTTTATATCAAATGAAGGTACCATAGTTTCTTGATTGTTCTATAAAACTGCATTATGTGTCTGGAAAATACTTCCACTCTGCCCTTTAAGCTCAACCTTTCAGTGATCAATATATCATCCATCAATCTCTTTTTCCATTTTCCTGCCTGCTTGGTCTTTGCCTGCACGTGCCTCCAGAAGTCATCATTAAGAGTTGGTATACACTCTGAACAAATCAGCCCATCAGGCCAACAGAAAGAAATAAAAGACTAAGCACACACTTAGACCTAGGGGCAATTTAACATCTCCAGTCGGCCTAACTCGTATTTGTGAACTGTGGAAGAAACCTAGAGTACCTGGAGAAAACCCACATGTGCAGGCAAACTTTCTAACAATCATTTTAAAAGAGGGGAGCACAAAAAAATAGTTTCTTTGCCTATAAGTTTCCACATTTCATACAACTGCATCTGTTCAATGAACCCCAAGCATAGAAGTTTTGTATGATGTTTGTTTCAGACAAAGAAATATTCTACCTGATTATGCTACTACTATTTGAAGTTCTCTTCCTAAAAAGTCCTGATATTTATGTAATGTTGATTTTCTGAACAAAAACATTAAGGAGGTAGTGTTTTGTACTATGTGCAAAAAGAGCACTTATAACATTGCAGTGTTATTTCCCTCTGTATAATAGAGTATTTAGTGATAAAACTTCACGGTTGTTCTTTTCTTTTTTTCTGTAGGTGGTAACTCACTGTTACGGGATTTGGTATTGGTTTGAGAATCTGATTTTTTTTTTCCCTCACTTAGACTTTTTTTCTAGCTATGGGTCTTAAAATCATTTGAGGAGATTTTGTTAAAATTGTTTTATTTTTCCTTAACTACTGAATATGTCATTGACAAGTATGTGGGATCACAGTTAAAGTTAATGTTTGAAAAGTGTGATTTATGACGCAATCATAAAAGTCTTATCTGCATGGATGACATTTAATTGCATTAGAGCTCATCACAGTTTTCAACAAATCTCAGATTCATTAGTTGTGCAATCACAAATTGTTTCACACTTTTAATGTGATCATTTTGATGAGCTGCTAGGAGTGTACAATTTTTAAAGTTTTGAACCACATAAGGTTTGCAGAGGGTTCCTTTTGTATCTTTTCCAGAAGGATTTAGTTTGACCAAGAACTATGTAAATCTTAACTTGATAAATAAAACAATAAAGTAGAAGTCATCTGAAATTATAAATTCTGTAACTCCCATGTGCATACATTGACACACAGTCTTATTCTTTCTTAAATGTGTTCATTCAACTACGTTTAACGCTGAGCAGATCACTGCCTCGCTTTAAGCTCAAAAGTTGGCAACACTGATTAAAGTTGCTCTTAGTGACACATCACCAGCAAAATGAGTTCTTATATTAATACAAATTTTCTTTTTTTATAAGTTATAAGAAGATATTAGCTTTGGCCTAAAGTCTCTTCAAGTCATCAGCGCGCAGCTACTTTGTCACAGTATTGGAGAAAAAAAAGGATTCCAGCCAGAGTTAGTATAACATGATAATTGTGATGACAAAATATTAGATACCATCAGATTTACATTGGTTTTTATAACATATTAGATAGAAAACATATTTTCCGTACATCAGTAATGACACATTACAATTCTAAAGTAACATTTCCATAAACTGCAGACTTTGATTGATCTGGCACCACTTAGTGATTTCATTAAAATATTCCTTCTTAAAAAGATAAGGCCTTACTTACAGTTTGCAGATTACAAAGTGCCATCATTATCAGTTTAATTATTCTCTGTGAAGAGTGGCTTTAATGAATAAAATGTCTACATAGTGCGTAAGTGGTGATTCACTCCTATTTAATGATAGTAAAATTAGGCTCCCAGAAAAACAACTTCACAAGCACTGGTGCAGACACTTAAAATCTATTAGAAAGAGGGCAAATGCATCACTTTTTTTTTGTTGCTGCAGATGTGGGCGGTGGTAATAAGATTGATAAGAACCTGAATGAAACTAAAATCGAACCAGAAATGTAAGTCTGTGGGACATATTAGCAAACATCATTGTAATATTGTGGAAATTCATCCAAACGAATTGAGCAAAAACAATTCCCCGAACTTTTGCTCTTTAGCAAAACTTTTGCATTCTTGGCCCACTTTACTCTTACACCTGATTGCATGATGCTGCAGCAAAACAACATAAGCTCCTAATATGACTACTTCCTTATTTTAATCCAAAGCTTTAAAACATCAACAAAGACAGCACTTAAAATCCTGAAGGCTATAATATGCAACTTTTCACCTTGAGGCAACAGAGTACATCGAGAATGTTTGTTGTTTTTTGTCTTGTCCCCTCAGGTCTGTGACTTGAGCCAAAACTTGTCACTCAATTTGACGTACTGCAGAGGTGACATGTGAGCCTGAGGCTACAGTAACACAGCACTACCTCGGACACTAAAGACCCAGACAAAGGAGGTTCGTTGGGAAAATAAAGTAATATGGCAAAAACATTTATAATATGACAGCAAAGGTTAAAGTGTTATCTATGACTTGTGACAACTGTTATATTTCTCCTTATTACCGGCTTCTTCTTTTTCTAAAACGCAAATTGTATTTCGCTGGTATATCCAGAGCAATCAGTGTTTAACCCTTTTTTTTCCATTCATATATTTTAGTCTTTTAGACATAATTGGAAATAACATACTGCCTAGATTTTGCAGTGAGTATCTGGGGCACTTTTTCTCTAGTCACACCAATGAGCCTGTTATGAACGAAGCAATTAAATACATCGGTGTGTGTGCAGAGTTCAGGATCAAACTGCCAACCTGGAGAAAAATCAATCGGCGTAACAATCCATGGATACCATGATTGCAGCAATCTTTGGAAAAGAGGTGTCATCCAATTAACAGTCATGGGACAATATGCATTTAGTTGTAATATTTAAACTTGGCACAGTTTCAAAGATGCATAGCATTAACTTGGAATTTTGTTGAAGCTGTGGAGAACTCTCGATGTGCAAAAGCCAAAGCAACACTTTCGTAAAAGAAGCATAAATTGTTTTTCTACACTCCTGTATAACCAAATATTACCAAACAAAAAAAAAGCATTGCGAGGATATATGTAATCTTTCCATTTCTGTCAAAAGCAAAGACAAATAAACAACAAGCACTTTCACCAGCTCACTCTTGTATGCAATCATTCACAGAATGTTTCGTGCCAACTCTGACAGACGAGAAACACTTTAAAATGTTTGCAAAGTCTTAAGGACACAGATGCACACACAGTTTGTGGCAAACACATGTTGTCTGGGGAAAGATGCACATCTCGTAATGGACACGGTGCCTACATTGTAATTACCAGAGAGCCTTTTACTTCTCGCTGCAATGTGGAAACGCTCGTCTGAAACTGAAAACAACTATTTGTGTTTAACAAAGCACTGATCAATATGGTCAACAGGAAAGCATCTCAAACTACCATGGTGTTTTTTTTTTTTGTTTTTTTTTTGGTCTAGACTGCAGCCTCTTTCCTCGTAATTGCTTTTTTCCCCTTGGTCATATTTGACTTGAGCTTGTACTTATTCTCATTAGCAGCTCGCCCATAGATTTGTTTTGAGGTTGGAGAGGTGTAGAGATGTAAAAGCTGGCTGCCCAATTGGTAAGTTACAGCTAATTTATTTGAGCCACCATTTACTCTAATTCAATTTTTTTTTTTTTTTTTTTTTTGGTTTAATTACATCCATGAGTGGGTAGGTCTTTAAACCTTTAAGATTATGCATGTCCTGATGAGCCTACAAAGTGTATTTGAGCTAATGCATGTCACAGCCAACAGTCGGTGCAGCCACAACAGTGTTCGTCCTGCAGATATGCTTTAACCAAAACCGCGTGGGTTTATTGAAATTGTGACCACATCTTTAATTCTTAGGTAAGCATGGATTCTTTTAAACCAAGATTGCGATTTATGAAATCGTTCTTCTGTTTGCGAAAATACAAAAGGAAGCATTTTGATTTGACGGGCATGAAAACTTCAAATATTTACACTAAGATTTGATCAAATTCAGTTTAGGATTTCTGAAGACAAAAGGATGGACTGTCGTGTATCTCCTCGTCTTGTGACGTAGACGAACAGCTACACCTGAAGTCCACTCTGACGTTGAGGTCACGACATGATAGTAATGCATAAGTAGCCTCTATATTATCATCATTAGCAAAACTAACATGATTTCAAGGAAATAGATGACTAGCCACACATCAGTTTGCATCTAACTGCACACCTTTTTGGCTTACAAGCATCTTTTTCCACAATAGGACCAATGACAACATTGAACAGGAGGATTTGCAGGTCACATCTCTTTGGGACACACTTCTCTTTCAGGTATATTTTCCAGGTAGGTCATGTCAAAAAAAAACAAAAACGGATGAATCTCCATTGAAAAACAAATAAGTTTGGAAATATGCAGCATTTATGAAATTTTCTACAAGAGGATCTAGTCAAGACAGTCAATGATTTTCTGTGAGATTATCAGGCCATGTTCTCTCCTACATCCTCTTATCCCATTATAAGACACCAGGGCTGATGTTGTGAATGCAGGCTGAAGTTTGGTCACAGGAAGAACACTAAGAGGTATAAAAAAAGGAGGAAAAAAATCAATTATTGCTGATAATGACTTAAATTGAAACGCTCGTCTTTTGTGAGACAGCTATGACACACGCAGAAAATTCACACAGTCCCAAGCAGAATATGAAATGACCAATTTAATATTGAATTAATAGTCCAAGAATTGACCCATGCTCATTTAAAATGGATTTTTTTCTCACCTCTTTTTTTCTTCTCTGAAAAAAAAACAAAAAAACATCTTGTTGTTGTTACACTGTCCGTATTTCAGCATAGACCCAGATTCACAGCTGCTTTGCTCACCAGCTGAACACACAGTACCACCTGGTGTGGATCGACTGTACAGAAAAATGTAAGCCTCGTTAAAAGAGGCACAGTCTTAAGTCAGGCTGTACTTTATCCCTTCTGTAATGAACATCAGTGGAAATCAGTATCACAATAACTGTAATGACTGGTGAGATTTAAGTTTATTAAATAGATTAGATTTATTTTTTACTATTTCTGACTGTAATGTTTACGTCCTATCCATTGGTAACAATTTAGGGCTTATTTAATAGGTTAGTAAATTGCGAGTACTAAGCAACTGTGAGGAGATTAATTAAGCAGGTTTTACAATGGCAGTATCACTTAGGGTGTAAGAAACAACCTGTTTCAGCCTCCAAGCTGTGTTTGGGAACTACAGGGGAGATTCCTCTTGAGCTCCTGGGTGTATTTGTAGCAAGCTTCTGGGTTATTATCTGTCACTAAGGTGAACAGGGTTTGGGAGCTCTGCTTCATTCAAGGAGCTATTGCACTTAGTCTATGACAAACTGTAGCCCATAACAGCCATTTATTGCTACTTTCACAGCTTGCTGCTAAACTATCACACCTGCCTCTCTCGAGGGACAGACTCTTCCTAGTTCATAGGTGCCCCCAAGTGTGTGCAGTGCTACAATTTTACCTTCTACCTGCACGAGCTGCTATCAAGTAAAATGAAGTCTTGTGTCTAAGACTTCCTTTGTGCTACAGCGTGGTATGTTCAGAACAAGACACAATGCATTTCTTTCCTAAGGCCATTTGCGACTGTTCCCTCTCTGTCATAATTTCAGGAATTTTCCTGAACCACACGCAGGAGGCAAAAGATTTATTTGCAGGTGAAATGTCCAGAGAAACGGCAGACTAGCTTTCTGGATATTTCAGGAACATCTGGAGAGGGAAAGAGGTGACAGAGAGCCAGGGTGATAAAAAGGATGGTGCAGAAAACCGGATGGCAGGTTTGACTTTACGGTTTGATGGAGAGGTTTTGGTGTGGAGGGCAAATCAGGTTTCTGTGCAGGTTGAACTGTGTGTGATCTGTTTCTTACCTGAGTGGGTTCAGTTCAGCGGAAGATGGATGGAGGTGGAGGAAGACCACTGTGGAACACAGGGAATCCAGAGGAGAACCAACATAGACTCGGTGTTTGAGGATTTGAGACACTGTGGCGTAACCACCAAAATCCATTATGCAAGGTGCAAAGATTAAGAGGTAAGTCGAGGAGCTATTAAGACACAAACAATAGTGTTAATAGTGTTTGCAGAAATGCAGTCTGAATTGTTTGCACAACATTTCCACCAACTAACCTTTGTTGAACAGACTCCCATCATTTCTCCTTTGGGGAGATGTTAACTAGAGTCCCAGAAGTGGAGCTAAAAAAACCTGTGTTGTGTGGCTGCAAAGGAAAAAATTATAAACATTTCTCCAACTACCATTGCTGAAGTTAACGTCTTTAAGGTGCTGGAAATGTTTCCCCAGTTACAGAAAAATCAGGAAAGTTTTGGATCGCTATAGTGATAAAGTTAATGGTAGCGACTGCAACACAGGAAGTGAAGTTTGGAACAATTCTCTATCAGGTAATCCAAAACTTTTGTCGCTCAGTGTGTTTATTAGTCTTAACAACAAATGTTTACTTTTTATGTTCATCAGCCGCTGTCATTTGTTCTTTGCTGATTATCAGCTATGAACATTTTATGCCACAATCAAGTAGCATTGAGAATTTGTTGCTAATCGTCCTCGTGGTGAACGTCAGTGATTGGCTGCTGGAAACGTTTGTAGTTCCTCCCTTGATTGTTTAGGTTTTCACTTTCTGGAACTCATCATCATCATCATCATCATCATCATCATCATCATCAAATTACAAGACATTAAAACTTGACATGTTTCAACTTTTCAATGACTTAGTCATAAGCACCTTATTACCAAAATACAGCTACATCATTTTACAATGTTTAGAATCTAGTCAGGTCAAAGGTCAATGAAATGGCTTGACTACATAATAAAAGGAAATTAGTCATCCTCAAAGTTTATATAATTTTAACTTTACTTCATTTATGAAACTGATTGTTTTTAATTGTAAATGGACTAGTTCCAGACACAGGCAGCGACTTTCTTTAATACAATGACAAGCAAAGCACAAGGAGCAATTTGCTTTAAGATTCTCTGGTTTAAATAGTTGGAAAAGAAATTTTAAATTGCTTTATTTAAACACAAAATTCAGGTGAAACATATTTAAAGGGAGATTTGTAAATGCTTTACTGTCAAATTCACTTCATTAAAATTAAATTACATTTTCATGAATACCCCTGTTTAGTAACTGTTTGCATTTACATATTTTTGTTCATGTGGAGGTAGACATGAGCAATATTCAGCCAAAATCTAAAATAGCTGCTTCTAAACACACTTTATAACTGAGAAGAAGACTAATTGAAATCTAGTTAGTAAGCTATTTATCCCCCGTCTTCCTGCTGCTTTTGTGGGAACACTGTTTCTGTCCATCTCATGTTCTCCCACTGAAAAATGTTCTATGTCGGCTCATGTTCAGGAACAGAAGATGGATTAGGCAGGATTAGTAAATCAATAGACAGCTGCTGCTGTTCTGTTTTAGCTCTAAACACATTCATCGCCACTAAAGTGAGAGGGCTCCTCTCTTCAGCCGTCACCTAGCAACTTACCAGGTGGACAAACCTTTCTCGGCCATGTCCAGGGAAGGTCGCAGGCCCTCAAACGCGATACATCAAGGTCCCATGATAGTCGGAGCTAAACGTCATTAGCAGTGTGAGAGAAAAACTAGCTTAAGTGGCATCCATGAACACGAACGGGAAAGAGACGCAACAGTGCCAAAGAGTGACCCTTAGTCCTCAAAGCGGCCGTCAAAAGTCCGAGCTTCATGACCTTTGTCGCATGTCCTCCCCCTTTATCGTAACCCACTTTCCTGTCTGACAACTGGTAAAATAAATTAAAACAGGCAAAATCTGAAAAGAAAACTGAAATGCCTGGCCTTAAAATGGTTTTTGCCAGTGTATAAAACCTTCCTTTCAGAAGTAAAAATAGACACAAAAAAATGAAAGCATTTTATTTCATTTTAGAACAAATATATTTTTAATTTCTCTGTCTTCCAGCCATCAATGTTGCAATATGGATTAAATGTATGGGCTGCCATTAGTGTATCTTTCAGCATAAACAGAATTTCTTCTGCATATCTGCATTTACAAATCTCTCTTCAAATATGTTGAGCTGTCCAAAGGTCATGGGCATTCAGTGCTGGAATGTGGCTTTGAGCTCCGAGCAGAGATTTCCATTTACACTGTTGGGATCAATGTTTGGTTTAGGTTTACTAAGGCTTTGTCTTTTTTTTTTTTCTAGCAAAAAGTTAGAGTTTCTATGAAGACGAAGGACCAGAGTTTGACCCCTAACTGCCAATAAGATTTCAAAAGGCTCAAACAAAGTCTTTCTTCTTGACACTCCTCTGTTAGATGCCAGATTTGTGGACTGTCAAACCAATAGCTGTTGAATCAACAAATTTTTGCACCTATTCTGTAGATCTCTACCTTTCCACCAAAATAAATCTTGTGGCTCTCCTCTGATTAATAATCTCCTTGCCCAGTCTCTCTGTTATAGATTTATTGTGATGGTTTGAAAAGTCTGGGAGATTCTTTGACGAGCTTAAATTTGGGTCATTTTTGTAAGTTATTCATTTTCCATTTTTCTTACATTTCACATAAATATAGTGATTTGTGTTGGTCTGGCATGTAAACTCCAGGTAAGACATGCTGTGGTTTGCGGAATAATGTCACAAGAAAGTAGAAAAGCTCAGGATTTTTAAAAGATGTTTAGCTCCATCATCCAGGGGGAGACTGAGACACATCCACCGCATCCGCCTGACCTCAACTGAAGGGAGTGAGTTGAGGTCAGGTTGCCTCCAGGTAATTGTCGTTTAAATTATACATTTTGTTATCTTTGATATTAAAATCACTTTGATAAAAAATATATATTTTAATGAAAACTAAACAAGGAATCTGTTATGTGGCAAACAGTGTGTCCAAACAAAGGGTGCAACTTTTTCGAATTTGTTGTCCTTTTTCAGTGTTTTTATATAGTTGTGCAAACTTTAGAATTATTTTGGGAAATAATAGTATGTAGATTCATTTTTGATGCTGCCATTTATAACATCACCAGCCTCATCTTTCTGTTCTTGTTGCTCAAATAGTTCATGAAATATAGACAGAAATAGATAGCTTGCAGGTGCTGCACATAAGACTACACTATCAGTGCGTGTACTGTAAACCTGTGGTTGGAACCACATTAAGCCGGGTTTGCAGTAGCAATCGTATCAGAAACTCTTAGAAACCCGTGAAAATGTTATTCTGCATGATTACACCCTGCAATATCCAATCTTAAAAGATCAAAACGAATTCATTAGCTTTTCAAATATTCTTCCCATAGCCTAATTGTAGCAAAACACTATGAGGGCTATTTGCAATTCAGTCAGAAGCTCATGCATAGCATATGTAGGTATTAAGACCCAGGCATGTGAATATTTAATCAAACAGGCAAAGTTGATGCTATAATTCCTCAACAAATTGATGCCAGATTCTCAAATGAAATGATAAAAAGAGCAAATGCCATGTAGATGGGTTTTTTGTGTGTGTTATACCGATTGTGTAGTAAAACCAGTGTGAGGTGCAAACATCATTCCATGTTCAGCACTCTTTTCAGTAAAGCAGGGTTACCATGTATTCATGCATCACTGCGATTCTTTCAAGAGTTTAAGACAACACATTTTTCTGAAGAACTGACACGGGGGTAGAGTTTTGCGGTATGATGAACAGAGCCATCAGCCAGCCAGATGCAAACTGACATTTGAGGGAGGTGCAAAGCAGATAGGGAGCAGATAGTTTGATCTGAGGGGCATAACCATAAAGCAAAGACCTGATGTACAACCCTTGAACCCAACATGATTGATGGCTTCTATCAGCAGGCTGCTCGTGATGCTTTATTAAAGCGAGCTCAAGATGTGCAATGTTCCTGCAAGTACAAGCTACGGGAGAAATTGAAGACATTTTCCAGAGCACACAAAGCTTGAAAGCTGACAGAATGGGCATGAGAAGCATCCACAGGAACAGGCAAACACAGAAATTGCAGCATTATATTTGGAGCTGTATTTCTGCAAAGAACTTTTTAAAAATCCTCTCTCTTGCTCTCCCTCTCTCTCTCTCTCTCTCTCTCTCTCTCTCTCTCTCTCTCTCTCTCTCTCTCTCTCTCTCTCTCTCTCTCTCAAGTTCAAGGACACAGCCATAGCTAGGTTTTATACTCAGGACCGAAACAAAAGCTTTGGTTTGTTCAATCACCCATTTAGTCACTCGGTGACGCTGTCGGTCTCTTATGGGCATGTGTGAAGTGTTCCCACCCAGCGGCTAATCTCTGGTTCCCTGTGCTAGATTTGCTTGAATGCACTGTAATGACATTTATATCATTTTGTGAGTTGCCTACTCATATCCCTTAGAATTCCACCCACTCACAAATGTGCATAGCATTATGCTGTGTACGTATGGAGGAGACATTGTGATTACAGAATAAATTGTAAATTCGAGTGAGTCTCTCATAAATTGCCCATCATTGCTCTTCTGCATGGTGTTTTGCTGCTTGGCTGGTTATCATTAATTTTCATGTGCCTATGCTTTAAATATGAATTCTCCCACAAAGCGTTTAATCAACAGTGCATGTGCTTCGAGTGCTTCTGCAGGCCCAGAAGGTGTTAAATGAATCATGGATTGCAGCTGGTCCTCTGGTACAGGGGCTCACAAGGTCAAATCTAGCTGAAAGGGTAGAGGGATAATAAACTACTTTCTCAAATTGCTCTGTCCAACCGTAGGAGCCATGTCCACTTTTTATCAATGAATGACATTTCTTAATACTAGCAGAAGCTGGTGTCTCACTCCTCCAATAATTAAGATTCATTGTGTTGCTGTTGAAACTTCAGATACAGACAGCGAGCAGCTGTCTTGTGACTTTGAGACCTGAAGAGAGCTGAGAACCTGATGGAGTGACTGACAGTGTCCTTATCTGACAGATGATTTACACGGTGTTGTTAGCCATGCTTCTCTGTAGACAGTCAATTTCTGCAGGACACTGTGTGATATTAAAGCTTCTTTTGTACACATATAGTGAAGAAGAGTGCTGATATCAGTCTGATTTTCAAACTAAAACACAAAGGAACATGTTCCCCTTAAACTGTGTTAAGACAGCGTCACCACATTTTAAACACGTTACATCAATCTGTGGGTAAATCTGCCTACATTTAGGCAAATCACAGCAAATCATATCACGTTATCCAGAAACCCCAAAAAACGGTTTGAATAATACAGGCTGCAATAAATAATTTCTGCTAAAAGATGTTGGTAATTTGGAAAAAGCAAAACACAAAATGAAAAAATAAAATCCACCAGTTAGATTACAAAAAAGAAAGGACGTCTCCTGCTTTGTTACAATTATTTTTGCTCATTAGACAAACTGAAAAAGCTATTTGTTAAAATCTTGTTATTTTGTTTAAATCTGAAAACCAAACTTTGTGGCTTTGGACAATTCAGCCAGATAATACTTCACATGAGGAAGAACTCAAATAAAGTTCTTAAGACTGATATGCCTTTCATGATATGTACTGAGAAGACTTTTCCTGGCTGGGATGTTGTTGCCTGCAACATGCCTGGAGTGGAAGTAAAAACAAAAACAGAAGATACATTTCTCTGGATGACAATGGCACATGTGGGTGCGTTTGGGTTTGTCAAAAAAGATCCAACGGGGCTTTGCAGACTGAAGTCCCACAATAAGTCTTTCAGGTTTGCACTGAAAGCCTCCCTGGGTCTGAACGGTTGCCTATAGTTTATGTAAGCAACTGTAATTTTGTACTGTTGAAAAATATCTGAATATGAAAAGGTTTATAGAATCAAGGGAAAAGGTTATAGGCTCCCAGCAAGGGGGATTTTGCTGATTGAGCACTGTGGGGGATAAAAGATGCTAAAAGTAAAATGAATGAAAATAGAAAACTTAAGTATCTGTCGGTGCACTGTTGGCCTCGCTTTGTTGGCACACACAGCCATCAGTCGGATGCGTCTTCATTTCCATATCAGACCAACCCATTAATAATCATGAGCTGAAGTTTACATCTCACGGTGACAGGGGCTCATAATCGACGCTTGTTATTGTTCTCCACTTCAGGGTTTTTGCTCCCCCCTCACAAGTAGAAATAAGGAAAAGGATCCAGTCTTTACATTGAACACTTCTACCTGTTCAATTCTCCCTGTGCATGCGTGGGTTTTCTCTGGGTACTCCGATTTCCTCCCACAGTCCAAAAACATGACTGTCAGGTTAATTGGTCTGTCTAAATTGTCCCTAGGTGTGAGTGTGTGTGCGCATGGTTGTTTGTCCTGTCTGTCTCTGTGTTGCCCTGCGACAGACTGGCGACCTGTCCAGGGTGACCCCGCCTCTCGCCCGGAACGTTAGCTGGAGATCGGCACCAGCACCCCTCCCAACCCCACTAAGAGACAAGGGTGTAAAGAAAATGGATGGATGGATATTATTCAGGAAATAGGCATAAAAGCTTCAGATTGGAAGTTGTTGTTTTTTTTTTGTTTTTTGTTTTTTTTCAAAAATGAACTGAAAAACATCACTATTATTATTATTGTTGTTTTGGAACTCAGTTCCAAAGAGTGCCAGGGTAAGATTAAAGCTGGTTTCTAGGACAACAAGGAGACACAAAGGTAACCTGCTTAAATATAAACCACATAGAGGGCTAGAAAGAAAGCTGATCGCTCTCATTGATCATTCAGTGGCGAATGGGCTTTATTCCAAGCCTTGTAGGTAAATGGGTTGATTATCTTTTGTTTCTCAGGTGTAAAGCAGAGCAACCACACCAATGCAGCCCAGGAATACCATCAAGCTAAGAACTAAAAACAAAAAAAAAAACCACAAAGGACCCCAGAACAGTGACTGGATGGGGCTACATTTTAAATGCATTCCACACTTTTAAGATTTTTGTGTATACTTTTCTTTCCACCTCATAATCAAGGACTGATTATGAGGTGGAAAGAATGGGTTCTATTACATTAGATCCCATAAAAATACCTCAAAAGTTCTGGCTGTATTGTAGCAAAAAGTAAAAAAAAGAACAGGTTCAATGCTTGTGAATAGTTTTGGAAGGCAATGTGATGCAAAATATAGATGAAATGTCTCACAAATCCACGTTTTTGTTTTCACAAATATGGAAAAGACACTTGAAAATCAGTGACTGACAACAAATTTGTGAAAACACAGATATAGAATATTATTCAGAACCTAAGTGGAAGTTTCTTTTGTTGTTTCTTCTCATAAATTACACCATAGGTGATAATTTATCTGCACAATGCAGCTCTGAAAATACAAGTGCAAGACAGAAAATTGATGCAGGGATTATAAGTGACGATCATGATGTCTGAAGCAGCACACAAAGATAACTGCACTCTCTGATCCATTTCGGAAGCCTCAAAAAAAAAAAAATCACAACATAAATCGTTCTCGCTCTTTGGATAAAAACTGCAATATAAAACTTTCCAAAAAAAACATAGAACAGGAGGATGAATGAAGTCAAAATGTCCTCTGGAAAGATGAGACCGCAGTCATACTTAGATAGAGTCTGGTGAGTTGAACACAACAAAAACTTACTGCCCAATTCACCGAATGATTACAACCGAACAAAGCTTAAATCACTATCCTACAGAAGCTAATGATTGTAAGTCTATCTGACATTGTTTTGGGTTTTTTTTATATCATTTTATTGTTATTATTCTATTTGCATGAATCCGACCAAAGCTCTTGAAAATGTTAATCACGTTACATAAGGTGTCAGAAAGACAAATGCCTTTAATAGCACAAATTGTCGTCGCATTTTCAGAAATTGCACGTACTCAATTAGAATGATCTGTTTACATCTATTAGGTTAGGTGTGCCATTAGCCAAGACAACCGCTGTGGATGCATAGTACTGACAGCACGAATGTGGGTGTGTGATTGTATGGCACTGCATGGGTGCAAAATATGTTGAGGAGATGATATTCATAGACGGCACCATTAAAGCCAGCATGAGACTTTGCTAATATATTGGCTGACAACTTGAAGCTTGTAAAAACTTGGTGGAAGAATATTGCAAGATGACAATTAGAAACACCTTAATCGAATGTCTCTGTGTTTTTTTTTATTATATGAAACCTAAACACCAAAATGTAAGGAAACGTCTCAAATTCATATTGGAAGTTTTTCTCTCTTATGTTTGGTAAATGGTGAATGGACTTTATATATCTATATCTACATCTATATCTATATATATAACTTTTTCAAGTCATACTGATACATAATTTTCCTCAACCTTTTATTTCAATCCTTTGTCTGTGGTATGATATGAAGGTGATTTTTGTATCGCTAATGAATGCTCTGATCAAGTTAACATTAAAAATGCTGGGAAATACACATGTTTAAACAGTGATGCACAAGCATATTTTGAAGAAGCAACGATCAGAGTCCAGTTTATAGAGATTCATACTTGCAGGCCTTGTACAGAAAGGTTAACCTTTGCACACAAACAATCGAAGACATACCCATTCTCTGGGCGCAGGTGATGAGATCCTACTCACTGAGTAAGCACCCAAGAGGCACCTTTCATTAAAAACGTGTCTGGCCCTGCCAGCAAAGCATTGTCAGATGCTTCATAAACAGGAAAAGTTAACGTCCCCTAAAGACACACCAGAGCGGCTTCAAAAGCTCACTGCTAAGCCCTTTTGCTCAAATCCGAAGACTGGATGCACGCACACACGCACTGGATTCTGATTTACACGACTTTTATCCCTCGTCAAGTCCAGCAGCGGCCGTGTTACAAGGTGAACTGGTGAAACAAAATGGTCGGTCACAGAGGATACACCATGCAGCCTCTGTTCACTTCAAAAGGCCCACTGAACCTGAACAACCATGGACAGTTCCTCAAAAATCCCTCGAGCAAAAATGCTTTCCGCACTGTACGTACAATGAGGTCAGCTGCTGGAATAAATATGAACCCATATTTAAAGCACACACACACACACACACGTGCACACACAAAAAGAAAGAAACAGCGGCAGCCCCTCACACACCCGCTGGAGGGACCAGCTATTGTATTTTTAATGGAAATAGGAGAAAATGTCTTTACTAGTCAGACTAAAAGCAGTGTGTGCTCTGTTATAATCACCTCATCAGCAGGAATTTTACAAACATTGTGATAGAAAATAACTGAAGCCGGAGGCGTTCCACTGTTTTCAGATCTATATATCTCCCCTTTTTGGCTTTGCTCCGCAGGGGGTGGAAGTGTGACAGCGTTCTGTTTGCCAGCCCCCTACCACCACCACCACCACCACCACCACCAGCAGCAGCAGCAGCAGCACCTCACCGCCCATACAGGCTTCCGATGTTTCTCCTGGGAGGTTCAGCGGGCTGTTATAACTTTTACCAGACTTTATTTTAGTTTAATTGTCCTGTCCCAGTGCACAGAAAAATGTTCCCCCTCTTCCCTCAGATGCACTTAAAGTTGGTTTTATGGTTTCTTTCATTATGTAGGCTGCAGTGGCTCCCGCTGCAGCGGAGGATTAAAGGCAAAATAAATGAAAAAAAAACAACACTGTAGGTTCAAACTACTTCTGAAACAGCATTCTCACACGGCAGCAAACAGCTTGACATTTAATCTGTTTCACTATATTAATGCAGCGCTATGTGGAAGGCCGGAGGGCTGTAAGTATGTTTAGGTGCAACATAAATATGTTGTCTAGTCAAAGTGGTATCAGCTTTCATCGCAAAAACACGACGAAGGTGGCTCAGCTTGCAGGTCCTCACGGGAATTCCTGCAGTGGAATCGTGAAGATTTTAGCATAAACTTTGATGCCTATAATAAATAAAATATCTTGTCATTTAGCCATACACTCCCTGTCTCCCGTATATCCCGACTACGTGAATGGGGCATATAAAATGCCAATTGCCACTCTCAGCTTTTCATGCTCAGCACCTAGTTAAAGGGTTTGGCCATCTGTTTCCACCAAATGACCTTTCTCTTAACAGCCTAAATTAGAGGAGAATGAGAAAGACCGGCTGGATGCTCACTCATGTCCAATTCTAATATTGAGGAAACAAATGTTATTTACAGTGACAAATAGCACCGGGGAGCTATGGCTGTGTCAGCTGCTTTGCACCTGGCCGTGTTGAACACCTGCCCAGAGCCAGTTTGGTTCAGTGCAGATGGATAAGGTGAGCTTTCTATCCTCAGCAACCTTTGCGACGCAGACAGCTGCTGGTGATCCACAGTAATTCCTCTCCTACGATATTAACGTCCAAGGATATTATCGAATGCTGGAGAGTCGAAGGCAAAGAGGATAGATTTAGCACTGATCACGGACAGAAGATTAATCAACAATGTTTGCTTACAAAGCCAGAGTTTACCTTATTAAAATGTTGGCAAATATCGCGTATTTGTATTATGTTTATTTTCTCATGGGATAATATGGTGAAACAAATGGCCTTAAACCAGTTTGTGCTGTTTTTTTTCTGTGCACTGTTCCCACATAAACGGTATTCACTCTGCGCACAGCTAATCAGACCGTTTTGAGTGAAACGTTAGATTATTATCCAGCTATCAATGCAACTTTTGTGGTTCAAAAAAGTATTAAGGATAACGCTCTCGGGGGGGAACTAGTTCCCTGTCATTCACTCCGCTAATTAAAGCTTTTGTCAGGGTGGCATGAATACAAAAATACAGATTGGCAGCTATTTATTATAAACTATTCATTTCATAAGCTTGTTACAGTACACAGGAGATTACATCGCAGGGATGATTTTGTATTAACTAGGAATTTGTTTTCCACTAAATCTCAACACAACACACCCCACTTGCAGAACGCAGTAATTACATATCCTGGGAATAAATTGCCTTACAAAATGCTAAATGTTCAGTTTTAAAAAACAGATTTGTTCTCTCTGATTGATTTGTTGGTATTTTTTAAGAGATAAATCTATTGTCACTCAAAAATACTTTAATTCTTGTGGGGTTTTTTTGTAAATATAATGTACAAAGACCTTTATGGCCACTGAACCTTTTTAGATTTTGTCACATTTTTAGAGATTATCTAAGAAAAAGCAGAGCACAATGGCAAAAAAGAGGGAGAGGAATACATGATTTTCATGGGGGGGGTGGAGGCTACGTAGCAAGCTGGAAGCCATCCGGATTTGTTTTCTGCCATTTTTGCACATTTGGACACTGAAACTTGTGCCCATTATTCTTTGCAAATGAAGTCGAGCTTAATCAAATTTGACGGGTTATTTACATCTTTCAGCATATTTCAAGTCACTCCTGTGACCACTTTTCATTGTAAATTAAATGCGTTGCATTTGTTTACATTTCTGATGATCACGGGAGTGAGATTTCATTCAGTAGTGGCTCGATCAGAAAGGGCAGTTTTGCCAAAAAAAATTAAAAAAAAAGAAATAATGCAATAGTTTAGCTATATCAGAGTAAGAGTGGCTGAATACAAATGTATTCTTCAGATTTTTTTTTCAGTCTAATGATGAAAAACGTGTGTGATTTCTCTCCCACTGCATACTTATAGGCTACTTGTGTCGATCTATGGCAAAATGTGAGAGACTTCAAGGCGTCGGTCAACAATTCGCCAAGTATCAGAGTAAATGAAGTGTTATAAATAATCAGCATTCCTAACCACAGACTTTTATCCTGCGATTTTTGCACTCACTTTTGGTTCCAACGCTGATGTTTTTCCTCTTTTTCTTCTGCAGAGGAGGGAGGAATCTGGGGAAACGCCAGAAGCCATTGTTCATTTGATAACCAGGCGAGCTCAAAGCTATGATCCACACAGAAACAGAGCAGAACATCTCCTCTTTGTCTTTGTGTTGTTCCCTTTTCAGCTGGAACAAGCTGCAGGAGAAAACTTTTGACATGCTGCCACAGCGATCCATGAAAAATTGAGGCTTGTTAAATAATACTGGCACCTTCTAGTAAGTTTTGTGAAACTCTAGCTTTAATGGAGGAAAACATCAACAAAACGCCAAAAATCCCAGTGTTACTGTATGTTGCCAACAGACTGTCTTGGTCTCAGAGGGTGTTACAATGTTGTTGTCAGTGTGGTCAGTGACTTCGCCGGTGGGGGGGTTAGGGGTTTTAGGGTCACACACAAGCCTTTAGGAATGTGTGTAATGAACCTTTAGATGCAGCTGGTGCTTCCAGGGGCAGCCCTCGAGTTACAACCACAAACAAAAGGTCATTTTACACTAAAAGCTGGTCTAGATTTAATGAGAATGTGGATTCTTTCTCTCACTCTTTTCTTTTTTGGTTTAATGATAAGTAGGTTACACTGTGGATTAACCTTACCTTGCAGGATAACCCCACAGACCAGGAGCGGATGACAAATGACTTTGAAAGAGTGCTTTTGCCCACCAACCTCCTTTGTCAATGTATCCCTGCACAGCAGCATTGAGAAATGCAGGCGAAAGCACGGCAAAGCAGATCTCATCAAGTAATGTATAGCGCCAATACAATGAACAACGAAGGGTAGCCCTGGGGTAATCAATAATTTGAGCCACCAATCTGTTCCAGGTGCTTTATGATGTGACTGAGGTAATTATCACCAGATCAATAAAAGAGTTTGTTGTACAGATGAATGGGAGTGGGAGGGGTAATTGGTTTCTCTCACTGCACCACTTTCATGTATGTATTTTACTAAGCTGAAGACAGAAATGACTGACGTAGGTGTATTTTTTTCCTTCACCTTGGCTTAGCTCCAGCTAATATTACCTCCATGGATAATGCTATGAACGGACTACTCATGTCAGCGAAACTTTGTGGAAAAGTATTCATATATTTGACAATTATCCAAATGCAAACATCTGTGTATTTTATAAGGTAAGATTCAGCCAGGTGGTACATTTTTGGTTGAGTAATTGTACTGTTTAAGAGTGTTGGTTTCCTTTTATCCTACAGTGGAAATGCTACTGAATAATTTTGATTTGGTTATGTAATTTTATTTCCTATCTGTATGTTTTGCACATTTAAGTATGTCCCAGTGGTTCAGGGGTCCCCAAGCTACGGCCCGCGGGCCGGATCCGGCCCACCACGTCATTTGGTCCAGCCCCCTGAGCAATGCTGGATCCGGCCCGCCTCCTCATACCAGAGAGCATTCAGTGTATTTTTTCCACATATTGTATTTTCTGGTTTATATGTGGATTTTTCTTCAACCACCAGGGGGCTTGAGCAGATGTGAAACTAGCCTTCCCTCAAGGGAATATATACTAGTCAGTCCCAGTCACCGTTTCACTCACGGTTTTTTCCATTTGCATTCTGGGTAAAATCTATCTAAAAGCGCGAATGTGTCGTCCTCCATGCGCTCTGAATCAGTGTGGTGTATTTTGTTTGTGCAGCCGGAGGCCACTGCCGTATTTCTCATCTTTTCTTTTATATATCTGCCACATTTCATCAGTAGTTACCTAATGTTTGGTGCATGATTGTTGAACAAAAGTAAGAGACAAGACAGCTTTGTTTAATCTGTCTCAACTGAAAATAAAACGTGTTGCACATTAGCAACCCCAGTTATTGTGTCCTGTGAGGCTAAATATTTCCTGGGCTACAAAAACAAAACATCATGACGGTGCCACTACTACAGATTCAGATTGGAGGCGGTGTCGCATCAGGAAACCATGTAGCTGCAATGCTGAAAGTTGAACACTGTTATATTCTCCATCTGGATTGTGATTAACCTGCACTTCCTTGGGTCTTTTCTTCATTTTCTTCCATCGCAATGTCCCCACCAATCCCCACGCCTCGTCTAATGTGGGCATTGAGGTGCAGGGCAGCTCCATCAACCAGAACAGACATATTGTTGGCATGCAGAAATTGGCCGGCAAGGCGCTTGAGTTAAATTATTCTGCTGAAAATTGCATCCAAGCAACCAGTTACCAAATGAATACTGTGATGACAATTATGACTTGATATATTGTGAAGCTCTATTTTAAATCAAAGCAAATGCGTGTTGGAATGGTCCAGTCAAAAACCCTTTTATCCCATGGGAATCTGTGGCAAGACCTGGAAATGTATGCTTCAATCCCATCTTATTGGATAGGAGTTTAGTCTGCAGTTGGCCAAAATTGGCAGAGATATGCAAAAAGATCTGCTGCCTATCTGCCTCAAAAGCTTGTTCTATAAAGTATTAACTCTGGGAGGCTGAGTACAAAACCATGTTTCTTTTTGTTCCCACTTCGTGACTGTATACTACTTTGTGTTGGTCTGTTACATAATATCTCAATAGAGTTCCACAGAAAACTACAATTGTAATAAAAAGAAAGCAAAATAAAACAACAAAAAAGTTCTAATATCTACACAAGGCACTTTGTGTAAATGAAGAATTACTTGAATCTGTTTTCACGAAGAGACAAACATAAAACTACTCGCAACACAGGATACGCCATTGAGCTGCGCTTCCACTCAGACCTCTGCATGCTGTTTTGATGCAGCTCAATGGAGAAGAGCAATAGATAAAAGAAGTATTTCTAGATGGGTAGTCTTTGGATGAAAAAAAAAAAATGCATCAGCCCCGTTGTGGCTGTCCTGCTTTTTTTTTTTTTTTTTTTTCTTTGTGAGCCGAGGTAGTTTGGTGGTTAGTCATCCAGCGACTAGCAGGCTGTGCAGATAGAGAGCAGTCATTTCGGTAGAGAGCTTTGTTGTTTTTCTCTTTGTTTGTGGCTGGAAATTAGGTTGATGAGAGCAGAGTATGCATTTTACAACATACTTGAGGCAATTAAATTAGAGGAGTTCTAGCACCGCTGGAGGTGCTAAAAATGTTTGAAAAATCATGAAGAAAAAAATAAATATGCAACTCATGGATCCAAATAATTCAGTAAGAAAAGGTTTCATTTTGTAGTAGTCAACATAAATTTTTAATTTTAGTCTGGATAGTAAGATGAAATGATGAATTCATGTTTTTGACAGGAGTTTAGTCATCGCATTTGAATCTTTTAGAGCCTATTTTTAATGTTAGTTCAATTATGAAAGAGTTGGTATTTTACTGCAAAAAAAAAAGGGGGAAAAAATATCTAAATCACATTTTCTCACAATAGAAATACGTGGACTCGAAAAAGCTTGGCTCAGTTCAGTGGCGTTACTCAAAGCCTAAAACCCTAAATAAGCTTTAATCAGCATTAAAGTCAAAGTAATAGAAATCTACACGACAGGTACTTAAATATATGACGAGCACAAAGTGCTGCTAAAGCAATATTTAAGTTACAAAGCAATGAAACATTAGTAGGCAAGACGTCATGAGGCCCAATCAAATTTAATTTTGAGGACTTGCGCATCCTACAGGTATGGATTAAAGAAGCATTCAGTTCAAACAGGAGCTGCCGCATTTAGCTGGAAGCCCAACATGACTGACAGCTGTGGAACTCATGAAATCAGGACTGCAGCTGGAGAGAACAGGACTGAGGACAGGAGGGGAGGAGAGGGGCTGCGATGAGCTAAGATAAGTGTGAATTAGAGGTGGAGGATGTTGGTAATAGAGGTCCCAGTAGGTTGGCCAGTGACCTGGAGAGGGTGAAATTGTTTGCGGTTTTTATGTCAAACCCCCTCTAGAATAGGTTTTCCATCAGGTGTACATTTATATAAGTCGACATTTCTACCTCAGAGTGGCCTTATGCGCCTTTAGCTGATAATCTTCCTGACACCAGCCTTCCCCTGACTCACACTGCTCGGTTCCACATGATTTTTTCTTTTTTTTTTTCTTTTTTTTTCTTTTTGCAGAGTCCATTTCCTCCGTTTTATTGTGCAGCTTCTTGTGGGTGGACATACCACGCTGCCTGTCCAAGGCAGTTTATTTATTTATTTTTGTTTTTTATTGCTGCTTATTGTTTGTGAGGATTTCAAAGTCTGTCTGTGTTTGCTGCCATTTCACATAATTAGCAAAGTCCAGTTGCTGTTTTAATTTGCAAACAAAGTGTTTGACAATTTATCACAAATGATAAATTGGTACAAAATCTCAACTTAAAGAAGACAACATGTTATTTACAAGGTTTTTCCAGATTTAGTTGCTGGAAATTCGTGTAACTCATGATGAATAAAATTTTGGTTTGACATTTTCTTTTTGTTAATATAAAGAGAAGCAGATACAATTTTGAAAATCTTGGTTGATTGAAGAAATACTTCTTTATTGTAGATTTAACTATTTTTTGTAAAGGATGACTTACCGTCATAAATGAATATTCCCATATAGCAATGTGAGGCTGCCTATGACAACACACGGGGCCATATAAAACCTTTCTATGCAGAACCCTTTAGGGTTTTTGTAGTTCACAGCTCTGTCTTCTAGTAAATTTTGGCCACAGAATAGCTTCACAATACAAAGCTATTGTGTTCAGCACTTGACAATCTCAATTTTCCATTTTTCTGAGATGTGTGGTCTATGCTAGTTTGCAAACCTCTATTTCCACGTTATTACAGTCACAAACAATGTCAGCATCTGGCAAAATTATGTTTTGTGTTGCCAAACCAGCAGATGGAAACATTAATTCTCATTTTCTTTTTCTTTTCTGTTTTGCAACATTTTAAAGGGGCGGTATAATGAAAAGCCAACTTTTTAGAGCTTTATTTCACATTACAAAGTTATTCCCTCATCAAAAACATAGATGTAGATTTGCTTAGATTTTTTTCATGCATGTTTGATAAATCCTTGTGCCATTCGGTACATTTGTATTTTTCTCCTCAAATGCAATACTTGCAGAACCACCTTTTGTTGCAGCTACAGCTGCAAGTCTTCTGGAGTACTGTATGTGTCTACCAGCTTTAACACCTGAGGACTAAGATTTCATCTTTGCAAAATAGCTCAACCCAGTTAGACAGATTTTCAGGTGGATTTAGGTCCGGACTCTGACACATGAATATACTTTGATCTCTGGTTGTACTGCTATGGCCTCTGGTTTGCTTAAAGGTGAACCTCCATTCCAGACTCTGGTATTTTTTGGGCTGAGTAAAGTAAATTTGTTATTTGTTTAAGACCACCAGGGTCTACTTGCACAGTTGTTCATGTGTAGCTCTGAGGTCTGTGACCACGCTACGTATATAATGAGCAGTAATAAAAACCACAGTGAAAGGGTGGCACCAAACACAGAGCAGGTACAAAATTTGCGACCCAAACCACAAAAAGCACCGACTGCCTGTTCTTAGAGACCATGATGAGGAGAGAGTGTAGGAATGTTCAAGCTTGACCTTTCTCATACAATCTGAACGAAAAACATTGAAATTTGTGGCTTAAAAATGATAAGAATACTTTTTCTAGACACATTACTGATACCTCTGCAAAAGATTATTTTTGAAGTGTAGATTTTGTTCAATCCGACAAGATTTCCGTATTTGCACTTTGCTTTCCAGCTCCTCCATTATGTGGAATAGTTCTTGTGCTAGCCAATAAGCCTGAGGCTGTTCCTAGTTACTGTCTAAGGATTTGAAAGGCAACTCAACATCCATTCGTGTGTGTGTGTGTGTGTGTGTGTGTGTGTGTGTCTGTGAGAGAAAATCAGATAAAACAACTAAAGAAAAATAAATAATTTCTTTAGAACTGCTACAGTAATTATCACTCTTTTCACATGTAAGACTCACTATGGTCCCATTTCTCTTTACCTGAATAGATGGAGCTGAATTTAATTGCTTCAAAGATGTAGCTATAAAAGCTGCTGTAATTAAAGGGCCCACTGTTATTTCTGTTCCGAAACCTGATATAGAGAAGGCTATTACATAAAGACTCGTAAATACAGTGCTTGCATTCAGAGCTGAATCAAATGTTACAAAGCATGGAGCATGGTCAAAGCCCAGTCCCCACTGTGCTGTCATTTAAAGACTGAGGCTCTCTCTGAGTGTGTAAATCTTACCAAACCATGAGGATACAAACTTAAGGGGACTGCATACGATGATTCAGGAGGAAGAAATCCCCTGAAATCCTCCCGATTTACTTGGGACGTTAAGTTTTCACTTTAAAGGACGCAGTGACTCACACATCTGTGTAAAGGGACCAAAACAAAAGGAAAGTCATTAAAAATTATGAGATTTGAAAAAAAAAAGAGGCATGCTCTGAACTATTTGAATTCTTTTCAATATGAATGTTAAAGATATAACCTAACTTAATATGATATAAAAGAATAAGATGAGGAAAAACATAGTCAAATTAATTCATTACAACTGATCTCAGTAGAAAACACTGCACTGTGAAAATGGCATGTTTTTGTATAACGGAATGAAACCAAGATCGTTCACTTCAAAACAGTTTCCACTTTTAATGTGAGATCCGTTCTGTACAACCTAACAAATCATGTAAATCTGTTTGGAAGAAAATAAAAATCTGTACTCGTATGCATATGTTGCCATGATCCATTGGAATTAGGTTTTCTCTCAAGTCTATTCTTGTGCTTTGAACTCTGATTTCCTATATTGTGGTTGTTCACTTGGTTTTGGTTTATGTTCATTGTCTTGAGTTTTGCATTTTCTGTAACTTTTGTGCATTTATGTCATCATGCTTCCTGTGCATTAAATATAATTTTATGGGAAACAGGAATCTG
The DNA here is from genome assembly GCF_051168715.1 of Poecilia mexicana. Classification (NCBI taxonomy): domain Eukaryota; kingdom Metazoa; phylum Chordata; class Actinopteri; order Cyprinodontiformes; family Poeciliidae; genus Poecilia; species Poecilia mexicana. Next base: position 25,147,465 of record NW_028263379.1, read on the forward strand.
TTTCCTCGGCTTCCCTGTTACCTCATAACTGTGATTCATCAGTTTCGTCCATACCACTTATCACCCACTATGTATTTAGTTATCTCATATTAATTACTCTTCTCTGGATTCTACTACTGCAACCTGTGGATTCCCTTGATCTCTTGCTCCTCATTGTTCGTGGTCCTTATCATGTTTGTCTGTATGTTTCTGAATTTGCATTATTATTCAGCACATGCCTCCTCAAAATGTGTCATGGGGCATAAAACAAACAACAATCGTAGTTTGTAAGTTTTAAAGTCACAGATAAGAATTTTTTAATCAAGAAAAATAAATAAAAATATAAAATAAATAAATATTTACAGCAGTAAATGAGTGATCTTTTTCAATTCCTGAAATAATTAGATTTTATTCTGCTTAAGCACTAACAACAGCGGAAACAATAAAACTCAATTGAAATTTGGTTGGATCTTGATGTAGAACAGACATAGCCAATGCCTGGGTTGATACTTCTTCAAAAATATAACCACTTAAAAACGGTCAGTGTTTAAGCCTAGAGTTTTTAAAATTAGGCTGTGCCCATATTTGAGAGTAGAACATATTCAAATCACTTTTGAGTTGCTAAAATTTCGACATTGTACTATCCCAGCTGTACGTAAATGCATCATGAACAGGTGTTGGGAAAATCCCCTCTCATTAGCGGAGATTCCTCCGGCCTCACTTTTATGCTACGAACGAAGTTTACTGGATGCTATAGGAAGCCATTTGGACGTAAGCTGATTTTTCTCCAGTAGCAGTGTCGTTAAACATTAAGCTTCAGGTCGTTTCAGGCAAGTAATTCAATTAAGTGCACTTTATTACTGTCGAAAATGCGTAGCTATGCTGACGTTTCGGTTCGGTCCATCATTCTTTCGTCATTATAGCCGTATGAGAAACCGCAAAGTTCCCAAACAACAAAGTTTAAATAGCTGGGAGTCCTGTGTTTTCTTTTTGTGTCACTTTTTAAAAGCTGCACCACAGAACGTTGCAATGGGCACTTTGTTCCGCACACAGGCATTCTGCATATTGTTATTAGTAGGGGACTATGCTAAAGCGACTTTCTGGAGATTTGTGTCATGTTAATATGTGATATCTTCATCAGTGGCATACCTTATATTTTGCTTTGACTCATTCATGTATGTTTGAGGAATCTTTGAATGCTCTGTGGCAGCCACTTGGGGTTGTCTGCACCTTTGCTCTCCCTGAGCACTGACTATTTCCACAAAGCTTCTCCTTGGAGCTGCAGTCTCCTGCTACTGTTGAGCTTAGCATACAAATTATCTCTCAGTCCAATGGGCTGAAGAATAATGGTTGCAGATGACATAATGGAGAAACACTGTTGTGATGACCTGCTAGAGTGTCAGAAAGAGCAAAAGTTTCTTAAAGAGACGGAGGCCAATTTCAAAGTGCCTGATGGGAAATCAAAATCTCCTTTTGTTTGATATATACAGCATTTTCATAATGAGTGAAAACAGCTTGATTGTGTTGTCAAATGGCCTGGAAAATAAATAATACAGCCCCTTTAAATAATTTGTCAATTCATGTGTATTCCAAACTGACAGGGCTGTACCAGAAATGTTGGGTTTTGTCATTTTTACTGTATATGTTTCGCTCAAAACAAACACAAAAAGACCATAGACATACTAAAATAATTGAGAATCACTCTTTGAGGGTTACCTCTTCAGATGGCAAGAGTTTTTGTTGTCAAGGGGCCATTTATGAACTTTATTAAAAAAATACCAGTCAGTTTTGGCCCATCGTTCGCCTTCTGCTGTCTGCCAGAAAACTGAAGACATAGAGATGTAGTATTTTTTCAAACATGTCTCTAAATTGTTGGTTTGCTACTCATAAAATTTCTAGGTCCATTTTTAACCCCAATCCAGCAAAATACAACTTGTTTACAACTATAATTTTACTTGATCTTTTAAAAAAAACGTATAATTTTAAATTACTGTAGGAAATTTGTAGTCATTTTTAAAGCACCACTATTTTTACATGTATTTTTGTATTTTACAATAAAGGAAAACATGAGACCTTTGTAAAAAGGGAATCAACACAGTTTCCTGCATTAGATGTCGACATTTGCAGAAAGTTATGTAAGAAAAATGGAAAATAATGGAAATCTGAAAACCTGCTGAATCATGCACTTTAGTATAAACAGTGTATATTTAAATTTTTAAAAATAATTATTTTTTCGGTTGGCATTTTAAGCCAAAGCTATTAAGAGGTATTGTGGAAGGTCTCTGGAGCAGTAGGTTACAGAGCCTTGATTTAAATCTACAGTGGAATAGCATTGCCAGAGGAAAATTAAAGTTCTGAAATGGCCTAGTTAGAATCCAGTGGTAATTCTGACAGAAAATCTGTTCAGTCACCAAAAGAAGATTGTAGACAAGAGCTGTCCACGGCAGAGTTAGTCAAATATTGACACGTTGTGGGATGCTTAATAGACTCCCGCCAAAGGCTGAAACTTGAAACTGAATCAAAAGATGCTTCAACAAAGAATTCGTTTCAAGGTGTGCACACTTGCAGCCAGTCTAGTAAACCTCTTCTTTCTCTGGTAAATGTATTTGTTTTTCAATTGAGTTGTGCAGAATTTGTCAAGTTAAGGGTGGAAAACGTCAAAGGTTGTTTTTGCTTTAGGTTCTTTGCAGGTTTCAGTTTACTGATCTCTGTTGTGATCTGCCAGCTTTCAAAAGAAAATGACAGAGTTGGGTTCAGACAGTGGACTGCATAAATAAATGGCTTTGAAGTAGAAGAGAAGATGTATTTTGGGTAACAATTTCATTACTCCCAGTGTTTGACCTGCTCTTGAAAAGTGAATTCAGACACATGAAAGACAAATAGTTTTTTAAAAATCTGTCTAAAGTTGTTTGCTACAGTCTATCTTTGTGCTTACTATTAGATATAAATGACTGTTCAAACAGATTTAGTAGATATAATTAAACTTTTGAACCATGTTGAAACTTCCTTCGCTTGCACCCAAAGTTAAGTTATGACCATTATGATCGCTTTAGTGGTTATTTTAGCATGTGCATTGTTAATTATTTGTGTAAAATAGATCCCTGCGATTAGATCTGGAAAAAGTACCTAGTGGATAGCACCAAGATATATTCTTAGCCAAGGAAAAAACGGTAGTGTTTAAATGAGCATGTAGAATAGGGTAGTGTTGCACTGCTTTCATGCATTGGGTCCATAAATAAGGCCTTCAAACAAAGTATATCCAATATTCACAAAAGTGTATGAGTGTCCAAAAAAATGCGAAAAAGCCATTTTTCTTTATCCCTCAATAAAGAACAAAAATGTAACGAATTGAAACCAGGAAACTTAATTTCCGACTAATATATCTGATGAGATGATTTTGACAATTGCGACGTTCATTTGAATACAAAATTGATGAACCCGGTTGTGCTGTTTACTTTTCCAGCTGCAAGTACAACAATATAATTTGTTTGTTGTGAGTCCATCTCAGTTTGTTCTGCATCATAAGCACTTGGAGCAGTCCCTTTAATTCGTTGTAAACGTGATTGATGCTTGCGAAAACACTCCAAGACAGTGCTGCAATCAATTATGTGTGATTTATTGTCTTTGCAGCTTCTGTATGCATTGTGTAGCTGTTCTAAGAAGAAAAAGGCAAACTTTCTGTGAAGCCTTAGTCACAGATCCATAATCCTTGTTTTCCAAAGTCTTTTTGTGGTGGAGAGGAACCACTTCCAAGTGGTGTTCATCATATTTTATTATAGTAATTTACAGTGAAGGTCATGCATATGAATTGATAGGGGAAAGCCAAGCTTTTATTATTTTTTTTCTTCAAGCCTAACTAAAAGTACGTACGTCAAACATATTTCTCTACGCATATTTTCTTTCTCTTTTTTTTTTCTTCTTTCAACGTGATGTAATTATCAGCACAAGTAAATCATCTGCAGTCTATTGCATCGGGTGCCAGCCAGCTGGAACAAATGCAAAAAATAAATAAACCTGCGCTGGCATGCCCTGACTTACTGGCGGGAGCTGCAAGGTTACTCTCTGAAGCACCTTTGCACCACATGGGCACAATTAACACTGTTAATTTCAGCTTGAAGCACGGTGATATGATCTATGAAGAGCTGATCAGTTTCGATATCGCCCTAGACATAGTATTTCATCATCTTTCTGTTGTACAATCACAACACATCCTCATGGTCTGCAGAGCCACGAGCCTCACTAATTACTAATGGTGATTTAATGTAGCAGCGTGACCACTTGCACTCCTGTGCAGGACCCATTCCTGCTCTGTTGTCCTTGTAAATTAGGTGTGCCCCGCTGATTAATGGTTAACAGCCACTATTCCAGGCAAAGCATCATCAGCAAAGCATTGAATTAAATGGTTGTCTCATGTACTTAGAAAACCAATGTTGCTTACACGCAAGATAACTTTATTAAACAAAACGCCAGCCGGTAAATCTTTCAGAGGTTTTCCACAAGAAGATAAATATCTATTTGTTTGGGTACAAATGCAAAGCTTCTGAAAATACAGCGATTTGCAAAACTAATTGTAACCCTTGAACTTTTTGTTATTTTGAAATATTACAACTTCAAGGCAATTCAGTTGAGATATTATTAATAGGCTAACTCAAACTAGCGCATAATGATGGCAGTGAAGGAAACAGAAAATCTGAAAAATAATTTTCAGATTTTTTTTTTTTTTCCACAAATAATCCAAAGTATGATGTGGATTTGCACTTAGCTTCCTTTACTCCATAAATAAATAAAATTGAGAAAAATCCAAACCTTCAGAAGTCTTCTACATATTAAAAAGTGAAGAAAAACCAATGGATAAAGTTATGACGAGGTTTAAAGCTCCTCAAGGTTTGATCATCTCTTGGCGAATGTTTAAACCTACGGTCTCCAACTCAAGTCCATGGCAGCTACTGCAACTTCTAAATGCATCCTTGTTCCAACGCACCAAAATCCAATGAGTGGCTTATATAGCCAGGCATCTGCAAACTTGATGACATGCTGAGTAGAAAATTAAGCCATTTGATCCAGGCATGTTAGAGTCTGAATCCTTCAAAAAGCTGCAGGACAGCAGCTCTCAAGGACAGGAGGTGAAGACCCTTAATCCATAATATGCAAATTGAAAGAGCATATCCACCTAAACCGAGAGGTGGGAGAGGAAAGTCTTAATTACAGAAGCAGCCAGGAGACCTCTGGTAACTCTTGAGGAGCTGGAGAGAAAATCTTATTTTAAAACAGTCAGTGGCAAAACAGGTGTTGCTGAATAAAGCCATAACAGGTCCTAAAAAGAAGACGGTGAATAAAAAAAAATTACACGTCACCCTGTAAACAAACCAAACCTGCCCAAATATATGCTGTGGAGACACTTTTCTCCAACAGGGACTGGAAAGTTGATCAGATAGGGCAAGGTGAATATGGCTAAATACAGAGCAACTCAGGAGGGAAACATGCCAGAGGTTTCAAAATTCTTCAGACTGTTCCAGCTGGACGACACTAAGCATACAGCCAGAGCTACGAAGGAATAGTTTAGATCTTGCAGCACATTTCACAGATATGCACTACTTGGTGTTGATCCATCACATAATATCCATCATAGTTTGCGGCTGTCATTTGAGAAAATGAGGAGTTCCCCAAGTATAAATTCCTTTCAAAGGCACTACATTTACTGCCTCTCCTCTGAAACCATAAAGCAAGACAGTAAGACCAGAACTTGCAGTACTCTAAAAACTGGTACAATTTTTGTGTATTTTAGAACTTTTCCATTTCCTAAATCAACAACAACAACAAAAAATCCCTCAAATTAATCGCTTCTATCAGCTGGTTCAGTTCCTCAGCTACATGGCGAAAAGACAAAGTGCTCAGCCAACCACGGTGCCCCGTGCCATCAATCATTGCTCTGTATTAACTACCCCCACCTTCAATCGCAAAGAAAACAATTAAAGTTAAACTTGTTGATTTGTTTTGGTAGCTCATAAATCATGGTGTTATATGAAACCCACCGTCTCCCTGGGCCCCTTTTTCATGTTCCCCAATCAGCAAACTGAGCCTCAAAAGCACCGCTTTGAACTAGTCTGATGACATTCGCTACATTATTTATTTCTTATTTTTTTAGTTTTGCTCCTGTCATCTAAACGTATGCTAAAGTAAATTAAAGCTCCTTATGCGAGTCCACGAGCACCATATGTGTACATGCATTTAAAGTCTTTACATCATTTGAAAAGTAAAATAAAAATGATGAAATACTGGATTCTTGAAGAATTATACTGTCTGGATGTTTTATTTTTATCTGGCGTCAACCTAAATACAGCAGTAGATTGTTGTCTCTGTCTCAGTGATCTGACATTTTGAAAAGTGTATTGACATATTGTTTTGTACAACATAAACTGATGCTGCCAATGAGCTGCTATTGTCTCTTGATGTTTTTTTTGTTTTTTTTAGAACTGACCTCACTTTTTGCCCTCTTTTGCATTTATTTTTAAAACAGTAATGCTCTACAGCAAAGAGACATTTCTATCACCCTTAGCAACAACTCAATAAGCTATTCCGTTTGTGGTGTGGCTTTTATCTGCAGGGAAGAAACAGGTGGTGACTAAGCCTGGACTTCAAATGCTAGACTTGGAGTGCGTCACCATTTCCAAGGATTCGTCTGAGAGAATGTCACTCCTTACCTACTACTACTCATTCCTTAATAAGCAAGGAAATGAGAGGGAGGGGATTCTTCAGCTCGCAACTTAACAGGAAGGCCTAGTGACATTTGTAGATCTTGCTTAGAGCCTAGACATTCCCCCCTCGTGGTGAAATACTGCAGAGGAGACGGTCGGATAATGAGATGCATCATAAAGACTGTGGCAGTTTCAGCTGCACAGGACACCTTGTTATTGTCCAGAGCACGACTCGGGTCAGACATTTGCAGTCTGAATTTTTTATGGATGGAAATTTGTCTGAATAATATCAAGTGCCCTCTGTCTGCTCAGTGAATGAGACTTGTTTTATAAAGTTAGCTTGGCTGGCATATCTTCAGGTGTTACGAAATGTCACCTTGGTAAATTTTGCAACAGATTAGGTTAAAAAGATCACTGACAACCAAGCGTGAAGAGACGTGTTTATTGCTGCATTTATGACCTGAATTGTCTCCAGCAACTTTCATTGAACAGATGACAAATACACCAAAACTGAGCCGGAGATACTGATGCCTCAATGGAAAGAGGGAGTAAAATATTGTGATTTAAACTTGATCATTCAGTAATAACTATAAAAGTAAGCAGGATCCTCCTAGTAGTTTTTCCCCTGTCTTGTTGTAGGTCAGTGTGTAATATGTACTTTATCCAGAAATGGTATCTACATAAATGCAAAGTGTGTCTAGCTTTCTACTACATAAACCCACTGCCAAACTCACAGGGCTCTGCAGATGAAATAGACGTAGAAATAACATGTTGTAATAAATCTACATCTGAAACTAGTGTCAGCTTGCAATCTCTGTGCATTTAAATTCAACAAAGACTCGGATAGATTTCTGGTTATCTTCATTCTAGTTATTCCTAATTCATGTGACCACAAGAAAAACCAAACCCATCTAAAATCAAGGCACCATGTTTCTTTTCCGTACTACTGACATGTTGATTTTCTGTTGGTGAAAAAGGAAATTAGACGGTTGACACTGGCTATTTGCTGCAGCTAACAATTTAAAAAAGAAAAACATCACTTGTGACAATTATTGTTTTGTTGCTGTCTAGCAGTGGCATGGTTCACATTTGAAATAAATTAGATTCCTGTGTAACAAATTTCTTTGTGCTGAGGGAAGAACAGATAGGGAAGTCATATCCATTAATGTCATTCATTCTGCCGTGGCGCCTAATTGGAGGAGTGGAATGGATGAGGGAAACCAGTGCTATCATTGGCCTACATGCTTTAACGTTGGTAAAATAAAGGCAGAATGAGCAGGGTTGATAAAAGCTAAAGCTGATATTTAGAGAAGATATCATTTAGAGAGGAGCAACAAAGCCACCCGCGAAAATATTTCTTAAACTTTTCCATATTTTCTCAAATTACAACCACAAACTTTATTGATTCATCATTTGTTATAGCATCACTCAAACTCTGCCGAATTAAATAGTCTGTCAACATTAGTTTTTGAAATGTTGCTGCACATCATCAATTGTTTTCAAATCTGGACCTTGACTGGACCATGTATCATATATGTATTTTTAACTTTACTGTTCTTCCAGTAGTTGAATCTCGAACCCCTTCTCAAGGTTTTTGCAACTTGTTAGTGGTTTCCTGCTAGTATTGCTCCATCTTTAGCTCTATTTTTAGCTCCATCCATCAAATCTGACTAACTTCCTTATCCCTCCAGAAGAAAACTATATGCACCTCATGATGCTACCAACATGTTTTACTGAAGGGATTGGATGTTCAAAGTTTATGGTACACATTACGTCAAAAAAGTCAGCATTGGTCTTGTCACCTCACCATAGTCTTTTAAGCATTTGGGTTTTTTTTTCCTTTGATGGCTTGTGGAAATCTGCAAAGTAGGGACGCACAATATTGTATTTTTTGCCGATATTCAATATGCTGATATACTAAAACTCGTTTGGCCGATAACCAATATCAATACCAATATTTTTTTACTGAAACTATATGGCTTTCTCTACTGTTGCATTAAAATACTGCATCGTTTTTGACAATTTAACTTGCTACCAAATGCAAATGCTAAAAAAAAGAGGCTGAAAATGATGTAACACTTTCAACTTGCATAATGTTTTATGTCATATTTATTCATGGCATCTGCTCTCTGTAAGACAGTGACAAAACTCAAACAGTGCAAATTTGAAAATTTCTCAACCTGTTCACAAGCAACAAGTGAAAAGCACATCAGTCATGCATTAACACTTAACAGTTTCTTATGATGTCGCGCTGTGCTGCAGGGATCGTTGTCGCTGGTTTGTCATATAAAAACAACGCCTGTTATATTGGTAGATTGTTTCGACAGAACGGCCGATCTCCGATATTAAAATTTACAACTAATATCAGCCAATACCAATACCATGCCATTAATATCGTGCAGAATCTTGTGTGTGTTTGCATCTTGACTGCTTCTCTTTTCTGAGAAGCTGCAGAAATGTCATACTTTTTCTCCTTTCAGAGGACGGATTCTACAGCCATTATTTGTTTTAAAGCTGTGGATGCTGTTTTATAACCTAATCCTCCTTTAAACGGTTCCTTAACTTTATTCCTGAGTGGTGTGTTCCTTCGTCTTCATGATGCTGTTTGTTCACTAATGTTATGTAACATTTGTGGCCTTCAAAAAACATGTACATATTTTTTTTTTTCACTTGTACATTATACATGATGTGTTGGACTGTCGCATTAAATTTCAATGGACTGTGTTGAAATTTGAGGTTGTAATATTACAAAAAGTCAAAAAAGAGTGTGAATACTTTTGCAAAGAGTGTCACGTTTTGAGAAAACAAAAGACGAGAGATATGATCTGAAATCTTTTAAGCACCCACTCAGAATGGTGGGTGCTTAATCTTAGAAATTAATCTGAAGCTGGAAATTCTTCTTGAGGCAAATCATCAGAGTATATAAAGTCATTCAAGAGCATATCTTTTACATCTGCACTAAGACTTACCAGTTTAGCTTGAAGCTTTAAGATCTAGGCCTTAGGCTGCAACAACATCCATGTCTAAGTGAACTATCATGGCGTGCAACCACATACTGAAGATGATAGCCGGCAAAGTCATTTTGGCTGGTTTTGACTTTGATTTCTGGCATGATCACAGATTTCTGACTCTGTACTTTGGAGGCAGCATAGTTAATGGGCTTTCCACGAGATGTGTAAAAGCCTACCTGCTGACTTCACAGTTCGAACTTTTGACACAAAGGCAGGGCAGCCAAGAGCTCTGTTGAAATTCATGTTTCTGGATTAGGCATTAAACCAAGCTTGAGTCCATTTAATTCAGCCTGGCTGCTGTTGCAGCTCAGCGGAATATGAGTTAATATCATGATTCTGGTTCTTTCTTTTGCTAATAACAAAGCAAACAGAACTGGCCTTTTGTTTGAGCCGGATTTGTTTAGCATTCCCCGTTTTGGTGTAAGCGCTTAGCTTCGGCTAACGTTTGTGTGCCAGCCTCTCTGCGTTTTGCGGTTCAACCAAAGTGCCTTGTTTACTTCAAATTTCACTGATATAATCTCACCGTCCATCTTCTGAAAATTTCAGTCCAATTTAAATCAGACAGTTTGTTGATCCGAAGCCGTAAAGCTTTGATTTTTTTTTGGTGAACATTTTTTTGCTCATTGATTTACTGGGCTGCCTCAGGCTGGAGGGAACGTTGACTATTTGCAGCTCCTCAGCCCTGGACAGCAATAAGAACAGACTTTAAGATTTTGTGCAAATACTTCTGTTGGTACTTTGAGTCTCTTTGAGCTTGGGAAACTGAACGTTTCCCAGAAGGCTTTTCAGTGCAAGCTACAAATGACAGCATAGCATAGAGATGAAGAGGAGCTGGGGAGGCTGGTCAGCGTCTTATGTGGGAGCTGGGATTAAACTCAAAAGGAGGCATTTCATGCTAAAGGGTTAGCGCACAAAAAATAAGTATCATGCTCTATAAACTTGTGATATTTTCTGCTTCTTTTAAGAATACAAATCGGGTCAGTGCAATTGTGTATACTGCTTATGCATGCAGCTACTTCCTCTTCAATGGTATTCTGCCAGACTTATCAATATACAAGAATGATGTTCTGCCATCGCCTCCAAAAATAGCTGACAAGTAAATGTACATCACATCCTCCTTTAGAGGTTGCTGACTGGTTTAATGCTTCAGTCACATATAACTCAGTTTATTATAACCAACTTTATTTCAACAAATTTAAAACAATTCTGGCATTAAAAGACAGAGCTTCAATTGCTGTACAAGAACCAGAGTTGAGTAGTAATATTTGCTCAGTTACATTTACTTGAGTAACCATTTAAAAATGAAGCACTTGTAGTTTTACTTCAACATGTTTTTCATTTCTACTTGAGTAATATTATTTTAAAGTAATGCTTCTGTTACTTGAGTACAATTTGTGGCTACCCTATCAGAATTTGACTGTTTTATCGCAACGTACACCAGACACAGACACATTTATGGTTTATGTTAAAGTAAGACTTTGTACACTTCTTATACTTTTAATAAAGCTTGGAGAGGAGTTATTCATTGCCTAATTTGATTATTTTGTAATCAAATTGTTTGTTTTTACAGATTTTCTTTTTATTTTATGCTTTGAAGTAATTTCCATGTGGTATATTTTTGTCTGTCTTATTACGACATTTAGCAAATTTAATCAGATTTAATCATTAAACAGTTCTCAGTACTTGAGTAGCTTTATAACTCATGTGCTTTTGTACTCTTCAGTAATTTTTCTGCATGACTACTATTTACTTCTATTTGAGTAAAAACCTAAAAGTGCTTAAAAATAATCTGCGTACTCTACCCACATGTAACAAATGCCGTGCTGTTATTCGGTGGACCATGCAATGTAACTTAAAGACACTTTACTATATAAGCCACTAATTTAAGGTTCTGTTTGGACTTAGAGTTAACATTTGTTCTGGTTGATTTAGGTGCATTTAGACGGCCATTACAATCTGTCCAGAGATCAAATAACAGTTATATGCAAATAAAGATGTAGCCAAGGCACAGAGTCGGCCTTCGCTGATCAACAAGGAGATCAACCAAATTATGTCATATATTCAAACATTTATCTTTTTTCCTTATTTAGGTGCAGTAACTCAAAAGTGAAACACATTATATAGTATATAAGTCCCTCTTGAAAACTATATCTGGATCTTAAGGTTTTTTTTACCTGGGTAAGCAAAGGAAATAAACGCATATATAGATTAATTTCACTCAAGCCATTTCTTATGTTCGTTATGACAAGTTTCCACTTACGATTGACAAAAACAAGATATGTAAGATTAGAATTCTGCATCAGACTTTTCAAAAGCACATTTTAACACAAAAATGTGGGGTTGATGAAAAGTGTTTTAGCCTGTCTAGAGGTTATTTTCAAAAGATACTTTTAGTCTGATAAACATGTTTCATCAGTAGTCATATTCTAATTTGCTGAACATGATTTAATGTGCTTTGCAGGAGAAAGATTAAGGTACATTGACCACAAGATGTATTCAGCTCCAGAAATTATCAATATAAACTCCATACGGCGTCATTAAATCACATGATATAATTTAATAAAATTCTAAGTTGGAGAGAAGTCCAGCAAAGAGCTCAATAAAACTTTTAATCAAAAATATTCCCTCTGGCTGGTTTTTAATGCTTTTTTAATACAAGCTGTATTTTATTTAAACTTCATTTTACAGACATTTTGTTTTTATTTTATCTTTTTAAACCAAGACACCTCCAAGTGTGGCCTAATGTTGTGTTTAGACCTCTAAGGCTGATGAAGATAAAATTGCTCAACAGTGTTGTAACCTCTTTTAAGTCTGTTCACACCTGTATTCAACAGGATTTACTGCATTAGCTTCAACTGCATTTCTACATTACAATCTCTATTTCAGGACGTTTTCCGAGTGGAAATCACGAAACTCTAATTTTCAGTACAACTAGAAAGCAGTTCTGTCTTCCCAGCACCATTTAAGCATACCTTGGTAACAGATACACTGCAAGATAAACCCTGTCAACATGCAATTTCCTACCTTTAATAAGCAGTATGCTGGAATTATGGGTTCATCTTGATACAGGCGGATTACAGTGTGTTTTTGTTGTATGCGTGCACATTAACCCACACCATGCCCTCCTGATAGGTGGCCTGGACTGTTGGAAACACCTGCATCGTCAGAAAGATGTTAAAGCCAGGTCAGCACAATCTTTGTTGTCTTTAAAAATAGAGAAGTGGATGTATTAAAAAGACGAAAACAGTAGTAGACTGAATTTGACAATGCGGGAGGGTCCTTCTTCCACATGAGACACAAACGCCTCTTATAAAAAAAAAACCTTCGGATGGTTATTTAACAAATGGTCCGCAAGGCAAAGGAGCCCTCTGCTTTTTTTTTTTTTTATATTCCAGAACTATAATTTGTTTAATAGCGGTTGTAAGGGTACTGGTTTCTGCTGATCTTAGCAACCTGGATAATTTTTTTCTTCATCCTAAATTGCATGTAATTGCAGAAAATGCTTCCACAACGACAAAACGGCATCTTGGTAAAAGTAATGTGTGCCCCTTGGCATTTCAGTTTACTTTAGCCTCCTACTCCAAGAGCTAGTTGAAAATAATCGACCAGATGTAGAATAGTTATATCAGAGGCAGACATTTAAAAAAAAAATATATATATATATATATATATATATATATATATATATATATATATATATATATAAAAATAAAAGCAGAGGTTTTATTTACAATGACAAGTGTAAGTGCATATTTATTTATTGGATCAAGTGTTGCAGGCCAGTAATAACTAAAAAGAACATTGCTTTAAAAGGTGCACAGATATAATTTTCTGAATTGTTTTCTTGTGCATTGAAGGACAAACATGCATTGTGTTTCCTAAACAGAATCAAAGAAGTGCGGTTTATTGATCTAAATTGACTGAATGCTCTGCCACAATTACTCTCTAAAAATGTTTACTTTTCAATTCTGCTTCCAGTTAAAAGCTTTTCTTTTCTTTCCTTTCTTGGAGAAGTGTTTTAAAAATCAAAGAGTTTATACTCAGCAGCTCCACTCCTACAGAGATGGTCTTATCTATCGTCTCAATATGGAGGCTGTTTAAAACCCACTTTGCGATGCACTCATTTGTACCGGCGTTCCTTCCTCTCCACCTAGACTGATGCACAGTAATAACCTGTCTCGGTAATGTCTCACTGCCTTTGTCTAAGCCTCACACCATGTGGGCAGAGGCCTGCGGGTTGGCAAGCGATCCGTGCTCTGACATGGTAATCCCTCACTGCATAACGGACATTATCCACCTCTGATGCCTAAACCAGTTGATCCGCACTTTGGGACTGGTCCATGTTCACCTCCACCGAGGATTACCCCCCTGCCAGTGGTCTGGCGAAGCTTTCTTTAACTTGGTGAGCATTGCGTGTGATTAGTCACCATTTACCCAGTAGTGTATGAATGTTTTACACGTCTAATAATTTTATTTTTGTTCAAGAAACAGTTTTTGTAGATCTTTGGCTAACCAATCATGTTGATGAAAATTGGAGAACGAATATGAATCAGAATATATGTCCACGGTGAGTTGTTGTAAATTTGTGTAAATTTCCAAATGAATTATCCGTTTTTGTGAAGGGAATCAAACTGTATCGACATAAATTAATAAAAAAATAGCTTTGAAACCATAACTCAAACTGCAGAACGCAATCTGATGAAAGAGTGTGTTAAATTAAAGTAAATGAGATCATCAAATGGAATCATCATCCACTTGTCCAATCCAAGCTGATCAACTTGGGATACAAATTGAAGTGAGTTATTATTTATTAAACACCTCAACAAGTAATTTAGCAATAATAGTATTTCAAAAAGGGATGTTTTAAATAGATTGGGTGATCTGAAGTCCTTATGAGCTCCATTGGCGTTTTGAGCAATTTGTTGAATAAAGATCTTCATGAATTTTCACTTACATTGTTTATTTAACAATGTAAATGAAGTGTTTTAAGATCATGAACTGTTAGTGTCAGTCGCTCTTGTTGTATTGGTTCTGTCTGGATTCACCGACCTAATTTATTTATTTGCTGTGAATTTTGTCATCGCTTTTATGTTCATTGTGCCTTTCTTATCCGTCTTTAATTCTGTGGTTTATTATTTCTACGCTGTGACTTTCAAGAGTCTGATGTGAAAATAAGAGATAAGTCATTTGTAAATCTTCTCTGCTCGTCATTTGACATTTATCATGTGCAACACAAGCGAAGAACAAGATATATTAAATAAAAGTGTACACTTTACACTAGCCGATTGTGTTAAGTGCACACACTTAAAACTATTCCAATTTCATTGCTAAAGGTCTATCAATAAGTCACATTTTGCCAATATTTCCTCACTCACCTTGCAAAGCGTCAGATTTATCAAATTGTGCGAACATCTCACAGTGTCATCGATTTTCTGCCAAACTTAGTTCTAGGCTCGAAGAATTTGAAAAAACAAAGTCATTCGTTTGTACAGTTGGACATATACCCAGAATCAGAGCGATAAAATACCATCTAAATTCATCTTTCATTTTTTTCTACTAGACAACTGAAAGTTTTCTGTCAAATCTGACTGACATTTTGAACTGTGGATCATTTCACAGACTTAAAACCCCATCCCAAGCTGTTCTGTGAGCGCTGCGGTCTTTTGGTGTTGTGTTTTGCTAACTTTTAGTTTTGCAGTGAAATTAATGTACGTTTTATCTTTTACATTGACCCTCAAACAGATTTGTAGTTTTTCACCTGAATTGTGCTAAACAAATATTACGTTTCCTATGAAAACTGTTTTAATGAGCTTTGACTGCTGAACATTTTTGCAAAGTCTCTTCCATCTCAGCTGCTGAAGTTTCTATCTCCTTCACTGACCCAGGGCAATGTTTCCTGTGTTCAGAGAAGAGCCAACATTACCTAACAACAAACCTAAAATGTCTTTATTCACAGATACATATGCTTTATTTGGCCCTTCAGGGTTTCCCGGTTGCTTTTGTTGCCAGCATTTAAAAATAGAGAAAATATTTACCTTAACAATGTACGGGTGGGAGGTATCGACTAATACATAAAAGAAAAGCTTTTTATATTTCATGTCCACACATGACTTTCTCCTATGATTTTGTAGTTCTCGATCAAAAACGGCACCATAAAAGGAATCGTTTTCTTGCTCCTTCAGGCAATAAATAGCTAGTGTAACAGCTTTAGAGCTTCAAAAACTGACTTATATTTCAGGTGAAACTGTTTCTTCTGAGTAAATTGTTGCTGCTTGTGTTGACATACAGATTTTTCATTGAATATAAACAATAATACACAGAACAGACAAAGAAATCTGGTACAACACAGCCTAGACATGCCTTAGACATTGTTTTTAGTGCTTTGACCTTACAGATTTTCAATCACATTACCAGAAGGATTCAGAGAAGGAAGGTTTTCTGCTGTTCCTCGTCGCTGCTACAGCCTGCAATGGACTCCATTTTCTTTAATTTTGATTTTTTTCTCCACACAATCACCATCTTCAATGTATTTTGCTGATATTCTATGTGAAAGACCAACACAAAATAGTAAGTTGAATGATCTTTAGCGAATAATTAAAACACAGGGCAACATTGGAAGTTGCTCAGGTGTTCGGCAAAAAAAAGACTGGGTTATAATTTTGGTGGATGGCAGAGCGGCGGTGCGGCTCACTGCACCACAACATACAGAAGAATGTTGCTTTTTTTTTTTCTTTTTTTTTAGATGTATTGTTATTAAAAAGACCTGCATCCACACAGGATTGTTTTCAACATATACACAATTTTCACTCTGGAATTTGTTTTAAAAAATTAACAGATAACGCTTTGGGGTCCCTAATAATCCACCATAAACAAGTGTTAGGCTTGGCATGTGTTTTCTTAAAACTAACATATGAAGCAAAACACTCAAAATATCGAAAAGGGGTCGACCAGAGTGAGATAATTTATCAAAAGTGAATAGTCTGGAGAAAAATAATTTTGTGAAATAATTTATACATGATCTGACAAAATATGTAACCCTGCGATCAAGAAACAGGTGCTTCATGCAATGTATCTTTTTGGTTTGCTCCTTTAATTTTCCAGACAAGGTCATGGACGTCTGCCATCAAGCAGCCATGACCAGACAACGAATACATATGAAGCCCAATCATCATTTAAAATCTGGTGATTCAGCTAGCCTTGTTAATTACCTGACGAAGGAGAAATCAATAATGCATATTTTTATTAAACATACTCCCAGTTTGTTTCTATAGAAAGGCATTGTCAAACCTTAAAGCGACTGTATTCGTCCTTAGCCAGTGAGATAAATTTAATTTATCCAATCTATCAATACCAATTTGCCATTCTTCACTTCATCCGCAGGTGCAGATGTTGTCAACTTGATTACAACTCTTGGCGTGAATGAGCACTCCTGGCACGATGACATGTCTTAGATAAATATCTGTCCACTTGAAAAGACAGTTTTGAGCCTGCAGCGCCAGCAAGATTAGATAGCAAAGTAATTTTGAATTTGTAAATGATTTGAAGCAAAAAGCAAAAATGTCACGTATGGTCTTGAAAGAGTAGTCGGTGGATTGATTTTTTTTCTCCCCCATCTGAAACATCTGGTAAGATTTTTTCCTTTTTCTGACAGATTCATGTTATTGCACTCACCTAATTTGAAGACCAGTTATCTACTCACTTCATCCCAAGGATCCAACACGCTTTAAATAAATATATTTCAGTGGTGTGACTGATGAGCTGATGTCAAACCGACTATGGCCTGATAAAGGAAAAAAAAATGAATGTGTGGTGTCATTGGGGCTCTCATTATTTTTTTTTCCTCCTTCTTTTTTTCATTTAACAGCACTCTGATAATGCTGGTGTATGGATAGCCATGCTAATTATAACCGGCTGCAATATGGAAGTGCAGTGAATTAGAGATGAGCACAAAGGGAAAGAGGAGGGAGTGCGCAGTTTTCAAAATTGATTAAAACTCCAGAACAAAACAGCGGACACGCCGCAGAAATGTGCACGGGGAACCGAGGAGACTGAATGTAGAAAAATGGGTGTCCACCGAACGACAGAGTGGGAGCTTTAGAAGTACTTGGGTGAGGGTGTGTGTGTGTCAGGGAAGAGAAGCAGTGATGAGAGAGCACATTGGTACAAGAAAGACGGGAAGACTGAGGAGTGATAGAGTCACAGAACAAAGGGATGATAGAAAATGGGGAGCAGGGTAAAAAGTGAAGATGGAGGGAAGAGTTAGAGACAAGGGGGGGGAAAGAGCTGGAGTGCCCCCAACAGGCCTGCTGGCATAAAACACCAACTTCATGTATCATTATAATGCATGGCTTGTGAAAATTGAAACATTACACGACGATCACCTGAACGGTTGAAATCATTTCCTAATAAGATAAATGCAGTGAATGAAATGAATGCTATTTATTTTCCTGACAGATTTGTTTTCTCATTATATAAACTATTTCCTCGCGTTCTTCACGTCCGCGTGCAGTCGAGTGAAGATGAGCTAAAACAAACCGAATTTGACGGTTCTCCATCATAGAGCAGCAAAATCGCGCAGAGTCTCACCTTGCAGCTAAATTTGTGTGTAAAAAAAAAAAAAAAGAGGAAATTCCACAGCCCCAAGGTCAATCAGCACATCACATTCTGGTTGTGTTACCATGAGAACAAGAGGCCTTCGCAGTCTCATTTATATTCAGACACACAGATGTACATTTGCAATTGCAATTAAATGCCATTTTGCCTTTGTAGGCAGAAAAACAGAGGCTGTGATTAGAAAGCCGTTGCAATGCATCTGCACCGAAATGTGATTTCATTCAGAGTATCTGTGCTTTTCATAGATTTTTCATGCGACCCTCAGAAAAAAAGAAAAACAAAAACACATTTGAGTTGTTGTGATAATATGCATGTTTTATAGTCTCCGTTCATTTACACCGCAAAATGCAGGCGGATTCAAATGGGAAGTGAGTGTCAAAATGCCTGGAGAGCTTTTTAAATAATTTTATGAGTGCATGCAAGTTGAATCACAGTAAAATCGAAAGGAGGCTCTGTTTTTTTTTTTGTTTTTTTTCACAGTGCAGGCTGTAAGTGCCCTCCATCTCTGTCTTGTGTCTGGAAAGTTCATCACATTGGGGCTGGTGGATGTGCTTAATGTTTGTATCACAGACTCGAAACATGAGTTTTCAGTTTAAGGCGATGGTGGGAGCACCTGCCTCTGCGGGTGCTCCAGGCTAGAGTTAAAGAGCAACAAAAGTAGCTTGAGACCTTCAGGGATAAAAAAAAGAAAATAAGGTGTTATCCATTGAGCGAATGATTGAGATGAAAGGGTTAAAAGGAATTCCAGGTGGATACCTTCCCCAGATTTCCGAAAAAAAAAAGTTAAACTTCTCCTGCTGCTTGCTCTAGAGATGGGGAAAAAACAAAAAACAATAGTGGTACAAGCAACCTTTCAATCTTCAACTAAGTGAGAAATACTTTAAAGGGTCAGATTTTTCATGACTAAACATGTGGAGGCTCTCTGTAAATAGTGAGGAGTGAATGTTTGCATTGGCTCTGTGAGCGTGACTGACTATTAGCATCTCCGTATGTAGCAGAAAACCCTCTGAACTTATGTTTTTCTGTTGGCAATGTGGCACTTTCTGGTCAGCAGCTGCCCCATTAAATCGTTTCTCAGCAAACATGGCCAACTGTAAATAGCTGTAAATTTTGCTGATGACACTTCTCAGCTACTGGAGTGAGCACTTTTGGCCAAAGATTTAGAAACATGCAGGCTTAGTAAACATTTTAGAAATGATCCACAATATTGCTGGAGCATTTTCTGGAGTATACAGCTAAGCTCAGAGCTATCTGTATGTAATTGCTAATCAGCTTTTTTTTTTTTTTTTTACACCATTCCATTAGTATTTTTTGCAAGGAGCTGCAAGCTTTGAGATTGAAAGACTTCTTTTTTTATCACCTTGCCATTTCCTCTGAAAATGCATTCTATTCGAAACATGCGAGTCAAACTAAAAGATTATTCTAGTTCTAAGTCCTCAGGGGTATGAATAATTTTGAACTCTGCTGTTTGTATAAATAGATTCCTCGACACATTTTGGTTTCATGCGATAACGGTGAAATGAATATTGTGTTTGTAGTTGTAGGTTGATTAAATTTGTGTTCATATAAAAAAAGGAGCTGCTTGTTTTAATGTTTAAAATGCAGCTGGTAGACAGATCATGGTGCATTTCATTCCAATGGTCTTAGATTTAAAGGTATTTTACAGCCTTTTATTAGGACTCAGTCAAAGTCATGGACAGTTGGGTTCCTGATTGCTGTAGACAGGACTGGGACTTATCTCAATGTGGAGAAACGCATCAGTTCTAATTAAGGATAAGAAATGTTCCTGGTTTTATCAGTTATAACATTTCAAATGTGACAATTACCATCTCAAAACAAATCAGTTATATACTGTATCTGTTAACATGCTTCTGTTTCTCAGTTCAATCCCGTTTAAGACGTTTCGCTGCATATTCAACCCACCGAGCACAACAAAGGCTTTTTAAAGATGTTTTCATGTACAAGCCAGAGAAAAACAATGTGACTTTCCCTATCCCAGGAATGCCCAAGCCTGCTTAATTTGCAAGATGTCTGGGATTACTGACCTTGCATCTGAAGCTTTGCTTTTACTATGGCTGCACACGTCACCAAAATTATACAGGACTTTATGCCTGAACCAGATGGAGTGCTATGTATTAGGTCGCAAAATTCAAAAACATTTGATGAACTATTATTGAACTTCCTCCAGACATTCACATCATGAGCCTTAAGTAGAATACTAATAGTTATTTATGCAAGTTGTTTAACATTTCAGGTGCAAACTCCAGCAAGGGTCATGTAGCGTTTGCCCATTGTTTCTGTGCATTTGTGGATTTTCTCCAAATGCTTTCAAACCGTCCAAAACATCCATGTCAGGTTAATTAGCCACTCTATGTTGCCCTTAGGTGCGAGTGTGTTTTTTCGTGTTTGTCTGTCTGTTAACCCTGTGAAAGACTGGGGACCAGTCCAGACACTGCCTCTGGCCTAATGACTGCTGGGATTGGCTCCAGCCCTCTTGCTACCCCGAACAGGATTAAGCAGGTGAACAAAGTGGAGAGACTAGCCTTTTAATGAATAATTAACAGCATCCTAACCACTTGGAATGTATGTTCTTTGTGTCATTGCTGTGTAATTTAACTATTTTTAACTTCATTCAACATCATTAAATGAAGGTATCCTGCTCCTGTGACAATTAGTCACTCACTTCCTAAAAAACAACGTGTTGATCACATTTCTGAAGAGAAAGAGCTTGGCAGGTAAATTATATATGGAGTACATTGGACCAAGCTCAACAACTTTGGAGTACAACAATTTTACAGTTCCTTTAAAAAAATAATTATGTAGTACATCAGCTTCAATGATGTTCACGGTAAAAAAAACAGCCAGTTTCTTGTGCTGCTCATCACATTTATATGAATGAAGCATCTTTGCGTTAATACACAAAAAACTGAAATTCACCCCCAAAATAAACAATCTAGTATGGCTACAAATATTATCTAAAGCATATCTTTGTTGTAGGTTTGATTTTGATAGACAGGATAAAAATAAGAAATGAACACTCGCAAAATTTCGCTGCAACTGCAGAAATGCTGTTTGAGCAGAATATTTGTTGCCTATTTCCTCATTCTTCTTTCTTTAGAACATCTCAAACATGGCAATCTGAAATCAGATTTTAATTAGTGAAGCTGCTGGTAGAGCCTGCTGTCGACTGCTTGACGAACATGCCAATGGTGGCCAAATGGAGTTTTAAAACGGAGTTAATTTAATAAATAAGAGTGATATGTGGGGTTTTGTCTGAGTTTTTCATGACCAAACATTTTTCTTTCCAAGTATGTCTCTTTTATTTTTTAACTAAGAATAAATGAAACACTAGCAGTGTAAAACGACAGGTGAGGAAGGGACAGCACTGTGTTTCTGAATGTTCACTCGAGCACTTTCTCTTGACAAATGATTAAAATAACTTTATATTGTGTATGGGAGAAAATATGAGTGATTCTGAAATAGCAACTTTTCAAAACCTTGGTATTCCTTGGTTCTGGTCATTTTACAATATCCAATGAAGAGTAATGGTAAAATAAATACATTTCAATTAATATCATGCCAATTCTCAGCCTTCAATCGATGAATGGACGAATATCCATGAATGTGAAATTATCAGTGTTATATAAATTTTTATCTCTACAACTGAAAAGCTTAAACCAGCAGGAGAAATAAACTGATATACTTTACTAAATATGCAAACTTCTTAACATATGTATGTCAAGAATCTGAATTGATACATAAGGCAACCAAGAAGGTATATATATTATTTCAGCTTTTTTAGTGTTGAAGTTTAGTGGCTAACTGTTATTGAGTATGTGCAAATAGTCTTTAATGCAAAGAATCAATACATTTAAGGGTGCAATCTGTTATTAGAATAAAAAGGCGGAAAAATAAATAAAAGCTTGATGATATTTTCCACGCCAATTCATATGATTAATTCTGCAAGACAAGTCGATCAGCGTCTGTGCAGCCGTCGTCCGGGCAAGGACTTGACGACGACGACCCACCTACACTCTGCCATCCCAGCTCAGTGTAATCAAACAGCGTGCGCTCAGAAAATGCAGACATGTTAAAATCTGAAAGGATGACATTAAGGTTGAGAGATGAACAGGATGACAGAGGGCTATGTGAGACAATAAAATCAGGGCCATCCAAGAACCAAGATGGATTGATGAGTCCATTGAGTGGAGATGGCAGGCAGCCAGCTAGCGCAGAGGTCAGCGCAGAAGGATATCTCTTGGAAGAAATGATGCATTTAAGGGGGCCATGGCTGGCGGGGTGGGCTCACTGTCGGGGAAAGAGAAAGACGGAGATATGAAGTGAGCGATGGATGGGGAGGCGTGGAACAGAGGCCTGTAGATGAAGCGGGGACGTGAAAAATATTTAAAACGAGGAGTAATGGCAGATGAAAGACGGATCAATTGAAGAGATGACCGATAATTGGATGATTGGAAGGAAACTCTAGAAACCAGGCCTGAAAGAGACTAATAAGTGCAACAAGTTGTGAAAAGATGATGTGAGGACTAAAGTTAATTTCAGTGGAAATAATGAAGAATTTACCAATAGACTGTAGACTCCTTGAACTTCTTTATCATTACAGACTACAACAACTTTTATTGGAATTTCATGTGAAAAGTCATACTCTGATGTGTAACGATCAACATTTTTTACAACCACCGTTCGCTGCAGTTACATCTGCAAGTGTCTTGAGGCATATTTTTATATAGGGCAAATTATCAATTTCGGTTTCAACATCAAATTTGACCTTTTTTTTCACCAAAACTTACTTCTTGCCTCTCTTTTTGGGAAACTCAGAATATCCAATGAATATTCTGTGAACAAATTATCCTACATGAGCTGTGAATGTATGCAGCTTCTTTACCATTGACCTCTAGAGTGATTCTCTAATTAATACGTGTCGGTTTAGGTGGATTGTCATGTTTGTTTGTCGCTACGTAATGTTTCCACAAACTGAGATGTTCAACGTATTGCTGCATGACCCATCTTAGCTTTAAACGTATCAACAGCTTTATCTGGTTCGTTAATTGATGTTCATACACGTATATAGAGTCTATTTGATAATTGAGTAACTTGTAACATTTGAACAACCCTGGTTTTTTTCTTTCACTTCAGAATTATGCACTACTCTGCGTTGGTCTGTTACATAAACTCCACTCAGATTGCGGCCGTAACCTGACAAAATGCAAGAAGCTCAAGGGATGTGAAAAGTTTTGCAAGGCAAATGATGCTGTACTGAACAAGAGTGAAAATCTACAATACAAATTCACCAAGCGTGTGGGTACTTTGTGCTAAGGAAGCTTCCATTTCACAGAGACATAATGTCTCATATTATAGTGTGAACCAAAAACATTATGCTGACAGATACGGGTTTTATTAATCAAACAGATTATTCAATGAGTCAGGCACTCAAACAAACAAGGAAAAATAATGAGTCTGAGGCCTCACCACCAAAAAATGAATAATATCACCCGTCTGCCTATTGTGATTTGCTGCGACGGATCCTGCTAAGTGTCTGCTAACACCCCGGCTGGCTAATTGAGTTAGGTTTATGACGGTGAGATATGCAATGAAATTTATGCGACCCATCTGCCACGCAAATAAACAATGCCAGCGGAGATGAAGTGAATCAGTCAGAAGTTAACAACCTAACTTTCTGAAAAAAGTCTCTTTGAGTTATTTGATGTGCCATGTTAGGACAGTGCCTTTCTTCCTCGAACTCTCGGTTCCCTTCAAATTCCACGCCAAGTCACTCTCCCTTGAACTTAAGAGAAATCCTTGGTGTAATGTGAGCAGCACTAGAGATTGTCTGCCTTCATTATTTTCATCCCCTCACTCCTCTGACATCTGGATATCAGTGCTGTGGGAGTTATTAGCCGACTCCGACTGATTGATGCCCCCGATGGATGCCTTTAAAAAGTGAACGACTCTTGGCTTCTTATCACGAGTCAAGGTTGCCGGATAAATAAAGAGGAGGGGTTTTCCTGGGAAAGCAAAGCACAAAACGTTTACAGATGTCTGATGATGTGTATTTAATGTACCTTTTAAAGTGAAAGATGAGATCTTAAGCAGGAAAGACAATGCTCATTTTGACAGGAAGTAAAGACAAAATGTAACAAGAATGAGTTCACGGTAAGGATTTCGGCTAAACTTCAAATCGGAGAGGTACCTTAACTCTACTTTTAACTTGCCATGATAATGTTTGATGTGTCAGCTCATTACTTTCCTTTCTATTCAGAAATGCAGTCAAAGAATAAAAATGAATCCCCTTAAGATGTCCCCACGGGAAGTTCTTCAGAGTTTTTCCCTCCTCCATCTGTCATAATCATGCTCTCACTCTAATACACAGCCTGCGGAGTGTGTGAAATGAGAAGCTTGTTGTTAATGTATATAAAGCTTTTTAGAAGCGCAGCTGACAGCTACCAAGGGCTAAATTGCTCAGTTGAGGCAGAACCGGTTCTCGGGCAGGACACACCATCCTGATAATCCAGGTCACACTTGCGAAACCCACAGGAGCGTCTGAGATTACATGCATGCGTGCACTGCAGGCACATATTAGAGAGAGATGGAAATGAGTTTGTTTGGAGTAATATTTGTGGAAGTAAAAAATATTTACCTCAATATAAAGACAAAAGGTAAAAGCTTTGAACAGATATTTAATTTAAGTTTATTTGATAGGGACCCATTTTTGCATCAAAGTGCTGATAGCAAAAGCTAATTCGCAGCACTTGTCCCTAGATGGGCTTTTTAAACGGTACATCTAAAAACTTTAAATAATGCAACGTGATATTGACAACATGTACACAATGATGCATGTAAAACAATGAAACATAAAACCATCAAGTATGGATGCACTTCTGTTTTTGACATAACCAGAGTTTTGTTTGTTTTTCGAACATATTAAAACTGGTTACAGACTTTAAATTGGCAGGAAGTGAGTTCCAAACTGCAGATCCTCTCAGACAGAGAGCACTTTGAACATAAGTGGTTCTACGAAAGGAAATGTCGCTCTGGTGGATCTACTGTTACTGTGCAGTTTCTGTATGCAATCGCTTTATGGCTTAAGTGGAAGTTCGTTTAAACATTTAAGAGTCAATTTCAAAAGTTCATGACTTATAAAATTAGAGAATCCAGAATAAAATTTAGCCAGATTGTAACAGTGATGGGATCTGATTTGCTTTTGATGTAAAACCTTTAAGGCCAAATTATAGAGACTTTCTGTGACCAGACAGACTCCATATGACAGATGTGAGAGGATCATGAAGTTAAAGAACATCTCTGCACAGTGAAGTGTTAGACAGTGTCTAATAATTTTGAAAGTTTTCAAGGTGGTTGGGTGTTAGGGGAGTCATTCATCCAGCAGCCCGTTGTGTTTTTGACTTAAAAAATGTTTAAAGTTGACAGGAAATTTGAAAATGTCACTTGTTAATTATGTGCTATTGAAAGCTTGGAAGATTAATACCTGGATGCCAACTATAAATCTTAAAAAAAAATTGCAAACATTTTAAAAAGACTTGAATAAATAAGCATAGCTTAGCCTGGTGGGGGCACAAGTAAAGCCTGGTGGCCCACCAGGCTTAAAATGCACTGGGGGAAACCTTGAGTTTGTATCTGATTTATCAGTTTTGCTGATTTTATCAACATGGTTCCTAAAGTTTAACTGAGCATTTGAAATTATTCCTAAATATTTTTTCTCGTGATACTTGTTCAATAGAATTTCCACTGATCTGAATATGCAAGGACTGTCATGGATTTCTCTTTATTGAAAAGCAAATAATTTTTTTTCCTTTGTATTAAGAGTTGGACAAGAATCATTTAGCCGTGATGATCATCTCTGCAAGCTGTTGTTAAGCTTTTCGCTGACTGTAATGCTGCTTTTGTCTGATGCACAAACAGTAGTGTCATCAGCATAAATTTGAAGGTTAATTTCAGGACAAAAGTCAGGAAGACTATTAACATACAAACTAAAACGAATGAGACCTGAGATTTGATGTTCTAATATGATACGGTATGTTTTGTGTCTTTTAATTAAATGTCAGAATTGTTTAGAACTCAGTTATTAAAAAGGTTATTTTTTGTAAAATAAATAAATAAAAATGTTTGACATTGATTTGTTAAGGCAATAGGTGCTGTACATGTCATTAGCTGCCACTCTGAACACAGTTGAAAGGAAACGTTGGTTAATAATTCTCCCTTTAATGTTTTAACATCGTAATTGTAGCTGTGATAAAGCAGGATGTTTGCAAGGCAGCTAGTTTGGTTTCTGCTGCTGACCTTTTGCTGCTCTGCTGTACTGGAAGCCAGATATGTCACCGTCTGTCAATCACTAGTCATGCAGTTCTACTTTTTGGCAGACTGGTTGTACAAGTTGCTCCTTTAACCACTCCTCATCAGGTGAAGGCTCAATCTGCCAGGTGTGTTTCAGCTTGGCAGTTCTCCAACAAGCTTTTCCAGCAAGTTTTTTTTTTTTTTTTTCTCTCCATCCACATGAGTTAGAAATTCCTTCTGCAGAGCCTTGGTTTCTTTTTCTGAACCTCTTTTCAGATCGGAGTTACGAAAACAGTGACAGACAAAAAGCCTGCAAAATGTTGAGAGCTTGGGGTTGTGAATTGTTGGACGGGTTAGACTCACCTTTTCTGACCACGCTAGAGACTGTTCAGCCCTCAGCCGGCTTTCAGTGTGACAGCTAAGTCCCATTGTGTTTCAGCTGACAGGCCTGTTTGCGTCAGGTTGTGATCCATTTAAAGAGAGAGTCTTAACCTCGCTCACTCAAAGACACATCAGACTCCACCTCCTCCTCCTTCTTTCTCATTGTGGTTGTGGGAATGTGCATTCCCTAGAGATAGCTGCTCTATCCAGCAGCTGGTACCTGTTTTGTCATCAGTCGATGTTCAATATTAAAGCTGCTCTTTGGTTCTTCAGAGCGTTATAGTGTACTGGTAGCATTTACCAATTGTTGAGTGGATGAGAAGTTAATGATGTCGTGATCAATTTGTTGATTCTTTGATTGTTAATAATTCCAAATAATCAATCATAAATGTAATAATGGAATAAATTTAAAAAAATATTTTTCTTTCATTTATACTAACTATTTGATCAAATATACAAAGTTTTCCTATGTTTACAGTGCAGGTAACCTATTTGTGGTTCAGTATTCACATTTTCACAGTTTTTTATGTGGAACAAAACTCCAAATTATTAAGGAAAAGATGCTAATATATATGTTGATATATTTTTTCAATATAAAAAATATCCTGTTTGGAAAAGTTAACACTTAGTGTCAAGTAACATTGGGTCTAACATTTGCAAAGCAGCAAATCCAGGAACGCCTTTCTTTTTTCTTGCGCCGGCTGGCTGTTTCCCCAGAGTGGAGATAAAGACGATTGTCAATGTTAGCTTCTATACTTTGTTTTGATTTGCTCAAACGTGAGAGTCAGGTGGAGAATCTGTGGGTAGACAACAGTCAGGAGGAGAGTGCATGGCAAAAGCCCTTAAACATAATTAAGATGTAAATGAAGCAGCACCTGACTCTAGCTTTGTGATACTATATAATATAGTAATTAATTATTATGGTTCAGTTTGATAAATTAGTTTTTGTATTAAATAAGAACCAGTTATTAAAATACTACATCAAAGCAAGAGTAGCACATTTCGTAACAGAGAGTAAGACGTCTGATTAAGAACACTGAATGCAAAGAGATTTATTTATACAAAACATCTATATTTGCTAAGTTAAGATAAAATATGAGGCTGCAGATAATAAATTAAGAGCCATTTGGGAGCCGATAGAGCCAACTCTTTGAAAACAGTCGAACTTCCCATCACTAGTGCTTTGACTATGAGATAAGGTTTCTGGGAGTGTAACAATTTATATAGTTATTAAATGTCTGGGATACTTCCTTTTATCACAGTATAACAATACAAGCCTTAAACAGTGGTAGATTTGGCTGCTGGTACTTTTGTGTGATTTATTAACCTTTTAGTTGTGCCGGCTTCCACTGGCTGGGAAATAGAGTCTCACCCAACCGAGACGTCTTCAAGTTGCAGCTAGGAAAAGCTTTGGATTTGCTTATTATGGTGCTCAGGCTCCAGGCTAGCTATTATTAGCAGTGCCAACTAATAACAATATGCTTTACTGCATT
Source organism: Poecilia mexicana (assembly GCF_051168715.1). Lineage (NCBI taxonomy): Eukaryota > Metazoa > Chordata > Actinopteri > Cyprinodontiformes > Poeciliidae > Poecilia > Poecilia mexicana. The sequence goes on from NW_028263379.1 coordinate 25,175,944, forward strand.
CAATTGCTGTATCAGCATTTCTCCTGCTGTAGGATAAGCAGACTATTTCCTATCTGTGTGGCTGATTTTTTTACTTTTTATATATAGATTGCTTTTCCACTTTGTGTTGTATAAATTTAAATGCCCCAGCTAATGAGTTTACTTTAAACACTTTGTCACTTTTGTTGGTTTTTCAGAGTAAATACTAATTTCCTACACATGAATTTCAGTGTGATTAACTTTTAATGGTCTGGGGTAATCATACTGCTAGCTTCTTTGAACTCGGAGTCAAAGAATCTTGGATTTTTCCTAATGCAAATAAATTAAGGAAACTAATTTATTTGGATTTTTAGTGAGAACTATATTAGCATGTTAAAAAGAAATTAGATTATAAACAACATGCCCCTAGCAGCATAGTCAATCTACCAGAATTTCTTTGGTTTGAGAAAGAAGACATTTTTTAAATTAATTATTGTATTCACTGTGGGGTTTTTTTTTTATTACTGTATATAATTAATGTCACATTGCAGATTTATAGTCTTATGCTGCTGGTAACAGTTGTGAACAGATCAAAAATTAAAGTTTGTCTGCCTTGTGCTTTACCTGAAGATCTTCTCAGTCCAGTAGAGAACATAATGGTGAGACGGTTCAGCATTCTGTCAGCAAACTGTATTTTCAAGTGCACATTATTAGTCCCCTCTTGAAATACTGCCCTCAACATGTCAAAACTATACTATCTTTAACCTGCTCTGTTTTCGGCTTGCACAATTGCCAACACAACACTTAACTTTCACAAGCTCTTTGTTCTTTAGCTTTTGTATTATGTTCCAGCAGAGGTATATGTTAAGTGGAACCAGATTTTTGTTTACTCATAAGACTCTTTAACTTGTTCAAAAAGCCACTGCGTTTGATGTGGATGTCCTTTTCGCCCATATGTTTTTCAGAGCAGGGTAGGCAGAGTGGCTTGTGCACGTATATCACATAAGGCACATAACCAGCATCCCAATTCATGCTGTTTACTTGCCTTTGCAGATCCAGCTCAGGGCAACCACTGCCGACATAGTCTTTGTCCTTTTGCCTCATGCATACTATTACCACAGCCTCCCGTGCCTAGAGAGCTGATTGGCTGGCAACACTTACATTTGCTTCCCCCCAAGAGAAAAACTGCATCTTGGAATTATTTAAATTACTTTCACTGAGAGATGTCATTGATGATGACTGTGTTTCATCCCGATGGCTTTTATTGGACATGAGCATAGGAATGGAAAGGGTACACATTTATTACATTTTTGCTGTAAGCTGAATCCCTATGACTTTCTATCTTCCACACAGTCAGTGATACACTTTGTAACCTATTTTGCAAGGAGCATGAACTTATCGGCTTAAGTGCACTTTCCAGAAATGAGATCCAAGTGCGGTTTGTGTTGCCGGACTTGTTGAAGTTTACAATTAAGCTCTAAAATTAAACAAAATCCATCAAATATCTATTTATTGGAGTGAATAATAATAAAAAAAGGAAAAATGCTCATAGATTTATTAGAATACAGCTGAATATTTTGTAGAGAGAGAAACATATGGGAGTAATGTAATGCTAAATAATGCATAGGGTCCTGCTACTTTCTGTTGTAAATCACTTTGCACAATTTAAGTTTATTGTCTTTATCAATTAGAGATGCACCAATCCCTCATGATTTATACTTGGACCAGAGGCAACGTCCCACCAGCACAGAGCAGCTTGTGTTACACAGCTTTACAAGTAAACAGGATTTTATATAAAAAGAGACAAACTGATTACAGAGGTGAAAGTATGAGTTATCTTTAGCATTTTTTATAAGCAATTAGCATGGTTAGCATACTTTGCTGCAGTTCCTTTGGATATTTCCTACAGGATAAATGTTCAAACGTGAGCGATCCAACAGACTGTCAACTTTAATATGAAACTCTGAAAGCCTTGACATATTTGCTGTGAAGCTGAACGGTAGGCCAGCAGTAGACGGTTCATATTCGCACACACCTTTTATAGAACTACGCAGACCGGGAGCGCGCCCCTTCCAACAAAGCTGTTCATGTGGCCCTCAAGACTCCAGAGGCCACGTAAGTAAAACTTCATGATACAATTTGAGTGCTTAAATATTTTGTCAGTCAAATCAATATGTATATTTTTTGCATAGAGACAAATTACCTCAAAGTAATAAGATTTTAAATAATTCATTTTAAGAAATCATAGAATACAGTTAAACAGTTTGTTTATAGGTTTTAGTGATGTGGCTTTTTTTTTCTTGCTTGGTTAATCATACAAATTAAATCCAAACCGCTGTGTGAACGGCTTACGACTCCAAAGCAATCGACATGCAGAAGAAGAATGTAGATTTCGCACAGCAGCGCACTGTTTATGAAATTAATAATGGATGCCACCATCTGTGAATCAATTTTAAAGTTATTCAGACCTAAGAGTATCGTCACAAAATCATAACAATACAAGGGAACCTAATAAAACAGCAAAACAACACAATGACTTTGTCCAGGGTTGACTGAAATTTCTGTAGAGAAATCAGTTTGGATTCATAGTGAGAGCTGAGTGGTGAGATTGTGATGTGAAGCACTCCACTGTCACAGACTCTTAATTTCATAACCATAATTTTCAATCATTGTTTTCATCTGCATGTACCGCGTCTGGATTATAACGTATGTCTCACATCAGTGACATACAAGTCGGAAAGAATACAACATGACCATTCAGACTGCAAACACTAGGAAAACAATCAGATTCATATCCGATGTAGTAGCACATATTGAAGTGACACAATTCAGATTTTTGGGGGACACGAAAGATTGGAATTGGGCCATGAAAACATCAGATGTGGGTCACATAGAGAGCTCTGGTGAGCTTTGTTTGTCAAAAAGTATTTTCTAAAGTTAAAATGTCCACAGTTATTTGCTTGCCAAATAAAGACAATAACTATTCAACTTGTGCTATATCATTTACTGGCACCTTATAAAATATTACAATAGACAGAAAGACGGTTGTCTCAAATTTACTGCAGCTCTTTAAATTGTGCAACATTGATATGGTGTGAAAGTTGTCAGTTGCTAAAGTCAACTTTATTATTGAGTTTGTGCTTGTTGAAGGTGTGTTGTGCTCCGGCTATTGTTGAGGGGTTTTTTTCTGTTATGGACCAAACGTCCAATCAATCTGATACTTTTTTCAACAACTTATAGTATCATCAGTGTTAGACCCTGGTGGGCTGATCTGTTACAGAAAACTGATGTTTCCTCTTCAGGGATGTCGCAGAGATGATTTATCTTTCCCCTCTTTTTTTATTTAGTTTGATTGAGTATAATGCCAGTTATCATATACAGCACATTCATATTTAATGAATTAGCATATGCATTCTTATTAGGCTTTTTTTTTTAATTAAAAGTTCAAAACATAATAAAACTTCAGCATGTATTCAACATTCTTTTCAATGAGGCCATATTACGGTATTAAACATTTGATCTGTTGGATTTTTTCATTATCATACTTTGTATTAAATATGATTACACTAGATTTATTCACTCCTTCAATGGCATATATTAACTAGCTTTTTTTCTTTTTTGTAAAGCTAGCTGTCCAGAAGTTGTTTTTTTCCCCCTGCATCTAAAACTGCCTCAATTTTTTAAGAGACAATTAATAATTCCTATGGAAAGCATGCCACTATGTTCACTTTACATACTTTGGGAATGTTATTAATGTGTGTGAAATGCATCAGATAAGTCATGTTCATTTGCACAATTTGAGAATTAAATCTGGTCTTCCTTTGACTTGGTGCACTTTGGCAACTGGGTTCATATTGTTGTAGGATTTTTCTTTACACAATAAATGAGCCATTTTTAATAAAAACCGATTTGTCAGAAACCACTTTAATAGTAAACATTTGCTTTTACATGGAAGTTGTTTAAGCTTCATAAGCCATAGAACGATTGATGGTTACATTAAGAATGTTGAAAGTTGAGAAATAACATGAGACAAGTATAAAGAAGATGAAAGCCTATACAGAGTTTACAGTGCACTTCACTAAATGCAGAATATGCAACAGTAAAGTCCTTAAGTAATGTTGTAGCTTAAAAGTTGATTTAAGTTGAAAATAAGTCAATACTCTGAAATATGCAGCTCTTGGCCATAAAGTATGCCTGACAGCGCCTGGACCTTGTTTCTCCTCTTGCAAAGATGCCGATTGAAGACTGAAATATCAAAGACAGGCCACGATGTTTTGTGAATTCCTCCTCCACACTCAAGTGCTTTCCCTTGTTGCTGAATTGAAGTGCTTTTGATCTAAAACTTGAGGCTGCTGTGTTCTCAGACGACAATGAATATTACATGGGAACAGCCCTGAGACGCAGTTCAACCTTGTGTCCTCTACAGTGATGTAGTGTGTGTCAACAGGAAAATGACACACGCTACAGGAAAAAAAAAAGCAAAAAAATAGCTAGATCCCGCAACTTTCTCTTGACGACTGCAACGTTAGAGATGCAAACGTCTTAACTTGTAGCGACGCCCACCTAATTTCGCGTGTCGTTTATTTCCTGGGTTGTGCCAACACGACAGGTGATAGGCTGAAGGGGCAGCATGGAGGAATTAAATGATGAATGGAGCCTGCTGCTAATATCAGTGGCTCTATGCCCAATGCATGTCAGGATGTCTGTGGCTTATTTAGCTACATCAAAGTCATGCGGGAAGTACTGCAACAGGTGAAATCACAAGGAGTCCTTTGAACCTGAAAAGCACATTATGGGTCCATTTCTACACAGATCTCTGTTATCTCACTTATTTCAGAAAATAAGAGGGGGGGGAAATAACCATCGCGAAGCGCAATTACATGACCCACACTGTGCAGAGAGCAGATCAGGCCAGATTTCATTTTGTCATGGTGAGTGGTTGCTCATACATATTGCACTAAGCAGAGATTATGTCAATTCATTTTCAACAGGTTTTGACATCACTTCGCAATCAGTGCTACTCTCAAAAATTTATGCAGCTGGATTTGAGCCATCTCCTCAAAAACCTGTGTACAAAGAATGATTTCATTACGCCATAATCTTATTCAGCCCAAACATGCTTTGACTTTGCCTTAAAAAGGTTACCGAAGCTGTATTGCCATGAAAACAAAGCAGTGATCGCTTTGTGTCAGCTGCCAGCTGGTTAATTAGTTGCTAAGTTACGGATAATAATTGCTTAAGTGGACTAATGCATGTGTGATGCTGTATTGAAGTATACTGGCGGTTGTTCAAATGTCTGTGACAGATGAGTCTTTTAAGGTGTAATGACATCATAAGCTGAAGGTAAAGATTTGCTTTTAATGTTGCCTCTCCCCCTTAAATTTTCAATTCATCGTCATCGTCAACAGAGCTCCTGTTTTTTTTTTTTTTTTTTTTTTTGTTTATTTCTTCCAAAGCCATGAGGGCACAGATCCAGCATCTTGAAAGCATCTGCAGATGCAGTGGCACCTGATTACTTTCATCAACTCTTCATTAGTTATGCCTTAATCACAGATCATAGCAGCTCCCAGCCAGCATGCATAGGTGGGCCCCACTTGGGTTTGATGTGGGCTACATGGGTTATGAGTGGGCATGGGTTTTATCTGGGCTAACTGAATGGGACCGATATGGTAACCTAAAATGGGACCCACTTGGGCTGGCCCATTAGGGCTAAACATATGGGCCCCATTCAGCATTAATGTGGGCTAACTGTGAATGGGGCAGAAGTGGGCAACACTATGTGGGGCCCATGTAGTTTCAGTATCATGGGCCCAACATGGGAAACCCATGTGGGCTGACCACATTGAACCCACATGTGATAAGTATGGGCTGACCGTACATGGGTTGGACCTGGGCATGCGTATGTAGGCCCCATTCCTTTTTTATGTGGGCTAACTGGGGATGGGGCAGAAGTGGGCAACACTATGTGGGGCCCATGTAGTTTCAGTATCATGGGCCCAACATGGGAAACCCATGTGGGCTGACCACATTGAACCCACATGAGATAAGTATGGGCTGACTGTACATGGGTTGGACCTGGGCATGCATATGTAGGCCCCATTCCTTTTTCATGTGGGCTAACTGGGGATGGGGCAGAAGTGGGCAACACTATGTGGGGCCCATCTAGTTCCAGTATCACGGGCCCAACATGGGAAGCCCATGTGGGCTGACCACATTGAACCCACATGTGATAAGTATGGGCTGACCGTACATGGGTTGGACCTGGGCATGCGTATGTAGGCCCCATTCCTTTTTTATGTGGGCTAACTGGGGATGGGGCAGAAGTGGGCAACACTATGTGGGGCCCATGTAGTTTCAGTATCATGGGCCCAACATGGGAAACCCATGTGGGTTGACCACATTGAACCCACATGAGATTAGTATGGGCTGACCGTACATGGGTTGGACCTGGGCATGCATATGTAGGCCCCATTCCTTTTTCATGTGGGCTAACTGGGGATGGGGCAGAAGTGGGCAACACTATGTGGGGCCCATCTAGTTTCAGTATCATGGGCCCAACATGGGAAACCCATGTGGGCTGACCACATTGAACCCACATGAGATAAATATGGGCTGACCGTACATGGGTTGGACCTGGGCATGCGTATGTAGGCCCCATTCCTTTTTTATGTGGGCTAACTGGGGATGGGGAAGAAGTGGGCAACACTATGTGGGGCCCATGTAGTTTCAGTATCATGGGCCCAACATCGGAAACCCATGTGGGTTGACCACATTGAACCCACATGAGATAAGTATGGGCTGACCGTACATGGGTTGGACCTGGGCATGCATATGTAGGCCCCATTCCTTTTTCATGTGGGCTAACTGGGGATGGGGCAGAAGTGGGCAACACTATGTGGGGCCCATCTAGTTTCAGTATCATGGGCCCAACATGGGAAACCCATGTGGGCTGACCACATTGAACCCACATGAGATAAATATGGGCTGACTGTACATGGGTTGGACCTGGGCATGCGTATGTAGGCCCCATACCTTTTTTATGTGGGCTAACTGGGGATGGGGCAGAAGTGGGCAACACTATGTGGGGCCCATGTAGTTCCAGTATCACGGGCCCAACATGGGAAGCCCATGTGGGCTGACCACATTGAACCCACATGTGATAAGTATGGGCTGACCGTACATGGGTTGGACCTGGGCATGCGTATGTAGGCCCCATTCCTTTTTTATGTGGGCTAACTGGGGATGGGGCAGAAGTGGGCAACACTATGTGGGGCCCATGTAGTTTCAGTATCATGGGCCCAACATGGGAAACCCATGTGGGTTGACCACATTGAACCCACATGAGATTAGTATGGGCTGACCGTACATGGGTTGGACCTGGGCATGCATATGTAGGCCCCATTCCTTTTTCATGTGGGCTAACTGGGGATGGGGCAGAAGTGGGCAACACTATGTGGGGCCCATCTAGTTTCAGTATCATGGGCCCAACATGGGAAACCCATGTGGGCTGACCACATTGAACCCACATGAGATAAATATGGGCTGACCGTACATGGGTTGGACCTGGGCATGCGTATGTAGGCCCCATTCCTTTTTTATGTGGGCTAACTGGGGATGGGGAAGAAGTGGGCAACACTATGTGGGGCCCATGTAGTTTCAGTATCATGGGCCCAACATCGGAAACCCATGTGGGTTGACCACATTGAACCCACATGAGATAAGTATGGGCTGACCGTACATGGGTTGGACCTGGGCATGCATATGTAGGCCCCATTCCTTTTTCATGTGGGCTAACTGGGGATGGGGCAGAAGTGGGCAACACTATGTGGGGCCCATCTAGTTTCAGTATCATGGGCCCAACATGGGAAACCCATGTGGGCTGACCACATTGAACCCACATGAGATAAATATGGGCTGACTGTACATGGGTTGGACCTGGGCATGCGTATGTAGGCCCCATACCTTTTTTATGTGGGCTAACTGGGGATGGGGCAGAAGTGGGCAACACTATGTGGGGCCCATGTAGTTCCAGTATCACGGGCCCAACATGGGAAGCCCATGTGGGCTGACCACATTGAACCCACATGTGATAAGTATGGGCTGACCGTACATGGGTTGGACCTGGGCATGCGTATGTAGGCCCCATTCCTTTTTTATGTGGGCTAACTGGGGATGGGGAAGAAGTGGGCAACACTATGTGGGGCCCATGTAGTTTCAGTATCATGGGCCCAACATCGGAAACCCATGTGGGTTGACCACATTGAACCCACATGAGATAAGTATGGGCTGACCGTACATGGGTTGGACCTGGGCATGCATATGTAGGCCCCATTCCTTTTTCATGTGGGCTAACTGGGGATGGGGCAGAAGTGGGCAACACTATGTGGGGCCCATCTAGTTTCAGTATCATGGGCCCAACATGGGAAACCCATGTGGGCTGACCACATTGAACCCACATGAGATAAATATGGGCTGACTGTACATGGGTTGGACCTGGGCATGCGTATGTAGGCCCCATACCTTTTTTATGTGGGCTAACTGGGGATGGGGCAGAAGTGGGCAACACTATGTGGGGCCCATGTAGTTCCAGTATCACGGGCCCAACATGGGAAGCCCATGTGGGCTGACCACATTGAACCCACATGTGATAAGTATGGGCTGACCGTACATGGGTTGGACCTGGGCATGCGTATGTAGGCCCCATTCCTTTTTTATGTGGGCTAACTGGGGATGGGGAAGAAGTGGGCAACACTATGTGGGGCCCATGTAGTTCCAGTATCACGGGCCCAACATGGGAAGCCCATGTGGGCTGACCACATTGAACCCACATGTGATAAGTATGGGCTGACCGTACATGGGTTGGACCTGGGCATGCGTATGTAGGCCCCATTCCTTTTTTATGTGGGCTAACTGGGGATGGGGAAGAAGTGGGCAACACTATGTGGGGCCCATGTAGTTTCAGTATCATGGGCCCAACATGGGAAACCTATGTGGGTTGACCACATTGAACCCACATGAGATAAGTATGGGCTGACCGTACATGGGTTGGACCTGGGCATGCGTATGTAGGCCCCATTCCTTTTTCATGTGGGCTAACTGGGGATGGGGCAGAAGTGGGCAACACTATGTCGTGCCCATGTAGTTTCAGTATCATGGGCCCAACATGGGAAGCCCATGTGGGCTGACCACATTGAACCCACATGAGATAAGTATGGGCTGACCGTACATGGGTTGGGCCTGGGCATACATATGTAGGCCCCATTCCATTTTTATGTGGGCTAACTGGGGATGGGGCAGAAGTGGGCAACAATATGTGGGACCCACATGGGCTGACTGCATTGAACCCACATGACATAAGCACGGGCTGACTGTACATGGGTTGGGCCTGGGCATACATATGTAGGCCCCATTCCATTTTTATGTGGGCTAACTGGGGATGGGGCAAAAATGGGCAACACTATGTCGTGCCCATGTAGTTTCAGTATCATGGGCCCAACATGGGAAGCCCATGTGGGCTGACCACATTGAACCCACATGAGATAAGTATGGGCTGACCGTACATGGGTTGGACCTGGGCATGTGTATGTAGGCCCCATTCCTTTTTATGTGGGCTAACTGGGGATGGGGCAAATATGGGCAACACTATGTCGTGCCCATGTAGTTTCAGTATCATGGGCCCAACATGGGAAGCCCATGTGGGCTGACCACATTGAACCCACATGACATAAGCATGGGCTGACCATACTTGGGTTAGACCTGGGTAGGAAAATGTAGACCTTAATCCTTTTTCATGTGGGGTAATGGGAAAATTTAAAAAAAAATCTGATTAGACAATGTGGTTACCCTGTCACTTTTAAAATTTTCACTATATGTCAAAAGCAAAAGCTGCAAGAGCAAGATTATAAAAACTTTGAAAAAAATTATGAGATGTCAGATTGATGGCCTTTAGCTAAGGAAATTGTTACTCAGTTGGCCTGTATTGGAGCTGATAAAAGGTAAATTGTTGAAGCAATTGTATAAGCTTTCTACAAAATGAAAAGCTCTCCTTGGATGGTTACCTCATCTTGGAGGTCATAAAGAGGTATTGTATTTGAACCATGCTCACTACATGATTTCTTTGTCTGGCTCATTTACTAACACCGACATTACACTAGGCTTCCAGAAGACCAAAATATGCTTCAATGCTTTATTTTTTAAACCAGTTCAGTATTGTTCAAGCTACACTTTGAAGTCCTAGCATTTTTTCTTTTTATTATTTTACACTAGAACAGTCCAGATGTCCTAACATTTTTGTGACATTATCTGTTTTAAATATGCATAATCTTCTGCTGCTCACTCAAAATAGGTAGTAGTGGACTTTTGTCCTTGCTTCTTTTTTTAAATGTAATTTAATTTTATTTTATTATCAATAGGATGTTCAGACATCCAAAGTGTTCATTGCAGCTTTTTCACAGAAGGACTTAATTCTTATTTGGAGAAATAGTTCAGATCAGATCATCGTGAAAAATATTACAAAATGTTTAGAAAATGAATTCAAACAAAACTCAAGTGAGAAAGACAAGAGTAAAATTTTTAGCATCTGTTTTTTCATCTGTAAACATTTTCCAAGTTGTCAGCATAAATAAAATAAAAAAACTAAATATTTCTATTAATTATTATTTTTATATCTTTTAATCTTTTTTCAATAATCTTTTTAACCTTTTTGTTCATTTTTTCTCTGGCACCGTTGCCAATAAAGGTTGGTGAATTGAAGTAGACACTTTACACATCCACTAAAGAAAGTAGTTCCAAAACACATTTGAATAAGGACGACTATATTTATTTATTTTTATTGAGAAAATTTGCGAGTGCTACATCGGTTTTACATTTGTTAAACCGATGTATTACTCTCAAAATTAATCTCGTGTTTCTTGGAGAACGTACAATTGTTAACGGCGGATGGATATGCGGTTTCAAAATCAAACGTAGTCCCATCAGTCCGTTGGCGTGGAGTCTGCAGGTTCCCTGAAGAATCTGTAAGTACACTTCTGTCTGTTTTGTCTGTATTGTGTCAAATTTTAGGGAGAGATTTTAAATCGTTAGTTAAAACATTTGTTGCTCGTAATGGTTCGGATGACCGGAGTACCCCGAAAGACCTAATTAGTTGTTTCTTCTTTTTTTTGTTTGTTTTTCTTTTAGGTGATTTTTTTAATATTGTAAAACACACACAATAAGTCATCTGCCATTATTGAGGTAAGAATATTTGGATGCAGAGCGATTTCAAACTGTTCTGGCCCAGATCATTTTCAAATACGCTGCGGCGCCATTCACCGGTAAATTTGAGCGCCAACGCGGCAGAATAAATCGGTTCACTAATGAATCTACGTTGCTAGCGGAGGTTGCTTTTAAAGTACCTTGACACGATAAAACCACTTACATTATTTATAAAGAGTAACTACTTCGCTTTCATTCTGTGTACATGGGTTTTTAACAATCTTTCTCGCAGCCAATTAAGCCAGCATGCATAGCTGGGATCCATTAATTGTGCATTTTTAATTTTTTTTTTCTTTCATGAAACTGCATTGAATCGTGTCGTTGTGGGCTAGATAGGTAATGATGGATGGGCATGGGTTTTGTCTGGGCTAACTACACGAGGCCCATATGTTTAACCTAAAATGGGACCCATATTGTCAGCCCATTTGGGCTAAATGTAGACTGTATTCAGCATTATTGTGGGCTAACTGAGAATGGGACAGAAATGGGCAACACGAAATGGGGCCCATGTGGTTTCAGTATATTTGGCATAAAAGCTTTTTTCTAAATAGAATGAAGGCATAGTAGTAAATATTTTAAAATCATGTTTGTTTTATTGTGTAAGTGACATTTTAAAGCGTGTTATTCTGTCATCGTTTGACTGCAAAAAAACATGACAAGTGGGTGTTTAGGTCTCAACTAGCCATTTGTTTGGTCAATGCAAATGGGAGCTTTAGATTTACCAATGTTTTAATACTTTTTAAAAAATTTATTTTCTACAGACTACTATGGAGAAGCGTGAAGAAGGCTTGCAAGGGCAGAAGTGACATCAGATCTTCAAACAGATAATGATATTCCAGAAAAGCGACGTAGAAGGTAACGTGGAACAGGGACTTCTGTAACACACAACTCTAGATCAGTGGTTCTTAACCTGGGTTCGATCGAACCCTAGGGGTTCGGCGGAGCCTCTGCCGCGGAGGGAAAAAAACTTGTGTAAAGTCGTGATGCGCCGCTTTGCCATCATTTGCTGCAGAGGATCACGTTACATTGCTTAGCCAATCAGTGCTGCGGAGGAGCACAGGGATGGGGCAAGGAGGGGGGAAGCGGGGTTCGGTGAATGCGCATATGAAACTGGGGGGTTCGGTACCTCAAAAAAGGCTAAGAACCACTGCTCTAGATCTTCTTTCTCCCTGGTTGTCATTTGAGCTGCTCTCAGTTCTTTTACCCATTTGGTTCTCCTTGCTTTACTTTTTCCTTCTAATCCTTCAAAATTTATTGACTTAAATTGATACAGACATTAACAATTGGCATTTTGTCCATGTATAAAAGTAAGCTTATAAGCTATATATGTGTGAAACAATAACAAATCAATTAATAAAAACTAAATGTATCATGCGTCCTGATTTTAAAATGTTGTCTTGTAATTGTCATTATACTTAAGGTTGTCATGGTTGCAGAAATAGGAGGAGGGTCCTTAGATGATGCAGTACAACAAGCTGTGTGATTCCTCATGTCCCCTGAATTGGCCCTCCAGTTCAACCTGTTTGGCCGACATAGGAAACAAGTTCCGGGACCTGCGTCTCTGATGTTTTGTATGGTAAAGATCAGTTTTTATATTCACTTTTTTTCTTGAACATTTGTTAATTTTGGTTGTCTTATGCCTTTTGTTCATTTTTAGTAATCTTTTTTTTTTTTTTTTTTAGATTAAAAACTGAGACTTCAATTTTTGGTTTAATTCACATAGTATTCTTTCACTGTGCTCTCAAGAACTTAAAGATTTGATTGCTGACAAAATTTGAAGGTAATATTGTTTGCATTTCAAACAGTATTAACAAAATATACAAGACCATGATAGAACCTTTATGTCAGTAGTTGATTTATATACATTAATATATTTTAAATTTACAATAAGAATATAGTGTGTGTACTAGGGATGCTCCGATCAGGTTTTTTGCTTCCAATTCTGATACCGATCACCCATGGGGCCCATCGCTGCCGATCATCTGGATTGGCTGTTATTTTTTCACTTTAGGCATAAATGATAACATGTTATCTGGCAAAATTAAAAAGTGCGCAGTGTGACGGAAAGAGTAGATCAGCTGCACATGCAGGCTGCAAATGAGATACAGGTGATCTGCAACAAGAGGCCGTGATCAGCGATCACCAATCAAACACATTTTCACGGAAATTAACCGCTTATGATTGCTGATCGATCTGCACACCTCTATCTACATAATAATAATGACTCGAGAGTGCTTTGATTTTGGCAGATCCCTGCAAGCATTTCTGCCCCTTGAAGGGGAAGAGATGCACATTTCATTAATGTTACATTGTACTAAAAGTAAAACACTAATGCAATTTCTACCTTTGCTTGTTTTTTAGGGGCACTTAAAAGAAATGGATCCATCCACGGAATCACACAAAGATACGGAAAAGGCACTCGAAGTGGGTTACTGGAGCCCCGGACAGAGGTGGAAATAGAAAAGTTAGAGCGACTAGGGAGGCAGCCAGCTCAGACTCAGGTGGGCAGGTTCCAAGATGGACAGTTACAATGATGTATGAGAGCTTTCAAGTGTGGCATATAGGTTATTAAAAATATTTGACAAAAATGTAGTGTGAAAGAGCTATGTAGGTGTGTGTGTGTGTTGATATATATTTATATGTATTTATATATAGATGTACAGATCTATCTATATAGTTGCATATCTAGATATAGATCTATATACATGTATGTATCTATACATATTTACATAACTAGATGCATAGTTATCTAGATAACGAGATGTAGAAATATAACTATCTAGATATATAGATCTATATATATAGAGATAAATATATATTTACATAGCTAGAAATCTAGTTACATAGATAATTATATATCTACATATAGATCTATTTTTATACATTTGTTATATTAAACTAGTTTGTTATTTTCAAATCTGCAATATGAATAATTTTGTAGATTTCTTTTACCAGTGCATTTCTTGTGGCATCATTTGCTCTGTGTTAATAAAGTTCTTATAATTGACGAGTTAAAAAAAACTGACAATATTTTAAATTACCAAATAAAAACCTTGACCAAAAGACATTTTTCATCTCTTTTTTTTTTAATGCAGGTTTTGTGCTAAAGCATTTTAATACTTTGGTTTGTTGATTAAGATTGTATATCTATTAATGTAATTCACTTTCAGGTTAGGTGAGAAAGACCCCATTGTTCCTACAGGAATGAGGCATCTGGGCCCCACTGAAAACCCAGTCAGCAGCCATTTAAATCTACCTGGGCAAACCCATATGGGGCCACCATGGAACCCGTGGACAAACCCACTTGGTACCCATATTCTAGCCCAGTTTAGCCCCAGTTGGGGCCCAGGTAAAAATGAAAGCTCCCAAGTGGGGCCAAAATGGGCCTCATGTAAGTTACCCATGTGGGCCCCACTGAAAACCCAGTCAGCAGCCATTTAAATCTACCTGGGCAAACCCATATGGGGCCACCATGGAACCCGTGGACAAACCCACTTGGTGCCCATATTCTAGCCCAGTTTAGACCCAGTTGGGGCCCAGGTAAAAATTCATGAAAGCTCCCAAGTGGGGCCCAGATGGGCCTCATGTAAGTTACCCATCTGGGCCCCACTCAAAACCCAGTCAGCACCCAATTAAATTACCTGGGCAAACCCATGTGGGGCCACCATGGAACCCGTGGACAAACCCACTTGGTACCCATATTCTAGCCCAGTTTAGCCCCAGTTGGGGCCCAGGTAAAAATTCATGAAAGCTCCCAAGTGGGGCCAAAATGGGCCTCATGTAAGTTACCCATGTGGGCCCCACTGAAAACCCAGTCAGCAGCCATTTAAATCTACCTGGGCAAACCCATATGGGGCCACCATGGAACCCGTGGACAAACCCACTTGGTGCCCATATTCTAGCCCAGTTTAGACCCAGTTGGGGCCCAGGTAAAAATTAATCAAAGCTCCCAAGTGGGGCCCAGATGGGCCTCATGTAAGTTACCCATCTGGGCCCCACTCAAAACCCAGTCAGCACCCAATTAAATTACCTGGGCAAACCCATGTGGGGCCACCATGGAACCCGCGGACAAACCCACTTGGTGCCCATATTTTAGCCCAGTTTAGACCCAGTTGGGGCCCAGGTAAAAATTCATGAAAGCTCCCAAGTGGGGCCCAGATGGGCCTCATGTAAGTTACCCATCTGGGCCCCACTCAAAACCCAGTCAGCACCCAATTAAATTACCTGGGCAAACCCATATGGGGCCACCATGGAACCCGTGGACAAACCCACTTGGTACCCATATTCTAGCCCAGTTTAGACCCAGTTGGGGCCCAGGTAAAAATTCATGAAAGCTCCCAAGTGGGGCCCAGATGGGCCTCATGTAAGTTACCCATCTGGGCCCCACTCAAAACCCAGTCAGCACCCAATTAAATTACCTGGGCAAACCCATGTGGGGCCACCATGGAACCCGTGGACAAACCCACTTGGTACCCATATTCTAGCCCAGTTTAGCCCCAGTTGGGGCCCAGGTAAAAATGAAAGCTCCCAAGTGGGGCCAAAATGGGCCTCATGTAAGTTACCCATGTGGGCCCCACTGAAAACCCAGTCAGCAGCCATTTAAATCTACCTGGGCAAACCCATATGGGGCCACCATGGAACCCGTGGACAAACCCACTTGGTGCCCATATTCTAGCCCAGTTTAGACCCAGTTGGGGCCCAGGTAAAAATTAATCAAAGCTCCCAAGTGGGGCCCAGATGGGCCTCATGTAAGTTACCCATCTGGGCCCCACTCAAAACCCAGTCAGCACCCAATTAAATTACCTGGGCAAACCCATGTGGGGCCACCATGGAACCCGCGGACAAACCCACTTGGTGCCCATATTTTAGCCCAGTTTAGACCCAGTTGGGGCCCAGGTAAAAATTCATGAAAGCTCCCAAGTGGGGCCCAGATGGGCCTCATGTAAGTTACCCATCTGGGCCCCACTCAAAACCCAGTCAGCACCCAATTAAATTACCTGGGCAAACCCATATGGGGCCACCATGGAACCCGTGGACAAACCCACTTGGTACCCATATTCTAGCCCAGTTTAGACCCAGTTGGGGCCCAGGTAAAAATTCATGAAAGCTCCCAAGTGGGGCCCAGATGGGCCTCATGTAAGTTACCCATCTGGGCCCCACTCAAAACCCAGTCAGCACCCAATTAAATTACCTGGGCAAACCCATGTGGGGCCACCATGGAACCCGTGGACAAACCCACTTGGTACCCATATTCTAGCCCAGTTTAGACCCAGTTGGGGCCCAGGTAAAAATTCATGAAAGCTCCCAAGTGGGGCCCAGATGGGCCTCATGTAAGTTACCCATCTGGGTCCCACTGAAAACCCAGTCAGCACCCATTTAAATCTACCTGGGCAAACCCATGTGGGGCCACCATGGAACCCGTGGACAAACCCATTTGGGGCCCATATTGGCAGCCCTCTTTTTTCCCATATGGGGCCCACATGGGTATGCTGGCTGGGCTGAGGCACCTGTGAGCGAAATGGTCTTAATATGGCTGCTGGCAGAGATGAGCTCTCCAGCTGTTTGCTGCCCTCCAAAGCTGTCAGCCCTCATTTGAGCCAATTGCCCTGTGGAACTCAATAATCAAACCTGTAATAACCTCACACAACCTGGAATGCGCCTGTGTACGGGGGGCCCGGCCGCTGCACATCTCATTTCACTCTTTCTCTCCTGCGGCCAAATCTAAATGTTGTGCAAGTCAGCGTAGAATGGAAACTGGTGGCTGCATGATTAATTTTTGACTTGATTATTTGGCTTCAGACTTTGTGCACCTGACTTTTTTTTTTTTTTTCTCGAATTAATTCATATGGCATCGCAATAAGTAAGTGCATCTTTCCAATTTGTTGGAGTCAAAATTTCAGTTTGGGAGCATCGAAGGCTGACACAGAAGACCACATCAAAGCGGTTACTTATAAAACATTACTTTGATATGCAAATGACGTGAAGTTTTAACCTGCAGGTTAGTGATATAGATTACAGGACTGAAATATTAAATTAATAGACTTCTTCAAGGCAGCAATCAGAATTTTATTTCCTCGTAATTTTAGTTTAGAGTCTGTTTGTTAATACAACCCACAGTTCTACCTTTCAGTCCTGATTTCTTCCAGCTTGAAGGTTATATGCTCTCAAGATGAGTGTTTGGCTTTGTTCTCAACCCTTTTACAGAGTAATACGTTTCTACCTGAACTGAACCGAACATCGTTGTTTTTCTGTCAAAAGCGTTCTTTTTTTTTCACTTTCATATCTTCCCTTTCTTATTACATTTTTTATTTTATTTTTGCTGCCACTATTTGAGGGAACAAAAGCATCATTATGAGATTCTTTAGATTTCAGATTTATAAAACAAGCATATATTTTAGGAAAAAAAAGAACACAGACAGAAATAATCCAAATGCACTAAATTCAAACCTTAATCTGAGAACGTTTTATTGGCAAGAAAAATGGCATTAAACTTTGATGTGATAGAGTTAGCAATAATTATCTTTTATAATAATTAGCAACATTGTCATTTTATGTGCACTCACTGGACACTTTATTAGGAACATCTGTAACTGCTTAACACAAACAGTTAAGTGGCAGAAACTTTATGCGTGTAGGAATCTCGACCTGTGAAGACACTTTCTACAGCTCAAACTGAGCAACTCAGTGGAGATTTAAGAGATTTTGAACATGGTTGTTGGTGCCAGACGGACTGGTCTATGCATGTCGGAAACTCCTGATCTACTAGGATATTATCTTTTACTAGCTTTCCCCAGATTTACAGAAAATGGTAAAGAAAATTTCCAGTGAGCATCAGGTATGTGGAGAAAATGCCATGCTGATGTATGAGCTCAGAGAAAAATGGGCATGCTGGATGAAGACAATGAAATGCAGACAGTAGCTCAAATTGCAACCAGGGTGTGTAGAATACCATATCTGAATGCACAGCAACTTGAAGTGAATCTGCTAGAGCAGCAGAACTCCATACCTCAGACACTCCTGTCAGCCAGGATCAGGAAAACGAGACTGCTTTTCACACAGACTCACCAAATTGAGATGTAACAGATTAGCAAAGAGCTACCATGTCTGATGATGCTCAACTTCAGATGGAAGTTCGGATTCGAAATTCGGATGGAAGGGTCAGAATTTGGTGTAAACAACATAAAAACACAGATCCGTCCTGCCTTGCATCAACAGTTCAGACTGCTGCTAATGTATAAAGGTGTTTGGGAGTTCATAGCACACCTTGGGTCTCTTACAAGTTGAACTGCAGCTGGCCTGAGTGTTGCTGCTGTCCATGCCGGACTCCTGATGACCACAGTGGGCTAGTTTTCAGATGGCTTTCTCTTGTCTGGAGGATATCGGTGAAATAAAGTCTTCCTTCAGATGTTCGGTGATCAAACGGCATTGAGGAGTGGATTAGCACCTGTCACATCTCTGCTATGCCTCAAGCACCACGGGTACATGCCAAAGAAATCAGTATTACTCTTTGGCCAGCAACGTTTGACCACCAGCTTATTATTATTCATTGCTTGCATTACTTCTTAGGTTCTTGAAAGCTAATTTTCAGTAAAACATTACAGTTTCAGAGAAAGCCCACTGCTTTGCTGGATGGACATAGGGGAATTTTTCCAGTCCACAAGAACTTCTTGCAAGACGCAGAGTTGTTGCTATGGAGCAAATATAAAAGTACTGCAGACTTTTACTTGCATGTGGACAAGCTGCATGTGCATATTCATCTGTAAATAATCCATTCTATGAATGAACATTAGCAGGAAAAAAGCAATGGTGTAGCTTTTAATGAAGGTAAGCTTTAATCTGTGCTTACCTAATGGCTGCACCGAACAACCTCTGTGCCAAAGCACACAACTAACTGTGTGTCCTCAGCTCAGTCTGCTCCTCAGGATTTAGCCTTGCAGATTCTGTTTCATAACAAACTGCGTATGATTGCTTTCATGGAGCGAGAGAGATGTAGAGCCCTGAAGATATGTTAAGAACGTGATAATGTTCAATTAATAGGTATAATTATCTTATTGAGCAAGCATTTATTTGATTTAGTATTCAGTTAGAACAATTCACTTGATTTATGGTTAAATATATGCTAAAACTACTTTTTTGTGTGTCATAGATTTCTGTCATGATAATACTCCTTTAAGAACGACGCAATGCATGATGGGAGTTGAAAGTTCATGACTCGTGATTGTGTGCGGAAAAAGAGAAAACTACACGCGTTGTGTGCACAAACCCTGGATTTTGTTTAATGAAGTTGCACAAAAGCAAAGATCTATATGAGTTTTTCAGTTCTTTTTAAGGGTGCAACAGAGGCGACTGCAAATGATTGTTTTCAAACTACCGTCTCCCAACTCATTGCTAAATAATATATGTTTGCTTTATAGGTTACCAATGTATCTGTCAGGTGTGATTGCCCATCATAGATATAAAAAAGAGGTTATTTATAATGTTTTTTTTTTTAAGTCAACTAACTTTTGAAATGGTAAAACTTACAAGATAAAATGTGACGCAGACTTAGGTTTCATTTTAGGCAACAATTAAGCAGGAAAGAGGCCAAGTTGCATCATATTTGGCAGATAGTCTTCTATCCTCATTAACTTTTATGCTACTTTACACAGATTTCTTTAAACCTTAACGTACAAAGAATTTGCTGCAGTTGTTCATATTAAGCAGCACGGTGCAAATTTGCAACTTCACTACGTTTTTGTTTGATGTTTCTAAGACTTGGAAGCACCATCTGCCTTGTCCTTTAGCACTCTTAATGAAAATAGTTTAAAGCCTAAACTTTTCTGAACAGCTTGCCTTTTTCTTCTTTGCCTAACAAGGTGGGTATTTCATTTCACCCGGGAGCTTTCAGATACACTTTAGTCTCCACAGTGTGATGAGGTGCCAAAACTACCAGGAGAAGGTAGCACTGTGGAGAGTCTGTCAGTTTGCCGAGGATCAAAGCCTTTTGCAAAGAGCGCACACACATCAAACGCTGCCGTGCACCGTGTTACCTAGCAACCTGGACCAGGTGGTGCAGAGCTGGAAATATTAAGGCTCACTTTCTTCCTGTTTTCTGCAAGTTTTAAAGGAAATCGATAAAGTCGTGAATGTGTTGTGCATGTTGGAGTAGTGGAGAGGCCTTTCCTCTGCATTATGGCAGACAGCAGGGAGGCAGAGAAAGATAAGAGGTAATATTAAAAGCTGTAGACAGTGGGGGGGAAAAAAAATAAAAATATGAAGCGGTGACGCACATCATCTGGTGGATCACACTAATAATGCCCAACTGCTGTAAATGAAGTAAGAGCACAGCAAAGTGGGCAAAAAAAAAAGAGCATGTAAAGAAATAACCAACATGTAAAGAGAAAAATGGAAGATCTGTGGTGTTCATACCCCTTAAAGTTTTTTTATTTTATTTTTTTTATACAGGAAAACATTTTTTTTTTTTTTACATAGGACAACAGTTTGTTGTGAAGCAGAATCTGCAAGGCTAGCCCAAAACTTTTTACTTTATGTGACAGACGACACAAAGTAGTGAACAATTATGAAGTGGAAGGAAAGTATTTACGGTTTTCCAACTTTTCAAATGAAACTGCTGACGGGACAAAAATATGTTTGTCCACAAATCCGGTTTTTAATGAATGAAAGACATCAGAGATTGTGAGTGAAGGTTGTTGCAAGTCATGCGAGTTCATATTGAAACATGTAGAAAAATGTGCTATGGTCAAATGAGATCTATGCTGAAGTTTTTGACCCACATGCAAAACAATATTCATGTAGAAAAACTCACACTGCACATCCTCCTGCTGTTCTCATAGTGACACCATCATGATGAAACCTGTCAAAATCTCAGCTACAGTATTACTTATCTATGTTTTTTTTTTACTCCTAACATAAATTGAGATGTCTGGCTGCATTAAAATTCATATTTTATTTTATTTTATTTGTAAATCTCAATCTAACAGCTAAATGATTAAAATTGGCCTTTAAAATGGTCAACAAAGCAGGGCACTTTTAAATGATTTTGAATATTTTTAGAAGGATTATTTATTTCAGTAACTAATTTCACTAAGTGATAAAAACATTATGTGGATTAATTATGCAGATTGATGTTTAAAAGCCTTTGTTTCAGTTAATTATGATGATTTCCTGCTTACAGCCACTGAATAAAATATTTGAGAGTAGGATATTACCTCAGACCAATATAAACATGTTTGATACTGAAATTACGACTTAATGAAAAGAATGCTTAACACTTGCCTTAAGGTTAACAGATAGTCTAATGTATTGAATGTATAGAAACATTTTAAATGTTAATTTGTCAAAAGATGTAGAAAGCCATGTTTTTATTTCCTTCCACTTTACAGTTGTGCCATACCTTATCATAAAATCCAAACCACAGACATGAGTTTGTGTTGAAGTAGCAAAATGGAAACGACTTAAAGGAGTATAAAAGCGTTTGTAAGGCACTGTGTCTCATGGTCAGTGTGTGATGCAGCTGTTGGTTCCTGTCAGACGGAAACATCACATTCTGCAAGCAGCTCCACATTTTGATTACAGCACAGCGATTAGGACAGGAGGAAACTGAGGATTCCTGCAGGTATTTTCTACACAGAACAGGAGGCATCTATACCTCCTGCCACAGGCAACAACTATATCGCATTACTGGCCAAGTGTGAGGTCTTAGCCCACTATCTCAGCCCCCTACTCTACAGTATAAGCCAACCGTGAGGGATTATCACTCTGTCACGTTGCTTTATGTGCTCCTTCAATGCACCTGCCGGTGTTTTGGTGATTTAGGCCCACCATTAACACCCCTTTTGTTGGCTCCCAGTCACGCCAAGGCACATTAGCTTTATTTACCTATAAAATGTGACGGTCATTGTGGAGTAAGACGTGAGTGCATGTATAGCCACATAATTGAGCAGCTGGGAGACCACCGAGAGCGACGCCACGCCGCAGCCGACAGAAACAGGTGTATGCTGGGAAATTATTTGATGAATGTGCTCCTTAGTGTCGGTGACTGACTGCCCTTATTCAAACAGCAGACAGCTCCTATGGCTAAGTACTGAGGAAACACATACTGTACATGGCTCACGCAGTCAACCACACACACGCACACACACAGGAATGTGAACACAAAGATATGTTAGCCTGAGCAGCGCACAATGCTTTGATGGAAGACATTTCAATGCAACATTTATTGATTGATTTGGTTTGTTGATCATAACTGACAGGAGAAGCCATCCTGCAGCCTGCCCATGGGTGGGAACACAGGTATGAGAGATGCTCCTTTTCTGACAATACCGACGTAGCCAGGTTAAAAAAAAAAAAAAGGTTGGGAGGACACAAGCCTGCATGTGATAACTTCATTAAGCCACAAGGGGCATAAACAAACTGAGCAACATCTTTCATTTTTTATGATTTATGAATAGAGCGTGCAGCAAAAGGACAATGGTGGGTTACCCCTGGTAAAATAAAAACATAAAAAAACCCTGCCACCCCTTGGTGTTTGAGGATAAAGTGGTGGGTCGTGATCTGAATCTCCTCAACGCTCCAACCCCCACATTTTACAAAGGCAATGAAGGTTTTAGCTTTTAAACCAGGTGCTCACCGTCCAAACGCAGCTCTCATCTCTTTCAGCCTGACTGGAGAAGGAGAGGGAAGCTTGCGTATGCTGGCATAAGATCCCAACACTTAATAAAAAGAAAATACAAAAAAATATCAGCAACAATTGAATTCTGGTGCCATGCTTCCTCTCTGTGGGTGTGTGGATGTTTTATTGTTTTGTTTTTTTTCTTTTTTTGGCTGTACTACGACTCAGTTGGCACTATCATTTCTGTCCTCTTTTCTTTTGATTTTTTTTTTTTTTTTTTTATGCAACATGCAATTGTGTTTGATGTTACAGGAGAAAGTTTCCCCATGAAAACTATTAACTTCTCCTCTGGCTGAAAGGGCTAATATTGACGAAATGATCAATGTGATGTGAATGGGACATGATGAGGGCTTTTTAAAAACCGTCACCGACATCGTGGTTTGGGAAACAACAACGTCTGAGCCCTCTTACAACCTTTCAGCCTTTCACTCTGCTACATGTCCCAAAGAAACCAATTACTCCCTTGCCTAAGATTTTCTGCAGCTCAGGATTAAGGCTTTTATCTGTCTTTGGTCCAGGTCAGTAGTTATTCACTATTTAGCTATTTACTTTCCTTTATTTTTCTTTAAACGCCTGCATTTCATTGCTTAAACTGAAGAAAATGTGACCTGCTCTTTCTTGATCTCCGTGAACCAAACATGAAAATAAGAAGGAAGCCTATATTCACCATAATTCTGGCCCAGGAAAAAGCCAGATAGTGCCACATCCGGATCTAAGCAATGACAGGAGATTATTATTATGAAATTATGAAGAGATCTGCTTCTGAAACGCATCACAATCCCACCAATCCTGGTCCAACTGTACATCCAAACAGACTTTGTAGTCAGTTCTCCACAAAAGGCCATCACTCCTAGTTGTGCTTTCATTTTGTTAGCTTCCCTCATGTTGTGATTTTGTGACAATGCTTTCAGCTTGGAATAACTTTAACACCGATCCATAGATGGTGGCATCCATTATTACTTCTGCAAACAACGTGTTGCTTTGTGACAATATGTTCTTCTTCTGTGCATGTCAGTATGAGGGAGCCTTAACCATTGCAGAACCAGAAGAAATCTCCAAGGCAGCCAATGCTTTGTCTCCGCACTGCGTGATAAACGCATTCATCATTCTTTATTACTATATGAATTCAGCTATGCAGCTGGGCTCTGTCACTCAGAATTACGTCAAAAAAACATGTTCTTCACCCACAGAATTTGGGTTTGTCCTGAAAAGGATTGCACTAGTTACAGTATTTACACCAAATCACAGAGAGAACAGTGTAAACACGGCAACTGTTGTTGCTTTCAAACTCTTCTCTGGGGCGCCGGCACCAAACCCTTTGAGGAGAAAAATCTTCTTGATCTGCCTCCATACAGCTGAACTTTCCACTGGGGAGAAACTTCATTCGCATATTTGGCTTCAGCTGCCACAAGCGCTAGAATTATGAGCCAACTATCAGCGAGGCATCTGGCTGGTTGATCTCAGCAGGTGTGTGAGAGCGATTCTAAGTAATCTGTCTTTTTTTTTTTTTTCTTGATAAAAGAAATGTATTTTGAGGCAGGTGTTAAAATGGGTTTTTTTTTGTTGTTGTTGTTTTTTTTAACAATGTGTGGAAATAATTCAGTAAAAACATGTTTTAATGTAGAAAAACTGCCAAATGTATTTGGTATTCCAGGTAAAGATGTATGAAAAGCATTAAAAGGTAATTAATCTTTTATCGCAGCAGCAACAAAAGACTCACTTGATCTCAAACCAGAAACAAAAACTTAACAAAGCTGCCTTTATTAAGAGAATATTTATTCAATATTTAAATTATCGGATGTGTGAATATTGCTTTGCACATCATAGCAGTGCGTTCTGCACAAATTGCTAGGCCACTTGAGCATTTCTGTTTGCACCGTCTTGTTGTTTTTATCATTAGCTATTGTCACAGGGTTTTTACGTGATGTAGGTCTTGGGTCAGTGATGGCGATAGAACCGTTGCTGTTTTGAGTTGACCTTTGGACCGTTATGCTTTTGAAAGGCCGAGCAACGACTCATTTTGAGTCAGCTTATTATTTTTATTAAAGATCGCTTAGTATTTCAAACACTTTCTGGTGCCACTGGATAAGGGACTTTGGAAGAAAACAGGGTGACAGATCCTTCTCCGTGCCTAACCAGGTACTCTTTTTAGCTTTTTCATTTCCACACCAAACCTGTCTAAGATGTTTGGAAGTCAGTCGTGGTCTCGTCTAACCAAAATCCCACGGTCCCAGTTATAAAGTCCCACTGGAATTGATCTAACTCTACATATGTTTCACATTAAGGATGGCTGGACAGAAATTTGTTCTTTCTGGCATTTCTCCATGTGGATGAGATCTAAAAGCTGTTCTGGTGTCTCAGCACCACTTCTTCACTGCACTTACTGTATCTGGTGGTGAACTTTTTTTAATTATTGTTTTTGTCTTACTTATTCTCCTCATTATGAATATTAGCAAGATAAAAGTGGACCATTGTCTGCCCTAAAGCCCAATGATTAAAAGAAATTGGCCTGTTTGTCATTTTATATTACTAAAGTAATGTACAAATAATTACAGATCCTAAAATTTTATCAGTTTACACTCATCATAAGTGAATTATAAGGTGTGCCAACACTTGTTCCTGTTTAGTTTGTATTTTTAGAATGTGTGGGTTGATTTTTAATTTTTTCCCCAATCATTTATAGCAGCAGATTATCGATATGATACTAATATGTGTCTACAGTTTTTATTACGGGTTTCATCTGGATGCCTGAAAACAAACATGCACTACACTTACAAACAAAATATGACTTATCCATGAAAGCTTTTTCAAACACCACTGGTGTCCTCTCTTGCCCTGACCCATGGGGGGCCTCTTGGTTTAGTGTGCAGTGCATATGGTGAGAGCAAAAACCACCACTGCAGACTGCTCCGGGTCAGCCTGAGGCTCTTTAGATGTTTTGCATGCTGCTTTTGCTCTAATCGGCAATAACTTTTTTACAAAGCTTTTCCATAGTTTCTTCTTGTCTTAAACATCTCTTATTCTTGCTGCGTTAAGAAAAAATAAAAATAAAGGAACATGACTGAAAAACTTTTTCATAAACATACTGTTGCATAGATCCAATTTAGATACACGAACGGGGTAAAAAAAACCCCCAAAAAACATGATTTTCTTAAACATAATTTCTGCAGCATGAAAGCAGAAATGTTTGCAGATTTTCCAAAACATCTGAAAATGTTGCTGAATTCTTCACAATTTCACAGTTTTCTGTTCAGCTTAGGAACTAACATGCGTCTTTTAGCTTCCAGATCATTTCTTGTTGGAGCCAAACCTTAGTGTTTAACCAGTCGAAGGCAATTTGTTCAAGTGCTGAAATGGGGTCTCGTGTTGCTTTTAGAGCACTTTCTTTTGTTAAACTATTTCAGTGTTCTGAGACTCTTATCTTTCCTTTGCTATTGTACTGAAGATACTGGAAACAATCAGCTCCTTTCTTGGCTGTAAAACATCCTTTGCTTGTTGATTTTGGCCATTCAAACGCCGACAATCAAGCTCAGGTGGGCCTCGCTTTAGTTTGAGGAAACAAATCATATTCAAACACATGTCCTGCTTGTGTTCTCCACTTCATTATGTAAACATTTATGTAAGTTCTTCCTCCATTATACAAAAGTTTCTGACAAAACATTTGTCTAATTTGCATTTGATTGCTCCAGATATTCTGTAGTTTTGTAAACAGTGTTGAAGTGAAGGTAATTCTGAGCAAAGCTGGCTGTCTTTATATATTGTGCAACACATTTAAGATAAATGGGGAAAAAAAGACTGTATTACATGCAAAATGGTATTGATTTATTTAAGAGGAATAAAGATATTCAATGGCAATCTTTTGCTGTTGATGACCCGTTTATGTGGACTTTATTCAGAGCTATAAGGACAGAGACTCTCCTGGTATAAAGAAAAAAAATAGAAGTGGAGTCTAGCACATATGCACTTTTTGTAATGTGGTACAAATTGTTCAATTCTTCAAATTCACATCATTCTGACAGTGTCATCTCTCTTGTAAAGTGCTCTCTGGTACTATCAAGTACAAAATGATTGAAGGCTGCTAAGCTTTGGTCTTGGATCGTCAGCGGCACACTGTCGACCCCACAGAGGTCAGTTTGTTCTGTCTGCACCATGACATAACAAATATATAATTTACAGCAGACTCACCTGAACTATTGGATTCAAAGCAGTAAGTGTTTCGTAATGCTGTTTTGAAACACTGAAATAACTTTTCTGTCGCTTGGAAAGAGTGGATTGGAGCAACAGAGCGCTCGAGTCTGGAAGCAGATGCATGCTTCATCAAACTTTAATCACCAGCAAGTGGTGTCCTCTTCTAATCGAACACACTCAAGTCTTCGGCCCAATTTGTGACTGAAGAGTAGGATAAAGTGGAAACGCAATGTTTGACAGCATTTGAATTAGCCGTCATTACACATCGCAGGGATTTTAAATCAGGATGCGCAATGTCACCTCTTGTTTGGATTGAACTTCAAAAACTGGGTTTGTTGACTCCTATCAGGGCTAATTATGTCATGAACCACATACAGGGTTATTGAGCGGGCTGTTATGCGAGTCTAAAAGTGAGAAAATGAAGGGGATTTGTAGAACATCAAGTCGTGTCAAGTGTTTGAAATATATGCACTGCCTTTTCTGTGCATCTGTTCTGAATAGTGTGTGTGTGCTGGGATCCGTGGTGTGGATTTAAGAGGGTTCTCGGGTTGGGTGCATTACTTTTGCTGTGATATCAGAGCTTAAGTTACAGAATGATTTGATATTTAAAAGTAAAATTTGTCACAGATTGCCTTATCTGTGTATGAAACAGTGTCAAATGCATAGTTAGACTATGATTTTTCTTTCATTTTGCACATATACTTTTTTGTATTAATCTAAACAAACATTTTCCCTCTATTTTCGACCATCACAAATGTATTCTCAAGCTACAAAATATCCAGCGGCAAAGAACATGTTTAAAAATACTTTTCTTGATTCTTTCTGATCTCTACGTTGCATATGTCACCTTAAGGCCACAGTTTCCAAGGGACTATGCGCACAGTAAAGGGATTTAATAAATGGAAAGATATTGGACGTCCATGCGGATTGATTTGATATATATTGATTCAATCCAGCAAGAGCCGGAGCACTGACATGTCCATAAAAGATACAGCTCACAACAAATCTGATAAAAGTTGTGCTCACACAAGCTCAGCATAAGCCACAAGCACTGTGTGGATCTGAGATGCAACATTTACAAGTGCAAAATATTCTTCTGTCCTGAACTGGCTGAAAGTTTAGCCAGTATCTACCAGAACACGACTTGTATCTAATCCCTGCTCTTTGAATGCAGTCTAACAACTGATGCATGTCAGCATAGCTTTTGTTCAAATACAAGAATACATAGGTAATATTACTTACATAAGTGTAACGATTACTTACGGTGAGCAAATGTTTTTAAACTGTGTAAAATTTGAAGCTGAAACAGTAAAACAAAATGAAAAAATATTAAATATGTTGTATTTGATATAAATTAAATTTACTCCCCAAATTTTATATTTTTTGTTGTTTTTGTTTCTGGATAGTAACCTACTCATTTTAATATGAAACCATGGATGCAAAATTTCTTGAACTGCCAGAAAATAAAGGTGAAGAGATTGAAAAACAATACTTCAAGAACTTTGAAGATCAATTTTGTGATGACTTTGGTTTAATGTTTGACAAAGAACAGTGTGGAATTTTGGAGAATATTTTACTTTTCCTATCTTTATTGACTTTATATTAAGTACAATGTTTTCTTAATATTGAAAATTTGCTAAATCTATATTTTCTAAGGGAGACCTAAATAAAACGTCCCTTTCTATTATACTGTAACCTTCTCTTTTATTTTTTTAAAGGTGTTTTTGGGTCTAGTGGCCTTTATTTTGACAGTTTTCATATAAAGGTCATTAGAGGGAAAGAGGGTTGAGCGAGAAAGGGGGGAAAACATGTGGCAAAGGTCATTGGGCCGAGACTTGAACCCCTGGCATCTGTGTCGAAGGCTAATGCCTCCATATATGGGTTGGACGCGTTACCCCAGTGCAATCACAGTGCCTACAACAACCTTCTCTAATTAAGGCCATTTACCATGTCTAAAATCTCAGAGCAGAAAATGCCATTGTGACCTGGAACCTTTAGCAGCTGCTTTGCAGCCAGCAGGTGTCCTGTGGCTCCATGATCCAGAAAGGCAATAACATCTCTTTGGATGTTTGTTAATTGTGTATGCCGTCTAATTGCAACAAAGGGAACAAAGACGCACAATTGACGCACAAGTGCCTCCCCAAACTAGCAAAAGCTCTGTGTGCCCTGCCACTCAGACTGCACAGAGCAAAATAAGCCAAACGGCCCCTTATGACCACGTAGCCGCATCAAACAATATCAACAATCACGTCTGCATTATGCAAAAAGTGGGTAAACAACAGGCTGAGGGACAGGAATTGGCTCAACACCAGCTGTCTAATTAGCTTTGTGCTTCTCTTGAAAAGGAAGCAAACAGAGAAAGCGGGACGGTCTGAAAACCGGCCAAGCATCGGTTCTAAGTGTTTACTTGCCTTCACATCAGATGGGCCGCTGCATTTCGACTCACACCAACATGTCAGATTAGACACCAAAATTAGGTCCTTACTTGAGTCCCCATGAGGCCATCGCTGGGCTATTTTTGAAATCACTGTAAAGACTCACTAGAGAGATGGGCAAAATTTACATTTTAATGAAGCCTTATAGCTGATTGCTATTATGTAGAGTTATTCATAGGCGCCTGGGACACACACAGACACAGTGAAACGGTTTAAAACACGTCCTCTTCGCTGCCTGTAGATGCAGCCATGCCCCACTAATTTAACACGCTCCTGTTGAGAGTGCTTGCAGAAATAAAGTGTCCTGTAAACACGGACCGATAGCAGAGAGGACAGAGTGGTGCATTACATGACAAAAAAAGTCTCACCCTGGACTAAGTGGCCTGACAAAAACACTTGGAACAATTTTCCTGAAATCAGAGAGGCTTTGGACACTTTAGTGGACATGATTTGAGACGAAGAAGAAAAAAAAAAAGAAAACATGAGGTGGGCTTTGTGGTAGCATCACAGTGACAACTACAGCACTGGGTAGCAGGGGCACTGTGACAAGTGGCACCAATGATGAGCGTTGCTGACGAATTTAGTGCAGTGAAAGGCAACATGTATCATGTCAGAATCGTCACTTCACTGTCATTTAGCAGCAGCCAGCGTGGGAGTGAGGACAAATCCAGACTCCCGCGTCGTTATCAGGCACACTGCAGTCGGCGGCATTGGGCGGCAATAAGTCACGTACAGTGGAGGCTGCTATTCAATAATGGGCAACGACAAATTCCTGCTGTTAATGACATTTCAGTGAGTGACATGAAAGGCGTCACAAAGCCAGCTTCCTGCTGCGGGAAACAAATGCAGCTCGTGTTGCAGGACTTGGAGTGAAACAGAGTCCTGGCAGCCTCAGCGCTGCTTTAAAAGTGATCAGTCCTTGCCTTGTAAGTGGCAGACGATCCTGGCACATCCAGTGCAAGGGACATCTTATCTGCAGACCCCCCCCCCCCCACACCGCCTTATCGCTCAGCCCCAGTGGAAACGATTGCCAGGTAGCAGGTTGTCATATGGCACAAAGCCACAGCTCAGCATAGCTTCCCGCACCAACAGTAGCTCCCATGTGATAACACATAACACAACAGTATGCTGTTGCTTCTAAGATAGCGCCAAGGGGAAATGTGAGCCCAGTGAAGATTTCTATCTGCCTTATTAAACAGCTGACCTTGACTTTAGGGAAAACCGGATTAGCATGATTTTTTTTTTTTTTTTAAGACACTACATGATATTTTTCAGTTGAAATGATGAGCCTCCGTCTAGGGATGGGAGGTCTCCATTGCATACCAGGGTATGAAATGGAAATACCAGGGTACATCACATTAAAGTCTGCCTAGTCAGACTCATGATGTTATACAATTACTATGTGATATAAAGCATTTTAAGACTTTCTAACAGATTTCCAACATTAACTCTTAGATTAAACTCTGACATCACTCGTAGAAAAAGTTGCTAATGCTACTGAAGGATTATGGAACCAACAGGATTTTTGTATGTTGGCTGCATCAAGACTAAGAAGGACTGATCATAGCTGAAGATTGAATGGAAAATGTATGTTTGTGCCACAGTCATGGTGGTTTTATATTCCTGCAATTTCTGTCTTTTATAGAATCCCCACGATTCCCTGTTGGTATGTTTTGTTTTGTTTTTGTTTTTTCTAGTGTGTTGTCATTACCATTGTCACCTTATTTGCTTTCTATAATTGAGGTCTGCCTTTCTTAACCTCTGCATCAGAATCTCACATAGGCAGGCAGTGACAGCATAGTGCAGAATTTTGATTGACCTTGGCTAGCTCTTGTGACTGGGCAATGGTGAGACCAGATGGTGGTTGGCTCTTACCTATTGGAGCACCGGGTACCAAATGACCCGCAGATGGCCTGAATCTGGGTGACGACTTTACCAGATACTTTGGTATGATTTATTGAAAGTCAACCCTTGGTCCAAGTTTTTGTGGGTTGACCAATGGCAGTTTCCTTCCACTGTCTAAGCTCTGTTGCTCGACCAGGGGTAAGAAATGTCCAAACATCCCAGATGAAGGAGCAGTTGAGGTGAGTCTTGTGTACTGACAAAGACTCACTATGACTTGAGTGGCAGACTCGTTGCACTTAATTCAATTAAGTTCAATTCAATTCTGCAATAATTGTTGATCTCAACCTGATCATGAAAACCTCATCATCCAGGTCTCTTCAAATACTCATTGTAAATCACTATTACAGTGGGCAGAATGGATCTCTTGTAGCCATCTGTGAAGCAACGGGCAGATAAAGCCTATGGCTGAAGAATTACTCTGCTGGGCTCCTATGTAGTAAAGAGGACGTTCAGAGGTTTGTTCTTCAATGTGTGCAGCATCCTTCAGTTCCAGAACAGAACCAGCCTTCAACAGAATCTGGCTTAGTGTTAGAGGACAGGCCACGCCTCTCACCCATTTTCATCACAGAGCATTTACACACTGTCCAAAAAATTACAGATGCGCTGATCCAGAAGTACTTTCTATGTTAAGGTTAAGTAAAAAGTTAATGGGACTGTTATCTCCTTTAATTGCTTCATCTGGCCACTAAAGTAATAGTTACTAACATTTGCAACATCTTGCTGCAAACAGTGGACCAGAGCTTCCACAACAAACAGACTGCTGAGTCACCTCTTCGAGAAAACATCATAACTGTAGATTCCTATCATGTCAAGCTCTTTGCTGATGAAGGTGCATGAAACCTGAGAAAAAAAGTCAAAGTCCTATAGGTGTAACCTATGCATCATTGTAGCCAACCCTCCAACCCTACCTCTTTCTTGCTATAATTTTTTTTCTCTGTCTTGGATTTTTACCAGTTTTCATTGTTGCTGTTTAACAAATGGAAGGACTCACAGAAAGTCCATTTCCAGATAGGTGTCCCTCCCCTGGCGCAACATAAACACAGACAATGGTTTGGCACTTGCTTGAGGAAACAACACATCTTAGGCCTCCACCGCCTCAGATGTACATAAGGGTTGATGAAAGGATCCAGAGTATGATTGAAAGGATAACTACATCCTCCAAATTGCAGCATGTGTCAGGTATACATCCATTTCTCCCTCTCAGACAGAAAGAGAAGAGCGTGTAATTTCTGACATTTAGAGGACTTATGTGAAAAGACTTTTTTTTTTATCCCAGACTGTAATCACGTTTCTACCCTTTTATGCATCCCGTAAACATAATTAAACATGGCTAAAGGATTCCCTTGGCTCATTTACCTAAACTCCTTTTGACACCTTTGGTTTGCAAAGAGCCTCTCCAACAGACCCTTTACCGCCCAGGTTCAGCTCAAATCCATTTTGAAAACCGATAATTGCAGAGTGAGAAGTTCTTGAATAACTCAGCCTCATGGTATTTACATCACTGAATTGAGTGCGAGTGCGTGTGTCTGAGGGAGGTGGAGCTGAATTGGCCTTTCATTATGGGGTTACCTCTCTCTCTTTTTTTCTTTCCCAGACATAACCATTACTGCTCTTTTTCCTTCACCCTCTCCATATCCTCCTTTCCATTCCTCTCTTGTTTTCTCCTCTGCTGTCTGCACGGCAGGCTCCTTTTTTCCCCTCACCGTTAGACGTTATCTCAAAGACCAGATCACCATGGCAACAATTAGTCACATCGTCATCGCCCACACTTGTATTTGATGGCTGTTTTTATTTTTTGAGGGTTTCTCATTGCACCCCTACCTCACTGGCAGATTGCCAAGTAACCTGTTCCGCTCAACGAGGAACAATGTTGCCATCTGTTGGCTCTGTGTGTTTGCACACAAGCAGGCGACATTGAAAAAAAGAGGCGAGCACCTCCCCCACCTCGTTCCATGATGACTCATGACGGGCCATCACATGCCAATTAGGACCTTCGACTGCAACTAGTCTGTGGGGCTCAAGTTTGAGACACGTCTCATCTCTTTCAGAAGGTCAGTGCAAACACCACCTTCTTTCCATTAATGAAAACAGAGATGAAACACAAAGATGCTGATTCCCTCTAGATCCACACATACACGCATTCTCTCTCTCTTTCTCTCACACACACACGCATACACGGAGAATGAGGGTATGATACGGGCCTGACTGGGATAAAAGCGGAGTGCAAGTAGCTTCCTGACAGCTTGGTTAATTAAACATGGAGAATACTTGGGCTTACGACCAGGACTCATACTTATTCATGTCTGCCATATTGTATATTTCTAAGTGAAAAGAGTGCTCTCTTGCAGCAGGGTACCAGCTAATGTGAGAGATAATATATTGGCTGAGATTTTGGCTGAGCGTTACCCTTGAAATCTTGGACCTGCTTCTGTTCTCCGGAGGCGCTAATTAAGTTTTTTTTTTTTCTCTCTCTCTCCCCAAGTCTTCCAGTTAAGTGATGTAATACTTCATACGCACAAATAATTTTCCATTTGGGACAAATTGTTGCTCTTGCTATTTTATTCTGCTTAGTTCAAGTCTTGCCAAGGAAAGGCTGGGAGAAGGTTCAACTCCATTGTTAGGATTTTCATCATCAGGCAGACATAATTTAAGCACAGAAGGAAAAGGAGCAAAGGCGACTGTTCAGAGTGGTATGATGCAAGATTGGAGGAAAACCAACTCAGTTCTGCTTCAGGCATTTCAGCACAGAGCTGCAGTTGAGGACCCCTGCTAAGACACAAGCCCGAGGCTACGTATTAATTCAGCTGAGCTGTTTAGCAAGAGGTATAATTCACCTGCTTTGCAGTTGAGATTCACAACAGAGCATGTCCACTGGAGCTACAATGCCTTGCACAATGACTCATGCCCCTTGAACCTTTTCACTTTCTTCACTTTACAACCACGAACTGCTGCATATTTTATTGATATTTGGTGCGATTGACAAAGTTACATAACGATGCAGCAAAAAGGACATGTGGTTTTCACTTTTTTTTCTAAGTCAAAATCTAAACAACATGCCATGGTTTGTATTCATCCCCCTTTTATAAGATGCTGCATTAAATCAGTGGCAACCACTGATCTTCAAAGGCCCCCTAGTGAGTAAAATTATTCCAGTTTATTTAAAGTTATTCTCTGCATGAATCCATCTGTTCTTTAGAGGCCTCAGCGTTTAGTAAACTTTAGTAAAATCCCAATATTAGTAAACCAACAACATTGTGAAGACTTAAAACACACAGCAGACAATTCAGGGATTAAGTTGTGAGATAGTTTTACAGCTGTTAGAAAGTTAATATCTGGTCTTCATAGAAAAGTGGCAAAACAAAAGCCACTGTTAAATTCTTATTTGCCACAAACCTTGTACTGGACGCAGCAAAGCTGTGGAAATGAGTAACTGAACACTCATTCCATACAAAGTATATACTGTTCTATTAAATGAAATTGCATTAAAATAGATTTAAGTTTGTTGTACCACAATAAATGTGAAAAGGTTAAATGGGAATTAATCTTTTTGTCAGTAACTGTGGATGTGTCCATGTTACACCACCAGCCTCTGGCAAACAGGGCTGTGTT
Organism: Poecilia mexicana; assembly: GCF_051168715.1. Taxonomy (NCBI): domain Eukaryota; kingdom Metazoa; phylum Chordata; class Actinopteri; order Cyprinodontiformes; family Poeciliidae; genus Poecilia; species Poecilia mexicana. The sequence goes on from NW_028263379.1 coordinate 25,210,963, forward strand.
TGCTTTCAGGTCTTCATTAACAAAAGGGAAAGGCTTTCCAGTCCTTGGACCATAATGCTCTGCTATAGCTTGCCAGGCATTGGGAAACAAAAGAGACAATCAAGCTGCAGATGCTCATGCTTTCAGATATAATGACTTCTTTGGTTTTGCTCAGTGATTCTCATCAAAGCTTTCACAAATAAATATGCAAGATGCAAAAACAAAGAAAAATCAACAGACAGCAGAAAATGTAGGTATATCTACATTTCTTTTTAATGTTCTGTATCCCACAGTCACACAACACACGCAACCACACACACATCCTTGTACTGCTATACCAGTGTTTCTCAACATCGGTCCTCACCCCCCCACCCCCGCCTGCCCTGCATGTTTTAGGTATTTCCCTTCTGCCACACCTGAATTGTATCTCTGGGTTATTAACAGGCTTCTGCAGTACTTGATGGCCATGCAATCATTTGAATCAGCTGTTCTGGAATAGAGGCACATCTAAAACATGCAGAGCAGCGGGGTGCTGAGGACCAGAGAGTCCTGTGCTATACAAACAGGACTCTGTATTGATTTCCTTCATTTTAGAAACAGCAGACATTTACCATAATGCTAATCAATACCAAGCAATGCCTAACCTTAACCAAAATTTTATTCATGCCATACCTCTAAAACTAACTAGTCGAGTGCAGTAGAAGTGCAAAAAGGTGAGAACCAGAAAAAGGTCCTCATCTTCACAAAAGACCTTCCTATGTTGGAAAATATTGTGATTCTGGTCCTCTCTACATAATAAATACAAGTACACATAGACACACACAGCAATTCCTCTTGGTTTACATTTTGATTCACAATGCTTTCTATTTAATTTACTGTCAACTGCATTGCATTTGTTAACTTTCCTCTCCCAAGTGCTGCTATTTTTGGCTGCATGTCATAAAACCCTGCCATGAGAAAATGATCCCTCCAAAAAGCCCTGGCTCAAAGGGCTGTGAAAATTCCTTGCATTTGGTGGTGCTTTGCAAATTAATGCAAACACCTCATCTCCCTTTATTATTTATTCATTTGGAGCAAATGTTTTTCTCTGCATTCACGTGGAAGCTTTGCCTTTACCCTTCAAAGGACAAAGCTACAGTAACCCAGGTGTTATTTCCACCATAAAAGGGAGCAAAAGAAACAGTTTCTTATGTTTGCACTCCATATGCTGTCTCGTCAACAACCTGACAAAAAACATTATGACATGGAGAGATAAAACACTTTTTGTGTTGCTTTTGTGTCAGAGGCCTCTCTTTTTTTGCCTAGCAGATTTGCATAACGTTATAGGGAGATTAATAGAGCAGAGAGGATGCTTTACCTGTTGATTCACTGCCAGTCAGTGCTAAATCAGGGACCTGCTTCAGATTCCTTCCCTTATCTACAATCTCAGTACGTTATATAACTGCAGCAAAAACGAGACCAAGGCAGCTTTGAGATTTGTTTGATTCAGGGCCCCAGTGTGAAAATACTCAGATCTTTAGGAACACATTTTACAAAAAAAAACATGTTGAAGATCTTATTTTTGCACATTTAATGAGCTCTTGTTTAAATCACCATTCTTAAGCAGCAGTGTTTTCACCCATTATCCTCAGTAACACATCACAGCAGTCATCAGACCTGACGCAACGGAATCTAATTAAGCCGGATCGAGATCCTGACAGACTGCGTTTATTGTTTAAGCCTTTCCCGAACGTTTAAATGTCTGTCGCGCCAGTCTGGATTGATCCTCTCGGGTACATTAACCTATCAATGAACGAGGTGCTGTGCATTATGATTAAGCACATGGAAAACATCCACGTTCTTAGCTCAGAGGTCAGAGAGAGGCAGCTACAGTAAACCACAAAAGCACAACAATGAGCTGCTTCCTGGCATTAATATTCATGAGATGAAGCCCATGCCATGTGTTGTTTCTTTCAGGAAGGAAAGAAGATACCAGGGGCACATCTGGGCAGTGTGTGTGAGTCCAAGGTATCAATAAGGACGCATTGTTACATAAATGGGGGGAGAGGACACGGAAATAGCCAGCAGCAAAGATGTGGCGTAATTAAAGTGCATGGGGGGTGTCAGTGGGCTCCTTGCCACATTTGCCATTGACTTTCAACCAGATGAGGAAGGTCGGCAACAAGGTGTTTAGAGCAATCTCTGCAAATTGTTGGACTGAGGCTTGATAATCTCCAAGGCTTTAATGGATCTCAGATCTGTTTACCAAGTGAGTGCACCTTACAAAGTCATTTGGCAATTGTTTTACCCTCTAACGTAATAACAGAACTGGAATTGGCTTTTTGATCAATGACATCAGTGGTTAAGTTGATATATTCAATAAGAGCAACAACCTTGAGCCTGTTAGAGTTACTCCGCATGTTTCTATGCGTGTGTGATTGAATTAGAGGGTGAGACTGTAAAATACTCCCCAACTTTCATACCGAATGCATTTGTTTCAGTTTTCTCCTCAGTGTCTCATTAAAAATGCTTTGAGGTTGTGTCTTCTCTGCAGACTGACCCATGCAGTGCATCTTGGGTAAACATTAACATACAGTACCGAGTGCTGAATGTTTATCTCAAATGTCCCAGACATTTATCGTCAAAAGTAACCACAATTAAAAACAGCTGAGGGGACGTTCTTTGAATAATAAGAAGGATGAGCAGAGTAGTGCATGGAACAAGCTTTGCTGTTCTACCATGTGTGAATTATTTTCGTTTTTGTACTTTTTTTTCCCTTTTCTTGACCAAAGTAGGACAAGAAAAGCAACTTGACTGCACAGGAAGAGCAACCCACCATGGTCTGTCTCAGAGACTACAGTTGTATCCGAGTGCTGTAAGGTTTCCTCTGGTCTCCGTTTAGGGATTAATGGTTGAATGGATTAGACATACCTCAAGACTTAACTAGCTGCAATTTTCACTCTTGGTACAATGCTACAACTTAAATTTAATGCCTTAGCAAAGCACTGAAGTCATTGCTTCAGTGCTTGGTGATGATCTATAAACATTAATGTCTCTTTTGATATAGGCAACTCATTTGTCAGACATTAACAGGTACGTAGGAAGACATGTTTTCCCAAGAAGAAATGCATTCTCAAGCCATTGACATAAATTGTACTTGCTAGCTTGGTGGATCATTTTAACAGAGCAGCTTCAGCACTCCTCCATACCTGTGTTGAGGAATGTAAATAATGAAAATAATTTTACATCCTTGTTATTGTTTCATCTAATGAAAGAAATCGCTGAAGTTTCAGAACCTGACCTCACCCGGATAGGATACATTTGAGATCATTTAGTGGAGACTTTGTTCCAGGCCTTCTCATCCGACATAAGTGTTTGTTGTCAAATGAGCTTCTTGAAGAGCAATCAAAAATTCCCGCAAACGCACATCTAAAACTTGTGGAAAGCTTTCCCAGATGAATCTAAAATGTTTGAGCTGCAAACGATGGCCTGACATCAAATAAAGCCTTTGGATTAAAAACGGGATGTTACTCAAGTTGGCATGTGCAAAGTCATATACCAGTAAGACATAAAGTGGCTTAATAAGGATTACCTCAGGTGCTAAAAAAAAAAACATTGGTGACATATGATCAATAAAAAATATAATTTGTTTTAGTGCATCAGTGCATCGTGGCATGGAGACAATCTGCCTCTGGTTCTACTGAGGTGTGATGAAAGCTCAGGTTGCTGTTTTGGCGTCTTTTAGTTCATGTCTATCGTTGGGTCTGGTGTCCCAGCTTTTCCTCTTGAGAACATCCCATAGATTCCAGGTGCTCTTCCACTCTTCCTTCAGATCCTAGCAGCTTGATTTCCACATAAAATGCATACTTTACTTCAGTGGTTCCCAAACTTTTTCTTCTGCACCCCCCCAGTGGTTTCCAAACATTTTCTGCGCCCCCCCTATGGATTACAAATGGCTGTCTGGTTGAAACGACACGCATGTGTGTGTGTGTGGGGGGGGGGGGTCGACTTTTTTGGGGGCAAAATGAATGTACGTAGCTGAAAATAGACACCAACATCGGTAGCCTACAAGGTACGTGTTAAGCTAAAGGTTCTGTATTGATATTAGCTAGTCATCTTTTAGCTAACATTACCTGCATCCACCAGCTTTACTCAACTCAGTCGGTTAGTTTGGAGGGAAAAACTGTGAAAAGTTCTTTGTGTTTTGCTGGTTTGCTGCCGTGATTCTAACACAAACCTACGTAGCTCCACAGCAGCAGCAGGTCTCCTTCACAGGCGTAAACGAAGCGAGCGTCGTAGCCATAGACATAATATAAGGATAGACGCCTCATGGACCGCTCTCGCCTATTGTCGCTGACGAGATTTAGGGCGGCCATCTTGGAGCGGTACTCCGCTCCACTCAGCCTTATGTGTTTAGCAGGCACAATGACGTATCAGCGCATTTAATCGATCATAACACACTTTTTTGTTTCTGTAAACCATATTCAAACATCTATCAAAGCAACATTTATAAACAATTGTATTTTTAAGTATGTTTTTAATACATAGTTCATTATATTTAAATATGCTTAGTGGCTATAACAATAGAATAGGAATGGAATATTCTGATATCGATGTATGAAGAGCATATTACAAAGCACACACCCGTTCATAATTTATTTAATACATTTAGTAATATCAATACATATTTATATAACTATACAAACACTAATAAATAAAGATTAATAATGGCACAAATAAATAATGATTAATACTGAATTATATATATATATATATAAAAAAATAAAAATTTAAAATAAAAAAATTATATATATATTATATAATATATATATATATACACATATATATATTATATATATATATATATATATATATATATATATATATATATATATATATATATATATATATATATATATATATATATATATATATATATATGTTTATATGTATACAATATGTTTTTCAGCCGACGAGTCCAAAATCCGATGTGAGATTCATCCGTGCTGCAGTGAATCCGTCTCTCTTTATAGATTTCTCCCTCTTCTTCCTCACACCGTGTCTTTAGGAAACTTTCAAAACAAAAACGGAAGATTTAGGATGTATCTTACTTTTGACAGAGTGAAAGAATATAAATAATAGTCTTTACCACCTGTGTAAACTTTGCCGGTGAATGTTATAACACATAATATAAGTTTTATAATATGTGTTATATTGTTTCATTTCTAATATAGGCCCTTGTGTCAGATAATCTAAGCCAATGTTAGAGAATAATTATTTTTTTTTAGATTTACAGAATCTCAGTTAGCCTTCATAGCGGGGCTGAACCCGTATTACACCAAGCACTGTAGCTAATATTAGCTGGTATCTCGCCGGTGGACATAAATACAGTAAAGTAATATTCTAATCACAATATATACACAATAATATGTCCATCTTACTTGTGAAATGTTGTCTGTGGAGCCCTCACATCAATAATCCATCGACCAGAACAACAATATCCCTCAGTGCTGAGGCATCTTCTGCTGTTTTGATTGAGCAAAGTAGGAGGGTATACCGCTCCAAGATGGCCGCCGTATTTCCTGCGCCGGAGCGGTCCATGAGGCGTCTATGCTTATATTATGTCTATGGTCGTAGCGCTCATGTTGCGTTTAAAGGCGGCTCGGAAAAACAGGTTACAACATGTTAACAACGGATTAAACAGTTTTAACTGCTGATAAAAGTGACAGAGGACACAAATATGGGAAGTGTGGAAGCCTCTACAGTAGGGCTGAAACGATTCCTCGAATGATTCGAGTACCTCGATTACTAAAATTCCTCGAGGAAAATTTACCTGCCTCGAAGCTTCGTTAATTTATGTTTTATTAGTTAGCGCACTGTGTTCCGGCCGGGACTTCATTTGCGTTGTGCGGAGCTCTCACTTCCGCCTCTGAGTTGTTGACAAAAGCTAAGTCTCAGCGGCATAAAGTCCAATCTTCAAGATTGGCCCGTGGGGATTTTATTGATTGATGATAATGCCCGACTTTTTATCGTTTTTGGGGAACCAATAAGCATCCTTAAAATGACTGGGGGAATGCCTGGAGTACGGCAGCATTTCTCCTCCGGGGCTGCTGGTTGAAAGCGAACGGCGGGAAGAGCGCTGAGGTGAGTGGATCGACTGAACAGGGCGGGCGGCTGAGTAGCTGATGCTTACCGTGGAAATGTAGCTTTACCGACGAACCGCACAATAAATTTCATATCCCGGTCTGAAGAAACGGGTGGCGGAGCGCATCGTACATGGCTGGTAGATGAGTTTCTGAGTGTGACCAGTGAAGGTGTCGTAAATATCCCGTATTGCTTCCCCCCGTGTTCGTCCCCCGGTCTAACGGTTCGTCAGTCCGCTGGTCTATTTCCTCCCCTCCACCCCATGTTCGTTCATTCGCCCTCTCCTCCCATTTGGGAAATGCCAAATCCAGGTGGCATTTCCCGTATTTTCAAACCCAAAGCGTGACAGGTTAGGTGGCAAGGTGAGTTTAATTAATCTATTAAACTCAGTGAAGATGAATACATAAACTAAAAGCTGGATTGTAGACATTTTTTATAAGCATATTTGTGAGCCTGCCTCTTTGTTATTACATTCAATATAATTTCAGATTTTTCTATAACTTTTCTTCTGGTTAACTTAGAAAGTGAGCTATTATTGTTACAGGTTAGTTTTCTAAACTACAAAAGAGCAACTGTTAGGGATGCTCAAATATGAAAAATTGGACTGATATTGATATCTGATTGTAACACCAGTATTATGCCACATTTACCAATATTTCATTTTATAATTTTTTTTTATCCGATTACTCGATTAATCGTAAGAATAATCGATAGATTACTCGATTACTAAAATATTCGTTTACAACAGCCCTACTCTACAGTATCAAATTGACATAGGAATAACAGAGTTGGCTATTCTAAGGTAAAAACCCAAAACCCAGCGCATACAGTGTTCATGTTTTTTTTTTTTTTCATCCAGACGGCTTCCCGCGCCCCCCACCCCCCACCCCCCACCCCCCAATGACACGGCGCCCCCCCTAGGGGGCGCGCCCCACAGTTTGGGAACCTCTGCTTTATATAATGAACTGTTGTGGATGTGATGTCTAGCTAACATGGAAAACAAATAACTGCTGTCTTCAAACCATTCATTAAATTAGATGGTTGCTGCTTTGTGGGACTAGTGGCCTTTATACAGTTTTCAGACAGGAAAGCAGACAGAGAGCGAGCCAGATGGTGGAAGATCTGTGGCCAAGTATCCTGAAGTTGTCGATCTCTGGACTCATAAAACATGAACCATTATCCAGCATGCTGGTCACCCTGGACAAACATTTGTTCACAGCTGTCTAGTAATTTCTGCATTCATCCTTTTATCCATCCAGATTAGTCTTCCAGACCAGAAAAGCTTTCCGGCAAAACCAGATTACCCTAACAGTGTGTGACGACGACATTAATGGGGTGATCTGGCTTTCCTTAAAGCTTTGTGTTAAGATTGGAGATGGTTGGATCAGTTTTGCTTTGATTGAAAGACATCCAAGAGCCAAGTTGGAGACCAAGAAAATCTGTCACAGACTTCACTGTTGAAATGATGGAGGCTTTTGTACTTTGACCACCTTGAATTGTTTTAATATTCATCTTCAAATTGTTTGAAAGGTTTAAGCATTTCGAACTCAACTGAAAAGACACAATCATGAACGTTCATGCGTAATGGTGGGTGTAGTATTATGGTTTGGCCTGGCTTTACTGCTTCAAGAAAACATCTGGCCAGCATTTCATGACTTTAACCTCAAGCCCTCTTGGACTTTAATGTCCAAAGCACATCGTTCCATCTTTGGATGGTTTAAAAACGCAAAATGTCCACGTCTGGACCTCATCCTGGTTGAGATATTGATGCACGATTTACACAGACTATTTATGCTCGTAAACCCTCCAATGTGAGTCCAACTGGAATAGCTCCTCTGAGCACGCCGAGCCAAAAGAAGAAACACAGGTAACAGCTATCTAGGGCCCAATCAGCTGACACAGGAAAGAATCGCCTTCGTCACAAGAAGCGATCATAGTGTCATGTTTAAAACCGGAGTTCAGATTTTGACTAAAACTGTGTATTCAATGAGAATACAATGTTGAATAGAGTCGTAAGCTGACCGTCTCTTCATGCTGCCGTCTACTCACCTTACACAGTTTAAATAGGTCAATGTGCCGCTTACGTCCACAAATATTTCCCACCAAGTCCGATCTTCACCACTGTTGGTTTTATTAATATCACAAAATGGAGTTAATAATCTTGCTCTAGAAATTCTTTTGGTGACTTCTGTCGAGCTATAGAATCACCAAGAGGATTGCAATGCTATCTAAAGATATCCCAATTAGGACTTTTTTTTTGTCCAGAATCATTATAGAAATAGTATTTCCTGATAAAGAGCTGTCTATTCAACACCACATTGAACCCAATGCTATGCTCCAAAACTTAGTGGTTTTTAAGAGTGATAAAATAACACACTGTTTTCGTCAGAATGACACGATCTACATTACTACTGTGATTGTCTCCGGCTTAACTCAATCACTAATAATGTTGATGCTGCAGGCTCCATTTTCGCTGACGGTCACAGATATTTTGTCTCTACCCTGGTTTTGACAGGACAGACTTTTGTTTCTAAAGACATTTCTGATGGAGCAACAGCCTTCAGTGAAACTATGCCTACTTAGCTCCATTGTCAACTTTAACATGACATTATTGCGTTGCTGATAATTCTGCAGCTTGTAGCCAAGATATGCTCATTATTTTCGAAAACCCCAACTCTTTTGCACGCAAAATACAGACAGAGATCGAGCTGCAACAGCCAATCCAGTCTCTTTTTATCTGAGAATATTGTAAAGGTAGAAAAGCATGCAGATTGTCATTCTGACAGAAAAGACTAGACTGCAAAGTCAACCTAATTTTGCAAATCATGGATACAGAAAGGTCATGATTTATTTATTTTTATATATATTTATTTATTTATATATATATATATATATATATATATATATATATATATATATATATATATATATATATATATATATATATATATATATATATATATATATATATATAGCACAGTGGGTAAGACACCAGTCTACCACCCGGGAGACCGGGGTTCGAATCCAGGCTGGGGCAAGTTACAACAGTGCAATTGAGCTATGCAGTGTGGGTCCTTAGGCAAGACCCTTGGAGCTATATAGCCTACCTCATACCATGAGAGACATTGATATGCATAACATGCCGGCTCAGACGTCGCCTGGCCAAACAAGGTCTGCGTCAGGTGCTGGGGAACCAGAGCACCTTGATGAAAAATGGGCTACTGGAACAAGACGGAAATGGGCGAGAGACGAAAACATGGATCTGTTGGAATGCTACTACTCAAGTAACCCTAGTCAGAGGGGCTACATGCAAAGACTGAGGGTGGAATGGTTACTTCGACACCCACAGTCTACAATGACTGCCAAACAACTAGTAGCTCAGTGTTCCAACATCCGCAAACGTCAACTGCTATCACAACTTGAGATTGACGAGGTACAACACAAATGCTACGGCCCGAATGAACACCAGGTAACACCGACGCCAATTACAACGGCTGAGTGAAGTACTCAGTGAGAGTACTTCACTCTGTACAAGGAAAGGAGCCACAGCCAAATACCTCCAACGAATAAGGACTAGTGAGTGTGAGAGCCACTGTCCTGGATGAACCATCATGATACCTCCAACGAATAAGGACTAGTGAGTGTGAGAGCCACTGTCCTGGATGAACCATCATGGGAAGACAAGCCCCTACATGGGATGTACCACCGACAAATAACTGAAGTGGCTGATATCAGGAAATCCTACCAATGGCTGGAGAAAGCTGGACTCAAGGACACCAGAGCAATAGAGGCTCAGATCTAGGTTGTGCTCAGGTTGTGCAAGGAGGCCTCTGAGACAGTCCAGCACATAACAGCAGGGTGCAAGAACGACATAACCAAGTGGCGGGCATAGTGTACAGGAACATCTGTGCCGAAAATGGACTGGAAGCCCCAAGGTCAAAGTGGGGAACACCCCCAAAGGTGGTGGAGAATGACCGAGCTAAGATCCTGTGGGACTCCCACAGATCCAACCGGACATTATGGTGGTGGATAAAGAACAGAGGAAAGCCGTTGTGGTGGATGTAGCAATACCAAGTGACCACAACATCAGGAAAAAGGAGCATGAGAAACTGGAGAAATACCAGGGCCTCAGAGAGGAACTGGAGAAGGCCTGGAAGGTGAAGACCACAGTGGTGCCTGTGGTTATCGGGGCCCTCGGGGCAGTCACCCCCAAACTGGAGCAGTGGCTCAAACAGATCCCAGGAACAACATCAGACATCTCAGTCCAGAAATGCGCAGTTCTAGGCACAGCCAAGATACTGCGCAGAACCCTCAAGCTCCCAGGCCTCTGGTAGAGGACCCGAGCTCAGAGGATGAAAGAGACCACCCGCGGAGGGTGAGAAGGGATTTTTTTTTTTATATATATATATCAGGGTATCAACAGTTAAGTGAATTATTTTCTTATATTTGTATATTATTATGTGTCTAATGTCAATACGTCTCTCGTTGCTGCACATCTGGTCTCCTTGGTGCTTCTTGTGTTTCCCGTGTTTCTGGATACCTGTGCTGGATTAGTCATTAAATATCTTCTAAAATGTCTGCCTGGGCCTCCGAGCGTCTTTCTCACTGCCTACAACCCCACATCATGACAGAGAGAAGCTAGTATTCTTTTAAAAATTGTTTGCCAGTTGGTTTAATAGTTAAAATACAAGAAAAGTGAAAAACCAACGGACTCATAACCAGTTTACAGGAAAGCATAGAAATGGACTCGTTTACCTCCTTCCCGGCTATCAGCAATGTGGGCTGCTGACGCTGTGCTGCTGTTAGTCTCAAGCTCTCAGTTACACAGAAAAAGCTGGAAGACATGACGTTCTGTCTATTGTTTATGTTTCCGCACCGTACAGAACAAATGTGTTCGGCAGCACCATTTCTTTGGGATCATTCTTTATTCTATTTTTATGCTAACATGTAAAATTATTAAACCAAAATTATTTCTTTGTAGCTCTTCTCCAAGCAGGCAAAATTTATTGTCGCAATTTACAGCAACAGCAAATGTTTGTAAGTTACATTTAATTTTACTTTTAAATTATTTTTAAGTCAAGTATAATTCATAATTTTAAACCTGATAGAGTGATGAAAAATCCCACTTAAATGAATGGTTTTAATATACCATCTTCAATCTAAACTTAATATTTAACCATTAAAATCCCTGTTTTAATCCCTAGCCTCCTGAAATATACTCTTCTGAAGTCCGTCATGGCGCCTCGAATGATTAAGTGACGCAGTTGCAAAGGGTTAATAGTTTGAGTCATGCAGAACTGACTTGACCGTTTCCATAGCAACGATCAGAAGCAAGACATTCCCCCAGAACTACAGTGACTCATAGTAGCTATGACCTCATCTATGACATAGATCAAAGAACATCTGAGGTTATGAATGCTTGGATCTCAAAACAGGAGGTTGTATCCAAGCATCTCTTTGGTTCGTAGCTGTGTGTTTTTTAGCAATTTTACATATGGAACAGATCGTAGCCACTGTGTTTTTCCCCCTAACTTTTAGTGCTGGATATTTGATCACCACAGGGGTAAGGACAATTTTTAATAAGATACTTCCTGGCGTAACATTTGACACCGCTAATTACAAGGACGAGTCCATTGAGTATGATGAGTTCGATGCCTATCTCTTCAACCCTTCCCCGATTGTTAAACAAACTTCCCCAAAAAGCCAAAACTCTCAGCAAACTTCCCCGGCTGGGAAAGTTTGCTGTGGCCCATCAGGCCACTGTGGGAGTTTAAAGTCAGATGGTTCTGTAAACTCACAGCAAACTTCCCCGGCTGGGCAAGTTTGCGGTGAGTCAGACCATTGTGGGAGTTTTCAGACCGATCACTCAGATCGGTCTGAAAACTCATTTCAGACAGCTCTGTCTGAAACCTCATATCGGACGACTCTGTCTGAAATGAGTTTTCAGACAGATCTGTCCCCGGCTGGGGAAGTTAGCGGTGCAAAGGAGGCCGTTGAGACTAAAAGCTCAACCTCCGCACTGTCAAAAGCGGCATTGGAAGACCGGGCCCCAGAGCAAACGTCCCCGGCTGAGGACGTTTGCTCTGGAAAGAGGAGGCCCGATTACCAAACTTTAACATCTGTGCTGCAAAAAAGGGCGAAGGAAGAAGATATTTATGGTGTTCGAGCTCTGAATAAATCTAAATATGCCGCCTGCAGTACTTGTGAGGCCAGGGCTAAATATCAGCCTAAGCGTCATGATAGAAATTATTGTTGCTCATTATCTTAACTTGATAACTTGAGCAAGATTCAGACAGACAGGCCCTCTGCCATTCCTCGACTGATATATTACATTTTAGATCTTCAGACTATGCCTTTCTGTTGGGTTCTGAGGATGTCTGGGAGCGGGCAGTTGGTAGAGCTGTTGCCTTGCAGCAAGAAGGTTCTGTGTTTGATTCCCAGTCCCGGTCTTTCTGCAAGGAGTTTGCATGTTCTCTCTGTGCATGCATGGGTTTTCTCCGGGTACTCCGGTTTCCTCCCACAGTCCAAAAACATGACTGTCAGGTTAATTGGCCTCTCCAAATTGTCCCTAGGTGTGAGTGTGTGTGTGTGGTTGTTTGTTTGTCCTGTCTGTCTCTGTGTGGCCCTGCGACAGACTGGCAACCTGTCCAGGGTGTACCCTGCCTCTCGCCTGGAACGTTAGCTGGAGATCGGCACCAGCACCCCTCCTGGCCCCTCTAAGGGACAAGGGTGTAAAGAAAATGGATGGATTTCTGGGAGCTCTCTTTGATGCTATTATCGAAGTGTGATGTTAAGCACATCTTCAAATGATAATTCGTTGCCAATTTTTCTACAGAAGTAAGAGTAGGTAATGTTAGAGATTTTTGAATACTCAAGACAAAACTTCTAATTTGCAGAAATTAAAAAAATATATATTTGGGATGTTGAATTTCTGTTTCAAATCTTTAATGCTGATCCCAATCCCTTTATCAAATAAGTCTGCGATTTTGCATAAGCCTTTAACATGTCATGTTTTAAAACCCATATCTTTCCTGCCTGGTTCAAATGACATATTGCCCCAGATCGGGGAAAATTGGGATAATATTGGTTTTTCATTTTTGAATTTATGTACATCGTACCATACTCGGATAGTGTTTTTAACAAATGGGTTTGAAGTGTTTTTTAGTAACTCTTTGTATTTCCTTGAGTATAGATATAAGTTTAGGGGCAAGAGAGTGGTGTTTATATTTTCTATATTTACCCACAACAGAACAGTTGGTGAAAACCAGCAGGATGCATTAAGAGCTGAGTTTAGTCTGTTGTTCCAAATGAAGTTGTTAAGGTTTTTTTTAATTTTAGTTTAAAAAAAAAAAAACCGTCAGGAGGATTAAGGGCTATAGCCTGCAAAAGATATAGGAATTTAGGAAGTACATTCATTTTAAGTATATTTATACGGCCAATCATAGATATAGGTAAGGTAGACCATCTATCAAGTGATTCCATTATTTAATTAATCACTGGTGTGTAGTTAGTACGAACCAGGTCATCTATTTTTGGAGTAATTTTAATGGCCAAGTACTTAAGGCTGTCTTTTGCCCCTTGAAATGCAGTGTGAATTGGCGGATTGCGTCTTTCAGCCTGATTTAAAAATAGGATGGCGGATTTAGCTTCGTTAAGTTTATAACCGGAAATATAACCAAACTTATTGATAGTTTTAAGTAGTTGAGGGATTGAGCACTTCAGTAGACAGCATTAAAATAATGTCATCTGCAAATAGTCCAATTTTAGATTCAATGCTTTTTATTCTGACACCCTGTTTTGATTGTTCCTTATGGCAATAGCCAATGGTTCAATTGCCAGAACAAAGAGGAGGGATGAGAGGGGACACCCTTGACGTGTTCTCCCAGCTAGATTAAATGAATCAGATACAATATTATTTGTTATAACTGAGGCTGTGGGTTTATTATAAATTATTTTAATCTAGGTTATGAAATAACTACCCAAGCCAAATTGAGATAAAACATTGTATAGATCAGTGGTTCACAAACTTTTTCTTCTGCGCCCCCCCAGTGGTTTCCAAACATTTTCTGCGCCCCCCCTATGGATTACAAATGGCTGTCTGGTTGAAACGACACGCATGTGTGTGTGTGTGTGGGGGGGGGGGGGTCGACTTTTTTGGGGGCAAAATGAATGTAGGTAGCTGAAAATAGACACCAACATCGGTAGCCTACAAGGTACTTGTTAAGCTAAAGGTTCTGTATTGATATTAGCTAGTCATCTTTTAGCTAACATTACCTGCATCCACCAGCTTTACTCAACTCAGTCGGTTAGTTTGGAGGGAAAAACTGTGAAAAATTCTTTGTGTTTTGCTGGTTTGCTGCCGTGATTCTAACACAAACCTACGTAGCTCCGCACAGCAGCAGCAGGTCTCCTTCACAGGTGTAAACCCAGAGCGAGCATCGTAGCGCTCATGTTGTGTTTAAAGGCGGCTCGGAAAAACAGGTTACAACATGTTAACAACGGATTAAATAGTTTTAACTGCTGATAAAAGTGACAGAGGACACAAATATGGGAAGTGTGGAAGCCTCTACTGCAGAGGTTCCCAAACTGTGGGGCGTGCCCCCTAGAGGGGGCGCCGTGTCATTGCAGGGGGGGCGCGGGAAGCCGTCTGGATGAAAAAAAAAAAAAAAACATGAACACTGTATGCGCTGGGTTTTTACCTTAGAATAGCCAACTCTGTTATTCCTATGTCAATTTGATACAGTAGAGGCTTCCACACTTCCCATATTTGTGTCCTCTGTCACTTTCATCAGCAGTTAAAACTGTTTAATCCGTTGTTAACATGTTGTAACCTGTTTTTCCGAACCGCCTTTAAACGCAACATGAGCGCTACGACGCTTGCGCTGGGTTTCCACCTGTGAAGGAGACCTGCTGCTGCTGTGCGGAGCTACGTAGGTTTGTGTTAGAATCACGGCAGCAAACCAGCAAAACGCAAAGAACTTTTCACTTTTCACAGTTTTTCCCTCCAAACTAACCGACTGAGTTGAGTAAAGCTGTTGGATGCAGGTAATGTTAGCTAAAAGATGACTAGCTAATATCAATACAGAACCTTTAGCTTAACAAGTACCTTGTAGGCTACCGATGTTGGTGTCTATTTTCAGCTACGTACATTCATTTTGCCCCCCAAAAAGTCGATCCCTCCCCCCCCCACTCACACGTGTCGTTTCAACCAGACAGCCACTTGTAATCCATATGAGGGGCGCAGAAAATGTTTGGAAACCACTGGGGGGGCGCAGAAGAAAAGGTTTGGGAACCACTGCTCTACTGTATCAAATTGACATTGGAATAACAGAGAGTTGGCCATTCTAAGGTAAAAACCCAGCGCCTACAGTGTTCATGTTTTTTTGTTTTTTTTCATCCAGACGGCTTCCCGCGCCCCCCCTGCAATGACACGGCGCCCCCCCTAGGGGGCGCGCCCCACAGTTTGGGAACCTCTGCTTTACTTTTATTTGAAATGAGGATTTTGAACCACTAAGCTACAGTCCAGTTCTTTTTTTTCCCATAGTCCAGATAAGATGCTTCTGATGTTGCCTCTGGTTCAAGAGTTGACATGATCATAATGCAATATTTGTGGCCCATGTATAGAATTCATCTATGCATATTTGGTCTTTATGTTCTGACTCCAACCTCAGTTTGCTCATTACGATCCTCAATTTTTGGAATCAGTTTTGCTGGTGCATCGTTTCCTAACACACTGTGGTGGCTTACCCTCATAGTGAAGGGTGTCAGTGACAGTCAGCAGTCTTATCCATATTGTGTAGCCTTCTGACCCAGACTGAGAGGTCATTTAGAGGCTCAGAAAACCTATGCAGGTGTTCTGAAGTAATAAGCCGATTAGAATGTGACACCAGGAGCTTCCGATGTTGAACTTTTTCCACAGCATTCACATTTTCTGAGGCACGATCATCAAAATTGCGATAAAGACTTGAAATATTTAACCTGATGTGTAATGAATTTAATATACAATTTTAATATACGAGTTTCACTTTGTCAAAGAGTGACAACAAAATCTTGAACTGTTTCGGAAACTTTGCAGTTTTTGAGATGTACCTGTAAATATAACATCACATCAACTCTAATATCACAGGAGCACAAGATATACGTGAACCACTGCAATGGGAGTTCGGTATTAGCATGTGGTTAACAAAGACAGAGAGCGGGACATGAGGGAAATAATCACATAATCACAGCCCCAATTCTACATCTGTTGTACTGAGTGAAACTCTAATATACACATTATACAAGGAACTTCATATCATAGTTAATACAGATGGTTATTGCCTGCAAGAATGCACGAGTTCAATCTGTGAGGATGACGTGAGGAGTGAGTGAAAAAGTAATGAGCAATATGCTTTTAGAAGTCTTTAAAATGAGCTGCTTACAACAGATTGCAGCTCAGATGCAATTGTGAAACATCCTGCCCTCTGAGCCTTTTTAAGATTGTATTCCTTTTGTTCTTTATGAATTTAATTTCACTGCAGTAATATCTATAATTCAGAACAAATTCTCCTGATCTCCTTGTCTTTCCCCATGTGGGAGAGAAAAAAAAAGAAAATATAGATGGGCTCTGCTTAATTTTTATGAAAAAAAATGCCATATTCTCAGGCGAACAATGGGAACACTATTACAGGCCATGGCACAGAAAAGCCTCAAAGGCCTTGGCACAAAAGCCTGTACAAATTGAGAAGATAGAAGTGCAAACTCATTAGCTCACCAGGTTTCAAATCATAGCATTTTTTTTTACATGCTGGATGTCTCAGTCTGCAGAGCTCTCATCTGATGAGGGCTGTTTTGCATGACTTCAAAGGATACTGATTTGCTTTAGAACTTGTGGCTGATGTTTTTTGGTCTGATATGTTTGGTCAGAACCTAGGCTGTGATGTCTTTAACTGCAGAAACGCTTTCATAATTGTTAAAGAGTTTGGCGTAAACACTCATCTTAAAGTTTCTTAGTGAGATGTGGTGCAGTGCATGGCCGCTTGTTTCACTGCATATTATTTTGTGTTTTTGGATAGTGTTCCAGTCGGCCCAACACTGTTTCTTCAAGGACCTTTGAGAGAGCAAAGTTATCTGATGGAAAGCACCACGGCAGATAGGTAAAGCTTGGCTTCTGTGTTTGGGTGCAAAGTCAATCATCATCTCTCCAGTTTGATCTCGCTTCAGCGTGCTCTTCCTTTGAGACGAGCCTAAAAGAAGGCCAAATCTAACAAAAAAAGGAAAGTTTCTTTTCTTCATACTCGACCTCAGAGTTTCTGTGATACCGTGCCTCCACTATGCCTAACAAAAGGCGATGTTTGATGACACTAAAGCTATAAATCCTATTGCAGCACAAAAAAAGAAGTTGCAAAGCAAATAAAGCCCCTGCAGACACTTCTAACTTCTCACATCTGAGCAAACTTGCATATTTGCTCTGATCCTTGTTTGCTCTCGGCTTGTGCTGTACCAAGTATTTAATCTGCAGTTAGAATATTATCATAGCACTTATTGCCGGATTCAATTTTGAAAGTGACTCAAGTCTGAGCTGCAGAAGCACGCACATTCCCTGCACCTCGACAATCGGCGTGCTCCACTTCTAATGGTCCCCTTGGGTGCACCGGATAGGTTGTGCTGAAAGATATACTGCTGTCATTCATAATTTCCCTTCCATTTTTTTTTCTTTAAAATGTTCTGTCTTGCACAAAGAGGATGTAGGTAAGATATTGCCCTATTATCCCATTAAGATCTCGTACTTCAGAATCTGCAGCAGTCATTTTTAGATGGCTTCTCTTCTGCACCATTTTCGTCCTGCTGCACAGGAAGCTGTTCGGTGATGCTGCACTACCATCTGCTGGGAAACCTACATGTGGAATCCATTGCAGCAAATGCCCAGCTGTCTTTCTTCATCTATGCCGCTGTGTAACAGAGATTGACTTCTCCGTCTGTCACTGATGACATTGTACGACTGCTGTGTTTAAATTAGCCGCGGCCCGATAAGAGAATATAAATTACTCCAAATCTGCCCGGCCTTAGAATCTGACAATTCATTGGGAAAATATATTGAGGCGCCGTGGATAAGTCTGCCACTGATGTGGCTTAAAATTGACAGTGCCCTGCTACGACTCCCCTTTATGATGAAACTGTTTGCCTAGCAGAGCAGCCAAGACGAAAAGCCCAAACAATGCTTGCAGCAGAACAACCAATAGCCACAGCTGTTTGACTCTCCTATGAAGTAGCATAACACATTATGTAATACAATTATGCACTAAAATTAATAGCAGGGCAATTGTGCAGGCAACCAGCCAGCTGTGATGGCTTTATGTAACTGTTAAAAACCACAAAAATAAAGAGGCAACAAGGACGGGCTTTTTTTCTCTTTTTTTTTTTTCAAGCAATCAATTTTGTGACAAAAATCTTACACGTCATACTTCTATCTTGAAACAGTTTAACACATTATTTGGCATAAAATACTCTTAATATTTCTTCCAGCTTGTAGGAATTTAACTATAAATTGCTCTGTAAAAAGATGACGGTGTATTTGTCTCCATTTTATGTGTTAAAAGACTCCAGAAAGACACGAAGAGACGAATATCCTAGAGCATGTGTCACTAGTTTCATGTGATATAGACAATAAAGATTGCCTATAAAAAGTTTATATCTGCTCTGCAATTTTTGCTACAAATTGCGTCTGCTGTAGCTGCAGTAGATAGTGAAGACTTTTGTCTTTTTGACAGAAAACTCCAGAGAATGTGACTTCTGAGTACAAATAAAATGCATCATAAATATCTGATAGTTGTGAAAGGTTAAATATAAAAAAAAAATTTAAAACATGTTTTTTATTATCTTTGGGGGGAAAAAAAGGTACTAAGTTTATTATCTCAGAGGACTTCTCTGATGTGCTCTGGTGGTAAGCTGTTATCCCCTGCTTTTAGTTAGAAGTAAACAAAACCTTGATTTTCTGATGGACAATATTTTCAAATTTTGCTGAATAAAACCCCAAGATGCATCATATTTACATATAAATACACTGTAATATTGCATCCAGTACGTCACATTGCTGTTGGGTAACTTAGCAATACATGAATATAACAATTATTTCTCTACATTTTACGGGTTTTGACACTAAAGGAACATGTTCACAACAAATAATCTACTATGTGTTTCAATAATTTAAGGTGATACAACAATTACTGCAATTGTGCTGATTAATAGATCATATCTGCAACTTTTTAAATGTTTCGTACACATGGCAGGGATGTTGGATGCTGAATTTGGGGCAGGTGAACATTTCTTGGATTTCCAACTACTAAGAGAACTCCTCTTCATTGTATTAAGTGTAAAAATCACAAAAGAGGAAAAAAAGTAATTAAAAAATAAACACTAATTTATCCCTGTTGTTTTTAAATTGCTACTTCTATAACTCCCTGCAGTGGCCAGAAATGCAGCTATGCTACAAAACAGCATAGCACATTTCTGCAGCACACAGAGCTACTGTAATATTTTCTCCAATGTTATTTTATTACATTGTGACACTATGTGAATTCGAAATTTTCACTATGTCGTATGTTCAGCAGCAATACCTCATACCAAATTCGAGGCAGCTCAGGGTGCTCCAAATGTTGGATTTCTGACTGGGACATTTAAACTCTTGACTATAAACGGATATTTTCTATCCAGTGTTTGCAAAAACAAAGAAAAGTTGGTTCAACTGAAACATATTTGTCTTTTCTCTGACAAAGTTTTAAGCTATTACTTTTCTAACTTCCCAAAGTGACGAGCTGCGCCGCATGGCCACTAAATGGACAGCCTTTTCATCAGTGCAGCAAATTTGCAGACGCAAGCCTACAAGTCACGCTTCTGTCTCAAAGCAGTTTAACAAATTGCCATGACATAATGTACTGTAATATTACTTCCAGTATGTCGCATTGTTAATCTGTGCAGCTTGGCTTTTATTCAGGTGCTGCCTATCGAGCTCCATCGCTGCTGAAAGTGCCTTCGCAAAGATTCATTGAATTAAGCCTGCGTGCATAAAGAAGATGGAGAATAGCTGGGAGCACTTGTTCAATTTACATAATGCCTTTAATTTTACTACTTTTGCTAGTAGACCCCAAGGACAGTTCAATCAGCTTACTGTATACAGAGAGTTCAATGTACAGAATCATTAAAACAAACAGATCAACAACAAATGTTACATAAATTAACGCTCATTATCAGAATATACTGTAGAGATTATGTTTCTCAAAAGACGCGTTTGAACAAAACGATAATCACGCATGCGTAACAGTAACAGAAACCCTCAGAGAGCATCAGTCATCTACAGGTGCATTTATGGTCAGGGGTTTCACCAGGCTAGGTGATGGATCTGTTCTATTTTCCTTCTGTCTTGGTTGTGCGGCAGGAGTTCATCTCAAGCCATTTTGGATGTCGGAGGTAAGCTTGCCACTCCGCCGCCGAACGCATAGAGCTCAGAGCTTTCAAGGAGGCGGCGGCGGCATCCTGCAGCGTGCGATAACGTCGACGCACTTGAGCTCCGCAGGAGGAGGGTCACACACAGGAGAACACTGCATCCTGTACAAGCCTGGTTATACATTAAAGTACATTGATCCATGTATGTCTTCACTTAATGTGCTCCCTGGTTAGTGCTGTGAATGGCGATCACAGCCTTTATGAAGATAAACAGTCTCTGCTGCCACCTAGAGGTATCAAAAGCCCCTCCCCACCCCGTCCTACTGAGCTATTCATCAGTGCTAAAAATATCAAAGATGGGTTTTTTTGTTGTTGTTGTTGTTTTTTATTGAAAGACCTGCAGCAAGCACTCCCGTTTTCCCTTTTCCCATTTACGGTAGACTAAATGCAGTCTGATGCAGTGTGTGTAACCAATCATTCATGCCCGCTTCGGAGAAGGAGTAAAACTCTCGTTTGAAGTCCTCCCCAGGCAAGGTTTTTATTTGCACTTAGCTCCAAAGGCAGATGCAGTATGTATGCACACGCCACGGGGAAATGACTTGCAGTCTAAACAGCTGTAAATTTCTGCTGTGTGGCGGCCTCAGCTTATGTCAAGATTTTATAACACAAATTGATTGGAATTATATAATGCTTGCTTTGACTGACTGAATCCACTCAATGGATCTGTTGAGGAGAAAGGCCTCGCGCGAGCGCCGGTTGTAAAAAAAAAAAAAAAAAAAGAGGGCATGATAAATAAAGACGGGTTCACTGGGGGCTGCGGGGACCTCTGCCAACCGAGGCTGAGATTCCGGCTGTGCTTGCGATTTAGGAACTGCGCGCAGAGAACATTTTATTGCACAATTTATTTCCGAGATCATAACGCACAGTGAATCACCTTTATTTTTGGCCTGCCGGCTCAGTGGAGTTCTGCTCAGCCTCCTTCAGATGTTCACGTCACTCATTTACATGAACCAGCGGGCACAAACCTGTGCAAATGCAATGTTCAGCTGTGCACCAGTGAGCATGTCTTAGCAGTTTGGGGGTTAATGGGCAGACGTTATTCCAATCCACCGAGCCTCAATTCAAAGGGACTGCAAGGATGAAAGTTGTTTACACAGGAGTTGTGCAATTTAGTGTAGTAAAGGGATATTTATTAAATGGACTGGAAAACTAAATCCTCGAAGGATGCACGCTGGACCCTTATTAGCAGCAAGCTCCTTTAATTTGAATAAAAGTAATCCTACTGAGAGCTGATTTTAGGCCATGCTGATCATTAAAACACTGTCAAGAAGAAAACGTTTTTACTGAGAGAGGGGCCCAATCAGAACCAAATCCAACTGTGATGCATCCACTGGAATGATTCTTAAGTAGAACGGATCACAAACCAGGTGAAGCAGACAAGAACTCCTGAAGCTCCAACATTAAGGGACAGCGTCATGTAAAATCAACTTTTTTGAACTTTATACCATGTTATGATGCCCTTCCTTCATCAAAAACATACCGGGAGAGTTGCTTTGATTCTATCATGCATGTTTGAGAAATCCTTTAATCTCCACCTGGTAGTTACTCTGAGTGCAGAAACGTGCGGTCTCACCGGGCGCTGCCTTCTCTCCTCGGAGCTGCAGTCTCCAGCCGAGCTTCCGCCTCACAGAGCAGGCCTCCCTCGTGTCGCGACTCCCCCGCTCGGCGCCTTCAGATGAGCGGCGGCAGCAATTAGCAAACACCTGGTGGAGCCGTGCATCTGCTGAGCTCATTATATGAGCTATTTCTCAGTGCAACGCTGGTAAAGTGTTGTTAAAATCTTAGTAGAGGGACGTTGTTGCGATGACGGGGTGAAGGGAGAGTGTCACTGATGTGCAGGAGCTTCTTAAAGAGACAGAGGCCCAATTTCAAGGCGTCAAATTGCAAAATCAAATTGTTTTCAAGTCATGTTTGATTATAAGGCAACAACTCAAGGTAACATAGTTACTTGATTGGGCTATAAAGTGGCACTTTGCCCAGAAGATATATAATACTGCTCCTTGAGCAGTTTTTTTTTTTCTCAAAGTCCCTTTTGTGTGATTAATTTGTTTGACTGCAAAATTGTAAGGAATCTTTATGAAATCCTCAGTCCTTCTCAGAATTAGGCATTATTGTTTTTACTATCTAACATCTGTAAGAGCTTTGTGCAACAATAGATTAATAACTCAATGCATCACCTGAGTATTAGGAAAATTAGGCAAATTGGTTAGTTTCAGTTGTTGCTCATAAATACTTGCCTGCTAATGTTCAGGTATTAAAATAACAACAGATGAAGCGATAAGTCCAGCACTGACATTTTCGGACAGCAAGGAACTGTGCATATGGAATAAACGCTGCTTCTTTTCAATGTAAACCTTCCTGTAAAAACATACAAATAAGAACAGAACTGATAAAATTATGCCATGATGTCACAGTTCAGTATGAGTCATTGAGAAGTGAGACCAAGATAGTTTTCAACCAGTTCAGATCTGGTTGCGCCAATTTTGAGATGCCATGTTGGCTCCAAGTCTACCAACAAGGCAGACTTGGAGAGGTTTTGCCCCTCGCAACATGGTGGCTTAAATGGAGCTGCAATAGCTAGTGTGCAATTTTAAACAATTTCTTTTAAGTCTGACATGTATTTTAAACACCTGAAATAGCAATAAAAAAAATTCACAAACAGTCATAAAAGTCAGAGAACTGCTCTGATAATCCTAAAAAGATTAGGATATAAAATAATAACTTAAATTGTGAATAAATTATGGTGCACTTGGGTTTGGAAAAGTTATATCTGGATACAACTTTTAGAATTTTGGAAGACATTAAAATGTTTGTCCCATTTATCCAGTACGGTGAAAACATATTCCTACATTAGTATAAAAACCTGATACCAGCTGTCAAGAATGGATGGTGGAGCGATGAGGAACAGAAGACCCTGTCCAGAAGATCTGCTGGATCTGGAGGGGCTAAAATAAATCTGAAAACCAGGGTGGGCTAAGACCAATAGGAGTCTCAAACAGGAGAAGAAGCGCTCTAAAATAAATTATAAGACAGATGGGTAGCCAATGCAGAAAGTATAAAATTGTTGTGATGTGAGCTCGCTTCTGATTATTATCAGCATTTGTCTAGTTCTGAAGTAACTGTAATAGAGCTATTGATCTATTGGGAAAACCAGAAAGCAGAGCATTACTGTAATCTATCCTACGAATTAAAATCATTGGACAGAGAGAGAAAACGTGTCGCCTCTTTCTGCTGTTTGGGTCAAAGACTCTTCTGTACACTTATGTTTATAAGGCAAGTTTTTGGATATAATAAACTGGCATAAAACATAATGAAATATGTAAAATAAAATAATCAGAATATGTTGTAACTAAGAACTATTTGTGTGTGTGTATATATGTATAAACCAATATTTTAAATAAAAAAGTTATTTGAAAATTGACCCAATGTAAACACACTCAAATTTAGACTCCATACACCCACGTGCACTCCCCACTGAACTCTGTACTCCCAGGTACAGGTAACTCCTTCAAAAGGGGTAACCCGTCCGCTGACCCCTGATGAGGGGCAGGCATCACCCGAGTGACTGGGCCCAGACGCTGACCTCGTCCAGAGACGGCGTCAGAAAGAGTCCATACACTCCAGATGAGCCAGGCAGCTGGAGCAGCCCCCAGAATAAACAGCCCCAACCTCCCAGGGAGTTCTTACCCCATCTAACCCCAACTCCACAGACCTCCCACCGCCCATAAGCTCCGACATGAGTTCACCCACAGAACCACCCCCAACCAGCACACAAACATCGAACATATGCCCCCAAGCAGAGACGCCACGAATCTCGCATCCACAGTGGGCACCCCAGTTCCATGATTAATTAACCTTTTCATTCACCACAAAAGCTGATGAGAGCACAGCACGAGCTGAACACACAGCCCCACTCCCCATTCCCCCCACCACATCCAGCCCCTCACCTCTCAGCACGCCGCAACAGCAAGATAAAGCAACAGAGCAGATGACACCGAGCCACCAAACCACACCGGATCCCAGACCCAACATCAGATGGCCCGATCCTCCTGCCGGAACCAGACCCCAAATGACAGACAGAAAACAGGGGTGTGAAAAGACCCCACACTGAAGATGACTTTCTTTACCATCCTTTTTTCATAATGGCCAGATTTGTAGATCACAACATATTTTGCATGTTAATGTTTTCTTCTTTTTCTATTAGTTAAGGTAGAAAGCCAGGAATTAGAGTCCAGTTGGACTCAATTCATTAGCTAGAAAAGTGTAGCACTAGATGTTGAAAGAAAAGGGATTCAATACAACTGTTCATCAAGTTTCAGAGTTACACTGCTGAAATAATGTGCATAAAATCCCCATAAAATATTTTAAAGTAGTGAGTATTTTTGCAAAGCACTCTATATGCAGAGTAATGATGGAGTGAGGAGAGTGAATTTCAGAGTTTTGTCCAGTGTTTTTTTTTTTTATGTGGATTTTGCACTTGAGTTAATTGTGTGAAAGGCATAATGAATCCATGTTTAGATTGTCTCTATGCAATTCTTTAAGAAAGAGCTGATTCAAGGAGGGTACAGAAACATTTTATTTAAAATCTTAATTTTCTTAAGACACTTGCACTTGTGTTTATCTCTTTGTAGTTAAGTGGCCATCAACAATGAATGTTTAATGTGAACTATATCTGTTCAAAGTTGCTTGGAAGAATTACCAGCTGTTTAAAGCTGCCTATTAAAAAGTAGTATAGTTATTAGGGTTTTTTTTTTAATTTTGTTTGTTTGTTTAGAGCTTCGTGGCCTCACGAAGACTTTCTTTTAACCCCAAAGAACGCAATTGAAAAATGATCAGCGTGTCGTTTTCACATAAAACCACAAGAGGGCAGAGTACGCTCACAAGAAAACAAGCCGTTACAGGACAAACCAAAGGAGCACCACTGAACACGCTTAATGCCCTTTTATGCGACAAGTAAATGTATTTTAGTTGATTAAATACTAACTAAAAAAAATACTGTCTTATTTAAAGATGTTGATTGAAAAATTGACTGCGGTTAATTGTGTTTTGTTTTCATGTTGCCCAACACGTACTCCACCGGACATGGCGGATCAGCACCACGGACAGTGACTCATTTCAGTACCAAGAAAAGCTCGCTGAAATCTGTGACTGTGATTATCAAGGGAATTTTATTTTATTTTCTTTAACTAAATTTCAATCTTTTTGGGGTGATTTCGCGAATCTGTGGCGGTGTGGTTTCAGAAATAAAATCTACACCTTTTCTTCAACCCTCCTCTTTCCTTTCTAGGTCACCTTGTTGCAGAATGTGGCACATTCTGGTCAGATCCACGCAACTGGATGAAAACTGTAGGCTGCCCACTCATGTCTGGGATTTCCTCAAACTGGGAAGGGGGGCGCTGGGGGTATTTAAAAAAAAAAGAAAAAAGGCAGGATTTCGTTTCACATGGAGGATATCGTCACTGGGCGTATACGTCAGAGATTGAGGGTTTAAAAAAAGGGGGAAGATTAGAATGGGGGTGGGGGGAATTTAACCCTTTTTCATCAACGTAGTAACATGGGATGGCAATCAGCAGGACTGACACATGTAATGGGAACTGGTCTGACTAATCTGAATAAAACCTTGTTGAATACTGCCTGTTGTACCAGATGTACTTTTTCCATTTGTATTTCATTTTAATCGATATGCTGTGTTTACCCAATTAAGGGATGCATCTGATGTGCCATCAAGTAGAATGGCTCTAAAATTGGTGTCCCAAACCATATCTTTATTTAAGAGCTAGCCCAATAGCCACCAGCATTAATCCTCTTTGGTATCCCCACATTGTGCATTTAAGAGATGTACTGGAGTTAATTAGTAAGTCAACACTGAAATCTTTCAGTTTAAAAGTATGACAAACATGAACTAGTTTGCATTATTTATTAGACAAACAGGTTGGACAACCAACTGTATTGGTAATTTTCTTAGAAAGTGAAAACTGCCAATACATGGTGCTGGTTTGGATTATGTCTCCGAGAAGAGAAACATTTCAAATATTTTTTGATCATTTTTGCATCATCACAGCAACTTGTTTTACAATTCCCTATCCATTCATCAAAATGTCTAAACTGCAGATTGTGTTTCAAGATTGTGTTCAGTCAACCCTAATTATTATTTACCCCCCCCAAAAAATAAAAGCTATTTTAACTTCTACATAAAGATCAGACAGAATTATCACCCATTTGCTCGTTTGAATGTAAAATAAATGATCGTTGTCTATTGCTCTGAATTACTTGCAGCCAGTTTACAAGGTGCATCATGTTTTTTTAGTTCAAATAGCAAGAGCAGAAAAATATTCAGTCGTTGACACAATTTTCAAACTGTGAAGTAGTGCATTTGTCCTGTGGGCATTCTGTCAAATGAGCAACTCAGAACGCTGAAAATCCCAATATTTTGTTTTGTTTTGTTT
This sequence comes from Poecilia mexicana, assembly GCF_051168715.1. Lineage (NCBI taxonomy): Eukaryota > Metazoa > Chordata > Actinopteri > Cyprinodontiformes > Poeciliidae > Poecilia > Poecilia mexicana. The sequence continues at coordinate 25,237,992 of NW_028263379.1, forward strand.
TGTTGGCTATAAGTTCAAAAATGTAAAGTTATAACTGAATCTAGAAAACACAAATGTGCGCCGCCTTCACGCTACATTTATCTACTGTGTTTGACGTGTGTGTGTATGGGGGGGGGAAGCAGACGATGAGACGGGCTTAGTTAAATTGATTTCCTGTGCAGTAACATCTGGACTGATCGATAAAGAAGGGAACCGGTGAGGGAAGAGAGATGAAACTGAAGAGGGAGGAGGAGGGGGGGAGGGCAGCGTGAGGAAGAGGAGGAGGAGGGCGGCATACGTGATATTCTGAGCCGCACTGTAAAGGGGGCCGTCCCTGTTTAGTGGAGATCTGCCCGAGGAAGGCCCACCTAGAGATCATCTGAAGATATCTCCGATTCAGACGATAGTTTCGCGTGCGGGTGTGACGGGACCATAAGGGGACAAGTCGAAGGCGATCTGCAAACGAGGTAAGGGACGACTCTCCATGTGCCCGTCTCATCGTTCATGTTGACGGCTAAGCGTATAGAGGTCACCACCATTTGATGGCCATGCCTGGGAGCGTCGTCGTACATAGTAAGGAAACCGGTTTGCGTCGTGCATTAAGCAACCCGGAGCTGGGTGAAGAAAGTGGACGTATGTAAATTTATAGACCGCGATGGATTTGGAGCACGGCGGGGGGAAAATAAAATTAAATAAAAAAAAAAAAGGGGCTCGTATGTGTGTAAAGACGGATGGAGACGTGATGCGAGGTGGACGTGGTGTAACTTGATGCATATAATTTAGGCTGCAGATGCTGGATGAAGAATGCTTGACCTGCACCATCCAGAGAGAGTCTCTGAAGGGATTGGCGCCTAATATTAGTCCAAGCTGTTAATCTGAGGCTTTACGCATGTTTTCGTTTAATAGTAGACCGTTTCTTGTATTGGTGATTTAATCGTGCCTCCCTTCGCACAGCAACGTGGCCCTTAAAATATAAATTAAGTCCAACCTCCTGATATAATGTAATATAGTATACCGTGTAGTCCCTTATGTGTAAAACGGGCCAGGTGGAGTCCTCTGTCTTCTCGCTGCCACTTGGAGTAACATTTAATTCGAGCAATAATTAATGAGCGCTTCCATGATTAGCCCTTCCATTCAAATATATTTTTCCCTATAAATATTTCATGCACTGACATGATTTTGAAAAAAGGGGGTTGAATGCATGAGTGAGCAGAGAGGCTTTTTTTTCTTTTCTTTTTTTTTTCTTTTTTTTACCACTGGCAGCTGACTGAACTGCAGCCGTCACGATCTACCACAGGAGGCGGTGCTGCCTGTTTCACCACCTCCAACTGGTGTTCCACTAAATTACATCAAGGCTTCATAAAAAAACACAGCTACAATGCAGTTAGCCAAGCACTAGGATGCAAAAAAATACACATGAGCGATAAGGATTTAAATACATGTGGAGCTGGAGCTTATTTTGTACGTGTCATTTAGTCTGTGATTGTCACTGACTGCTCATATGGTCCATCTATCCACAGTACTCGGCCAAGATGGATGTGTTTATGAAGGGTTTGTCTAAAGCAAAGGAGGGGATGGCTGTGGCCGCAGAAAAGACCAAGGAAGGAGTTGCAGTGGCGGCGGAAAAGACCAAGGAAGGAGTCATGTTTGTAGGTGAGGTGCTCTCAGAGTGATGTTTGCTGCTTAATTTCATGCAAGTGCATCTAAATGTGCTGTGAGACTGTCCTTCTACGACCAATACAAGAAAGACATGTTTCTGCATTTCGACCCTTCTTCAATATTTTTGCACAAAAAAATAAATAAATAAATACAGTAACCTTTCTTACTGAATGGGTGGAAGTCCTGTTTCTTGCACAAAGTAATCAGGAGAAAGAAGAACCCGCATGGGTTTAATATTCGGTCAAATTTGTATTCCAGCAGGAGGACATTTCCACAGCTCTTTGCGACTAATTCATCATCAGACGGGGAGATTCATCATATTCCTTATAACAGAAATATGATGAATCACCCAATCAATGCCTACGTTTAACTAATGTCTGCAGAGCAAAAATGAGTTGGAATATATTCCAGTTTCACATGAGATCAAACGCAGCAGCCCAGCACTTGCTCTAAGTTTTTAGCTGTGCCATAGTCGTAAATAATGCATCAGGTATAGGAGAGGTTTCATGTGTTTTTTTTTTTTTCTTGCATCATTTGCGTGTTTAAATGTTATGAGCAGGAGGTGGAAACAGGGTTGGGGTGGTGGATGTCAAGGGGGAGCTCTTCACCCCGCACAGCAGCAGATTACAAAAGGCTGAGCCTGCGGTCAAACCACCTAAACAGACAAAATATATATATATATATATATATATATATATATATATATATATTTTTTTTTTTTTTTTTTTTTTTTTAGTACAGGCTGATTTTCTTTAACCTTGCTCGTATTTACTTGCCCAAGTATTTGCATCTCTTTTTTTGAAATGTAGCTTACAAATTTGTAGCTAAAGTCTAATGCAATCCAAAATATTAAATAAGCATGCAAAATATATTGAAGGGAAAGTAAATTAGAAATTGATATTAGTAAAAAAAAGAAAAAAAAGAAGCTTTTATTAAGATTTTGGTGCAAGAACAATTATTTCTGCATAATATGATATGTTTTGTAGCATACAGCTTCAGTAATGTTCTTAGTGTCATATGCTGCTATGTAGTAAATACCGTATTTTCTGGACTATAGAGTGTTCCGTACTATAAGCCGCACCTACAATTAAAAAAAATAAAAAATGAAAATGTATATAAGCCTCATCGGGCTATAAGCCGCTGATATCTCCGCCGCTCTCGGTTTTTCACAAGAACACAGAAATATTAAGGACTTTATTAATATGCATGGTTCAAAGCTTGGGAAAAAAGTAGCAGCTTATAGTCCGAAAAACATGGTTCTTTCATATAGAACTATGGTAAGAAAGACTTGATCCTCTCTTTATTTTAAGATCTGTTTCTTTGAGTCATTTTTTTTTTGTTTCGGTGTTTCACTCTGCCACTTTTGAATCCAAAGAGTTGATGTTTAAAATTACATTTAAAACACAACATCATAGAGGAAACAAAAACTGATGCATATCTCTATGTAATGACTAGTTATATTAATTTTAAATACTCTGGGGATTATTAAATACATGTAAAAAGTCACAATTTTAGGGAACTGTTTTGGCTGTTTCTGCAGAGGTTTTACTCGTTCTGGAACTTTTTCACATTTTGTCACATCATAGCCAGAGACTTCAACATATTACATCAGAATTTTATGAGCTAGACCAATACCAGGAAGTGCATAATTGCTGATTGGAAGAAGAAAGATAAGTAAAAATATGCCAGGCATATTTCTTCTTATGCCTGGCATGAGAAAAAATATAATATAGGTGAACTATTTAGAAACCTCTAAACCTCTAAATAGTTCACCCATTTCACTTCAGAAGTCACCTAGCTAGTAAATAGAGTCCACATGTGTTTAAGGACAAGGACAGCATTTATAAACGAAGGAGCAAAAGGGACCCATGGTGTCTCTGGGGGAGCTGCAGACCCACAGCTCAAGAGGGATAATCTTTTGACAGGACAACTATCCATCCACAATTTTCTGCTTATCAATGACTGGATTATAGTCCAGGATCAGAGAGACACTCTCCAACTCACTCTGGGGATTCCCAAGGCGTTCTTTGGCTAGGAGGGCTATACAGCCCTGAAAAACCTCCAGAGTGAGGCGCGCCGGGATTAAAGAACAGCAGCTCTAATCTAAGCCTTCCCCGGACGACGGAGCTCGTCTCCCGATCTCTAAATCTGAGCTTGCTTCCATTTTGCAACTGTGCTCTACTTTGTGTTGGGCTGTGACATGAAATCCCTCTAAAACACATTGAGATTTCTGGCTGTAATGTGACACATTATGATGAAGTTCAGGGAGTAAGAATAGCAGTGAACCCCTCGCCCCTCTGAATTCATCAGCTTGTTCTGGTTATTCTGCAATGGTTAGCACTTTTTGTTGCATTCAGAGAACCTTGCCTATTTTTAGCCAACGTTGTCAGATTTGCCAGTCTATAGATGACATCCTACTACCCAGCACATTTAGCACAGTGCCCCCCGACTTTCAACAGGACTCCAAATATGTCAGACTGCAGTCACAACATGGGCAGACTCATTTCTATTGTGCCCACACTGAGCAGCAAGGGGGGGAAAAAAGGGGCAATTTTTGCTTCTTCTCTGTTGCTGCATGTTGGGCCTGGTGGTGCCCTGGAAAACTGCTTATGTGTTTGCTCGGAGGCTCCTCTTGGAGGAGGGGTAGCAGCGATTTGATTCATCCGAGACCTTCCTTTTGACAGCTGCTGCTACTGAAGACCACCCACCCAGCTGAGCAAAATGAGAGAGGCAAGGAGGAGGAAGCAGCATGCAATTCACGTTGCAGTAAACAGGCAAATTCACTGATTCATATACCACATATCTAACGTAAGAGTAGAAAAACTTACGTATCGCTTCTCTGGATCATAGCTGTTACATCAACGCTTGGCAATTCTTTTCTGTGCTTAAATATTGATGATACTAATTATATTTTTAGTCACAGAAGTCATAAAGTAAAAAAAAAAAAAGTACTTGCTAAAGATGTGCAAAATCCCTTAGATATAATTAAACTTTTATTGTGGCAGTATATTCTCACTCTGAAAGAATGGTCTGCCATCCTCCGCTGATGGGCTTTTAAGATTTTCTTGCCACGCTACTTTATTTGTGTGGCGGTAAGATAAACTTAAGTTCTTGTCTCGCCACATTTGTCAGAGTTCCAGTCGTTTTGAACACTTATCTTACTTAGACATTAGTAAGTTTAGGGAATTGTTTTTTTTTTGTTTTTTTTGTAGCTATTTTGAAAAGTAGCTATGAGAAATTATCCACTGAGCAATATTTTACGTTTAATTCAGGAAGACAGAGAGTCTTAGATTACTTCTCAAAAGTCCCTAGGCTTTCTGATCAACAGAAGCACTTATAATTTGCATTATAAGATGTTTTAGATGCAATTATTTTAGGTTCTTGGCATGTTTTTCTGCATATGGCTCTTGAGATTTTTATTTATTTTTTTTGTGGAAAGCAAATGTTTCTTGAAATCCAGCATTCAAGAGTTTGTGGCCGATTTCTCATCAACTCTGATTTCCAAAAGGTTGCCAATATTTTCAAATCCAAAGTTTAAAAGATTTCAACAGAGTAACTTCCTGTAATGATCTATATCTCTCTCTCCTCCTCCTCATTTTCTTCCAGCCTAAACAAGACAGATCTGTTTCCTCTCAAGATTTTTACATATCTCTGGTTCCTCACACTTCATTTAAAACCCCTCAGTGACTGGAAAAAGCCAAATTAAAATTGTCTTCACTCAGTAAGAGCATTCACACCGAAGGTGTTATCAGTGTAACCTGGCATGACTGACACATGTTATATCAGAAAAAGATATATATATATATTTGCATTAACGAATGGCGAGCCACTAATAAAATCTCATTGTGGCTTATTTTTGTTGTTAGCATGTGCAGCTGTGACTTTTAAAGACTTTTTAAGCATCTCTATCAGGAATAATAATAATTTTGGGGGAGATTACAACACATATTTAAATACAATAGTAATATATTGCAGGTTACTAAAAATGATTAGCCCTTCCATTCAAATATATTTTTCCCTATAAATATAAATAGAACTTTATTTATTTGGCCTTTGCTCAAGGCTGAAAAGCCAAATAGAAGGAGTCACTCCCATTTCTTTATTGCATTTCTTTCTAGACTTAATATTTTGTTTCAGGGTGTTTTATATAACTCTGTATTTCACATGTGTTTCCATGCATGTCGGTATCATCTTGATATTCCAATCACAGCTATGGTATGTTTGCACCACTCTGATATGTTTTCTTTCAGGGTTCAACTCTGCACTTCATCCACATTTGTCTTTTCTCAGCCCTCAGTAGCCAAAAGAAGGGTGTGCTGAGCACCACGTAGGATGACAGGCACTGAGTGATCAGTAGGCACACAGTAGATTGCCTTAATAGCTTGATGGAGTTCAGCGTAGATGAATGAGGTCTACCAAAGGTCAGAGACTTGAACAATGGCTGCGTCGTAGTTTAAACTGGCTATAAAGTTTTATAACCTGTCCCGGTATAACCACTGAGAAACCTGAAAGGTTAATGCTTCTCGTTTATATCATGCGGTCAGTGATGAAAAGTTGCACTGTTTTACTTCATTTTAAGCTAATTCTGTTTGGTAGTGACACTTCAGATGTAATCAGAATAAGTACATGACCATCATGGAAGAACCTCAGAAGTAAATACTGGAAAGCGTTCAATTAGTCAGGCTACGCGTCTTGACGACAACTGGACGTAAATTGAAATGCAGACTGAACCGGACGACTTTCAGTTCAGTTTACTGAGACAAAGTTTAGCAAATATGTTTGTTTTTTTTACCCAAGCAGACACGAGCAAAGAGTTTCCGGAGGAGTCGAGTTCATTTTCTGAACAATTTTCTTCCCTCTTTCCGTATTTCAGGTACCAAGGCCAAAGACAGCGTGGGCACAGGTGAGGTTTCCGTCTGTCAATAGCATGTTAATAGGAGATGCACAGACGAGAGGTTTTGTGGACAGTGTCTGATTGTGTGCAGCTCACCCCCTTTGTGTGGGCTAATAGCAATAAAACAATGGCTTTCACAGAAACAGTTGGACGCCACAGAGCTGCTTCTTTCTGAATCAATGAAAATGTACAAACACAGCAAAATTCATCAGGTTATGAAACAGAGGTTTCAAAGCAGCTCAGAAAGAATTATGCTGCATTTCTTTACATGAAAGATTATATCTTTGTAACTTTTCTCTTTCTGTTTTGCACATCTTGAAATGTTAAGAGCCATTTCACAGAATACTCAGTGAAATGTCTCTTTGTACTACTTTTTTTTTTTTTTTTTACAGAATCCACTCAAAATCAATATCAGCCAATTCCAACCAAATGTTTGAGAAAAAAGCTCCAATTTCTGATCAACTGTTAAGCTGATAAATCTTTTTTTGAATACATTGATCCTAAAAGGAGCAGGCTTTCTGTGAACAATCATAAATCTTTTTACCTCCTAGAGGTGGAGGTAGCAACACAATGTGCGTAAGGAGGAGCGGTCATTACACAGCTTCGCAGTTTAACAGGATTTCACCTTCAACAAAATTATCCCAGAGGTGACACCCTAAACTGTCTTTAGCGGTTTATACTTGCATTTAGCGTGGTTAGCAGGGTTAGCATTGCTAGCTGCTAGCTGTGTGTATTCCCTCTAAATAGACCCTGATACTAACTATGGGGTTTACAATTTTCTAATTCGATGTCCTCCAAGAGACATAAAACTGGACTGTTGCAGTAACATGTTCAACTTATGCTGTCTGGAAAGGTCTCACCTCTTGTTGTTACTGCAGGAGGAGTCAACATGCCAATTTAAAAAATATATAATTTACAGTTTTTCTTGATCATTGACTTAATTTCTCAGAAAGTAGCTAAATCGTCATTCTTCTGTTACAACTTCCCCACCAAAGAGTGTTGTTTCTAGCACCGCATATGAAGGCTTAGGTGTGGTGTGTTCACTGACTCGACAAAAGATTGGATTTTTTTTTTTGGTTTTCAATCGGCAGTCAAGTGTAAAATCAGCAGACTCCAGATGAGTCCCTGCTTATCTTTCATTTTAAAAATGTCATTCTTACACTAAGAAATAATCATTTCCTTATTGTAGCAAAACCTAAATCGTTTAAAAGCTCTCTCATTACGAGGCTAAGTGAAGGTCAATTATGAAACACAAGAGGACAGCATTTTGCTTTTAGTGTATCTGTAGGGTTTAGCATGATAGAGTTACATTTGTGTGTGTGTGCGTGTGTGTGTGTGTCTGCAGTGGCTGAGAAGACCACCGGAGCGATGGGGAACATCGTTGCTGCCACTGGTCTGGTGAAGAAGGACGAGTTCCCGACTGACATGAACGTGAGTGCAGCGGGTCTGTCTAAAAATCCCCCATCATATGAGACATGGATTTTTAATTTTTTTATTTATTTTTTTGCTGAATTGCCGTAACCATAGATGCTAATGGTGACCAGCATCCAGAGTCTAAAATCCTGTTATGGTTAGTTTATGGGTCGAAAAGAATCTAAGCGCAGATCTATTACCCGAGGCCGGCGTCTCTTAAGAAGTAAATTTAATTTCACAAAAACGCTAAGAGTTTGTTCAATTTTAATCCAAAATCAGAACAAGGCCTGTTGTTTGACTAGACATCACAAGACAATGAAGAAAAAAAAGTATTTGAAACACAAAGAATAAAACAAAACCGTGGATCTTAAAGGGACAGTAACACATACTGAAAAGCAAGTTAAAAAGCATGCAACCGAAGTGAAAATAAACTTAAAATAACAAAAACATAAAATGTCTGCTCTACACAAACTACTTTGTGTTCTTCCATTCAATGAAATTAATTAATTAATCAAATAAAATCATACTTGTGTTGTCTTACATTTCAGTCACACAGTTAAGCAGGAAGAATCTGTTGCCAGCAACTAAAATGGTAACCTAACCTATTATCACTGTGATGAAACCAATGAGCCAATAAAATGATACAATCGGTGAAGATGGGTTACTTTAAATTATTCCACTCTACATATTTAGTTCTCAATGTTCTAATTGTGACTGAAATTTGAGTCAATTATATTTAATGGTTTCTTCACCTGGTACACAAACTGGTCTTCCACTGTTATCAAAGTCACATTTGGCCTAACTATTCAGATTGTCTGTGAAAAGGTAAACGCTGGTCTTTTCTCCACTGTTTCACTAACATAATAAATCTGACAGCTTGTTCTCTTTGCCCACTCAGTGGCTCGATGCATACGAGTGATAAAACAGCAGACTGTTACACTGTTCACGCTGTATTGAGCAATTTACTCGCACTGACACACCAATCACTCAATACATTAAAACAACCCCGCCAGACATTTGAAAATTAACAAACTATAGAAGAGTGCCTTATTGTCAGAACGGAGTCTGAACATTTCTGTCAAAGCTAGTTATGTTTTTTTTCTCCTTAAATGTGGTTCAGGAAATATTAGTAAGTCATACTAGCTGCAGGATGGATATTGAGACGTCGCGCTACAAATTTTACAAAAACCTTTTCACATAAACAGACTTAAAAAAGTGTTTTTCACACGTTTTAAAAGCTTCAGGAATGTTTTGAGGCGCATAGCAAAGAGTAAGAAGAGATGAATGAGTTCAAAGCACCTCTAATCTCAGTCTAATCTAATCCATCTCTGAGATTTGCTGACTAACTCTTCTCAGAGGATATCCTGCTAATGTCTTGCTGGCTTATGGACACCTTAAAAGGTTTTGAGGAGTTCATACAGTTTCAGTAACAGTGAGGGACGTGGTTGGCTACATAGCTAGAAAAATGAAACGTAGAATCTTCTATTTATACCTTGAGAGCGCGAAGAAGAACTTTTTTAAATATTACGATATGAACATTTTTGTGAGCGCCTGAATGAAATGTTTCTACTGTGTCTACGTAAAGACATACAACCAATCGTAAAATGTTATCAAAATCAGTTTATATCTCGTTCACTTTTTCACAATCGGTGATCCATCTGATTAGGTGTGTCTTTGTGGTGGTATCCCATGGTGCATCCTCTAAGGCCATGTTAATCTCATTGGTGGATTTGCAGCAAAGACACTATCTTGCCAGAGCACAAAGGATTACAGCCTGTTCTTCCTCTGTGGCCTAATTGACTTGATTAGTGCTGGGTTTAAAAATAAATGACGTGTGACCCACTAGCTTTGTTTTCAGGGCCAGCCAAAGCAGGTGGGGCAAAAGCTGATGCATATTGTGAACAGTGTCCTTTTTCACAACATGCATCAGCTGCTCAGGCCAAACCTGGCAGCGCTGCAGTAATGAAGTAACACAAAAACCCTTTGAAATTATTTTCCCTCTCAATTCAAAGACAGATATTTAAAATCTTCTTTGTTTTAAAGCTACAGTGTCATTGCATTAACACAAATGTCTAAAACAAACATTGGATATGATGATTGATCCATTTATTTTATTTTGATAGGTGAAACGCAGACTTTATGGGTTGACCATGTCAACAAGTAATGCCTGTGGATATGATGAACTTTGTTCTTTTTACTCATTTTTACACAAACACTGGGTAAATTTGTGGTTGGTCAATTATTTGTTTGTATTAGCAAACAAGTAGCTGTTTGCTACTACAAACTACTACTGCGGCAGAGTTGAAAAAGTTGGTGGTTGAAGTGTTTTCGCAGCGCAACACACAAGTCAGCCAGTGTGGTTGACAAGCTGTGGTTGAGGCGAGCAGGCAGTCCATTTCGTCATCTCCAACTCACATCATGGAGGACTTCTTCGTAAAAAAAAAAAAAAAAAAACTGCAACAAATTGGATGTTATCACCTTAGAAGATAATGTTTGGTTCCTAAGAGAGGAGAAATGTGATTGCGACTGGTTGCAGAGTTTAATCTTGGGATCTTTCTGCATTACGGTAAACTCCTGTGATCACAAGTTTTGTATTTCCACTGAGGCCTTCAACACAAGCAAAGATGATTTGCATGCAATCCACATAATCAAGACTGCTGCTCAACCCATGAATGAATTGTCCTTACAAATGTGGTTTAAAAGGAAATAAAGAGGCTTTTCAATGGATTCATTCAGACTAAAGTGGTAGGCTGAGCACCTGCTTTCATAATCAACGTGACAAAATTCACTTGCTGGTGTTCATATGTTTGCTTTTCATATGCTTGACCACCCATCTTGACTTTAGGCAAATACAAGTACTGTAAAATTGAACTGTTGTCATGAAGTACAACATGGAGCTACATCTCTATTAACATCTTTTACAGCTTCTTAACTAATTGACCAAGTGTTTGTAAGTGACGCAAATTTCTAGCTAATTGAAACAGAAGCTACGGTTAAAACCATATCTGAATGTTAGATGAGAAACAGCCCAATATTAACCAATTAAAATTATATAAAAACACTTCCAGTAATATTTATGCACAGCATCAGCATGAGCACATCCTGAAAAAAAATAAGCATTGTTCTCAGTCTTCAGTCTGATATTATCATTGTGGCATTCGCTTTTTTCTTGTAAAGTGGGAACTTGGATCTGCTTGCCAACGGCTGATGGTGTCGTCCTGGACATGCATGTCATGGCAGTCATGATACTGTCCTGTCATATAGCAACCGTTTCTTCAGTCAGAGGCTTTTTTTTTTTAGATTTGTTGCAAGCCTGACTGCTTCTGGAGCTCATTCCTGCCCACAGCAATTACATCCACAACATTTAATTTCCCTTTCAAATAAAGCATTGAAACTGGAACACAGGGTCACGTGTGAGACTTTCCTAATGCAAACTGACAGAAGTGCTGAAATAAATTTCTGCAACTGTTTTAATATTTTAGGCACGAGGCAGCCATGTTGGATTTTGAGAGCAGGTTTGGTTCTTCCCAAAGCTATCTGACTTTTCATTGGGTTTGATCTGAAATTGGAGCTGACTTGTACAACTAAGTGAAATACAACATGCCACAAGCCAAATGTAGAGATTTTCATGGGTTTAGAGCTTTCCGTTGTTTTTTAGAGCCAAATGGTTGCATGTCTGTACTTTACTTTTCTTATCCCAAAGAGAAACCGAAATCGATCTCACAACGAGAGACACGGGGCTTTATGAAGAAAACATTTTACTATTTAAACACATGTCAAAGCACGTATCTTCATAAGCCAATATGTTTAATTTCTGCTGCTTCTGTGAATCTGTTCCCGCCTCATTTTCATCTCTCACCTTTCCTGCAGCCTGAGGAGTACGGGCAGGAGGCCATGGAGGGCCAAGGAGAGGCGATGCTGGAGCCAGAGGGGGAAGCATATGATGAGTCCCAGCAGGTAACCGGCACAACATAAGCCACGAATGTCTCCTTCATGTCTATTCTTTCGAAAGTCACACGTCACCGTGCTCGCATGAACCAGTGACTGTACCACAGAGAGCATTTTTTGTGTGTTATGTAAAACACTGGGTCGCAGGCGGGGACGAGTCCATTCACTTACAGTAGATGGAGGCGCATCGGTATTCACATGCGTTGCATTCAAGCTGGATTGTATTTCAACAGCCCTCCACATTTGCCCTCCACTTGTCTTCCTCTCAAGCACTGAGGTCGCAGTTCTTTTTTTTTTCTTTTCTTTTTCTAGGAATAATATCGGAAGACTTTCCCAGCCATTTGTCACAAAGGGTACATGGAGTACACTGACTATACCACCACCTACCAGCAACAGAGTGTGTGTGTGTGCGTGTGTGTGCGCGTCGTCGTTCTGTTCATAGATACAGGCAGGATGTGAGTCCGACACAGATGGTTATTTTTGGAATTTGACTGTCAGGGGCAAGACAAACTGTGCAGAGTCAATGGCTTTGAAAGCAGATTTTAAATAGCCTCAGTAGTAAATACCCCACAACACAGATTATATGGATAGTGTTACAAGTAAATAAGTCATGATTTTCTGGGAGTTTTAGTTAAGATAAAAAAAAAAGAATAAGGAAAATTAGATAAGACTTGAAGACCTTACAGTGCAGTTACTTACAGCTGTTTTTTAATTTTATTTTCTGCTAGGGCTAATATATGAATAATATTAATAAATTCTAATTGAATCCTAGAACAGGCTCCTGCAGGCATTAGCATGCATCATCCTTGCTCTCCTCTGTCTCGTCTTTCTCCCACTCCTCTGCATCTCTTTCCCCTCCCCCATTTTCTGCTACACAAGCGATGTGCGAGCTCTGTCTCAATGGGTGTGGCGATGACGCTCTGTGCCTTCGTGCATTGTGGGTAATGTCAGGGTCTCCCTGTGTTGTTGTAAATGTGAATTCTTACTGCTGCACAGTGAAAGTCGCCTTAAAACACTTTTTCAAGGCATCATCTTTTTCGTGTTGCATTAATTTTAAACCAGCAGAACTCATGTGCATTTACCGTTTGTTTTTTTTTCTTTTGCGCTAAATAGAGCAGTGTACATTACAAGCAAATAGGGAATGTGCACACAACTCTCCCACCATGCTCATGCAGGATTGTGCTGCCCTCTGTTGGCTGGATCACTGAAGCTCAGTTACAATAGAGTGACATCACTCTTGGCAATGAGCCTGTAATATATATCCCCATCTACATTTTAAGATCCCCCTCAAAGTAATGCTCCTTTCTCATCACGGGGTTTCAGTTGTGCAAATGAAACCCTAATCCGTCCATCCATCCACCATCAGTTGTGAACAAAACACCAAGGTACTTATGGGGTAGTATACAAAGTCGACTTTTTTGTGCTTTATGTGTCTCTTGTGCTATATGCGCTTGTTGTAATATTATTCCCTCATCAGAAACATACCTGGAGTGCTGTTTTTGATCCTTTCATTCGTGTTTGCGAAACCCTTTGAATCTCCCCATGGCAGCCACTGGGGGATGCCAGAAAAGCTTGCTCCTCCTTGGCACTTCAGTCTGTATTTTCCCCACTCAGCTCCACTAGACCAGCGGCGGTAGAAATTTCCAAACACCTGATGGAGCTGAGAGTCTGCTGAGCTTATCATGCAAACGCTCCTACAACTCATCCTAAATGGCATAGCGGAGAAGTACTGTTGTGACGACGGGCTTCTTAAAGAGAAAAGAGGCTAACTTCATGGTGTCAGATGCAAAGTCAAAATGTTGTTTAAGTCATGCTTGATATAAATCACATTTTCATAGCAACTTAAGGCAACAGCTCCTTGACTGTCCTATGAAATGGCACTATTTGGCTGGAAATCACTGCTTCAGACAGCGTCTGACCTCCAATCCAGAGGGGGCGGTGTGCCTTTTTTCAGTCGAGAACCATGGACTCAAACTTGAAGTGTATATGTGTACATATATATAATAATAATATATACACCTATTTGTATGTATATATTTGATTTAGACTGGCTCCACAATCCCATCTAAATTGCAAACATATAATCCTTAATTTGTTCTTTTATATTTTACTTCCATGCAGTCTAACTTTCCTATCATCATATAAAATGGATCTTTATGCGTTTTACCATTGAATCGTCAGATAAGTTTGTTGAAATTTGACCAGCTTCTTTTTTTTTTCTTTTCACACATTACGTACTCTCTCAGACACTCTTCTCAGTAAAAGCAGCTTGGCAATACCACCAGTTAAAGTCTTTATGTGCAACAAATGTGACCCGTCTATCTCTCACATTCGTCTCCTTTTTCTTCTTTTCCACCAGGAGAGCCAGGACTACGAGCCAGAGGCATAAATGCAAACGTCCAAACCACCATCCAACCAGCAGCACAATAACATTTCTAATAATAAAAGGACAAATGCTGAAACTATTACAATTATATCCCTGTTGCAAAAAAAAAAAAAATCCAACAAAAATGACAAGCATTCCCAGTGAAAAATGTTCTTCCTTCAAGACAAATCTTTTAATATTATTATATATTGTAAATGTCATGTTATTAATGTAATGTGTTGGGTGTAGGTATTTATTGAAATGTAGGATTCGTCTTCTCGGTCTCATTTCCTTGATTCCCTCCCAATGAAATGAGACCAGAGCCGGGACTTGTGACTTTGTACACGTGCGTATCTGTATCTAGAAATGTGCAATAGATGTTCATCAACTTCCAATGAGACATTGGGAGTGGGAAAAAAAATAACAATAAATGAGTAAATATGACCTGTTGCAAGCAGATATGAGAACAATAATATCTTAAATGTCGATGATGCCTGTTTGTGTTTTCTTTTTTTTTTCGTTTTCTTCTTTTGGATTTCTTTGGAGATGAGCTTGTTTTTGAAGTAAGAGTTTTTTACATCGTATCTTTATAGTTACTCGTGAAATCATTCCGCTACACTATCTGTTAGAAGCCAACAGAGTGTACATGTTTGTGTGTGTGTGTGTGTGTGTGTGTGTGTGTGTGTGCGTGCGTGCGTGCGTGCGTGCGTCTGCGTGTGTGTGTTTGTGTGCAATAAAAATTTTAACAAGTTAAAGTCAATATATTCTGTCTTGGAATCATAATGGTTGTCATATCAATATGTGCTTTAAATTGCAGGTCTTGTCACTGTAAAGGTTTCTGTGTTAAGCCAGACAACAAATCCTCTGTAAATAAAAAGTTTGAAAAACAAATGTACTCTTTGCATTCTTTCTCTGCTTGAAATGACTGTCTGCCTCATTGTTCAGCATCGTTGCTTGTTTTGTTTTTTGCTGTCTGGGGGTTTGGTCTGGATGTGGAAAATCTGCTGAGTAGGCTCGAGCCCCCTGGCAAGAATGCTGTCATTCTTAGGATGCCAGTCTGAACCAGCCTTTTTTTTGGGGGGAGGAGGGTTTTATCTCAGTTAATCCATCTGGAGCGTGCTGGCTTAGGGCTCAAATAGGTGGGTGGGTGTTTTTGTGGAGGGTGTGGGGGCTGTATTAAACAGTCCCTCCCGTCCCTCTTGGATCACACAGATCTGTGGAAGCTGCAGAGTCAAAGACGGGAGCCATGGCCTCGTTTAAGAAGTCCTTCGAGAGCCTGAAAGGAACGAGCCACTCGGCTGCAAAGGGGGTCACGGAGACCGCAGGTACAATCACACGGGGCTAATCCAGCAGCGTGTCTTATTAGATGTGAAATGCTGGACACATTTTCGGTGTTTGAGGTGAACTTCCAATAGATCTTGTGATGTGTTTCCAGTGCAGGCAGCTCAAGAGGCTGTACAGCAGGTGGCAGACTCCTCCAAAGAAACCGTTAGCACAGGTAACACATTGCTTTCGCCATGAATAGTTTTAATATGCAAGTTACTTTGAAGAAGTCAGGTTTTTTTTTTTCATAGGTTAATTTAAAAAATACAAAAAGACATCTTTCCCACACCAAGCGATTTGAGCCTTCAGATAGAAAGTCACTTGAATTATTATAAAACCAGTATTTACTTACTGTATGTCACTTGATAGTAAAATAAAAGTTTGTTAAATGTCTTTTTTAGAACTGGAGCATAAGTGAAATGATTTCTTTACACTAAGAATTAGATTCTGTGCCTTGCAAAATGATTCCTACCCCTTATATTTTGTGCAGTTTGAGAGAATGCAACAACAAAATTCAATGTACTGTATTGAGATTATATAGACTCAAACAAAGTCACTCATAATTGGGAAGTGAAGAGAATATATACTTCACTTCCCAATTATGAAAAATTAACTCTGGAGGAGCTATAGAAATCCACAGCTCAGGAGGGAAAACTGGCAGACAAAACATCTACTATGAATGTTTTGTCGTGAACAAATGTTTAGTGAAATTTTGCCTAACTTTATTTATTTTGTTATAATGACTTATTTAACATCCTGAGGATGTTTCTTCATGTTTTCTTTTTTTTTTTTTTCTATATGTTTTGACTTGTTAAAGCTGCACAAGAAGCCAGCAGGCAGACTCAGGCGGTCATCGGAAAAGCTGCCGACAAGGCCACGGACACCATCAAGGAGTTCGGACAGAAAATGGAGCCCAAATGAACAGTTCGAGCTGAACGTTTGATGATCCACGATGACTCTTAACACAACCAATCACTTGTGGGATAGAAAATCTTAAGTGTTTTTCACACACACACACACACACACACGCACACACCCCCACACACACACGAGCGAACATTCCAGCAAGGAATCTTTTACGAAATGTGTTTTCTTCCAGTTTTCTGCTTGAATTGATTTTCACTCTTCATAACACATTCGAGGATGTACATTTATATTTGGCAAATAAACAGAGAACAACTTCTCCCCTAAAGTTCATGAAATGTGCTGCTGCCCCCCCCCCCCCACACACACACACACACACACACTGTGCAGCTAGCACCGCTGCTAACTGTATTAGCACTCGCTCTGTGGCGGTGCTGCTGCTGTGCGCTGTTGAAAGCACTCATCAATGAATCACCACGGTCATCATTACCGGCACATTGCTGAGGAGATTGGCCTTTGGCGGGCCGATCGCTCCTGATGGGAGTGCGATCGGAGCTTGTCTACCTTAGTGCTCAGCCACACACCTCCCTCCGTCGCGCTACATCGTCGCTAGGCAACAGAACTCAGGGCCGGTGTGTGATTGGTTGTGGCCTTCGAATTGAGAGCGAGCCTCCTTTCTGCCAGTACATGCTGTTCCTGCCATGCTCACAGCGATGGTAAAACCAAGACGGAGGAGGGTTTAATCCAACATACATATACATCCAAAATAATACATGAAACCTTCATGAGAATTACAAAAGCGATTCTGCTTGCAGTGCTGGAATAAAAGGATAAGGGCGAACAGGATGAAAGCCTTGGTTTTAGAAGTGGTTCGCTGTGTGGGAGGCTCTTCTTCACTGCTTCCTCCAGGCTCCTTCAAGCTGAAATTCTCTTCTGTCTTATATTTTGGAAGCAGAAGAAAATTCCTCGTATATCTTATACAAAATGTCCAATGCGAGTGACTTTTTCTGGAATTTTTGCAATTAATCTTCTCATATCACATCGAGAGCTTGCAAGCACACGTGGCCTCGCACACATTCACAGATAAATGTTTTACTTGAACACACATGTAACACACTTTTGCGTCCCACTGGCTTTCAACACTTAATCCCGTTGATACGAGCGTCTCGTCGCAAGTGTCTTCTCTAATGTGAAAAGCCACTTCTCCCAGATCAAAAGTTTATCTATCTGCTCGCCGTCTGCCATTGTGTGGCGGTGAGAACCTGCGGTTAATTACAGTGATTTACGTATGATTAGAGAGCAGAGCACAGATTTTGTCATTACATTCCCACTCGGTTACCAGAGCTCAACGCTGGTTTCCAGGGAAACTGGAAATGTGAAGCTTCTTCTTTTTTTTTTTTTTTTTCCTCTCTCTCCCATAGACAGCCGCAGCCTGAAAGAGCGAGGATTGCCTAAGATAGATTCTTCTAGAGACAAACCTGTAGCCGGTGCAATCAGAATCAATCAGACTTTGGGGGGTGGGGGGGCGGAGAGATGCACAGACAGATGTTGCTCTCACTCAGGGGGTTGCGATTTTTGCCATGTTTGACCCAGTTCTGAAGAAGTGTTGCAGAGAGGTCGGACTTTGCTGCTGAGGTAGGTCTCCGCGCTACATTTTCAGCCGTTTGCTCATTCTTTCTTCTAGTTGGTCATATTTGGATTCCTCTGCATGGTATGTAGCGTTTTGTGACGAGATACAACTAAAACAGAATTCAAATGTGAGGTATGTTGATGTATTCGTAAGCTGAAAGGCTTAGTATCGAATCAAGCAGTGGGAGAGGAATTCATGGTATATTAGTAGTTTAAATAAAGAGTTTACCAAAAGTACCTTTTGTGCTAAAATAACCCCCACATTTCCAGAAAGTAGCAACAATGATTTCCTGGCAATTTCTGTATCGCAGAAAATGTGTTTTTGTATAAAGATGGAGCTATTGTTTTCTCCTCCGCTCATGCGTGGGTTGGTCTCTGGTTACAGTTTGCACAAACAGTGTGTCTGTGCCGTGTTATGCCCCTCAGGTTATCTCACCACCTTACCGAAGAGACAGAATGGGAAGCCTTAAGGACGAGAAGCGAGCTCTCAGGGAGGACCGCCAGCCCTGCGAGAAGACAAATAATGAAGGACTTTCTGAAGGCTCAGACAGCAGCGCTGCCGCTGAGGGACGTCCCTTACGCACATGTCAAGAGTCAACAACTTCAGAGGACTGTCAGTCAAAACTCCACATGGACGCCAGCTCTGTTGGGAATAGAGAGAAAACTCTAAAATCCAGAGATCCAGAGTTTTGCGGAGTCGATAGCAAAAGCTCTGAGCCGTCGGCCTCTGAGCCAGTTAAGGACTGTGCACAGCCTGGTGACATGCCTGTGACCCTGCAAACTGTAGCTACGCAAAATGAAGCCACAGTCTCTACTAACAACCAGGGTAACGGAGATGCTGAAGGGGAAAACGTGGCTCTTGACAAAGGAGACGGAACAGATGTTGTGAACATCTTTGTTCCTGTGCCATCGACTCCTGACCCCTCCGACCCTCGCTCTCCAGCCCCTTTTGGGCAGCAGCACATGCGCACGCAAGTGAGCCTTGAAGTAGTCCAGTGCTGCTCGGCTGCCACCAGCCCCATGACTCCTCCGGAAGGAGATCATTCCTTCTTCTTCCCAAACAATTTTGGAAAACACGGAGCTGACCCTGTTGCGTCCGCTGCCGGCACCCACGATGCAGAACTGCAGGTGGGTCAACAAGTGGAGTTCTGCTCCATCGCCACATCCCCCATGACACCAAAGACACCATCGAGCACGGCTTTCCCAGTGCTCATTGGAAGAGGGACGGGGAAAAAGGAGGAGAAAATAAAAAAGGAGGAGGAGCAAAGGGAGACTGGCCAAAAGAAGAGTTGTACAACGACAAAATGTACCGAAGAAGTGTCAAAAAACGACGAATCTTTGAAATGTGCCAAGGGCTTGAGTTCATATGAATCTGTAGGGAGTTCCACCAGTGGTCTGGCTACTGCTGTAACGCAGGGGACCTTTGAGGACAGTACCCAGCAATGCACGCAGCAGAGGATGGGGAGCATGGATCAAGACATTACAATCTTGGTCACTCACTATGGCAACAATGACGAGGAAGCTGAGTCACATTTTCAGACCCTGGAGCCTGACATGGTGAAAACAGAAGAAACAGAGAAAGGTGAAGAAAACATCAGTAATATGAAGAGCGAGGACAGAAAAGAAACGGCCTCCACAGTAGCTCCTGATCTTGCTCAGGAAAAATCGAGCCCAAAGCAGCCACAAAAACTACCTGGGAAAACAAACGTTTGCACTGAACCCGACAATTCAGAGGTCGTGGCTCACAAAGGCGCACGAGTGGACATGAGAGATGTATCCGTGCCAAAATCTCCAGTCCCCGAATCCCCAGCTCCATTCGGCTGCCACAACATCCGAACACAAGTGAGCCTGGAGGTGGTGCAGTGTCAGTCTGTGGCCACCAGTCCCATGACCCCTCCTGAGGGGGACCAGGCCTTTAACTTCCCCAGCTCCCTTGGGAAATGTGGAGGTGTGGGCACAGAAACAAAAGACGCTGAGATGCAGGTGGGTCAGCAGGTAGAGTTTCGCTCTGTCGCCACAGCGCCCATGACCCCGAGAACTCCAGTCGCCACAACTTTTCCGGAGATAAAGAAGGAGGTGAGCATTGAAGAGAAGATAGTGGAGGAGAAGGAGGAGGAAAGTAGAGAACAGCTCGTAGAGAATACGAAGGAAGTACCCAAAGAGGTGGAGAAATTAACCCAGAAAGAAAGCATAGGGGAGGACAGTAAGGATGTGAAAAACTGTAAGGAAAAAGACGAGGAGAAGTGCGAGGAGCCAGTGCAGGAAGTGAGCTGGGACGAGAAAGGGATGACCTGGGAGGTGTACGGTGCCGTGGTGGAAGTGGCCGTGCTGGGCTCCGCCATCCAGAAGCACCTTGAGAAGCAGGTACAGAAACAGAAACAGCTGTCCACCATGCCTCCGCCACCTCCACTCAACCCAGCGGCGTCCCCACTGCCTTCAGAGCCGAGTTGCGGGGGTTCGGGCAAGCGCCGGGGGCGGAAGAAAGGGGAGCACGATGGGAAAGCGAGCCGGCGCAGGAGAAACCCCTTCCGGCTGATGATGGAGAACGTGCAGCAGCCGCACTGCTGCTCCAAAGCTCACACTACCGAATGACGGAGGAGACGGGCTCTGATCACAACAGCTGGCCGGAGAAAATAAATGCCATCTGATCTGCGTGGCTGTGATACTCTGATTTACCACAGCTTGAGTTTAGTGTTGGACGGGGTGAGAAACGAATCACACCCTCACACGAGACAAACAAGCTCAAGAAGCATTTACGGACTGAGCCACGGAGCATCAAGAAGCAGCCATACTATTTTATTTTGTAGTCGTTCTTTTAGTAAAAGTCGCTGTGACGTCACTTTAACAGATTGTCGGGTTTAATGGAGTTACTATGAGTGTGATGCATCAGTGTCATTGTTAGCTTTGCTCTTTTTATTTTTTTATATTATTTTTTTTCCTTCTCAGCCCATTCAGTCATCCAGTGAGTCATTTGAGTTATTGATATTTTTTAATGCACCTCAGACAAGTGACGCCATGGCAACAAGCTTTTCCTTCCTCTGGCTCACAGTACTGAAGCTGAGAGAGGTGAGGAGGACGGTTTTTATGTCCTGTCAGTTCAGTGCAGAGGTGATTTTTATGACATTTATGAGAATTTAGATTACATAGTTAATATTGATGTATGTGCATAATATTTCCTAGGCTTTTGTAGTTTAATTTAAGTATGAGTATGCTTAGCCATCACTCATTACTGTGTTAAAATACAATGAAAAGTATTTCAGCTGTAAAATTTGCTTTGAAAATTGATTCTAAGTGTGTTTTATTTCAGAGATGAGTGTCGTGTTGGTGTTCTCACACTGAAATTCCTAATGAATAAAGCATCTTTATTCACAGATTGCACATGTAATACATTCATTAAGTTGTCAGCAAGAATTAAAAAAATTTTTTTTTCCATCAGCAAGTTTGCAGAAAGCATTTCGTGAGCGAATGTGTCAAACTCGAGGTAAACATCGACAATCAGAGAAAGATTTCCACTGACTAATAAATAACAATTTCAAACATACACAGACATTGCATTATTTGTATTTTCTTGCTTTTCAATTGGATTCATTTTGTAGCATCAGCTGCGAGGAAAATTAACATGGTGTGTTAAAAGTGATTCAGTGTGCAACAACAACACAAAAATGTTTTGCATGCTTTGCTGTATAAATTGCTTATCAGAATATTAGCATTTTTTGGAAGAGATTTTGCTTTTATCGTTACATGCCACGAGTTTCACATACTGCCAATGCCTATGTATTTATTCATTGTTTTTCTCTGGTGTTTTCTGAAAAAGAAACCTACATCTTTAAAACTGAAAAAGAAACCCTTATCAAATAAACAATCTAGAAGCTGAACGTATTTGTCATTTATGTGCGGATCTTATTTTCAACACCAGAGCTGATGTTTGAAATGTCTGGAAAGCAGAACTGATTCAAAAACCAAAGTGAAATCCAATCCTAATTGTTCCATTTATTTGTTTTTTTACTGAGAAAAATGTTTAAATATAGCCATGAGTTCTGTGTTAAGCCTGCTGCTTACAAGTGTATTTATATTATTCCTTACAGGCTTACTTAAGTTTACGTTCCAGTTTTCATATCAAAGATCTTTTTGAAGGCAGTAGCTGTGTTTGATTTGGATTGCGTGATTTTGTCCATCGCCGTTTCTCTACTTAGTGTTACAGATCTGTCGTGTCAAACATCGGGTTGTTAATCCCAAGGTCGGTCTTGGCTATGCTACTTTTCTTATTCTGACCCAACTGGGCGAGCGCTGCACCCAGGGGCTCATTGTACTCCGACGACTCATCGACATCTTTGTCCCACATGGCCCCCTTCTGTAATATAACAAGCAAATTGGATAATTAATCTACATTCCAATTGATGAGTCCAAGTGAAAATAGACTTTAAGGTGCAAACTCACCTTGTCATCATCTGAATCATTTCCATCCATGATTGTGTCATAGTTGTGATCCAGGGAGCTGAGGCTTTAGGGGAAAAAACAGTAAAGCAGTTAGGAGGATATGTTTTTAGCGTTCAATTTAGTTTTTTAATTTGAACATATGTCTCATAGTATGGCTGGAAGCAAAAAGCCAAACATCATGTCCAAATATGCCGCTGGGAGCGCACAGTGACAATATGTTCACCTGGAGGACATCCCAGCTCAAAATCCAGAACTGCCACAGATTAGAGGTCAAATTCTGATGATAGAGTTGATTTATTTATGTATTTATTTTTTTTTTTTTACCTGGATTTTTCTGCATCTGAGGTTTCCTCATTTAAATCCATGTCCAAGGCTAGAGCTGAGGAGATGTTCAGGTTTAGCACTGGGTTGGCACTGCAGCAGAGTAATGGTTAGCAGAGGAAAACAGAACAAAGACAAAAATTAAGAGATATAAACCACATTATGTACAGTCAAATTGCTTGGTAGTAATTTGTAGCAATTAACATATTCGCAGCAAAGCATATTAGTTTGTACATTTCAACAATATTAGCCATGATATTTTTGTAGCAAATCTGATCTAAAGAAACATTAACATTAACCCCCTAAGTTTAAAAAATGTAGTTTGTTAATGTTTATGCTAAGAATATTCAAAATGTAACTACATTCTTCTGTAGATTATTCATTTTCTTAAATCTCTCCGAACATCTTGATAAGAACTTAAATGAAGATATTTGTTCAGTCAACTTTTATCCTCATTTTTCACATTGGATTCAGAGAGCGGTAAGGGTGACACGTTTTGATGAATGTCTACCAGAAATAATCATTGAAGTTTAATAGCTGCCGTGGGGTTTGAACTGAAGCAAGCGAGGAAAGTTTGCATCAAGCTTTAGCCACAGTCACAGCGCCAACACAAAACGAAGCAACCAGGACAGAGCAGAGACGCCTTTTGGTCTTAAATGGTTTGTGCACAGTAGTGACTGCAACACTAAGCTGGCATATTAATCTGGCGTATTTGGTGTTGACTGATTTTAGTTTACACACTGCAAATGAAAATAGTTTATTCCACTGGCAATTTTAGACAACTTCAACCAGTAAGTTTGTTTTTGATAAGAAATGAGACAGGCGTCTCTCAAATATAATCAACAATGGAAAAGGAGTATCAGTTTCATTTACATTCTGATAGCAAAATTGTACTTATAACCTTCTCAAATGTTAACGGAAAATTGTGTTTTGATATTACACCAATCAAACATTTCCCGCTGAAAATTGCAGAGCAGATTTTTTTGCATGTTTTTTACTGATTTATCTTTCCTGATGAGCTCTAAGTGCACGGCTGAAGGGCCTTCTTTCGTTAGCTCTTTATCTCTCTCTATCAGATTCAATTCAGATCTCTGGATTCCACGAAATGTTGATGCTCCTTCCAGTCAGAGTAAACAAATTGCTAAATTTAAACGATTACTTTTATCTACCAGAGGTATGGATAATCATTAAGTCAGGGAAGACGTTTCTGGACTGAGAACTTTAAATACGTGCCGATATCCATTTGTTAAGAAACTGTTTGCAAAACTGTTATTTATTTAATAAAAATGTAAATGGGCAAGTATTGCCTGTTGTCTTCAAAGTGTATATTAACATAAGAGTACACTGTCAGCAGCTAATTAATTAAAGTGATAAATTAATCAAATTTCACCATCTTAAACATATATCGTTTCTACTCAAAAATTCTACCCTCTTTAAATAAATGTACGTTCTTAGCCAATATGGCTTTTATTTAGTCAACTCAATTGGGTCCCACACAAAAAGCCCTCTTTGTTTGGCTCATTCAAGGCCAGAAAATCCCATATGGGGCCCCAAACTGTACGTACGGTGACTCCATATATTTTGTGGTAAACTGGATATATTTCTCCATCCTGTTAATGGGCTCACCCTTCCATGGTGTACTTGTTGGTCCCAGGCACGACAGCGCCACCTTTCTGGTTGTCAGAGTTCAACATAGTTGTAGATTTCATGGCATTCGCTGCTTTCAGCTTCCTTCTGAAGCTGAGGTGCGAAAAAGTTGCATTGATATCAAGTTTTACAGCTAATTATTCACTCTGCTAAATGTCTTTCTCTTACTTTCTGCGAGTGCACAAAAGCGAGGTCGTGAGTATGACCAGTACAATGATGAGACCTCCAACGATGCCCAGCAGACCGTATACCAAGGGATTCGTTTTTGTTTCAGCGACGGGAACGCTGCCCTGAAACAAATTCAGGAAACTCATCTGCATTATCTGTAGCGATTTACACTTACATTTTTTTTTTTTTTTTTACTTGTTGCTCATCACTTCAGGGAAAAGCAGCATCACTTTTAGAAAAGCAGACTCTGCAGCTGAACATACTTACAATATTGACCAGGCCCACTTCATACAGCCCAGGAAAATGTTCTTGATCAGAAAGCCTCTTTTCTACTTCTGAAGAAGTAAGAGCGGTTCCATTTGAAAAGATGAAATATGCCAACATGAAAGACTGTGCGGCGTTCCTGAGAAAAGAGGGGGGGGGGGGAATCATATTATCACATTATTTCATCCAATATGAATCCAATATGAAAGCTCAGTTTCTTAAATTATTATTGCATGTTGTGATGTGCTTCGTTAATAGGATCTTTGTCACCACCTAGTGATCGATATGTATATGAAAAGAAAGCATTTTTTTGTTTTGTTTTTTGCTGGTTTTTACTAAAATATTAGCTGTAAAAAAATTTACCTGGATATTGAAGACTGGTCTTTGATTGAAACGATGTCAACTGAAGCGCCAGTGGCTGCAGAGAGTTTCCTGAAGGAGATTAAGTAATTACATCAAAGGTTTTTTTTAATATATAATATTACAGTTTTCATAGCTTTCTTAAAAAAAAAATGTATGGACAGAAGAAATTCACCTTTTGATCTCATCGAGTGACTGTTCGACCTCACTCACTGTAGTTCTAAACTGGAGTTCAGTTCGGAAGCCCTCGTCAATGGTGAAAATCTTCAAAACAAGAACAAATATCACACACAAGTGGAAACACAGACATTTTAAACCCTGTGTCGTGTTTGCACGATGTTTTCTCGGAGAGTCGTGAATTCACATCCAGTCCCTCACCTCCAGGATGGTGGTGTTGGAAAGGTTGCCTGTGTCCGTCGCGGTCACCGTTACCAAATATTTCCCTTTCAGTTTCAGGTCAAGACCTTCTGTAGTTCTGATGGAAGAAGACAAAACAAGTACAGCAATCAGCACATCACACAACAACGAGTTCCAAGTCATCAACAAGTAACATCTGACTTAATATGTTGATTTGGAGTCAAAAGGCTCTGGTAGAATTTTATTTATTTTTTTTGCACTTACTGAATAATCCCAACATAGATATTTTGTTGTTGTGTAGTGACGGCCTCAAACAGGATCCTGGTGTCGGTGACAGCGTTTGTGACCCTGTCCTCAAATTGAACTTTTCTTACATCAAATTTGATCACACTGTTCTTTCCGGAGTCCCGATCTGAAGCCTGGGACAAGAAGCAGAAGCTCAATTAAGCATCTAGAGACAATTGCTAACTTGTCAGAAACAAGTTGACTATGACTTGTTGTTCAACTTTACTCACTGTGACTCCTGCAACTGATGTTCCTTTGCTGGCACTTTCTGACACCACAACTGAGTAGCAAGAAAAGATGGAGACAATCTGTTTTATAAAGTATTAACTATTAAAAAAATAGCTTGAACCTATGACTTGTACACAACTTATGTACGTCAGCAAAGACCAACATTTGGATGCCTGAAACTCTTTATACATCTTTGTCCAAATATGTGATGTATTACTTAGTTAAACATGTTGTTTATTTTTTAATAAAATTAATTACAGCAACATTTGCAAAAGTATATAAATCCATCCGAGTTGTTAATATCAGAGTGTAATGAAAAAGAAAAAAAAAAAACACATAGGAACCAACAAACCCTAAAAAGCAATATGAAAGACATTTCTTGTGATATTTTTCTTACCACATAAATGATCAGGTCTAATATTCTGTCTCCTCCTGATTCATTGTGTGTGATTTATTAGAGACTAGCTATTTAAATATGCTTACTAACTTTCTAACATTTGAAAATAGTAACTTATAATCATTTATTCTCAAAGCGTTACTCACCAAATACAGAGTTGGAGTAATAAAATTCAGGAGTGTTGTCATTTACGTCTCCAATGTTGATAACCATTTCTCCTGAGAAGATCCAGCAGAAAATATTTGAAAGATTTTTTTTTTTTTTTTTTTTAGGTTTTATGAAATAAACATTGGACTATAATTTCAACTTTCTGCTACTGAGATCAAATTGAAAAACAACTCAGTCCTGACCTGGCGTCACACTGTTGTTCTCTCCCTTTTCCGTGAACAAGTCCACCACCTGAGCCTTTATCACAGCTTGGTCACATTCTTCATAATCCAGAGGGTCTGCTGGACCAACTCGGACATCCCCATTCGGGTCGAGGGTGAACCAGCTGCAGGGTTCCAGTTCGCCACTGCACTTGCAATTGACAGATTCCAGCTCGTAGACCAGCGAATGGTTGGTGTCTTTGTCCTGACCTACGAACGTCCCGACAAGCGCATCTGTGACGGCGTCCTCGGCCACAGAAACGACTTGGACGGACGTGAACTCTGGTCTTTCGTCGTTCACGTCCAGCACATTCACCTCCACCACTGTTTGAGCTTTCTCCAGCTCCAGATCTGTAGCTTCCACCCGCAACGTGAACTTCTTGGGTGCCGACTCATAGTCGAGCTCGATGTCCGGGTCTACCATGATGTTGCCGCTGTAACCCTTCTCCTCTGCCGAGGTTCGAACAATGAAGCTGCCAAAGCTCCCATCGATGATGCTGAAAGAAATGCGGTTGAATTCGGGGGTTTGATCCAGATCCTCGGCGTGAACGAAACCCGCAGATGCGCCTGATTGAATGAATGAATGAATGAATACTAATGTTATAATCCTGCCATGTAGGTGGGGATGAAGCAAATGTTTTTAAGCCGTAATACTTGCCCTTTTCTCCTTCTTTAACAGAAAAACTGTAGGATGGTGCTTTGAAAGTTGGGGCGTTGTCATTGATGTCCTGAGGTCCATCAGAGAGGAAACGTGAGCGTTCATGTTCTGTGTCTTGCACAATTATTCATACCCACTGAACTTATTCCTCTTTTAGCATGTAAAATACACACACTTTGCTGTATTTTATGGAAATGTAAGGATAGATTAACACAAACCAGTGCATAAATGTGAAGCATTTATGAAATGTGTGGCACTGTTTCCACATTTTTGTGTTTGTACGACTGAATTAAATTGACAATATTTCTATGTACTAGACGTAAAACTAATCTAGTTTTGTGGTGGGGGGGGGGGAGAAATCTGGCCTGCAATCTATTTACTGTATGTTTGTGTACAGTAAATAAATTAATTGCAGCATTGACTATTACTATTTACAAGTGAGGTGACCTCTTAAAGCAATCTGTTTTCCTGTATTTCATTTAGAGGTATTTTAGTAAAGCAAGCTAAATACAAATGCAGACCACACTTTTCACAATTTTTGTTTATAAAAAGATGAATCTGTATCTTTCTTTCGCTTTACAATTACGTGTGACTTTAGGTAGTTCTGTCAAATGAAATCCCAGTAACATACATTTAAGTTTGTGTGTCTTGATAAAATGTGGTAATTTGAGAGGGATGAACACTTTTGTGCAACTATCTGCTGGTAGTGGGCTGGACATAAACGATTACAGCACCTACCTCCACAGTGATAATAACCGAGACAGAGGTTGACAGCGCGGGTGTTCCCATATCAGTGGCTATTACAGTGAGGTTTATCCTCCCATTCGATTCTGGATTCAGTGCCTCCCGATCCAGTTCACCGCTATTTGTTAGCACACCGGTGTTCGGGTCAATGCTGAAGCTGCCGCTGTGTGTACTCGGTTTAATGCTGAATTGAATCTTGCTGTTTTCTGTGCCAGCTTCATCTCCATCTGTAGCCTGGACAAAACAAAAGTAACTGTTAAGGAGTTGTATATTTTAATAATCTATGGACAAGTATCAAACGCACCAGATATAGACATATTTTTAAAAGATCACCACATGAGAATGTAGTTCAGAGCGCACCTGATTATCAATCAGTCAAATCAATTTTGTACTTGTATAGGCCGCACCGGATTTTAAGCCGCAGATATCTCTGTCGCTCTAGGTTTTCCACAACGATGCAGCAGAGGGGACCAGACACCCAAAATTTGAGTCATAACAGGTCAATTGAATATCACATTTATTACGGTTGAAAAAGAAAAAGTTGCCCGGTTTAGATTTAACTGAACTGATTACGGTAGTTTCCGAACGGTAACTGTAACAGTAAAAGTGCTGATCCTTCGTGTCTGCTACTAGCAGGTGCTAAATGAAAATGGGCGCCTTCTTCTTCTTCTTCTTCTTCTTCTTTAGATTTCAACGGCAGCTTGCATCCACTGTTGTTGCACTACTGTCATCTATTGGGTCCTAATATCTATACCTCAAATTCTCATAATAATCCCAGTATTATAAAAATAAAAAATCTTCTTTTTCCCCTCAATGCTATTTAACTGATCAACAACATTCTCAAATTTCAATTGCCTATTAAAACCTAATTCTGTTTTAATGGGCGCTTTCTTCTTTTATTTCCAATTATTCCACTTCCTGCTAGAGAGCCCCCTGGTGGTTGAAGAAAAATCCACATATAAGCCGCACCGCGCTATAAGCCACAAGGTTCAAAGCTTAGGAAAAAAGTAGCGGCTTATAGTCTGGAAAATAAGGTACTTAAAAGCTGCATCATATAAGTTTGAAAACATTTCTCCATCGTGCCTGCTGCTAGCATGTGCTTGTCCTAAGTGAAAATTAGCGCTTTCTTCTTTGATTTTCAATTTTGACTTCCAATGATTCCACTTCCTGCTAGAGAGTCCCCTGGTGGTTGAAGAAAAATCCACAGAAAAGCCGCACTGGGCTACAAGCCGCTTGGTTCAAAGTGTAGGAAAAAAAGTAGCACCTAATAGTCCGAAAAATACAGTAAATAGCTTAAATAAGAAAAGAGGTTTGTGATATTGTGACCTACATATTAAGAATACCGTTGGCTTTCTATTTACCTCAATCGGAAATTCAAGCTTCCCACCCTCACTGACAAACTCTCGGTACTCTTGTCTGTTGATGATTGGTGTCTGGTCATTAATGTCCGTCAAAGTGATCTCCAGCACCGTAGTGCCGGGCTTGCCATCCGTGTCTCTGGCCTGCAAGGTGGCTGAATAGAGAGATCTGAGCTCGCGATCCAGGAGAGCCTGATTTTTCACGTAGACTCTTCCCGTGTTATTCTCAACGTCAAAGTACTGCAGTCTGAAAGACAGGTTCAGTGGGGTTGTCTAGATCAGCCAAAGTTAAATTACAAAAATAAAAAGCTGTTATATAGATTAAACTAAAGAGAATAAATGTGATTAGGGTAAACGTACATGCTCTCTGGAAGAAGACTGTAGGTGATTTTGCCTGCATCCATTGTGTCAGGATCATCTGCCTGTAAAAACAAAGGGAATGCTCCCAAAGTTAAATTTTTAACAAATTTTGATTGATTAAAATATCCAGATGGTTATGGTCTTACCGTGACTGTGGCCACCTCTGTCTCAGCAGGAGAGTGTTCAGTCACATTTATCTTGTACGTGTTCTGTGGGAACGTGGGGCTGTTGTCGTTGGTGTCCTTTATGGTTATTGTAACTGTGGCAGTGGTCTGGAAGGTGGGTTTGCCCTTATCTGTAGCAATCACCTGCAATATGGAATGTGCTCATGAAACAAAACTCAGGTTGACGAACGCCCCATTCCTGAATGCCGTCCTCTGTTTGATTGTTCTCTGTTACCTGAAGAATCATTTGCTGCTTTTCTTCAAAATCCAGATTCTCGGGCTGCCTGACAAGAAGCTGAACAGTGCTATTTGGTCCAGCAGTGGAGGGTTCCACAGAAAACACGTCTTTGTCTTCTCCTTCCAATGTTAGCTCGGTTTGCGCAAACTGTAAAACATAAGAGCAGTCGTTGTCACTCTGAACTCACCACTTTTTAAAAAGGCATTGGTTTTGTTTCTCACCTTGTCTAGATCGTTGACTGTCATGCCAATGGAAATTGCCCCCAATGAGTGTTCAAAGACCTCTCCCGTGAATTGAGTTTCTAGCACACAGGAGGAGCCTTCACATTTGTAAAATTTAGGCTCCTCGTCATTGATGTCGTTGATGTTGATCTCAACGGTTGCTGTTGCAGTGGCATTTTGTCCGTTGACGTTCAGTTTAGACTCGGTGCCCTAAAAATCAAACAGCTGACATTCATTTCCTTGATATGTGGTCTCCTGTGCTGAGCTATCTACCTAAAGAGTTGATGCAACTTGTGATGAGAGGTCAGAACCCTATAAAGTGGAAGGTCTCACCGGGTCTTAACAAAAGAACACCCTCACTATCACTATGCATCTTTCTTTTCCTTCCTCTTATCACCTGGCTAGGTATGTTTGTGTTGTCAGGCTTTAAACATATCTATAAATGTTTGCTGACCATTGGATACATGATTTGACATAAATGTGACATTGTACTGTGGCTTCCCCTTTTTTTCTTTTTTCTCTTTCTGTTTTGTTTGTTTTGTTTCTCTTCTTCACATACTCATGTAAGGTTATAGGCAGAACAGTGTATGATGTTCTATTTTCTTTGCTTGTGAAAACATAAAACTAATAAAAATGTTTATTAAAAAAACAGCTGACATTATTTTTTTTTAAATCATATTTCTTGCCCAATTTGTTAGTTCAGCTTTGTTCAAACTGAATGGTCTTCAACAACAATATAAAGACATTACATTTAATATTATGAAATCAAACACCTGTCATGGTGTCCCTGTTAATTCAAATACAAACAACCTTCATGTTTGGCCCCAAATTTTGTCTTAAATGAATTTCATTAATCATCATGACTGTCATTCGAATTCCTACATTTCCCTAATTCCCCGCTGATGTTAACTTTACATATGCTAAAAAGAGGCTAACAAGTGGTTCTTCTTGGTTTGTTACCTTCACAGTCAGAATTACTTTGTCACCAGTAACTTCTCTGTCAATTCCCGACAACACAGATATGATGCCGTCATTCTCTGAGATTTTGAACAAGCCTTCAACTGAGGCAGCTGTAAAACAGGAAGAAAACCCATTACTTCATTTATTCCCATAAATAATGAGGTGTGACATTCTTTGCAGCTACCTTCAATGGAGTAGAGGATGTTGTCATTGATTCCCTTGTCCTCATCAAGGGCGGTCACTCGCAACACAGACGTGTCCTGATAAGTGGGGGGGAAATAGGATTTATAGCATCAAAGCATTTCTGACTTTCAAACAAACTTCATTTTATGGCTATTTAAATCAAATTCACTGTAAAACAAATTTATGCTATTTGTTGCTGTAATGGATATATTTTTTAGTCAATAATGAACACTCACTGCAGGAGAACTCTCTTCAATGCTTCCTACATATGGACCACCGACGAAAACGGGGTCGAGGTCCGGGGCATCCACAACCGTCACGAAGGAGAAAACTCTGGATGACTGGACAACCTTCTCCGGAGCTGGAGGACAAGTACCTCCAAGATCCTGAAGGAGACATAAAACACCAAAGTGACTATAACAGTTGAACTGATAACTAACAATTTATTTTTAAATTGAAACCAAATAAATTAAAGTATAATGAATCATTGTGCTCATTTCATAAGTATTCACACCCTTTGGGCATTTTCACATTTGGTCACTTTGGAAACACAACTGTCATGATAAAACATGGTGGTGGCAGCATCATCATATGGGCATGATTTTCAAGTATTTTTTGAACTGGAAGACACTTCAAACTCGGGTGAAGGTTCACATTTTAACCAGGCCAATGTCTGTAAACCTACATGCAGACACTAATGTACTCCACAGCTTCAGATTTATTATTTCAGATTCATATTTATAAATATCTCCAAAAGACACTGAAACCTTTGCAACGCTTGTGATTTTTTTCTTTCATGTGGGTGAAATGTTTACAGGAAATTAAATAAAATGAGAATAACCAAGTTGTCAATAACGACACAAATGATGATTTGAAAGTTCTTTAGTGAATCCTCTCTAAAGATACTTACTGAAAATGTAAAAAGGAAAAAGCAACTGGATTACAATTCTGGAGGTTTTAAGCTTTAAATACAACCATAAATGCACAAATAGGACAATGCTTTCTAATTCTGTTTTTCATTGTAATGTACTGTATTATCATTAGTTCTTTTAGCTAAAGTTCTCAGATCCCAGAAGCCTGTAATCATGTTTTACTCACAAAAATATTTTATTGTCATTTCAGAAGGAACGTCTTTTGGAGATACAGACAGATGATTGCAACATTTGAGTCATTGTGTTTGGATCAGTGGTATGTTTCATTTTAACTGTTGGAAATATAAAATTAAATATCTTCAAGCATCATACTCACCCTCGCTTCAACCTGGAGCCGATAAAAAGTGCTCAGAGTGTTGTAATTAAGCTGGCCCTTTAACTTCAGTTCACCAGAGACTTCATTGATTTCAAACACCTCAGATCCTTGTGACGGTATTATCTGGAAAGAATGCAAAAATGTTACTTTGAAGCATATTAAAGACTAAAATTAAAGATGCAGTCAGGTGCTTCACAGCAGAAACTTACCTCAACGAGAGAGTATCTAACAACGCCGGCATCTGCTTCATCACGATCACTTGCTGTAAATTTAAACACTGACGTTCCTACAGTCGTATTCTAAGAGCAGAAAGAAAACACCAAATTAAGCAAAAAAAGTGTCACTTTTCCTCAGAAGTAACTCCAAAAACTTAAACTAGACTTAAAAAATTTATTTTTTCATCAAAAAACTACAACTTCAATCAACTATAATGTTTTAATGTAATTTACTTACTTCTGCCACTGAAATGTCAAAATTAGTGTTTTCAAATACAGGGCTGTTGTCATTGGCATCGTCTAATATTAAAGTTAACGTTCCTGGTGTCTGAAAGAGAGGATGCACACTTAGTACAAAAATAAAACTGATGTTTAGGAAAATAAGTAGCAGCAACTTAAGTTTAACTTACAGTATTGGAACCATCTGAAACTGTAACACCAAGTTCCATTGTGACGCCGGCCTATAGCAGATGAATAGATATACATGTTCAGTCTAATGGATTGTTTTTCATCAAGTAAAGTCTCTCTTCTTCTCTAATATCTCACCTCTCTATCAAGGGGAGATTTCACAGTCACCTGCCCATTTGCTGGATTAACTTGGAAGAATCCAACATTGGACCCAGTGAGTCTGTAAGTCAGAGTATCTCCTTCTTCATCATATGCTAATATAGTAAAAGCAACTGAATCTGTGTAAGAAATAAAAAGTGGATGTGTGAACACATAATTACATTCACATGTAAAAAAAAAAAAGAAATGTTTCACAGCACCAACACAATACATACCGACAGGAACATCCTCACAGATTTCAAAAACCTTTTGGCCAATTACAGGACTGAAATTGGCTGCAAAGAGAGAATATGAAGTGGGAGTGTCAATATGAAATTTATTAATAACAGTTATAAGAATAACTGTATTTATGTGGCACATCATTTGATAATAATTATGAAATAATTCACTAAGTAAAAATATGAAACAAAAGTTAGAGGTCAAGATAAAACAGAAACATAATCATTCAGTAATAAACTGAACGCCTACCTTTGCTTGAGCAGACCAGGCACAGTAATAGCAGCCATCCTGTTAGCCCACCCATGACTGTAAATAAATCATTAAATAAACAGGAAATCATTCTTTGCTTTAGTGCTCGTCAACATTCAAGACAATCTAAAAACTAGGACAGATAAATTAAAGCTGGTACAGTATTCAAGCTAAATGTTACATCATTCAACAGCAACACCTGACTTTCACATATAGTTAGAATGCAAATGAGCTAACCTTATACTATAAAGCTTATAATATTTCAGAAATAAGCTTAGCATGTTATACATTCGAACATTCTGCAAGAAAAACTAGAGTTGGCATTTAAAAAAAAAAAGACAATGAATGAAAGAAAAAGTTAGCTTTTGTGGCTGTCAGCAAATATAGAGTTCATTGTCAACCAGTACACTTTGTATAATAATTAGAGGTAGGAGAAAAGTAAAAGTTGTAGCCAAAGTCAAATGAACTCCAAAAGAGTATATTTATACAGAACAATGACATATAATCCAATTGCTACATAGACATAAAACACTGCTTTCTTCCATCTCAAGATTGCAAATCTGAGGTTGAAAGATGAAAACACATCTCTATGCCACATATCTGCATATACTAATGTCTAAAAGTGGTTGAAGGTAAATACCTGCCTTAGTTAAATAAAGAGATGACAGGTCAGGATGGGAACAAAAAAAGTGTTAATGGGTCCTAACTGTATTTTAAAAATGGAAAATCTCACTAAATTGATCTGAGTCATAAAGAAGACCATAAATTAAGCAGCTTATAGTTCTGAAAAGGCAATGAGGAAGCATCTTACTTAAAATACTGGAGGCAGTTCCAACTACTTGCAATAAGAAATATTATTGCATGATAAGAAAATGACCTTTCACTTGATTTCTGACATCAGTAAAATTATGTCTACATAATTTTTCCTTATTTTGGTTTGTTTCTAAGTCACTAAAATAGGGACTAAAATGTCCTGACTTTGTACTGAAAAACATGGCTATTATTTTGACAAGTTTTCTTAAAACTCTTATTGTTATAGTTTTCTGAGATAATAGTAGGTAGGTAAATCTTTTTGTCGCATTTTATTTCTTAGTTGAACAAACAGATTCACCTCTTCTTTCTTCAGACTAAAGAAAGGTCAAACCAAAACCAAAGTGGAGACCAAAAGTAACTAACCACTGGGCTACCGAACATCAGGGTTTAAATCTTATAAATCACGTCACAGTGACTGTACGCTGTCACCATAATTTCAACAGTGAAAGACTCAAATATCATTTTGCCTTGATTAATATAGCTTAAAAATTAACAGCAAAATGTTTGTCTGGCCACTCCCAAACAAATGACAGCAAGCAAATGGTTAAAACGCCTCAGAGGGTTTATGGCAGTGAAGCTGATTTATCGGTAGCTTCTTCGAATTCAGAAGTATGACGTGAAAAAGAAACATTTTCTGACTTCATGTGGAAAACAGAAAAATATCCTATTGTGTATGAACCGCTCAATGTAGGAATTTTGACGATTACAAGACTCGATATGAATAATTGAATTCTGAGCTTTTTAACACCTCCGACCGTAGTTAAGCTTTCCTCTTGTCCACTGAGATCAGAGTTAAGAATCTAATCTGTCAGCATTGAGGTGTTGAAAATAATATGGTTCAAAAAGTGTTTACAAAAATAAGCTGATTTTGTCTCGATATCTCCAGAACTACACAGGGAGACGTGAAAACAAAACTCTTTACGGTGAAAATAAGATCAGCAAGCTAGTATTTTAACAAAATTTAAACAGATTTAATTTGTGGAGCTCCAAGCTTACCTGGTGAGATTGGCAGAGGGCTTGCTTGCAATGATGTGTGGATAAGACCTTTGGTTCTTGTTTCTCCCAGTTATGATCCTGTCAGAGCTGTAAACATAAATGATTAACACGCATAGACCCACACAACCAACATCACCGCTTCTGGTCCACTCCCTTGTTTTAGCGATGTCAGGTTAAGCGTATTAAAAAGTAGTCAATGAATTGAAAAAGAAAGTTTAAAATAACTATCATATCAAACCTACGGTACCTATGGCTTGATGTTAGCTGTATATCCTGAAATATTCATTAGAAGGACTAATGTCCATACAGCAAAGCTGCAGCTCCATCTGGCTAAACTCGTCTCTAGAACATTCCTGGCTCTGTGTTCATGTTGGTCAACAGAACCACATGGGGCTCTGAACGGGTCCCTCAGTTGTCACTGAGCAGAGCCAATGAGACCAGAGGGTTTTCTAAATTGTGTCTCTTCAGAACCAATCAGTAGGTCCCCGTTTTGTTCAGAAACTGTGGATCCATGTCATAATGAGGGCTCCTTTCGGCCCTCCCCCTCTAATTAAGGGGCAACACACAAAGGTCTACTGTACTCACCAGCTTCGTTCACAATCAAATATTTGTCCATGCACAATGGGAGAGGATCTCAGCTTTTAATGAAACAGAAAACACTCAGCAGTAGAAATGCTGTTCACATGATCACACAGTTCTGCGCCTCTACATTTTGCCACTTTAAAACGACACAGTTCAAAGTATTTTATTTTGGTTTTAAGCTGTTCTTCTATCAAGCTGTTCTGTGAAAGCCGATGAGAGGTGTGTTAGAAAACATCAGTGAACAAACAATCTCATAAAGACCAAGGAACGCAGACGACAAGTCGGAGATAAAGTTGTTGGGATGTTTAAGGCAACAGCAGCTTTAAAAGTCTTGCAGTCTTAGGTGGAGATAAACACAGAGCAATCCAAAAAAATAACTTCAGACTGGGATGGAGGCTCACCGTCCAAGCAGGTCAAGAACTCCTATAACACACAATCAAAGTTACAATTGAATGGTTTAGTGCAAAACATATGCATGCTTTAGAATGGCCTAGTCAAACTCCTGACACAAATCCAATTGCAAATATGTGACAACACTGGGAATTTGATATCAACAGACAATGTCCATCCAATCACCTACTTTCCTACTTTTCAAAGAAATTTAGATTTGAAAAAAGTCTTAATATGAAAATGTCTAATTTTCCCTGTAAATATTAGTTTTTCTATTAAATTCCCCATCTTTTGAGAAGACGGCGATAGGCATTTATTGCGTAAAACAAATAGGTACTAAAAGATGACGTTCCCTTCACACAGGACGTTAATACTGAGTTTAAAATGATGCCGTGTCACTTAGCAACTCTGCGGGTCTTCATGTCATATAATGTGGACACAAAATCCTCAGCCAATTACTGCATACACGGCTGGTAACTTTGCGTCTGTGTGGTACACACACTAATCTGCAGTTCAGGTCCGACTTTATTAAAGAAAAAAACATGAGTTCCATGTAAGACCATCTAACTTCATCAAATTAAGCAAACTCATCTCATTATTATCCAGCGTGGCAACCAAATTGATAAAGGTTACTTATTGTGTCAAGAAATAAAGTCAAGAAATAAGGTTTTTAAACAAGGAGGTGATTGTACAAGACACTTCTCTCAATTTATCAATAAACCTGGAGGCACGTTTAAACAGTGAGTAACATGGTGACTTGCATAATGAAGATAGTCAAAACTTGATCGAGAAATGATTCTGATTGGTAAGCGCAATGTGCCGTCACAAGATAACATGTTGGTGGATATAAAATACAGTAATTGTTTCAAGACATGTAAAAGATCTCAAAGTACGTGTCAACGACAGCAGTCAGAAAAAATGCTTCCTTCTGCCTTATCCGAATAGACTTTGGTTTATGACTTACAGTTCTGAACACAACACTGATATAAGTGGGTAGGGACCTAATAAATCCTTTGCTAAGATATACCAGTAAACAGAAACATACAAAAAAACCTTACAGTTAGTCCTTGATTATGACGTTCCAAATGGAAAATATTTTACGTCACCATAATAAAACAGTGGCACTAGTTTGAGATATGTGCTGTGCTGAGGAGTCCATCAAGATGCCTAAAGAAGAAAAGGCATCAAGTTAAACAGACCTTTACTGAGAAGTTGATCTTTTCATGTTTTTTTTAAAAGCATATGCCTGTAACATTCTTCTTTTAATCTAATTTTGCCATGTTTCTTTTCTTGTCTGACTTCTGTTCTTCAACTAGCATTCTGATATATTGTTGTTGTTTTCCTTGATATTGTCCCCTAAGAAAATAAAAGACAGAAAAAGAAAAGAAGAAAATAATCCTGGCCTGTGTTTTGCTCTCCTCCTTAAATCAAAGTCCATGGTGCTTGTCTCTCTGTCAAGTCAAATGAAAAATGATAAAGAAGTCATATTTAGACATGCTTATGAACAACTTACATTCCTTATAGAAGAACAAATAATATTTATGCAGGTGAATTTACTGTTATTTTACTTCACATCACAGAATAATTCATTGGCCACTCCTTTGTCAACTGAGGATGATGACAAAAGAAAATGTTGGATTAGAGGACTTTTAATATTATTTTTTGCCCCCTCTTGTGGCGGCTAAACAGCATAACTTGTCCTAAAAAAGTGCTATACCTAAAACCTTGAGATTCAAGACCTTGAATCGCTGCTATGGTTCGATTACAATACCATGTTATAAGACTGTAGCTCTGTGCAGGAACTGAAAGGAGCCCCAGAGAGCACAAATGTCAATGTTTTTATTGATTCTGAAGTAAACCAAGCAGTAAGGGAAGGGCAAACCTTCAAAATATTTTAATGAAATGAAAGATCTATGAAAGCCAGAACAATGAAAGAAGTAAGTGATTAGAGGGGATTTTGAGGATGAGTTGGGGCTTGCAAACACTATGAATGATTTTTATGAAGATTGTAATGACGAACAGACTTTTACAAAAATACAAAGGAAACTGTTTTTGTTGTCTCATCTTCTGCGAGTCTGCAATCAATGTTCAGTTAGATTTATTTTCTACAGCTGTAAAATCAAGGAAAACTCCAGGCCTGGCAGGACAACAGTCAGACTCCTTAAAGTTGGTGCAGACCAATTTTCCTTAAACCGTTTAACCTGTCTCCCATTAAGCTAAAGGTTTACAAGCTCTGGAAGGAATCTAGCTTGTACTAGTGGCAAAAAACAAATACCCAAGAGAACTTAGTGATTCTGAGCTTGTGGTTTTGACCTCTATTCAGTTTATTTGAGCATTTTACTTGAGCGTTTAATACGATTCAGCAAATAATGATGGTGTCTTTAAAATCAGACATCAACCCAAGTTTGCAGAGGGCAATGTTGTAGTTATTCTGTGCAGGATGGAGAGATTCAACACGGACCTGTTGTTTTGGAAAGTGTTGTTATGAGCATTACCTGAAGGTGAATATCATCAAAACAAATTATAATATACATCAGGAAAATTACCCACCCTGCTGTACTGACAATAATCAAAGAATTTCTTGTGGAAACCGAGGACAGTTGCGTTCCTCTCAACTTCGACCAACATCCATGCAGAGACGTTTGCTATAGGTCGAATCTTTTTAACATGGATTTAAAAAAAAAAAAAACGTGTTTTATTTTATGAATCTTTTATTGAGTTTGTTTTGACATTTAGTTTTATTCAAGACATAGCAACTTGTCCTTGAAAAATAAGAGCTGTATGTCTGTTGAGAGAATAATTGGCATTCGACAGTGCCCCCTCTCTGACATAGAATGGAGTGGAAGAAGGCCAAAATCATCCTAGTCAGCAAAGATCATCCCCTTTAGAGGAAATGGTTATTCTTCCCTTAGGTGAGGGTACTGGTTGCTATCTGTGAGGTGCAATTGTACAAGTAATATTTTGTTCCAAGGGCTGTTAGAGCTCTTGACCAAGCATGGCACAGTTTAGAACATTTTAGACTGCTTTATTCTTTACAAATGTCCAATAAATCAGTTGAATGGTGTTTGACATTTGAGTATCATTAAGCTAACCAAAGGAGCTTACTTAAAGTCCATTGCCATTACCAGCATGGTCCTGCTCCTGTACAGCATACATACAAATAATTTGTCATACCTCTGAAACAACATAAACGCTTGAAATAAGTGAACAGCATGGCTTTCTGAAATACGCCTTTTCGTCGGTAAACCTGTTTATTTTAATTGTAAGACAGATATCTTGCGGCTCTCAACAGAAAGCGAATGTCTTTCCTCAAGGTTCATCAGTGAAACGAGCCTTAAACTTTCAAAATCAGACTGAGACGCTTTTCTGTCCATTACGGTAAAAATGGCCGCTCGCCGTGCGCTCCCTGCCCTTGCAATACGCCGAAATGGGGGTGTAACTGACAACTGCAGAAACCCAAAACATCCGCAGGGCTGGTTTAGCACTGCCTAACCAAAAATGTGGCTTTTACGGGTATAATCTTGGAAGTTGGGAAGCCATAAGACGGCACAATCCATTCTCAGTATGTGCCGATAACGTGGGACGCTTGTTATTAGGACCTTTTTCCCCAGCAGTGGTGAAATCCACGGAATGTTCCACACGGTAACAGCTCGACCAGAGGATGCCGCACTTAGCCTAACGAGATGAGAGCGTTATAAGGGAAATATTACAGATCAGATGGTCTCACATTAACAATCAGGTAAATGCACTCTTCCCTCTTGCTGCTGCTTTGGCTCTGCGAAATTTCGCAAAGTTGCGCGACATTTTGTTGCGGAAGGCGGCTTGATTGTTAGCTGTCATCCTGCTCAACCCCTCCAGCCCCTCCTTGTTTTGCTGCTACCGAGAGCGATGTTGTAATGTTTACATTTAGTGCAAGCACGGCGGCTCCTCTCTTTTTCACCGTCATCAAATAGGTGCAGAAAGTTGGACGCGTTCAGAACATTGACGTAGTCGCTCCAGCGCTTTGGAGTTTAGATTAAATTACACAACATAATTCCATAAGTCTCTGTAGACAAAACGGGCCTCGCACATGACACGGAATCTACTTCGGTGATTATCAAGTGCAGCATCAGATTTTGCAGCTGGAGCCGACGTTGGCCTGCAAAAGGCATAGATGAAAGTTTTCTCCTGACATGCAGAGAGCTGACTAGATCAGGAAAGTGCAATGTTACATAACCAGGACGCTCTGGCCTCCAGTGAGAGTCAGCACAGAGCTCAGTGAAAGTTTGGTCAGGATTTTAAAAAAGCATTACGTTGTCTGAAAGCTTGCTGTAACTTGCATAAATAAGTTTTGAAATGTGAAGTTAGTAGTTAATGCGATGTTATTAGTGAAGTAACTTCTCTTAAAGGAAAAGGCGCCCAAAGTCTTTGTAGGTTCACTAGATCTGTTTGTGTTATGACTGTTATATTCGCTAAATCACCGTAAACCTGTCCCATAGTCGCTGTTAACCTGTTCAACTCTGCTCCGGACAAACAAAATAGCTGTTTGCATTTGTGTTGTTCCTTGCACGGATTAATTTTCTTGCACGAGTTTTGCAGAAATATACAAAGCATAAATTGAACTGATATTCTAGTGCATGTTCTTTATTTAAGATCGCATTTCCTTTTAATCCACAGTTAATTCTAAACCTGGATTTTTACAGCTGTTAATAATAGCATTGTCTTCATTGTGAGCTACTATGTGACCATCATTTTATTTGCTGCTGATTCTCTGGAATCTTTTTCCTGTGAAGAATAAACTAATAATTTTTTCCACTCTGTTCTATTCCAGAAGAAAACAAAGAGCAAACAAATGTACGCTAAAGTTATATAGTGTAATTCTATTTATTTACTTTTAGGTTTCCTTGCCACATATGAGGGAGCATTTCATTAATAAGCCAGTAACAACAGGCGCCGCTTGTTTTGATACATTGTAGCTAAGACTCTGTCTGGGATGTCTGCTGTCTGCGATTTCTCTGCCCTCATTGGTCGCCGACATGAGGGGGGCGGGGCTTTATCATAACAATGCACTTCAAGAATCATACACGCGCCAACGGGATGTTTTCTGTCGTTGGGGAAATAACCTTCGCTTAGAACGACTGTTAACGGCGTTTCCCCTCTCAGGTAGACGGTGTCGGTAACGGTTAGCGTTTCCATGGTTTCCGGGGAGCACGGCTCTCCTATGCAGCAACTGAGAGCGTGTGTAAGGTGGCTAACGTTAGCAAGCTAGTACCCTCTCAGTCGGGGGTGGGGGGGCACGTTTATTGTCAGATATCTGACGGAAGAAACGGCAGTCTGTTGATGGCCTGTTACCACTACATTCTGTGTTGGACAAGGAAATTCGCTTAGTCGAAATCCTTTGAAAATAAACAACTCGAATGGGATACGAGATTTCGGAAGCCGAAACACCTGCAGCCCTCTCCAATCACCAAGGAAGCAAACTAGCTAAGAAAGTAAGCTGTTGTCTGTGTTTTACTTAAGCTTATAGTAACATGATGATATGGACGTGCTCTTTCCTTGGTGTAACATTAAACTGTGCTGTAAACACAGTAAAAATGCGCGTATGACTTCGCTATGACTAGCTTGCTGGTCACCTGAAGCTGGGGAGTGTTGGACAAAGCATTAGCATAGCTTCGCTAAGAGGACACATTAGTTTTTCACAAAATGTAAGACTTAAAGCTGGCTAAAGCGTAGTATCGCTATCTACTTCGACAGTCTCCACAATGCTTTGCCTTAGTCTTGAAAGAAAACTCTTGCAACGTAGCAGTGGTCTCAGAAAGTGTGCACTAGCGAGCAGTGCTTCATGCCTATCACATCTTTTGTTGTTGCTTTGTCCTATGAGCACATGGCATCCCATGTTTTTGTTAAGGCAAGCCACAGCGACCCCTGTTTATTCCATGGTGTTCACTTATAAACAGAAATAAAGTCAGCCCAGGTATTAGCCAATTTATCATAAAATATACAAATTAGTTCTATATGAAGTGGAGATATGCTGGCTTCCTTTTTTTTGCACTTCTGTATATGCAAACTATTTGGGCTTCATGCATTACTGGGAATAATACCATGGTGCCTGCATGTGCCATAAAGAT
The DNA here is from genome assembly GCF_051168715.1 of Poecilia mexicana. Taxonomy (NCBI): domain Eukaryota; kingdom Metazoa; phylum Chordata; class Actinopteri; order Cyprinodontiformes; family Poeciliidae; genus Poecilia; species Poecilia mexicana. Next base: position 25,281,170 of record NW_028263379.1, read on the forward strand.
TTTATAAAATCATTAAAATAAGTCTATGAAATGTATGTTTGCTTTAGTTGAGCAGATTTCTTCAAAACAGCTGAAGTCATACACATGTATTTAGTTGTTTAAATGATTTGACCTTAAACCTAATAATCATTTAAGCTTCTAATTGGATTAAATTTAATATGTTTAATGTGTTGGACTTTATTTAGACTTTACGTTCCCTTTATACTTATTTTCTGCCATATTGGCCCTGTGTGGGGATCACACTGCTACTCTATGTGTGGCAGAACACACTGCAACTCCTCAACCTTTGAAAGACTGTGCAAAAAGAGGCTCTTTTTTTTGTTGTTGTTGGGAACATTAACACATATTACCAGGTAATAACCTGGTAATGGAGATAACATATATTTTGGACAGATAAAAGATTTAAACCAAGCGGAAAATTTATTTTTTCTAGAACATTTTTACGCAACAATTGTTTCCTGCCATCTGCACTAAATCTAATATGTAATAACATTCTTCTACATTTAGCTATAGGACATAATTACTTTCAAAGTGGGGCCCCTGCTGTGTTCAAAAAGTGCCTTTTTCTTTTTTTTTTTTTTTTTACTACAAATTGTGACTAAATGCAATTTCATCCCTAACTTTTGGTGCACTTTTTTAAATGGAAAAAAAAATCTTTACAGGTCATAATTTTCTATGCTTAAAGATCATATGCATACAGCATTGTTGATTTGATGTTTGTTTTTCCTCTCCCACAGGGTTAAGACAATCAGAGGCCACATACAAGTGCCTCCACTGTACACTTTCTTTCCCCAGAGTGTGACTCGTCTGCACGACGTCACCAATGCGACCATGGGAATTAGCAGTAAATAGGCTGCCACCAACAGCCCCCTTAAACCCCAGGAGGTTCCTCGGAGAGCCCTGCAACGCCCCAGTGCATCTCAGGAGAAGGTGACGTTTCTTCACATCTTTTTATTTTATTTATTAATTTATTTGTTTTTATTTCAAATTATCTTCTTTGAGAATGTTTTACATTGAAACTAAATCAAAACCTGAAAATATATGAGCTGTTCATTCACACATGGATTTTACGTGTGCAGTCAAGGTTTGTTTATAACGTGTGGAAAAATGTGTGTGGTCTGGTCAGATCGTCATGTAATGATTTTTGGTGCATAATCACATTTCCTCCTGTTGAACTTGGTTGAGTTAGTGTGGCCACATGATGATCTGTAAATATGGTTGCCTATACACAAGCAAAACATAGTAGTCAATGAATTCATGAGAAAATGAGAGAATAAAGTAGAAAAGGTGCTCCGTTAAATTTGTAACAAAACAAGACATGATAAAAATCAGCAATCGTTGCTCTACACTTCTTTTTTTTATCCATGTCGATGTATTTGTGACTGAACCAGTGTGAACAGGGCAAAATGTTTGCATGTTTTTTTTTGTTTGTTTTTTTTTTTTTTTTTTTTTGCAGCCAGCAGCAGCAGGGAATAAATAAGCTTTTCTTCTTTTTCTCCATAGCCCACCAGTGAGACGGCAGTGGGGGAGACGAGACAGACCTGTACTGCACACTTCCCAGGTCCAGGATGAGAACTTCCACCACCTGTTTTTCTCCCAACACCCCCAACAGGTTCCTTTAGATGAGTCCAGACAGTACAGCCACACCAGCACAGCACCACGCATGCTTCACCCTGCGACCCACCTGCCCCAGCAGAGCCCCATCATGGTGGATCTACATGACCAGGTAACGCAACGCCAGGAAAAGACAGAATTTTCATTCGCTGTGCGAAACCCTCTCGCCGACCGCCTTCGTTGTCTCTCGTTTTAAAAGATGCACCAGGGATCCGTTCCAATATCTTACACTGTTACGACGGTGACGACCCATGGATTTCCCATTCACACTGGGCAGCCCCTTCCAGGGTGCAACACTCAGCAGCTCCCAGCATGCTCGGTAATGTTCAGCGGACAGCTCTCTCTGCTCTGCTGCCTTCCTCCTCCTGTGAGTTTGAAAAGGAAGAGCTTAAATGTCAGTGGCATCCATGTAGCACACCATACCAGCCATGCAATCTGTCACTGTTCGCAGCAAAAAAAAAAAAAAAAGAAGCGAGTTGCTTGGTTTAAAAATTTGTCTCCACATTTGGACAGTAATTGGCAGCAACTCAGTAAAATACACAGTAATTCTTTCTGTGGAGAAGTTTAATACATTGCCTTGCAAAAGAATCGATAACCCTTGAACTTTTTTGCACTTTGTCACATTACATTCAGAAGGTTGGGTCTGCTTTATTGAGATTTTATATTATGGTTTAATCAAAATATCCTATAATTGTGATGTGTAAGCGAAGTTGTGTCAATTTCTATTTACTCTGACTTTTATAAGCAAAATTCCTTTTAGACGTCTGCTAAATAACGTGTAATCATAGAGCACAGGATCGCTGTAAGCATATCAAGACTTTGCCATCCACCTAAACTGACAAGCTAGAATTTAATTAGAGAAAGGTGTTTCTACAAAATATTGATTTAGCTCAGTTAAATACCAATCACGTCGCATTGTTTAGATTTCGAGTTGTAAGAGAATTTGTAAACAGTGTGTCGTTTTCTTCAACTTCACATTTATGCGGTACTTTGTGTTACCTGGAGAGAAAACTTAAGTTAATTAATTTCTATTAACCTAATTGGAGGGTTTTGGTTGTAGTGTGACAAAATGTTAAAAGCTCTAAGTCCTTTTGCCAGACACTGTATGTGCTGCTGTAGAAATTAGTCATTTTGTTAGACTGTTGTTGTGACCGTACTGTCAGTGGTGTGTTTTTTGTTGTTGTTGTTTTTCTTAATGCACTGTGTTGCCTCTGTTCACTACATGCTTACAACATGCTCTCATTCAAGCTGGCTTGTTGTTAATATCAGGAGAAAACTACTTTTATTTCTTATGGAGGATTCTTTAGCTATGGGTTTGATTCCCTGAAAGTCATGTTTGGTTCTTTTCCTCTGCTGCCTTTTCTCCCCAGCTCATACAGGCATGTACCATGCAGCATATACCTGTGTCTTATCAAGCTTTTCCACCGCTGATGTCCAGCGAACATTTTGTATTGCACCCGACCCCATCTGTACCCCCCCACCAGCCGCCGCACCTTACTCCTTTGAGCCAGTTTGTCCCTTTACAGCCTCAGCACCCACGCATGGTAAGTCTTATTAAACACTTATTAATATTAACAGAACAAACAACAAGCCTTGGCTTGTGTGTGAATGTCTTCTGAGCCTGAGAGTCTGACGATAAGACATTCTGTCCTTCTAGCCTCTACAGAGGGTAGACAATGAAGTTGACCTAAGAGGGGACCAGCACCCATTAGGCACCTTCTCTTACCCTCCCTCTCATCATCCACCAGCGCTGCCTCCTTCACTGCCCCTACAGTATCTTCCTCAAGAGCCTCTGCATCAGGAGCTTCCCTTCGGAGTGGTAAGATGGCTTGCCAGTCCTTTTTTTTTTTTTTTTCTGAAGGGGAATTGACGGTGCCCTCATCACTTTTTTTTAGCCTGACCTATTTAACACTTGCTCAGAAACCCACATTCACAGCTGGAAAATATTCATTACATCCACGGACTCATAACGGGGTCCTCTGAGCAGCTGAACTGGTGCAGTGTTGGCAGAAGCAAGTTGCTTAAAAGCACCTTGGTAGTTGTTCTTCTTACCCATAATGCAGCTTGCAATAAGCAGGTGATGTGTTTAGTATGGTTAACAGGCAAACATGGCCTCAACTAATTATGGTTTTCTGCTTTATGAAGTAGTTTGCTTAAATCAGTAACAAGAGCCTTCTTCCTTACCACTTTTATTTATAGTAATTATTGAAGGAGATTAAAAAGGACTTGTAACTTATTCATGGCTTCTGATGGTTTTAAGTTTGATGTTGAGACGAAAGAGTCAGAGCTGTTGATGCTCTCAAGCTTAACGCATCCTAAAGCCTATGATATAAGATGAGTGAGCAGCAGTGGACGTATTAGCCTGGCCTAGTTGTGCTTATGTATGGTATTTCCATTTGCTGCTGGCTGGGGGGGGGCAGATTGTATTTCTGAGATTCTGACGGGTGGGTCATCGGTCAGGGCTGATGGAGCTGTAAATTAGCCAGTTCTGGGCATCAGCAGGTTTCTCAGATCTAATAGTTCTCTTCTTTTAGCTTCAACAACACCATCTGGATAATGTTGAAGATTCTTGTTTCGTTGCTTTTATAGTCTTCAGTGTTTTTTTTTTTGTTGTTTTTTGGTGTTTTCTGATAATTTTGTAACAGATTGGAAGGTATTTTTTGCACAACTGCAAATTCTTCTTATTTAAAGCATAAACCTGAGATACACTAGGCTACTGTTTTTGCATTAGTTTTTCCACATTACTGTAAAATGATGCCAGGTTGTTTTTGTACGCCAAGATACTTTAAGTTTCTTATGTTAGCTTGTTTTAGTTTGATCAAAAAAGCCCCAAAAATGGCAGTGACAGGGTTAGGTTTTACCTGAGCTTAGTGATTTGTTTTTTTCTGGGGTTTTTTCATCCGTTTTGCAGCCATATCCCCACATGCTGCCACGGCGAGTGAACGGACAAAGATTTCGGTTGCAGCAGCCTCTCCCCCCTCCTCCTCCACCTCCGTCTTACTACCCTGGCTTCCTCCCTTACTTCCTGTAAGTACCTGCAATAAGAGCACTCTGTTGATGAAATTTAGAGAAACGCTGTTTACATTTAGGACCCAATCAGTTCTCGCACATATCTCACATGTACAAGATCACAAATAAGCTTTTCTTCTAGAACAAAAGAAGTGTGAGGCTGATAGTTTTGCTTACATTTATCACATGGGTTGATGTTTTTCACCCGGCTTGAATTTGCAGAGCGTGTGGTGGTACACTGAGGCTGATACGACTGGTTCAGTTTGTACACATTGGTTAATACCTCTCTTTCTGTTCAGGTCAATGCTTCCTGTGCCTCCAACAGCAGTGGGCCCAGCCATCAGCTTAGACCTGGATGTGGATGACGTGGAGATGGAGAACTATGAAGTTAGTGGTTTTTGTTGAATGTTTCTCATTCAACATTTGATGAAGGAAATGTTTTGCCTAATATAAATCTTTGATTCGTGTGTATTTTTGGGTAGTTCAAACAAAATAATATCAAAAGAATAATGAGATTACACTTCAGAGGCCATCCATTGCCTCTTCTCTCATCTTCCATGTTAAGTTCTTTTTGATGTAGACTGAATTTCCTATATAAATCTATTGACTACTTTAAAGGTTACATTTAGCCACAAGTTACATTTAGCCATTTATACATTTTGAGGTTTTTTTTTGTATCTATGAGATGTTAAAGCAGGTGGATATAGTCGTCTGTTTATTAGGAGGACCAGCAACACTCTGGGGCTGGCTAATTATGTCTGCTAAGGCAGCAAATCAATAACTTCTCACTGCTGTGTTGTTTACTTTGTTGTCAGAAATGTAGTAATAAGGTGCAGGAAGTTTCCTCTGAATGATAGACCAGCACCTTACAGCATTCTTAAACACAAATTGAACATGTAGTCCTTCAAAATGGCCACACTCAGCTAGCACCCGTTAGCTTTCACCCTTGTATAATTTTCGGACCCTGCCTGCTTTGTCTTTAAACGCGTCTTTATTTCATCTTTGAACAAACCTCTTTTTTTTTTTTTTTTAAAGAAAGTTTCTGCTTGAGTCATGTTTCTGCATGTCCAGAATATAAGCAGGGCAAACTTATGAAGAAACTCGCTCTTCATAAGTGTAATGGCACATTGATTGCTACCAAGAGGTCAAAGGACATCACAGGTACATGCAGTCAAACAAGTACATTAGTACCAGCCAAAAACAGGACTGCAAGAGTCGATATTAGCTTGAGGACTTACCTTCTAGTTTGAAATGCGCAGTTAACAAAATTGTGAGTTTAAGCAGGAGCAGTGATTGGCAAATGTTGGAACTAAGGAAAGATATTTTATCATATATTCTGGAGCTTTGCAAGCTGTCATTATTTCAGATAAATATACTTCCAGAGATTAATCACCCTAAATCATATTGCCTGGCTTTTGCATAAGCGCCATCTTGTGGCCTACCCCCAGATTTAAAAAATGTCCTGTGTGGAAGTTGAACACTTGTGGATCAACTGTCTTGGAAACCAAGGCGAACGCACCTGTGATGTGTCATGGATAAATATTATTCAGGTGATGGAACATCTAAAGATGAGGTTAGGTTTTTGTTGTTTTTGTAAGTTATAAACAGCAGAGAGGTTGCGATTCATGTCTTTTATGTATATTTATATGTTAAAAGTTTAATTTCAGACTTTACATTTCTTTGTTAAATCTGGCCAGAAAAATCATCCAGATAGATCTTGAAATTTTGAGTGTGGGATTGTTCACTCTTTGACCAAACATGGCAGCGGTCGCATAATGGCACCTTTTTCCTCTTTTGTCTTTTAAGGCACTACTGAATTTGGCAGAGAGGTTGGGTGAAGCAAAACCACGTGGACTCACAAAAGCAGACATAGAGCAACTTCCGTCCTACAGATTCAACTCAGAGAATCATCTATCTGAACAAACGCTGTAAGCCTCTCCTCAACCTTTCTGCAGATTCATCCTTTAGCAATCCCTCACCTATATGATTTTCTCCCCACAGGTGTGTTGTGTGCTTTAGTGACTTTGAGTGTAGGCAGCTACTTCGAGTGTTACCTTGTAACCACGAGTTCCATGCTAAATGTGTGGATAAGTGGTTAAAGGTAAGTTGGGATTTTTTCAGTAAAGCTTAGTTTTTAGCACACTTTTTTTTTTTTTTTTTTTTTCTGGATGCTAAAGCATTCTTACTTTTTCTCCTCCAGACCAATCGCACTTGCCCAATCTGTCGAGCGGATGCCTCGGACGTCCACCGGGAGGCGGAGTGAGACAGGTCTCTGAGTGTTGAACTGGAATGCTGCACCCACCAGAGTCTGTCTCAAATGCTGGGGACACCTGCCACATAACCTGCGTCCTCCAGTAAATATAGCTTAACAAACCCTCTACTCCTGCCCCTCAGTTGACGATAAGGAAACCCAGGATTGTTTCTGGAGCGCGTTGTTCCTCCGCTGTGCTTCGTTGTGCGAGTGTCACGAAACCCACTGCCTACAGCCAGAGTTCTGGGATTGCCAGCCACTTCTGTCTCTGCCCCCCATACATTGCAGATTCCAAAGATTTTCCCCTACAATGCATTATTTGCTGCTTTTGTTTACAGGGTTTCCTCTTTTTCATTTGTGGATTTTTTTGGTAGTGTTCACAAAAAAAAAAAAAAAAAAAGTAGGAGTCCTGGCATTGGAGGAGATGAGTCAGGAAGCCTGGAGGATGGCAGGCTTGGACGCCTTGTGCAATTAGCAGAAGAAAAAAAAATATTAGGAGTACTTCAACGTGGGTTTCTGTGTTCAGAGGCGACGCTTAACCATCGGAGATGCATGTTTGTGTTGGTGTATGGCAAAGTGACTTGTTAATAATGTATGTTCTGCAATAACGTATCGATTGTTTTTAATAGATTTCCTCCTTAATTGTTTTAAACTTTGCCAATGCTGTTGTGAAAGTGTGATTTGCTGCGGTGGCATACAGAGTCGGCTAAGCCCGAGGTCGTGGACTGCAAGCGGACAGGACGTGCATCTTGTAGGGGCGTCTCCGAGCCCTCCTAATCTTCTCTGGAACACAGATCTGTACAAAAGCAGTGATGGATTGATGGATTTTTTTTTTTTTTTTTTTTTTTTGGTGGGGGGGTTGTGGGGTCGTCCGCCGTTAACTGCACAAGTGCTACAATCCTCTCTCCACGTCGGCATTGTTTCCCTAGCAAGTGCGTGCGTATGTGAGCACGTTTGCGCGTGCGTGTGTGTGTGTGTGTGTGTGTGGATGTTTGTCCTGTTCACAGAGCCAATGCATTTTGTGTAACCACTGGATACAGGGCAGCATGCTAGGATTTGCATGAACTGTTGATTCAGACTAGCAATATTATCAAGCATTGCCACCAAAATGATTCACTTTTAAGAAAAGATGAGACATAGAAGCATACTAAAAAGAACTGCTTGCTCACCCAAAAAAAAAAGAAAAAAAAAAAGAAAAGAAAAGCACCACTGGGGGGGGGGGATAGCATGTGGTTACACTCTGGTTGTTTTAAAAGAAAGGAAGAGCTCGTCTAAAGGCGCCGCCGATGCCGACGAGTTCTGGAAGCCCGTGCAGGAAGCAATACGTGCTGTGAGCGGACATTTTCTTCCCCTTTTAGGAAGACTTTGGCTTTTTATTTCTTTCTTTGTGAGCCAAATCCAATATACGTATTTAGCCTACTGTTAAATATTTCAGATCTGCCTTTTTATGACGTTGACAAGCACAAACCTGTTACTAATCCTAAAAAAAAAAGTACTTTGTCGTTTCCACTTCTTCGAATAGTTTTTAAAAGAAGAAAAGAAAAGTGTTTTATTTATTGGTTTTATTATCCTCAAGAGAAAAATCCATTGAAGGAGACCGTTGAAGCACTAATGATGTTTGCATTAGGTGTCTGTTCTAATCTGGTAACTTGGTCAGGTCATTGTCTTGGGCTATGGTTAAACGGTGTTGTAAAAGAGCAACTGTGTGTGTATAGCTTCAGTGTGGATGCTTTTAGATAAATGTTTGAAGACAGACGAATGTTAGAAGTCTCTGGTGACGCCCCGTGTGTTAACACCAGCTGTCTTGTTTTCCCACAGTCAGAAGATTCAGCTGCAGCGTTCAGTTGTGTAGAGACACTGTAAGACTTCTGGTCCCTTCCTCCCTCCCCCCCCCCCCCCGCTCGTGTTACGCGTGAAAAACAGGACGTATAATTGGGGTTAGGGAGGGAAAGAGCAACGAATTAACTTTTGCTTGGAATTCACTCTTGTCTCTTTAACTGCCCCGGTGAGCACTAACAGGCAGTCGTAACCTTTGCTTTGACGTGTAAAGGATTCTTGCCTTTTCTTTACTTTTGTTTAAGTGAATGTGAGTCTTTGACGTGTGCCACCTTCAAGAGAAAAAAAAGCCATTTAAATGAGTTAAACCCACAGCTTTGAGAATTAACCTATGTGTACATATCTATTTGCTGGCATATATTGTAAGTTTAAAAAAAAAAAAATCTCTCAGGGCCTCTCGGTATATATATATATATATGAAAAAAAAATAAACAAAAATAAAGATGAACAGTCCATTTTTTATTTTTTTTTTTTCACAATGGAACGGATGCCATGAAAAGGGTGTATCTGAATTCAGTTTGGTTGGTTTTCTTGGACCATAAATGATTTATTGTAACCGATTATACTATTGTTTTGTCTGAAATAGTAAATATTACACCATTTAAAGACAGGCATGCAAGAAAAGATCAATACGTATGTTAACAATACTCACTGAAAAGACAACTCATTACAAGTGTATTATTCAAACCTGTTAGACTTCCGTTCTTGTACTCCGACCATATTTTCACACATAGCAGTTGTGATCCCATATTTAAATGTGCCACAGTGCACTCTTATCCTACCTAAGTCACTCCTAAATCGACTTCAGATGTGTTTTTGCATGATTTTAAAAGAGAGAAAAAAAGAGGGCGAAACAAATGTTACAGTGGAGGATATCTTAAAAAAAAAAAAAAAAAAAAAAATCTGGTGGGGGACCTATTTAATGGTGCACAATATGCATGCTCGTCAACCAGATCCCAACTGATTTTTTTTTTTAGCTCTAGTTGGCTCGGGTTCTGGAAGTTTGGATCTTAACGCTCAGCTGATAACTGCCATGCATTGTACTGCACACATTTGTAATAGAACTGAATGACTACAAGATTTTATTGCGCTAACTTCATTTTATATAGGGGGACATATTTAAAAGTAAAAAAAAAAAAAAAAAACCCGAAAGGAAAAAAAAGGTTAATTCTTACATACATTGTGTTACTGTTATTGCCCTAACGACTGAGAAATACACGCTCTGATACTACTGTAGTCTTATCAAAAAGCCATAGTGAAAAGGTGCTAGATGTTCTGCTTTTAGGTATGAAAACTCACACGCGTGAATGCAATAGTTTGTCATGGATCTCATGTATTCTTAAAGCATGTTATACCAATACCCCGAAACAATGTCAGTGAAAATCAATATAGTTTTAAGGGATTTAAGTAAAAAGCAAAAAAAAAAAAAAAAAAAAAAGAATAAAAGTGTTGTCATACTTATTTCAGTGTAGTACTGTATCTGCCTATCAGGCTCTTGCTCTCAGTGTATGAATATCTTTAAAAATGTATTGTTCACATATAGAAGATACCTTAATTCATGGTAATGTTAGCACTATTCCTTTATGGGGGAAAAGTATATTTAATTGACAGTATCCAGCAACCTTGTTAAATAAATAAAAAAGAAGAACCTTCCATTTAAGGCCTAGTTAATGAGCTAATTTTAATGATAACTCAAAATAGAGTCTTGTAGTCTTTCTGTTAAGAGTGAATAATGAATAATCTCACAGCTTGTGTGGTGCAAAAAAAAAAGTATAAATAAAAAATTAAAGGAATAAAAAAGATTTTCCAATAAGCAGCTAAAGTTTATTTAGGAATTGTGATTGATTGCTCCGTAGATGCCATTTATTGTTTACCAATGATATTTTTTGCTGTGGTGGGTTAGTGGTTTACTGTTATTACTCTCGGCCTCCAGGGGTCCTTGCCTGAACTTCAGATTTAACCCACCCACCCACCCACAGAGCCAGGGGGCATGTGTTCTGTGTTTAGGCAGATAATTTTTATTTTTATTTTTTTGCTTTGGTACTTGCACATTTACAGTTACCTCATTTGTTTTCCATGTTTGTATTTGCGAGGGTGGGCGGGAGAAAACTACTAATATATATTATATATAGGAAATGGTTCTTATTAATGTTATAATTTTTTTTTTCATTCCATTGGAATCATATTGTTTGTAGCATTTAACATAACTAGTTAGTGTATTATATATACATCTGTATACTGTTTGAAATTTTTAAGATTTGTACTTTTTTTAAATGAAAGTTGCTAGTTATGCTTTACCAAGTAGTGCAATCATTTTTTTTTAATTGTTGTGGCTGATTTGAGAGGGTTGTTCACTAATAAATGTATGATGTATACCAACGTGGCATTCATCTCACCTGACTTGCAGTCAAACAGTTTGAAGTTACCAACGGCAACTAAGTGCAGAAGAAGTCTGGAAAAGGATGGAATTTTGATTTCTAGACAACTTGGGGGCGAGGGGGGGATTATATATATATAATATTGTAAATCCATGATTATAATTATACAGATATGCACAAGTCCATAGATGGACACCCACTTCTATTTAATTAATTGTTACTTAGCAGGTTGCACCTCAGTCACACACTTGTACAAGCTTCTGGTTTTGGATCTATGATTACTGTATTTTCCCGACTATAGAGCGCACCTCACTATAAGCCGCACCCACAAAGTTTAAAAAAAAAAAAAAAAAAACCTGGAAAGGTACATATATAAGCCGCTAGTATCTTCGTCGTCCCTGCTGCTAGCATGTGCTTGTTTTAAATTAAAATTAGTGCTTTCTTCTTTGATTTCCAAAGCGCCCCCTGGCGGTTGAAGAAAAATCCACAGAAAAGCCACACCGGGCTAAAAGCCGCATGGTTCAAAGCGTGGGAAAAAAGTAGCGGCCTGTAGTCCGAAAAATATGGTACATTTCTTCAAGTTTATAAATTGGTTAACGTTGAGGAAAAAGCCCTCAAAAAATGTTTTAAAAAATTTTAGTCTTGAGTTCTGGCAAGTATTTCAGAAGGCTTAACATTAGACTTTAATTTCAAAACCAATTTTCATCTGACTTTGTGAATATTGTCACGTTAAAACATCAAATTGTCCAATCTGACCTAAACAGTACACAGTTACACCTAACCCTAACCCTTTTATTAGTCACATAAAACATGTAACAAATAAATAAAAAAAAGTATGTTTTGGGAAATCAAAGCTAAAAATTCCAAGCGCCTGACATGGCTGCGGCAGCTGTGGGGCTGTTTAGCTGCAGGTTGCAACACAGTAACAGTTAAATAAGAAGGAGGTGGAGTGCTCTGAAATTATTATTTTTCCCCACAACAGTTACGTTGTTGAAACCTGGGGACAGCTGAGTGTTTAAACAAGACAGCAATCCAAAGCAGTTTTAGTAAGCTTTTAAAACGGATAGAGCAGTTTGGGATACATTAAGCTTTTATAATGGTCCCAATCCCATTACAAAATGGATGGATTATGCCTAAAATCTGGGCCTGTGTCAGGAAAGAAACAAAATCATATCAATGACAGCATTCCAGTTAAAAACTTGTTAATCGTTCAATTCAGCTCCTTCAGCATAGAAAAATCCCAAATTTTGTATCTTGAATGTTGATGTAGAGGTGCAATATAAGGTAGGGCTGCATGAATGTATTCAAAACTGTCGGCATAATTATGACTGTGGATAAGAAAAGTTTGAGAACAATTGTAAATTCGCGAATCGAGTTCCTCTTAAAGAAAAAGGACGTTAAAAATCTTTTACCACGGAAAGTGAACTGCTGAAATAAATATGACATTCTGACTGGAATGTCTGGAAACGGAAGCAGAGAAGACGAGTATGGAAAATCTCACAGTCACACCGTCGACGTGCATAAACTTAATCACTCATGTTTGTGGTTGTGTTTTTAAACCTGATCCTAGTAGAAAAATCCCAGCTCTTTTGTCCCAGCAGTTCTGCATTTCTACTTGGAAAATATTTCTAAAACTGTCAGAATACTAGAAATCCGAGTCTGACAAACATATGGAATCACGACAGTAAAAAGTTTGACACGTGAACCATTGCTAAAAAAAAAAAAAAAAGGTTTTTGAAAAATTTTCTCAATCCTCCAGAATCAGTGAAATAAGACACTTACGCCACACAACGTTGCTGTACAATCTCAATAAACCCACATTTTTAAAACGTTTTTAATTTATAGCTGGAAAATTACATCTTTTACATGAGCCCATTGTGGCGTTACAGGCAAAAAAAAAGAAAAAGAAAAAAAAACAGGCATCTATGAGTAACCACAGGCACACTATGGGCAGACTTTTACTACACTAGTTACAGCCACATGTAAAAGCTGTGGCGTCTGTTAAATATTGTGTTTAAACTTCATACGATTGAGGCAGTCTGCTTTACATAGTAACAAACCTGCATTTGGTCGTTTAATGACAGACTGAAGTCAAAAAACAAACAAAAAAAAAACAATAAGGTCAATTTGAGGGTTTTAAATATTGAACTTATGTACAGGTTAATGGCTCGTTCAAACCAGGGTTCCCACGGTCTTCCAACGCTAGTTACACGTCCGCCCCTCCACCGCACATACCAACCCCCCCCACGGCGTACTCATCTTGAATAAAATTAGTTGTGCTTGTCAACGAATGTGGAGAAACTGTACAAACATTTGGCAAAATGGGTTTTGAATTCAGACGAATGGATCAAACAGGAATATTAGCAACAGATAAAGCCAAGGCATTCACACAATCCATTCTTCTCCATGCTGAATCTGCTGTATATATTTAACACAAAAAAAAACCTCTTTGTTGCCCAAACAGATCATTTGAAGATATGAACGTGAACAGTTATGCTACTGCTTTTATGTCAGCAGGTATTAATAAGCTACTCAGACAAATTATTGTTGAAGAGGGAGAATTGCTGACAGCTACTGAAAGAACAGAATTTAAAAAAAAAAAAAAAAAAAGGATTTTCAACATAAGATGAGTTCAAGGAACAACTTGAAGAAATATTTATTTGATAAAATTCAAGACTTTCCAGGCTATCGGGAACCCTGTAAACAACTAAATGTGGACTGGATGCAGGATGGTTTAATCTTCCAAAGGAAAATTTTATCTCAATGATCCCTTACACATAATGGCCATTTAACAGAATATGAAAAAAAAACAAAACAAAAAAAACAAAAAAAAAAACAAAAACAAATGTGGGTGGGTGTCAGAGGAAATGCGTTTCCACGTGGAAGAGGTATGTCATTTATTAATCGTCCGTCAGGTCCTGAACAAAAAGGACCTCGGAGCGGCTGAGTCCTGCCTCTTTCAAGGTCGGTGGGTTGGACTGCTCCTCGGTCGGAAGGCAGGGCAAGACTCGGCGAGGGAAGTTTGTAACTATCTGGAACTTCTCCGGAGTTTCTTTCAAAGAGAAAAGGAAGTCGTGTATTACCTGTAAAAAGAGGAAGAGCTGAGTGGGTAACCCGGAGCAGCTAAAGTTTTGAGCGTTTCGAGTTGACATGTGCAAGTGAAAGGTTTTGCTGGGCATGGAAACGGAGTTTACTCACCGTCAGAGACTGACCGAACAGGAATCGTCTCTCTACTCTCGTGTCGTTCGGCAGCTTAAACACTATTTTGACACTTTCTGGGTCGTCGGCCCGCGGCTCCGGAGGAAGACACTCCGACTTCCTCTCCTTCTCCTCTTCGAGTGTCTGGAGACAACGCGGATTAGAAATCGGGGGGACGTACGAGCGCGGAGCAGTTTCAAAAACAGAAACCCAAACGACTCACTCTTCGTCTGATTTCCTCTGCAAGAGCGCTTTGTCGGACCTTCTCCTCCTCTTGCTTCCGTTGCTCCATCTCTGCCCGTTTCTTTCGCTCCTTCTCCTGATCGGCACGCAGGGAGGCGAGGTAGGCCTCGTCCTGCTGCTGCCTCAGAACTTGGGTCTGGTTCCTCTCTTCCCTGAAACAAAAATGTTTGAAGTCCAGTGAAAAGGATGCATTTGGAAGTCAAGATTTGCTAACAATAAGGTAAGATAGTTTTTTTTTTTTTACTTTTCAAAAGTGAAAAATACATCTATTTTTCAAAAAAACTAAGAAGAAAATGCAGGGCATGCCTTCCTTAGTGAAAGAATGCAGGTGATCTAGGACACACCCTGGACTTCTGCTACGACATGCACCTTGTGACCTATGACCAGCGGCCAATAATCCTGCCAAGTGTCTGCGCTGGGCGATAAGACTGGGAAATAAAATCTCAGCATTTTTCATATCAGATCTGACTTCCGATTTTAATAAAAAATAAAAATAAAAAAAAAATCCCTCACTTACTTTTGTGAAAAAATATTCCAAATGTCAGAAAATATTTTCAATATTTTCAGTTATCCCTTCTGTGAGCTGTACGACTGCGTATTCAGGCTCCAAGAATTTAATTACAGGATCGTAGTCAGAATATTAGCAGGAGGAAAACTCAATTTTATCAGGAAAAAAAGCATCTTAAAATTATGTTGTTTCTATGAAAAAAAAGAAGCTTTGATAGAGTTTTCCAGATGTGTTGAAAGAGAAAGTATTTATGTGAAGTAAAACCTATACCAAGGTATAATTTCATAAAATGCTCAACAACTGTTTTTGTTATTTTGGAGAACTTTAACTTCATTTTTACGTTTGAATTCTCTGAATTACTAATTCATTCTACAAGTATTACAACTTTATTTTGGTGATATAATTAATTTTTCTCAGACTTAAAAGAGGAAGAAGCTGTAAAACACGTTTATGAAAAAATTTCATCTCCAAAGCCCAAAAATATGATTAGTTAAAGCCACAGTGATACCCTGGGGACGAAACTGTGAACTTACACTATGAGAATAAATTAGGAAAATGCATCCCTTCAAACTCAAGCAGATTGGCGATTTGTTGTACCGTTCAAGACGCTCCGACATCAGATATGTTTGGTTGGCATCCATGATGTAAGTAAGTTGATTGATGAGGTCCTCTGGCTGAATGACACCCTCCAGCCGTCCCACCACGGTCATCTTGCGGTCCTTCAGCATGATCATGGCCAGGAACGGGTAGGTGTTCTCCCGCAACGCCTGGGACACTAAAACACGCCAAAACACGTCGCGTGCGTTTTAAATCGCCTCGATTGAACGCTTCAAACAGACGTTTCTGCAGTTATTTTAACTCTAAGGTAAATGTGCTTTAATTTTCCAAAAATTAAACCACTTGTGTTGTTAAAAGCAACAGGAGTCTCAATAAGCATGTTGAGTCCTTTTCTAATAGAACTCTAAATTATATCTTTGTATTCACACAATCATTACTGCATTGAATTAAATATTACTTAGAACACCAAGAGGTGAAATGTAGAACACAAAGAGCCTCCAAGTTGTAACACCGCTAAAGGTTATATATTTTTGCACATTGTGACAAACATTTCTTATTTCTTATGCGATCGCATAACGGTCACACACTGACGAATGATTGTTAGTTTCAATCCTTAAAACTGCAGCTTGTAACTTTTATAAAACATGTTTATTAAATATTTGTTAAAACTCTCACTGTGTTGAGAGTTTGATAGGACAGATAATCTGTAAAAAAAATAAAATAAAATAAATAATAATAAAGGCTCCTGTGGTCCTACTGCCCTCTGCATAAATATACTAATCATTCAGAAACAACCAATCAGAGCCAAGAGGAGGGTCTTAGTGCAGCCAATCATATATGTGTATGCGCTGCTCATGCCTGCTAGTTAGCATGATGACGACAGAGAAGCACCTGTAATGGTAAGTTGTTTCTCGTTGAGCAGTGCGCACATGAGCATGTCAGATAACACTAAAACCTTCTGACTGGTTGCATCTAACTGGGAGCGGTGCATTTCTGCAAAAGTCAATAGTAGTGCTGGAAGGAACGCAGCAAAATTGTATGAAACTTACAATTATGTAAATAAATAATTAAACATGTATTGATCATAGGAATAACAGTCGTTACCTCTGTAACCCTCTGGTTTGCTAGTTGAGCATGCCCAGAAGAGCATTCTTGTGTTGAGAAAGGTTATGACCTCTTCCGTACATAACGTGGAGCTAAGAGACAGATAAGAAATAAAACCTTCAAATAGACTGACTTTTTTGTAAGCTTATTTCAGTTTTACATTTTTGACATTTAGATAACTGACTAAAAAACAATAAGTTCTGTACCGGCAAAACTCATCAGTGTCTTGATGATCATTCCCATGCAGATACACCAATAGGTAGCGGAGCTCCCGTTTGGCATCATTCAGTGCCTGCATGAATTACAGTAAACAATGTATTAGATTTTCTTCCAATCTTTTTTTTTTTCTGTTTGTTTTCATATCTACGGACTCACCTGGCTGTACGTGCCCTGGTAAAACACGGGGTGCGACTGACCATATTTTTCCTCAAAACTATGAATGAAAGACACAACGTCTCCGACAGGGTCGGTCACGCGAGCCCTGGGGTCTGGTCTGATGAATCGCAGGGCCAACCTTGGAGCAAAAGACAACACATCACCCAAAGTCCTCTTCCTGATTTGTGATAGCTTGTAATTAAATCCGCTATGATTACCTGAATATATCCAGAAGTGTGTAATAAGTAACTCTGAACGGTAGCATAATCAAATAGTAACCCCATCCTAGTAATCCCTTGGGAAAAGAAAAAAAAAAAAAACAGCACTGATTAACTCTATTCCAACTGAAAACATGTTTCTTGGTATCTATTTCTTAAATCAAAAAGACGTACCCTCGGCTGAGGCCTTGAGACGATGTAACTATATACTCTATGGTCTGCTGTGTTGACCTGGAGAGGTCTGGATGGTGGAGGGTTAAACACACTGGGAACTCCTTCCTGCTCATTAAGTCTGTCCTGAACTGCAGCCTGCAACACACACACACATGTAAACCCATCAAAATTGAGTTTTTTTTTTTTTTAGCATTATGTGCAACAACAACGACAGAGCGACAATAAAATGCGACTGCTTTGTCGTGCGACTTTACCTCTATGTTCCAATTATGCTGCTCTAATGTTCGGCGGCATTGGTCCATTGATTCCAACCCAGTTAAGTCCTGTTGGACACAAACAGAAAGTCAGGAGGAAGTCAAAGTAGAAAAGCTGGTTTTAGAACTAATTGATTTTCCTCCCACCCCCACAGCTACAGCTTCGAGCTCCAACTAACTCAGGATTGGAATAAATTTTTTTTTTGTCCCTGATAACATGAGGTTAAATGCTGCTGTGTGTTACCTACACATAACTTGGATTATACTAAACGGGCTACTATCAGTGTTTGCTGAAAAACAGCTTATAGGTCGGGTCGACATTTCAAATGACTGAGGGTCTGGCATATTTGAGCTCCGCACATTTGCAGTGTTTTGAAAAGCCTGATCTTTGTTTTTTAAACCTTACATTTGGTGCGGCTCACGTCAAGCACGGTCATCCCGGGCACGAGATTAAAAACTAAAATGAGTCCAAAATGTTTGCCTTCAACAAAGACACTCAATTTCTTGCTTTCATTTTTTGTAATCTCTTGTTTGTTTTGGTGATTTCCATACTTGCGTACAATGGTGGCCGAAAGCCAGTGGATTTGTTTTATCTTTTTAAAATCGATTTTGGGGCATTTTATATTGATTCTGAATTGTAGTAAATACGAATGGTGATTCCTATGTGAATCGACTTTTCGTCTTTATTTAAGCTGTTTCTAAAACCTTTGGTCGGCCAAAGGCCTCTGGTTTGCCTGAAGTTTTTCTCTTTCGTTAAATTAAAAAAAGGTAATTTAGTTTTCAAGTACCTGCACACCAAATATCAAATGAGAACATGCAAAGTCCAGATGTCATCATAGATGGGAAACTATTTGTTGGTTAATATCTTAAATTTAAATATTATGCTGAAAAAAAATGTGGCAAGTTGAATGCCACTTTGTTCAAAGGATTTTTTTTTTCCCTTTTACTCTTTTTAACACTGAAAACATTTCTTATACTAATAAAAATCAGACAACTTTTTTTCCACAACTAACCATATTATTTAGCTAGTATGACAAGGTTTTGGTTAGAATTGAGCAAATATAGAATAATTTGTGACAACGATAAAGCAATATTAACATCAACAGTAACTTAAGTTCTCTAGATGTGTAGATTATTCTGGTTTTACATTCAGATATGAATGAGACTTTGGTTCAGTTCAGTGCAATGAGTTGGGATCTGTTGTGAATTGGCGATATAAAAAATAAATTGAGCTCAATGGAATATGTCAACACCTTATTTGAAGGCATAAGTCAAAATAATTGCAAAAATAATAAAGAAATCCTGTCCAACCACAATAAGTCTTTTCAGCTTTTAACTTAGCTCCCAATATGATTGGATCTGATAAAAACTAAAGTAATCGTTTTGTAAATAGTTACCTAAAGATGACTACAGCAGTTGATCGCCTGCCATAACTAGATTACTTAAACAAATAGAATATACATTTGACTCGAGTATAACTGAGCTAAATATGACTTGATTCACACGACTAGCATACAGTCTCCTTAACACACATCAGATTAAAGGGACAACATTACATTGCCAGATCTTACTGTCACATCCTAACACGTTGAACAAACGAATCTGAAACACTGAGTCGTCATCAAACTTCAGTGTCAGTCTGAGAATGACAGCTGTGCTAATGTTGACTTAGCAAATGTTAAGTAGCCAACGATAAATGGAGACACAATCCAAGATTAATATTCCTAACAGTCGAAACATTGATGTTTCTGATTCACAGAGTTAGGCCGAGTTTGTGTCTATAAGAACAATACGGCAAAATTGACGCCTTTTTAGCCCAACCACGTCCCAGAAAGTCTGCTAACTTGTTGGTTAGCTTAGCTCCTTTTTGGTAGCTCTGCTTCCAGTTGCCGTTGGGGATCGTTATCGAAGTTAAGTGTATGAAAAAAAGGCTTTCCACACAACCCTTCGACCTGTTCACAACGACCAGCTGTGAGTGGAAACGTATCGACATTGGAGGTTTCAAATGGAAGGGTGTTAACGAGGATTTTTGGCTGTCTACCTGAAATTGAAGGAGTTTTTCAGTCTGCGCCTGGGATAATTCTGGCTCCTCTGGCGCCGCCATCTTACCTCGCCAATCATCTAGCCAGGCGTAAGAACGTCAACCGTCTTTTCCTGCTGCTGGTTGCGTTACCGCACGCCCCGAGCGCTGCTGCCGCCTAGTGCTTTGGATATTGTATTACAATTGTTTTCTGGATGATTTCTATGTACTCTATACTGTTAATAAATCACTACGTTTCACTAATTTTGTTTTTCTTTCTTATAGGTAAATTGATAATACAACTTTTATGAAGTTAAAACTAAATAATGGACTCATAATTTTAAGTATATTGTGTATCTAATTCACACAGGCTCAAAATGACAGTTCCTCTAACACTTGCTTCTGGACAACTTTTTATCATTAAGAGGAGTTAAATATTAAAGTGTCTTTAAAACAACAATTGCAGATTAATCATATTAAACTATGCAGAGCTCACTCACTGAAATCTAAACCATCAGCTTCAGTTTGATGCTTGTCTACAGTTCTTGAGTAATATCTGTCTGATGATGTTGCTGATAAGACAGTTCTGGGTGAGGTTAGTCAGGTTTTGTATTCACGTCTTAGTATTAATAATGGATGTAAACAGGAAGTCTCTACAATCTTTTAACGGAACTGAGTAAAACTGTGATTTCATTTCTGCCCCCGAGAAATGATGAAATATTAGAAAAAAGCCTGTTATCTAAAGGGATAACATTATAGTCATGTTTATAACAAAGCTATAGTAATAGAGTATCGGATCTAGATGTCGCCAATAGTTGACAGGTTTTATACCATTCAGGGTTGTATTAACTTGTTTCAGCACAACATCCATCCCCACAGCTCAGTTCAAGACCGACGGGCATTACTAAACTGGAGGAACACATTTTTATGACTTCTGTTTTTGTTGTTCCACCTTTCACTAGATGCAAACTTTTCTTTGTCCAAAATGTTTTTTCACCAGCAGAGTGAGTGAGAGTTCGTATTAAAAGAATAAATATTTCCTGAGAGTATTGCTTAACAAATTAAACATATTTTTGATCCTCCTAGCTAACTTAATTATACCATATTCTAAACAAAATCTGTGTATATAAGCAGAAAGTAATAGTTGCATTATCTAGACACTGACCCTACTTTTTATATCTTGGAGAATTGAGGACACAAAATATCAAGCAGTAACCAACTGAGCACAAAAAAGTAATAATATAGGATAAACTGAATATTTTCTAGAATTAAAAAAGGCACAAAATTAAGAAGAAAATAAATTCATCCTTAACATCTCGTACATTAGCATGTAAGAGCACGAAATGTTGCAAAACCATTTGACTTTTTGTGCACCACCCAGGGTAGTAATCATGCTTTAAAAAAAAAAAAAAAAAAACCTTGCGTAATTGCTGTCTGATTATCTTTGTGGTAACCAAATAACATTTGATGCGTCATCTTGGGCAAGTTCTAGAAATTTGAACCAAATATGGGCTTGTGTGCCATGGCTTTTGAAAGTTTCAGTCTGTTAAAATACAACTAC
Organism: Poecilia mexicana; assembly: GCF_051168715.1. NCBI lineage: Eukaryota > Metazoa > Chordata > Actinopteri > Cyprinodontiformes > Poeciliidae > Poecilia > Poecilia mexicana. Next base: position 25,302,471 of record NW_028263379.1, read on the forward strand.
GACATAAGATGCTAATATATCGTTTTTCATCATGCGTATGCTGTAAAAACGACAAGAAACAAAGCTGTGAAATGTTTCAATATATGTTACGAATCTGCATAAGTCTTAGGTTTCACTTTCTGAAATGAAAGACAAAAAAAATATTTAATCTTTCGTAATATTTTCATTTTTCTGTACCACCACTTTTCACACACAAATCAATACTGCAGATTTAACACAACATAAATGAAATTTATTAATTTGCTTGCGTTGGCATTTGCATTGCAGAAGTCTTAAAGTCAAGTTAAAAAAAAAACAATAAATGAGAAGGTTTATTTTGAGAAAACAGACCTAGAATAGAAGTGAACATTTTAATAGATTAACTGGACAATATCTTTTTTCCCTCCTCAATGTTTCTGCACAAATGTGATATTTATTCCAAAAGAGCTAGCCTGTTCTACTTTTTCCCCTCGACCATAATGATATGATATCCAAACTTCGTCTTGACAGGTGGGTCTGTGTAGACGGGTTTATCCATCGAACTGACGGGTAGAGCAAACGCTGCCTCCTGGAAAGGTCCGACCATGGAGCCTCGCGTCATCCAACCCAGGTCACCCTGTCATGGAAGAGCAATATTCTTGATATGAGTAAAAGCATGATGCAAGCATTAAGATTTCCAAAACTGGACACATACATTATACTATGCTATATACTATACTATACTAAGATAACCACTTCATTGATGTTTCTTTCAATTTCAGAGGAAACCGTGAGTGGGTGTTCTGGTCTCTGATGCAGGTGGAATAAAGATGCTAAATAAAACAGCTATCAGCATTGACGCAGTCAAGAATCTTAGATTCATGGTTTGATCATGACTAAGAGCTCATTGTAAGGTCACTTAGTACTATTACCTTGCACTTATTTACAGAAGGTGATGTTTTCCAGCAAACAGTGACACAAACAGAAACTTTGCTAAAAGATGTGATGCGTCAGTTCATTCAGGTATATCTGACCTCAGTCAAACAATGAATGAGGTCAGATGGAAAATTAAAAAAAAATAAATAATTGTGAGCTCAACTACAAGAAGGATGTATGCGTAGCACTTACTGGAATTGTGAAAATCGAGATGCAAAAATACGTAGCTAGTAATAAAAAATAAATTTAAAAAAAAGAGAACCGACTGGGATACTTGCACATACTTACTCCTTGTCTTGCTTTGTCTTCACTGTATTGTGTTGCTACTTCACTGAAACGAACTCCAGCTTTCAATTTCTCCATGGCCTCCATGCATTTTCCGTGCTTTTCACAGAGAATGTGTCGGACCTGGGGAGAGAAATATGTTGGGAGGTTTACAAATACAATTTGCTGAAACTGATGATTCTTCAGCATTACTGACACCGTACGGCCAGGTCAACATTTCCTACCAGATGACATTTTATATGTTCCCCTCATGCCTCAATTTTGTGAGAGACCAACACCAAGAAGAGGCCTAGGATTCTTCCTATCCTTTTCAAACAGAAAAATACTGGTAAACAAATTATTTTGTTCTCGGTTATGTATGCACATGATTACTCTTTCGTACCGATTGCTTTGTTTCTTGTTTTAAAAAAAACTGTTTGACATAAATAAATCAAATCAAGAACTTAATTAATAAATGTAATGAAAATGAAATACATAATTTTCATTCCATGCTATGGGAGCTGAGAAAATCCACAACCATCCACCCCAAATTGATAAATGGAGGCAGAACCATGTTGTGGGGATAATGTTTTCTTTAGCAAGGACAGGAAAGCTGGTCAGAATTGACAGGGAGATAGATGGAACTAAATACAGGGCTATCCTGGAAGAAAACCTCCTCGTGTGTCAAGGAAAGTCCTAGTCAAAGTCCACACCTACATTTAGATGAGACTCTGTGGCAAGAGTTGGGAACTGATCCAAACAGACCTTCTCCCGTTTGGCTCAGCACTGCAAAGGTGGTTCTAGAAAGAAACATCTACGCATTTCCTACCACTTTACAACTGATGTGCTCCTTTGTGTTGGTCTTTCAACCAAAATTCAAACATAATACAATTAATGTTGCGATAATAACATTGGAATATGTGCAGGTTTTACACCAATGCTCCACAAATAAAATAAAATGTTTTAGAGGTCAGACAAAATGTGACAAAAACCCTCAATAATACCATCTATATTGGCATGTTTTATTTTATTTTATAGAGTTGCTGGAGTTAAAGTGTATTTAGTGAATACCTTAACAGCTGTGCCTCCCTTAGGTGTCTTTTCCTTTTTGTCAGCGTCCGAACTTCCTGAAGCAGCTCCTACACAGATAACACCACAGTACAGGTCACACCGGAGTGGAGAGCCACACGTTATTCAGAGTAATGTTATTGTAAACTCTCCCATTACACTGAAGTACATCAGTGTATGCTAACTTAAAGGCTAGCGCCTGCAGCTGACAATATCAGATTAAAACACATCATAAACAGCAGCTACGCTGTGGGACACTGACCTTTACCACCCTTTCCACCTTTTCCCTTCAGTGGCATTCTTTCTGCTAAACGTGGGTTTGAAATTTAAGCAAAAAACGTCCAAATGATAACGTGGTTTCGAGTGTAGTAATAAGCATGCGCAGTAAACTGCTGCACAGGACTGTTTTGGTTTCTTCTTCTTTGACTTGTTAGTTAGTAGCGAAGTAAAACAAGCCACAGCCACAGCGCCATCTCGTGTTCAGCATCGTCTTTGCAAACTCACTTGGCTGGTAACTTTTTAAAAATGTATGTATTTATTTTTAATTATCTTACAGTAACATTAGCCTGATATTATTTTTAAGAACTTGTCTAGTTTTTTCTGCTTTGAAAAATAATTATGTATTTACCATATGAAACCCTGCAGTCCCACAGAAGCAGTCCACCAATTGGATGTTCTGCTTAAGAAACTACTGCATCTATGAAATGTATTCAGGTGTATAAATCCTGAAGTAGCAATCATCCTACGATCTCCAGCCAAAGGTTGATTTCATCTGCTGTAAAACACTAGGGTAAATAACATATTCAGCATTTTCCTCATGTACTTTAGCCTAATGTAATTCCACTTTTCACCATCTCAGAACCTTTGGGAAGGTTTGTCCTCCAGACCTGGGATGAGCAAGCAGAGGCAGCAGCTGAAAATTTCTACAGTTTTCCCTGCTGAACCTGTGTTTTCTTACTCAATTCCTCTAATCTTTCTTTTATTTTGTCTTATCGCCTGATAATACAGATCAGAAAGCTATATCTGGTGAGAGCATTTCATTTATGATTTCAACAGTCATATTTTGTTGTGCTGTAATCAGATCCAGTTTTTCCTATTGTATTTTTCTAAATATACTACCCGTTTTTTGCTGTGAACTAATCAAAATACACCGATATGGACAAATGTTTAAGACATCTTGTTTTCCAAACACTTTATTGAATCACTGTTGCATTTTTGATATGGTGTTATACAGTTCAACAATAAGCAGAGACTAATTTACAGGAACTGCTGCTGCTAACTGTGAGTTAAGTCCATCACAGAAGAAGTGGCAACAGAGTGGCTGTTGATTAAATACACATCCAATATCCTGCTGATCAAACCTGGTGTCATCTCTGTGTCTGGTATTTGCTGGACTGCCTCTGGTATAAAATATTTTCTCTCATAGCAGCCATTGTGGCTCCAAACCTCTAGAGTGTCACCATGGGATAGTATGACCCTCTACCTCACAATGTTTCCTTTTTCATCCACATTATGCTGTGTCTCCATACAAAAGATAAAATTACTTAAACATGCTGAAGACCAAAATCAGTTTCGGTGCGTGTGATATTAAGGTAGAAATGAAAAAAAAAAAAACATTTCCAATTAGCGGTAAAACTGGTACAAATAAAAAGTCAAATGTGAGAGCTTGTAATATTTAGGTCTTTTTTTTAACAAAGTTGCATAAATTTCCCTGTTAAAGGTCACCTTATTTTTTTCTTCCCTTTATGCTTTTCAGTTCATGAAATGTCATACAGAGACATATTATACCACATATCACTGAAAAAAAATGGGTACACTGATAAAAAAAAAAAATGTGTGAAGTACATTAATCTTTTATAACTACAGCAATAATTTCACATTCAATAACTTGTAGCAGTTTTCAAGCTGTGACTCATTGACCCCACGGTAGCAATCTTCTTCACCTTTACATCATTACAACTGATGTAAGTTGTTCATCTTACATCAGATGAACAACTTATGTCATGAAGATAACTGCTATTGTAAAATCTGAAAAGAAGTCCTGCCTAGTGTTTCAGCAAATTTCGCTCCAAAAGGAAATATACAATCTTTACTTTTAGAACAGGGCTTTGCTTTTCTAAAACCGTTAAGCTCTGTGACGTCTTTACTTCTCATGATCGCACGACTTCCTGTTTCCCTGCGTATCGAGAAGACATGACACAAAGATCTATTCCTGTTCATCAGTCTTAAAAGTGAGAAAGGGAAGAGAGCGCAGAACTTTACAAAGAAAGAAAAAATGTCCGCTTCAAATGAAGTAATAATTGAAGGATTCAAACCGACTGGAAATGAGAAAAATAATTTTTTTAACTTTCTTTTTTTTGTGCAGCTTACCTTTCACTCTTATCTTTGTCTCAACATGATGTAGAAGAACAATGTTTAGAATGAATTCTCATTCATGACAGACGTGCGGAATGCATAAAAAGTCGCACAAATGTTGCCGTTATTTTAACCACATGACTCAAAGCAATAACAAAACCAAGACACCTTAATTAGAAACTGGTGCGATGAGATAAACTAAGGTGAAAATGCTGCCACCTACACACTGTCACATCTGACAAACGGACGGATGATGTAGGCTTACAGTATGTCTGACAACTGTGGCCACCTACATTGTTCACAAGGTTGATGTCTTGTCTACTTGTTTCACTATGTGCTGTGCAATGACCTGTGGGGTGCAAGCACACTCACTAAACGCATTCAATACATTAGAATATTACTGAAGTAGCACCAGTGCCTTGCGACAAGAAGGTTCTGGGTTTGAATCCTGGCCTGGGATCTCTCTGAATGTTCTCACCGTGCAGGAATGGGTTCCCTCCTGGTACTCTGACTTCCTCCCAAAACCATGACTGTTAGTTTCTCTATAGGTTGTTCCTAGGTGTGTGTGTGTGTGTGTGTGTGTGTGTGTGTGTGTATGCGTGTGTGTGTATGTGCGCACGCGGGTTTGTTTGTAATACCTTGTGGGGACGATTTTCCTGACATATACTACAATTGCTCCTTGTGGGGACCAGAGCCTGGTCCCCACAAGGGGAAACCCTGTTTTTGGGTCTGGGGTTAGATTTAGGGCTAAAGTATGAATTGAGTTTTGGTTAGGGTTAGGAAAAGGGTAAAGGTAAGGTTTAGGCTGTAGAAATGAATGAAAATCAATGGAAAGTCCCCACAAAGATAGCCACGCAAACATGCGTGCGTGAGTGCGTGTGTGTGTGTGTGTCTGCGTGTGTGTGTGTGTGTGCGTGTGTGTGTTGCTGTCCTTTGACTCTGTGTAGCCCTGTGATGGACTGACCACCTGTCCACGTTGTACCCTGTTTCTCGGCTCTTTAACTGGTCCCCTCAGCACTCACCATGCATCACCCAACGCTGCATAATTTAGTAGCGATTCGGTACCAAGTAAATAACAGGGCCAGTACTGGCGATGCCTATTCTGATGTGGATACTTTTTATTTTAGTTCAATATATCATCAAACTTCTGACATTTGGGTGTTTTTGTAGTTTTTCTTTGAATTATCTTAAAACCTAATGCAGAAGTTGGGCAAAGTTTGTAGGCGTCCACAAAATACATTAACAACACATTAACCTGACAAACAGATAGCAGAGAAAAACAAAACACACTTTTGCTGTTTTAAAACGTAGTGCAAAAAATATTTGAGAATATTTAACCACTTATTTAATGTATTTTGTATTTAATTATCATTATCTTGAGCAAATCATTTTTTACTTTGACATCAAAGAGCTTCTTTCCTTTTTTTTTTTTTAGTTGAAAAGCACAATTTTGTGTCTCATGAATAATTTATAAAAGCAATGTCAAGGGTAAAACATCCAAAGGTGTGAATACTTTTTATATGACTTATACAAACAAGAGAGACAGAAAACCTTTTTGGTCAGAGCACACACACTGATGTGATTTGAAATTTGACATCTTTATGCAAGAGCTTTAAGAAATGTGTTTGATCTCATCATCCATACTCTTTAATAATTATTTCATAGCAATCACCTTCAAAAATGTCCTAAAATGCATAAGTGGGAATTTATTTTACAGGTACAAAATAGAAGGATATTAAAATGAAATGGCAATGTGTGTTTATAATATGGTTATTAATTGACAAAGGGAGAATTAACCCATAGCTATTTAAAACACTCAAGGACCTGTGTGACATGCAAACAACACTGAAGGCAATGATCTGAAAAATAAGATGATTTTTCATTCAAAAACATTAAGCAGGCCACACATTTGTGTTTATCTGCCTTTAAAATAGCTACTAGATATCTAATAATAATAATAGTAATAGTAATAATAATAAGTGTTGTGGTTTGCACTCCAGTTTGACTTTTAGTTGAGAGGTTTCCATGTTTGCCTACGTGGTTGTTGTTTGTCTTGTTCTAGATTATGATTAATAAAAAGATGGAAACTTTTTATGACTCAATATAAATATTATTATATGCATGATGCATTATTTGTTGATAGTTCTTTCCAAAGACAGAAAACTATATTTATTTTTAGAATAAATGTGATTTTTCTAATTAATTTTTTTTACCGTATATGTAAAAAACAAAAACATTCCAACTTGTATTTTTTACGTGTTACTGTATATATTCCCCAAATAAAAATATATGCATATATCCTCTTGTTACGGTTAAATAAATCTGTGCTTCTTAATAAATGAAACCCTATCTTTCTGTGACTTTGCTGCTGAAACCGGTCAAACTGTGGTTTGTGATTATTAAAAAATAAAATGAGTTGAATAAAAGTCAACTTAAGGTCACTTTACTAAATGTATTGTGAAATAAAAGGTAATCTTATGTCTTGATGACAAATGTAAGTGGGCGACCAATCGCCTCTCTTATCTGCGTGGCAGCAAAGCCTGTGACAGCAGTTTTCCTGCCAGCAGTCAGTGACAGATCATCCCCATGAGCTGTAAAATTCACGAGAAGAAATCATGTTTGCCGTTAGGTTGCTGAACTTACATCATGATGATGATGGGAGCAAGGTAGGCTTTGAAAGTGCCACGCTCGGGGCTTAACGTTGTCTCACGGAAATATCAGATTCAGGGCCTTATCATCACACCATCTTTCATGAGTTGACCAAAGTTTTTCCCTTTCTTGTAGTCAGCAGTCTCAGCTTGCCTCGCCTTACCTCCGTTAGCGGTTCAACACAGAAGTCTCACTGAAAGAGACACATCAGGCCTTTTCCGTGAACTAATTATCCACACACAATTGCGAAAAAGACAATACTTTCCTTCTCTGTATCCATCACAAGTTTGCAAATTGCCCAGGGTAGACGACTACCACGGTCAGAAATTCCAACATGGTGGAAGAAGACAGAACAAAGTCCCAGAATATGTTGGTTAGGGTAGGGTAAGGTACTCTAATCCTAATCTACTTTATCATTGATCTCATAATCTGTTTATCAAGATCTTTGCCAGAATTAACTAAGCTCTTAACTAAGACATGGAGTGCAGAAAGAATCCACACCCTTTCACTTTTTCTTCTTTTGCTACATTACAGACCAGTTAGGGATTTTTATTTTATTTTTAATCTACACAAGGGAACCTATATCGACATGGCAAAAATGTGCTCAAATAATCTGTGCAGGTTTATGACCTGCCTAATCATAGTGGTGACTGGACTGGCGGTTCGATGAATCCTGGACATTTTGTAATATTATCACTGTACAACACATGACAGATATCCATGTATCTGGTAGAAATCGTCCCTACGACGTGATGCAGCCATCTCCAAACCTCGTGTTCTGTAGACGTGTAGCTCAGACCAAACGCGTGTGTCTTGCTTTCGTCATTTTCCTGGTCTGAGAATCTCTAAGGTACTTTTCTTTACATGGAAACGCTGGAGCTCTAAGGTTGTGTCCATTGTGTCGTTGATCACCTCTTTGACCGAAGGCCTTCTTCCTGAAAGGCTCAGCTCAGCTTTGTCAGTATAAGGTCAGAGTTTTTCCCTGTTGTTATTAACCAAATATCTTTTTATACTTTCCTAGTTTGATGGTCCCTTAACACAATCTGGTGTCGGACAATCCCTATGATTTCACTGCTTGGTTTCTGTTCCAGTTTGCTCTGTCAACAGTGAGATCTTGGATAGAAAAGTGTCTTATAGTACAAATTGTGTCCAGGTAATTGAATTCACATCCAAAGGACACCTTTAGCTGCAGAAGCCTACCAAGGAGAATGAGTGGGAATCAGATGCATTTGAGTTTTTAGAGTGATTGTGCAGCATGTGAATATTAATGCTGGTCACATCTTTGTTCATACATTCACAAAATGTCTTTCTCTTTGCCTTTACAGCCTATTTTGTATAGATTAATTGAAAGGCAAAACACATTCAAACCTATTGACGGAAGAAGTGAAGAGGTACACCTGGTTTCTGGTGAATCTGCACTTTACCGAATAACTGAGAAAACGTTCAAACTTAATGTTTGGATTTTGAATACTAAGCACCGGTTTTTTACCTTCTTGTCAGTGTTTGAAGATTTCCCCCGGGGTGCAAAGAACAGCTGCCTGGTTTATTACAGTGCACAGTCATCTCATTCATAACCCGCTGATTGTGTCAAGACAAACACAGCACATGTTGACAAGTGCAACACAAGAACCATCCCCCAGATCAGATAAAACATGAGTCATGTTGAGATCTTCAGAGATCAGATAGGGAAGATTTAAAGGAAATAGATTTGGCTGATTACTGTTTTTTTGGAAATTGGCTGAAGAAATTTTTTTGCCTTAAATAGAGTATAAGTAGTTCTTTCAAGTAGTCTGGATACACATTTTCAGGAATCAAATCATGCAAGTAGTAAAGTTTGGTTTCCTCAAGCAAAAAGGGCCTGATGTGCGTATTTCTCTAAGCATAACACTTTCTTGTTACATCAAGGGATTAGACATGTCTAGAGTCTGTAACTCTTCAATAGACTCACTCAGGTGGCCATGAGAGACGAGAACTAGGTCATAACTCTTTCTAGAAAAACACTCTGTAGGGTGATTTCCTGTTTAAACCCCGAGTGCATGTTCTTCAATATGCTCTTGAAGTTGCAACACTCCTACAGGTGTCCTAGAAAAGGGTTTTCCCCTTGACCTTTCTTTGGCTGACCAGTGGTATTGCCCATTCCCTACAAGCATGGGGAAACTCCCACAAGCTCTTATTATTATTATTTTTTACATCTTTATATAACACATCTTTATCACCTGTTACTAGTTACTCTTACAAGAAGAGTCAGCACACGCTGTCCCGCTATATTTACACATCATTTGTTTCATGAGTTCATGTTGCAAAATTTAGTCTCTGACCCTATGACCCCTGTGTTATGTGACAGCAAAAGAGCTGTGACAAAAACTAATCTAGAATGAATCTTTGAAAGTCCAAAAAGGAAATGACCATTGTGTGTCGGCTCTGCACAGTTTCGGTGTTCTCAGTTTTTCTGCTGCCAAGGTGGCATCTGTTTTTAATCAACTGTTTATAGAAACACAATCTAAAGCTCCCTCCCACCACACTTTTCTGATGTAAGACAGATTTCACAGGAATTTATTTTCTGCCCGGGAGAAGCCAGCGGATTGCCTCCGTCTTATTCGCCCACATTACGAAGCAGTATGTGTTCGGAAGTGTTTGACTCAGATGCTCCTATCGATTTTCACATCTGCACGTCGTATTCAAATGGTAATTGCGTAAAAAGGATGCACTTCTTTCTGTTCGTTTAACTCAAAATAGTTTGCATTTAAAAATGCTATTGAGCTAGTTTTTGAAAAAAAAAAAAAAAAAAAAAAAAAAAAACATTTGCTTTAACAGTACAACCCCTGTCAAGCAAACACTAATATAATGTAAAAGAAAGGAAATCTGTTATTAAAATGTTCCATTTATTTTTCTTTTTTTGTAATTGACTATTGTCCAGATAATTTGACATCCAGGCTCTGGAAATGTAGTTAGGTTTAACATTCAAAACTATGCAAAGAATGGCAAAAGAGATTTGTCATTTGTCATGGATTCACATATTTTTACCCAAAACATTTAGAAGAAAATGCATTTTGGGAGGCTGAAATACATGAGCACAAGGCAAGATGACACACTTTTTCCAGGCGTCCGCATAGCATTCAGTCCATGAGCACCGCTTATTTTTTGTGGCGGGAATTTGCTGCACCTCTTTTGGCTGTACCAAGAGAGGAAATAAAGAACACTGCAAATGTTAGCTTCTGTAGAGCTTAGACAGTTTCCGCTGTGCGTATAAATATTTATTAATTATTTGGTATTTAAACCATTAACATAGGCAGTGAGTAAAGGGTCATTATCTAGCTCAGGGATATCAAACTCCAGTCCTCGAGGGCAAGAAATCAAAGATGGAGGTACGGTGTTTAAAAATGATTAATTTGTCGCTGGAAACTCCATGACAGGCAGCCGGCACAACAGTAACACTTAATTATCAATAATTATAATTAAATGTCAAATACAACAGAGATTAATTTAAGGAAATTCATTTCAGTTACATTTATTTATAGACTCAATCAATACATTACAAAATGAACAAGTTCAGGTCATTTTTAATTGTGTAGCACTCAATTGGCTCCCAGTGTCACATCGTTCTTATTTATCGTTTCTGATTAACGCACTTCCTGCTTGGCCTGTGTCCGTGGACGACCATGTCTTGGTAGGTTTGCAGTCGTGCCATTCTCTATGAGCTGAACAGTGCTCGCTCCACATATTGCTGCATTATATTTCAATGCTACGGTCAAGGCCGGAACAGAATCGAAAATGTTTCTTCAGATGTGCGATAGTTATCTGGAAGCTGATCGATGATGAATAAGATAATTATGCAAGTAACTGTTCACACTCTTTGACGGGGTTTCCTACAAAACTTTTTTCTTTCGCCAACACTGGCCACACACTCTCTCCACCCACGCTCTGCAGTGGTGATCCCGCTCCACGTCATCGCTTCGGCAACCTCCTGTGCTTAACTGTGACCATTTAAAAAAAATTTTTTTTAAATAATCGTCAGCGGCGTTGAATCGAGATACATCACAAGTTGGAAACAATTTCAAAATCAGCTTTGAGGTAATGGTTGCTGTGGGTTCGTAGCTGAGCTGCGTTCATATGTGAGAAGAAAATGCAGAAGAATTGTTTCTCACACTGCATTAATACTTGCAAAGTAATTTCCTTTTTCTGACAAACTTTCTATGTTAACAGTCACTCACACGGCAGCTCAGCAAAGTCTTTCTCCTGTCATTAGTGTGGCACTGAAGTGTCATTTTTAATGTTCTCACTGACATGAGATGCACCACATTTAAATTTCCCTGATGTCACTCAGCATGAATGAATGGATTGTAATGAGTACACTATGAGATTGAGGTTATACTGCATGAGTTGTGTGTTTTTTTTTTTTAACAACTCTTAGAGGAAAAGTTTCTAATAAAGTCATTAGCGAAGAATAAAACTCCTGTCCGATCACAACAGCAACCCATCCGTCAACGGATCTTCATATATTAATATATTATATTAGGATTGTGTTCAACAAATGCAGCTAAATTATTTGTGCATGCCTGTTGGCTTTAACATGAGTAACTTGTTTCGGTGGTTTCCGGCTCTCTTCCAATCTCTTTCTTCAGTTTTTTTTAATATTATTATTGGCATACTGATAACATGTAACTTGCATTCTCAAAAAAAAAAAAAAAAAGTGTGATTTGGTTTCCATTCGTGAACAAAGTGACATCAGAATCAGACTTCCTTCTTGCTTCTTCTTCTATATATAGCGTAAGGGCAGACTCAGATCATTTCAACGCTCACCCTTCATACAACAGCAAAAAAGAACTGTTGAGAAACAGAGAAAGGCATCGCTGCAGAATGATGAAATGCATATTTGTCGTGGTCCTGCTGCAGGTCTGCTACTGCTTTCCTACAAATACGACCCCGACCAGCTATACTCCAGACTTTAACCTGAACAATGAGATTATAAAGGAGCTGGAGAAACTCAAGAAGAATGTCACGCACAACATAGTAAGTATAAAAGATTATTAATGTTTCATTTACTACTTCACTAGTATGACTCTGTTTAAAGCATTTTAGCTAATTAATCACTTATGTTATTTCTTTCTCCTCACAGCCAAAGTTCATTTCTGTTCCTGGAGAGTACATGTCCAATAATACTGTAAGTTTCACATCTTTTCTGCATTTTGTTTTGCTTTTACTAGTCAGAATGAAACTTTGTTGTCTTTGCTATCAGCAATTTTGATGCGTGTCGTCTCATAAAGCCAATATTTTGCTTCCTCTATAGGCCAAATGTGTGGCTGCCTTCAGCAAGGGGCTGAAACATGTTCTTGGGAATCTGACACAGAGAGGCATAGTGCAGGCTAATATTGAAGGACTTAACTCAAAGTTGGACTTGCTAGAAAAACAAGGACAGGTAAATGTAAAAAGGAAACTATTTAAGACACAATACTACTTTTTAAAATGCAGTCCCCAAAGCTGATACCCAAATTAATTCAACCTCTCTTTTTCTTCTACAGAAAAACGACAAGTGCACAATGACCAGACGAAAGAAGAACCCTTTCAAAATTTACATGGACTTCATCAAGCAGCTAAACACCAGCAGATGAAGATACACCTCTGATTTCTGCAAGGCAACTCAAGAGTTTTGGATATTTACTATTTATTAGTTGTTATTGTCATTTTTTTAAATTTATTTATTCACGTCAGTTTTCCTGATGTATTTATTTCAAATTCGTATTTATTTGAGTTTGCAGTTAATGTCGTTTTATGCAAACATTTGTAATTTCAACTGAATATTTCAGTTCAACGGAGATGTGACGCTGCTTTGAAAAATAAATTTCCTACTTTCATAAGACACTTCTTCTTTGGTTCGATTCATATAATCATTGTGAGCTTTTCTTGCGTTTTACCTTCATTTATCAGCCTTGTGGGTCTTTTAATTAATGACACAAACTCGAACGAGTTAAAGTAACTTTACACGTCAACATGTCCAGAGTATTTATTTTAGTGGTGGCACTTGATAAAAAATTTTTTAATGGAGTTAATTGGAGGGTCTGTAATTAATTATTAATTCTGCTTTAATCAAAAACTGTACATCAACAAATCAGCAACATTTTCAATTCAAAAACCCTTTTTTGCTGCTAAATTATGGTTTAAATAGACGTGAGGTCAACGACAAAGATGTTCGTTGTTTCTAACCGTCAGATTGGTCTAAAGTGCTATTCATCACACCCAATCAGCTTTCAAGAGTTTCAGTGTTTCAGGCTGGCGATAGCGTTGGGGACATAAGTCCTCACTGCAACATACTTATCATTGAGATGACATTTTATTCTTTGGCGATAGGCTAACTCCTTCTGGCGCAATGTGCACACAATAATACACTGCTCAAAAACATAATGGGAACACTCAAATAACACATCCTAGATCTGAATGAATGAAATATTCTCATTGAATACTTTGTTCTGTACAAAGTTGAATGTGCTGACAACAAAATCACACAAAAATCATCAATGGAAATCAAATTTATTAACCAATGGAGGCCTGGATTTGGAGCTACACACAAAATTCAAGTGAAATGTTCCCTTTATTTTTTTGAGCAGTATAGTATTTTCCAGCAGCCCATTAGATCACTTTTTGAAACAAATATAAACCCACCAAGGGCCAAGACAAGCAGCTTTGTCATTCATCGCTGCTGTTTGTGCATCCAATCTGGATTTGTACTTTTCCGTGCTAGAAAAGTAGAAAACCAGAGACTCTGGCAGGAACTTTTGTATTTGTATCCATGTAACTATTTAACGTATTAAGGTCCCAGACATAATTTATTTTTTATCACAGTGTCCTAGACAAAGAATTGGGGGTAGGACCATCCTTTTAGTACCATTTCAAACACATAGTGGAACTTTACATTTCTGAAATGTAGGCACAAAAAGTGTCTCTCTATGGGCGTCATATGTTGTACACAAAAAAAAATTGAGGAAGAATCTAACAGTCTGTAAACTTTTTTTATGGCCCGGATTTAATTGACTGTGTTTGCTTTTTTTGTTTCTTTTAAGTGACAAAGAATAAACGGATCAAAATGACAGGATCGGCATGAAGGAACTGCCTGCACGCTGCATGAACTGAACTTGAAAACTCTAAAACGGGACATTTAAGTCACAGTGTGAACAAACGTTGCAAGAATATAAAAAAACAAGCCCTTTCTTGATGTAACGCAGCGATTTGTGCTGTCAAACCTGTTGGAACTAAAGCCGTTTGTGTTCCTAGAAAAACTTGCATATTACAGAAAAACTAGACTGAGACTTTGGAAATTCAATTGATCGGAATAACAAGCATTAACGAATTTTCTCAACGTAAGCCCCGAAGAAGACTCGCAGATAGATCGGAACGATCTCTTACCTGTTCATCGTCAAGGCATTGCATCCAGAGCCCAGATAGGAAATGTTTGTGAGACGTCTGTACAAAATGCTGCAGGCCATACTTATTCTGCAGCAGAGGTTTGATAATGCCTTGTAGGTGATGGTAACGTTTGATAAGAAGCTCATAGATCCACACCTTTTATTCAACCTGAGCGCAGAAGAAGAACTGAAAGTAGCAGAGAGCAACAGTTATCTGCGTTTGTCATCAAATGAAAACAAAGCGACTTTTTCATATGTTAACACAAAGACTACCCAAGCCTGCAACTGTCCATGACAGACATACACAAGTCAGTTATCATTTTTCTTAAAGTAATGAGAGATGGTGTGCTGTGGTAGCGCAGGGGTTAAGCATAACCCACATATGGAGGCCTCAGTCCTCAATGCGGCTGTTGCAGGTTCGATTCCTGGCCTGGTGACATTTGCCTCATGCCTTCACCCTTCTCTTGTTACCCGCTTTCCTGTCAACTAACTATCAAATAAAGGCCACTAGAGCCAATAAAACCTAGAAAAAAAAAAGTAATGAGAGATGTTTCACTCTTCCCTGATCCATTTTCCCCATCAAACCTCTTCAGACTTTGTCTCATTGCAGCTGCAAACTTCACTCTGTTTCATGATTTGAAGTAGGCCAGACAGTACAAACCAGAACAAAGTGGAAAGTAGTACTATACATATTTAACGAATACAAATCTATTTCTTCCTAGTCCCTCAGAGGCAATACTTTTGAGAACATGAACATGTTTCTGTAAATCTATTGCTCTCTTGTTGGAAGATGAACCTCTGCCTCAGTCTGAAATGTTTTGCAGTCTCTGTTGCTTTGTCAGGATTGATTTTCCTTTTAACTCCGTCCCTGTGGAAGAACAGCATCTCCACACACACAACAATACTGCCACCACCATGTTTCAGACTGGAGATTGTTAAGCATTTTGACTGTAGACGAGAAAGTTCAGTTTCAGTCTCATCTGACTAGAGCACACTCTTATAAGTTGAAATGTTTTAACTGGGAATTATGACGGTGGTCTTTCTTCTTGCCACGTTCCCATAAAGCCCAGATTTGGGAGATGCATGAATAGTCAGCCTATCATTTTATTTCCATTCATCTGGACAGGCGGACAGCTGTGTGTCGGTAGGTTTTCAGCTTTACAATTATTCTTTTCTACCGCCCCTTCAGTCAGAATGTCCAATTGCTCGGAAATACTACACTATGTAAACATTTAACACCCTCAGTGAGAGAATCCTCGAGTTTGGTTGCTTTTAAACAGTATCTCACTCTGTGACTTTATAGAAAATACTTTCATTTGTAGCTACTTATATATATGCAATATTGAAATGTAATGTATTTATTGGACTTATTTGTGTTCCTGATTGTTTTATTACAAATGTTCTGGCATTCAAAAGCATGTGTTTATGTTTTTGAATGTTGAGATGAGAGACTGTAATATCCAAATGTTTTGGTTTGTTTTGATGTCAGTCTGCCAAGAAGCTGCAGAAGGAATTTAGCTTTTAGCTGGACACCGTTATATTTCCATGTGAACATCCATCAATATGCAGTGTCCCAGCATATAAGGAAATATTTAGCAAGTTTAAATAATACATTTAAACCAAGCTGCTCTGGTGTTTAAGATGCTGTTTGTTCACTGATGTTACCTATTAAACTAATGAGGTGAACTGATATTTATATTGAGATTAACTTTCACACAGCTTCCTCCAACACAACTTGCACTAATTATGTAGTAATTAGCTGATCGCTGAAGGCAGTTTCACTAGCTACATACACTAAATACACTAAAGTTTCTGGTTGTCATTTGACAAATTGTGGGGAAGTTCAAAGCGTATACGAGTGATTTCTTGCAAGGCGTTCTGTATGAAAAGGAAAAAAAAAAACACCAACTGTGGAGCATCTCTGTGCGGTGTGAAAGTTGGAATCAGTAACACAGAGGCAGCTGCACCTTTGAACACAGAAAAGCAGCAGCGCTCTAAAATATAGGGCGGCATTGCATTTCAACTCTGAGACCTTTCCACTCTCAGCCCCGCCCGGCCTGCTGTGTTTTTCATGTCCCTGCAGCCAGGCAGCACTCAGAGAACAGTCCCAGTGAATTACCGTGATGGACCAAAGGGACAAACTCCTGCAAAGAGATGCAGGAAGGAGTGTTTTTTTTTGTTTTTTTTAAACGACCGCACTAGCCAAAACCACCAATACGCCTCGTTAAATATTCATGACTTGAAACAGTCATGAGTCATTTCAGTTTAAGATTATTAATGATTGGTAAAGAGGTTGGCTGCGTTGCACCAATCGGCGATGTGCCGTTGCCCATCTAGCAGAGGGCATATTTGTGGAGGAAATGGGTTAATGCTGTTCCACTTCCTTCTGTCAGAAATATTCACATCAACGCAAGGTGACGGCTGACATGCCATGACGTGGTTTTGCATCCCTCTGCATCTTTCATGCGGCACACTCAGGGACCACAGTGCAGAGTGAGAGAAACCAGGGCTGAGCATGATTACGTTTTACGGTTGGAGTGATACAGTCTAATTTTTTTTTCTCTCTACAAGCTCTACATGATTTATCACTCAGATGACCTCTGCACATGACAAGTCTGGCAGTAAACCTGTCTGACTTAAATTGTGACTGAAAGGCGCGCTGCTGTGTAATTGCCAGCTTCCTCCGTTAGGTGGAGTCATTGAGCCGATTTTGAACCTGAAGCTTGACCCTTGTCCTGGTTTTATCACCTGTCTTTGTTTCATTAAGCTCCTCCAAAGCGCAGCCCGAACCGGGTCAGTTGACAAGGAAAACACGGCTTAATTATGATGCCTTTAACAGCCGCTATTCACAGGTAGGACCCAAGAGGAGATTACCTGTCGCAGAGAGACTGCTCGGGGAAATGCCACAGTCATGTGCCTTTCCTTCCTACAGTGAGCAGGCAGCGCTTTTTACTGAATGGGAGCATCATGTGAAACTTGAGGCGTCTGGCGTAAGGATTTCTGCGTGGACGCCGCACGTACTCTGGCTGCAGCAGGACGCAGCGAGAGAGACATTTCATTCCTGTGGTGTCTGTCTTCAGTGTCGCGTTTTTGTGTGTGTGTGTGTGTGGTTGTGTTTTGCTTTGAATCAGCACATAGAGTAATGTAAACATGGAGGACATAATTCGGGACGTTGTTTGGTTTGTGTTGGTAAGATATGGAGACCGGACGCGCTCTGGATGGACCCTGCGCGGTGAAGTTTGCGTGGAAGCGGTGAGACATTTGTTTTTATGGGTCATGTCAAAAGACCCTAGCATCTGAGCAAAGAGAGCAGTCAGTGTATTAGGATGTAAAGCAGGGAGAGGATGATATATTACTCTGGCATGTTTGAAAAAAGCAGGAACGATCTGTTTTAAATCGGAAAGATAAGAAATAAAAAATAAATAAATGTATAATTAAAAAAATATATACTTTTATTAAAAAATAATCCAACACTAATGCACATATTTTTGTTTTGTTTTTGTTGGTTCGTTCATTTAAATTGTTTATCTGCAAAGCGGTTTGTAAATTCAGCTTGTAAAGTGAATTTCTGTTGACCAGATTAATTTCCATAAAGGGTCAGATAATCAACTATGACTGTTGCTGAGGGTCAGGACCCCCAGCCGACATGTATATTTGGGCCCTATAAGGATTTCTGCATGGGATGAATGGATCATAAGACGGCCTTGACCCACAATGGGCTTCTTATATACAGTTAAGCCAAAAATTATTCATTCCCCTGGTAAATTTAGATTTTAAAATATTTTTAATTCAACCAAGAAAGTTATTTCTGATAAGACGTGAAACTGAAATCTTAAAAGAATAAAAGTGTTAGTTTACAACCTTGACTGTAATTTGGTGCATTTATCTTTACCTTCTCAGCAAATAAAATAAAAATGAATAAATAAAGTGAAGAAGATGACCGGTTTTGTATAAAAGTATTTTCTGTTTTAATTGAGATTGTATTTTAAATATGGCATATTAAATATGATGCATACCCTTTTCTGTAGTTAGTTGGTAAATCTTTACTGGCATTAAACCTTTTTTTATAATTGTTGACCAACTTTCCTCAAAGCTTCAGTATGTAACTTTTATTAAAATATGTTTGTTTTTTTTATTTGCTTTTTAAAACTGCTACTATATCAAGAGTGGAAAAATAAAAATAAAAAATCAAGCTCCTCTGCCTCCTCTCTGTGTTCCTACTGCCATTTGCAGAAATATGCAACTCAGAAACAACCAATCAGAGCTAGGACGAATGTCTTACCGCTGTCAGTCACCCTTGTGTACGCGTTGCTCAATGTTCCAATGGCGGAGAAACAACTTATTGTTCCAGGAAAACCGTTTATCCGCCATCATCGGTGACCATGCTAACAGTCAAGTGCATTCATGACAGACTTCCCTTTGGAGAAGGAGCCGGGGAGGGAATGAGCAGCATGAACAGAAGGATGATTGACAACGCTAAGACCTTCTTTATGGGTCTCATTGTCGTTTCTGACTGAGTGGTGTCTTTCTGCAGATGGCAGTAGGACTATAGGGAGCCCTACATATTAACCTGTCAAACCGGTTTAACAAATATGTACACAATATATATATTTTTCAGAAAAAGTTACTAACTGTAGCTTTAATGTTTAGAGGTGTGTTTGTGGAAATTCTGTACCATTCTTCCAGAAGCAGTTTTTTTTTTTATTTTGTTAGAATGCATTTTTATTTTTCAGGTCAGACACTGAATTTGGACAGGAGGACTGTCACTATTACACTCTCATAATGGTGTGAAATAGAGTGGAGGCCATGAGCCAGGAAAGCCTGACTCATGGCCTCCACTCTATTTCACACCAAACATATTTTATCTGGTTGAGGTCAGTGCTATGTGAAGGCCAGCCAGGTTCTTCCATGTCAAACTTGCTCATCCATGTCTTTATGGGCCTTGCCTAGCGCATTGGTGTGCAGTCATGTTGAAACAGATGGGGGCCATCCCTGAGCTGTTCCCACAAAGGTGGGCGCATGAAAAATGGCCAAAATGTCTTCCCTGAAGTTGCAGGAGTTACTGCTAGTGAAACATGTGTATCGAGGAGAGCTGCAGAATACATTGCAAATTCATGATTATCACAGTATCACGATCGCAAAAATTTGTTTGGACAGCAGTAAAGATCGGCTAAATCAACAATTACCATGCACTCAGACTACCCATGTCAGCAATAAATTAGGTAATGCTTGTTTAACAAGAAATATGTCATAAGTGCACTCAGTTGTTTTAATTAAGTGATGGAAAACAGCAACAAAGTTGTTTCATGGACAAAACAGCAGATGTGGCCAGTTCCAACGTTTTAATAGAACGGTAGAGATGGAGATTAGGAATTTGTTTTGTTTTGGGGTTTTTTGTTTTTTGCTGTCCGTTGAAGCTACAATTTTTTTCTTGAGCTAATCTGAACATCTCATGATATTTGAATACCAGTAGCTGTTAATTCAGCAGAAAGTCAATGAACTCTGCACACTACACACTGGAGCGTCCCGTGAACTTACGTATGCCGTTGAATTTTTACGGGGCCTACCAGTTTCAGGCTCAGTTGCTTTCATTTCCACCCATTTTCACTTTGTTAAAATTGCACAAGCACTAAAGGAAATTTCATAACTGGATTTATTGCACATGTCATGTTCTCAAGGTGTCGCACTGGATTTCACTGAGTTCCTGAGCGTGACAATTTATTTACACATGTTTGCGGAAACAGTCTGCATGACATAGGTGCTTAATGTGACCGTGGAAGGGGCTGGGACACCGAAATCAGTGAATTGGAAGGATGACCCAATATTTTGGACAATAAAGCATATATTTAGCATAGGGATAATCCTGAATGAGCACTATTTTTTCAACCCACTTCCTACTTGCATGGGCCCAAACATTTAATGTGTGTGAATGTTGCCAAGATTATTGGTTCAAATGGATTCTAAAAATATGTATTCAAAATAAAGTGATAAAGATTTTGCAGGCTGCTGGTAGTCATTGTGAAATGTGATGTGCCAACTGGAACATAAAAGTAAAATATTTCTGTAGATATTTGTCTTTTAGACAACTATCAAATGGTTTTGTCTGCCACTGTATGTTCAGCCTGATTACTTTAATTGACTGTTCTCCACAAACAGAGCGACTTTACATCTGACTTCAGCAAATGAATGCAGAGTTGAGCTGCGTGATATTAGGAAATGGGATTAGGCTGTTATTGCTTCCATCACTCTGCAATTTGACCATCATTTGTTAGTTGTGGCCATCTCTTGCAATGAGACGCCATCCAGCGCTCAGAACGTCTTATTCGTATGCAAAGCGAGTGCTAACAGGAAACAACAACAAACAAATATTGCATTCTGGACAGCTCTTTGTGATAATATTGATGCACCCACTGATATTGAGGTGATAATATCTAGAGGTCTGTGTATTATTAAAACACATTTATCAATTTCTTTTCATACCATGAATCTCTCATTGATGCACACAAGGTGCTAACTTACACATTCAGATGGCAGCAATTACCTTCAAAATAGAGTTTTCTTTTTTTTTTTTTTCTTTTACAGCAATTTCCTAGCAGCCACTGAATCCAGTCTGGGATATCTAAATGGAAGAATGTTGCCTGTGGGATATAAAATACCATCTGCAGTTCAAATGAAGTGTAGTCTAATTTACAGGATCAGGGGCCAAAAGTCTGTTCCAGATCACATTTGCCTCAAACATCTCATCTTTCATATCGCGGCAAAGACAATGATGGAGATTTGTTTTCCTTTTTGCTTGCAGGGTCGACAACAGACATCTTGTGCTATTCATCCCAGAGGAGATGTAGCAGGACTCTTCAGTATGACATAGACCTCAGTCCCCCCCTCGCCTACTCATCTTCAGGGATGGATCTCGTGAACTTCACGACCGTCATCGACAATGGCTTCTTAGACGAGATGCCTTCGAGCCGCGTGCTGACCGGCTGCTTCCTCTCGCTGCTCATCCTCACCACGCTGCTGGGGAACACGCTGGTCTGCGCTGCCGTCACCAAGTTTCGTCACCTGCGCTCCAAAGTCACCAACTTCTTCGTGATCTCGTTGGCCGTGAGTGACCTCTTGGTGGCCATCTTGGTGATGCCGTGGAAGGCGGTGACGGAGATCGCGGGCTTCTGGCCGTTCGGCTCCTTCTGCGACACCTGGGTGGCTTTTGACATTATGTGCTCGACCGCGTCCATTTTGAACCTCTGCGTGATAAGCCTGGACCGCTACTGGGCCATCTCCAGCCCCTTTCGCTATGAGAGGAAGATGACACCCAAAGTGGCCTATGTTATGATCAGCGTGGCCTGGACGTTATCTGTCCTCATTTCTTTTATCCCTGTGCAGCTGAACTGGCACAAAGCCCAGAGTAAACCTTACAAGCCGCTCACTGAGGCATTAGTGTCACTGGGATCAAACACTACATCCCTCCGCACTTCTGAAAATTGTGACTCCAGCCTGAACAGGACCTACGCCATCTCCACCTCACTCATAAGCTTCTACATCCCCGTTGCCATAATGGTCGCCACGTACACGCAGATTTACCGCATTGCTCACAGACAAATCAGGAGGATCTCTGCCCTCGAGCGTGCCGCAGAGAGTGCCAAGAACAGACACAACAGCGTGGGCCGAGGCTCCAGCATCGCAGAGTCCGAGAGCTCTTTCAAAATGACGTTCAAGAGGGAGACAAAAGTGCTGAAGACGCTGTCGGTGATAATGGGGGTGTTTGTGTGCTGCTGGCTGCCATTTTTCATCCTAAACTGCATGGTACCCTTCTGCGAGCAGTCAAGCGGAGGAGAGGCCTTCACTTGCATAAGTCCCACCACCTTTGACGTATTTGTGTGGTTCGGCTGGGCTAACTCCTCCCTCAACCCCATCATCTATGCCTTCAATGCCGATTTCCGCAAGGCCTTCTCCATCCTGCTGGGCTGCCACAGACTGTATCCAGGAGGCCACAACGTAGAGACGGCCAGTCTAAACAAGAAATGACTCATGACTCTCCCGGCCCTGACTCATCCCTTTATTCTAGGAGTCCAGGAGCTTAATGTGCATCCGGACTGGCTGAGAAGAGGACGCTGCTGTCTGCGCTTCTGAGCTAACGCTTAGTGTGACTGAATGGTACTGTGACACTGTGTGCACATGTTTGCATCGGGTGAGTGTGACCCTGCTGTGTTTTCTGTGGCTGTTACACAACCTTCCGAAGTGAGAATCATGTCTGGGAGCAGAGTGGATTTGGGATTGAGATTAAGATGGTGCTGGTTGGGCCAGGGGTCTGAGCGTGTACCGGTCCTGACATGGCTCCAGGATGGATAATCCACAGGATCGGGCAGCATGCACTGTGTCAGACGCTGCTGTCCTCCTTGACATCACTCTCAACAGTAGTACTCAGTGTCATGGCGTCCTCCGCCAAATAAAGCGCAATCGCTGCACAACTCGTGCACTTTACCAAATCACATGACAGCTCACACATCTACTGGTGCGTGCGATTAAAATTGTCTGCAAAGAGTGAGGTCATGCATCTAACCAAATCACGTTTTGGTGTAGGTTGCAGGAACACAATACACCCAAAAGTGACTTAATATTACAGACTGAATGCAAAACAGAGTGGATGAGATGCATTTATGTTTTCTGTGACGGCTCTTTAAAGGGAAACTGTGGTCCTAATTTATTTTGAAAGTAACATTAAGCTGTGATGATGTACTGTAGCCTCGTAGGATCTTCCTTTACCTCTGCCAGCTGTTAGATTATTATAAATAGATATGATATTAATGCGTAACACGTTAAAACTTGATGTGAAAGTGCACCAAAAATTGCCTTGTGGCTGGACAATTTTCAACTTAATCAACCAGTCTTTTCCCAATCGGTGAAACTACATACCAGCAGGTCTCTGTACTGATAACACTCTTCAAAGTAGAAACTATTACCGCAGGAAATAGAGTCAAGACTAACTCAAATTTGTCTATTTTCTCTATTAGTAATATGTTTTAAACATCTACTGAAAATTTAAGGACCACTGCATTTTCCCAAATTTGAGATTTCTCTCTGTTTTATGTGGGCCTTTTTTTTTTTTTCATTATCAGAAAAGCTGAACAGTGTCCTACAAAATTGCTCTGTTTTATAATTTGGCTGTTTCTGCATCTGTCTTACATACTGGAATTAGAAATGTTGGCCGGCTTGGACAAATCGCAGACGGGTCTCCTCTTCCCGTGAAAGTTGTTTTGCTGCTACTAGTGCTGATGATACACACATCAGTACTGGAATAATGGATTGAAACTTTTCAATATTACCTCAGATCATCTCTAAATGATTGAAGCTTTTGACAAAATTGGATGTTCCAACAGACCAGTAAGCCTAGGAACTCATCCAAACTGGTTTTGGAGTGGATGGAACAGGTCTAACAATCTTCTGGTTTTCCAAAGGCCCAGAGCTAAGAGTAAGAGTATTCCTGCCAGAAAATCACCAAATTAAAATGAACTCTACCAAAAAGAGTGGACAATTTGCTGCTAAATCTACTACAGAAGCTTCTGCAATTTTGTGGATTAAAGAAAATTTGGGCACCAAGTTGCTTAAACAGATTGTTGTCAACAGAAACTATCATGACATCCATGATATATGAGTGAATGTAATCTTGTGGTTGGAACTACATTATGTTGTGCATGATGTTGGGTTTTAGGCAAAGAAACCGAATAACTTTGTCTGCACAACAGGATATATACTGGATTAGTGCTCATTTAATGAATATCCACACTAATTTCCTGCTACGATTACACTTTGTGAACTTTTGTTTCACTGTGCAGGCAAGTCAGATTAGCTTTTTTTTTTTTTTTTTAAAGTTTGTCTTATGAGATGAAATGAAAAAGCCACAGATTACATCAATGAGCTGTTTGAAGCTGAGGAAAGTACAGAAGCAGCAGAAGTAAAGCCTTCAAAATTGTCTAAATCCTGTACCAGGGGAAAACTGCAATTTGTTGCTTTCCATTCTTAAGAAAGAAAATATACTTTTGTCTCACAATAAGTGCAGATAATAGGTTATTACTTCTTCTTGAGTAGCAGTGAACTTATTTTTTACAACAAACAATAACAAAAGATGACCAGTTTGAATAGATTAGAAAAATTAAAAAACTTGTGCTTTTTTGGTTTAACTATTCCTCCCCCTTGGAGATTATACATTCACAAACTGTAAAAAATGAGCATGTTGCTATTTGTAAAAGGAAATAAAAAGCACGTAATTAGAAGAAAGATTTTTCGAGTGGATGAATTTTGTCGACAATCTGCAGTTTCTGTCTGACATCCACCCAAAATCATGACTTTTAGTTCAAAATGTGATTCTAACTTCAGCCCATTTTTAAACTGAGCGTTACCAAATGGATTCAGAGTTGCACACTGAAACCCCGTTTTAATGTATTATGCATTGTTGGTTGTTTTCTAGTTTTACTTCTCAGTTTAGACGTGGAAGGAGTTCATTCTAGTCCTGTAACAAAGATAGAGACGTTTCGCATTTCTCCCAAGTGTCTCTTTGCATTAGAGCCCAAGCAGATGTTTAGTGAACTTGTTGATGCGAAGGTTATTTTTCATCAGATCCACTGTGTTGTGTGTTTTTTGGCTTGTTCAGCTTTGAACCCTTTACATCAAAAGCCCTGGGGCTAACTTCACACCAGCGCGCGAGGAGGTAAAACCTAATGGGAGCAGCTGTGTTTCATATCTACCATCTCATATAATTCTGGTGTTCTTGCGTCTGTCGAATCTGGCGATGTATCGCCATCATTAGCAAAGTGAAGTGTCCCATCTGGTCCTGTGAACAGCTGGCAATAATAAAGCGGTGCAACTACTGTGGCACCTCTGGATCTGTTGGCTGAGTGTGATTTTATTGTTCCACTAATACTTCGCTCTCACACTTAAACAAAATAAAAAAATATGACGGATAAGCCTGGATTTTAGAGCGTGGACGCTCCCCTCTCCTTGTTTACCTACTGTGCTGAAAAAGGGAAGTGAAGGTGATAATAAAGCTGTGGGTAAAGACTGTGCTGTTATTTATTCACATCCTTGACAGAGGAAATTAAATGGTGTACCTGGAGTGTGACGGCAGAGTAGAGCAGTGGCATTTGGTTGTAAAGATTTTTTTATTTTTTTTAGGAGGAATTATTGTAGCGCTCTCTTTTTGTCATGAGCTACACTAAATTACCTTAATAATCAATTTAAGGGGGTTACAGCGGCTTGCAAAGCATCTTAAACTTTTTCACATTTTTCTCACATTAAGACCACAAACTTTAATGGATTTTATTAGGAATTTCAAGATAGACAAGCAAAAAAAGTTGTGGATTTTGTGAAGCAGCAAAAAAAAAGTCTTAAAAAGGACAAATCTTGAAAATGAGAGTTTCAACCATAATTTTACATACATCAAATGAAGAAAAAAAAACACATAGACCTTTTTTCTTACTGTCTGAAATTAAATTATATGTAGTTTAACGCTATGAAGCTGAAAACTACCAAATACCGAGCTGAATGAGAAAACTGTTGATGTTAATTCAATATTTGGAAGCGTGGTCGACCAATGTAGTTTGCCTGTAGCCAAAACTACAGGCAAACTACATTATAACTACAACTTGAAAATTGACGTCATAACTTCTTCTGTCCGCTGATTGGCCCAGAGGCATCCGGGTTAATGGAGGAATTACGCAGAAGATTGTGGCCAGGCTAAATTAGACTAAATTTATCTTCTTCTATGATTGCAATGGTTCTTCCAAAGCCCTCTTTGTTGTTGTCGTTTTAATATTTAATTTGTGCTACGCCCTTTGCAGTTTTAAATGGTGGATTCCTGCCTCACTTTGCATATTTTTTATTTGAAAAGACCTTTGAAAACAATGTATCACCTTCCTTTACAATTATACACCATTATATATTGGTTCATCACATCAAAAAAATACCAGAAAAATACACTGAACTGTGTAGTTGAGATGTTATAAAAAAAAAATTACAAATACTCGTGCAAGATACTACATGCATGTCAAAGTGTAGGATTTTACACCCACGAGAGTCTAAATCTGATTAATTATAAAAGTGAAATTGGTGTTTTGTCAAATAATCGTCACTTCCTCAAAAAAACTACTCCAAAATAATCTCAGTTCAAAAAAGATGTACGTTGTTTTTACAGAGTGAAGCTAATCCTCGTCATTAGGATATCAGAAGCGTGTCAATGGCGCTTTCCCTCACGCGGAAAACGCACCAGCACAGTTGTGCTTTAAAGTCAGCAGGACTCGGACTGTCCTTGCCTCTGAAATCTCCTCAAGCATGCCACAGGAAGGGAAGAGCAATTAATTTGACTGACATCACTCAGAGTGATGGCCATGATGGCGATAAGACTGAGCATGTGCGCATGTGTGGGTGAATATCAGTCTGTGTGTGTGTGTGTGTGTGTGTGGGTGTGTGTGTGTGTGTGTGTGTGCGTGCGTGTGTGTGTGTGTTGGAGTCACAGAGCGTCCATCACCTGCTCCGTCATCCTTACAATGTCTTTCACATGTTGCAACAACATGAAGAGTTCCTTTTCCCTTCTTTTTTGTTTTTGTTTTTGTGTATTGTAACATGGTTCAAGTAGTGTGCTTGGATTGGCACATCAGAAGAACCGATATCAGATGAGGCATCCTTAGATGATGTTAATGACATGCCCCGAGGAAATGATTTACTCAGACACGGAGGAAGAAATAAAAGCGTAACGGAGACAGGCACGGTCTTACGTAAGAATCAGGCGATGGCAGAATAAACTAAAACAATAATAATAATACAAAAGAGCTAGCGATGAAGCTTTGTAAGCACCAAATTATACTGGAAGTGTCACACTTCTAATTATTGAATTGTCACAGTTTCGCTTGTTTACTACAGCCCCACATTTTGCTCCCGGTGAGATTACTTTCTCACCTTCTTTCTCCTCAGCTCAGGATCTCGGGGAATTAAAATGCAATTAAAACTGTCTGTAGCTACCTGCACTGCTCTCCTATAAATATGTATAACTGACAACAGGCTGAGCTACTGTAATTACACCTGAGTCTGAGGCATTTTAAATGCATAACCCACACCAAGATGCTCATAATTGAAAGTGAAAGTGTTGGTTACTCGACTCAAACCGCATCAACACAGTTTAGGTCTGATAGATTTGTGTATATTGTTTTTTTTTTTTGTTTTGTTTTTTTTTCCCTGCCTGCTCCTAACGCAGAAATGAACAGATGTTCCTCAAAAAAAACAAACAAAAAAAACTCTATAACAGCAAACACAAATTCCTTCTTCGAGGGGGGCGTTTCCCTGGAAACCACAGCATAAATTAAACAAACATGTGAACTCATATCTGATCTCAACAAAGCGATATTGTATCCCTTTTAAAAATAGCCACACAAGCCATGGCCGGCACTTGCACTGCAAATCTTTTGACCTTTTGTGTCCATCATTTGCGGCGAGCCCCCCTTCACTGCTCTTCCTCGTTTACTCCTGCTCGTCATTTTTCGTTCCTAGCCCTGCCTTTTCGCACTCCTTCTCCTTCCTCACTCCGTTTACAGCTTTGAGCCGGGGGGGCTTCGTGCAGCGTTGTGTTGCTATTCATCACTCCAAGTGGCTCCAGTGGAGAGGACAGACCATGCAAGCCACCCCTGTCTCCCTTGACCTCACCACTGGGGAAGAAGCAAACAGAACGAGGAGAAAGGGAAGGAAGAGTCACAGAGGAGACTTGGTTGAAACAAGAGATTATGAGATGGTGGAGGAAAAACACGCTAGAAGCTTCTTGACTCTTAGTGAAGAATCGAGACGTTTGCTTCACATGAAACTCCTAATGAGATCCAATGGATGGGTTGGTGAGGTCTGGAGACTGATTTAGCTGCTATACTGCCACACTGACTGACTGAATGATGAGGTTTCCGAATTGGTCATCGGCTGTTAACGTCTCTTTTAGGCAAAACTCTCATACTAGACGAAAAGTTTCTATTTTTGTTTTTAACGCCTCCTTTCTGGCCAGTGTGGTAAATCAGAATTGTAGTCTGAGTGTCAAGTTAAATCCCAACAGATTTACTTTCAGCATAATCCTCCACTTGATATGTTTATAAAACTTTATTAGAAATTCATCTGGGTTCATTTCAAATGTGATGAAGGCAGAAACTAAAAAGAACAGAGGAAAGAAAAGGAGAAAGGTGGGGAAAAGGTTTTAAAGGAAGAGAGACAGGAGTAGAGAAGAGAAAGAGGCATAGAGAGAAAACAAATGGACACGCTTGAAGTCTGCCTCTAAACCTGCAGAAAGAGGAAAAAACAAAACCAAGAAACCACAACAGACCACATGTACATATATTACATATATATATATATATATATATATATATATATATATATATATATATATATATATATATATATATATATATATATATATATATATATGATGGTAACATTTGTGACATCATTACAAAGTACACAATACATGATTATGCGAGATATATTTAGTGGCAACCGCAACCCCACTGAGAGCATCTCACAGACACCTGAATCTAGACACATGTGGCAGCAAAACTTAAACGCACACATGACACGCACCCACATGCACACGCTCATTCGGTGTTTTTCCCCTTTTACTCTATGCAGACGTGTTATTCTCGCAGAAGCACCAACATGCATAGTGATGCGGCTGAGTGTGCTCCTGGCGGACACTTCAGCACGTGGCTGGGTTCCAGATTGGACACCCAATCTCTCGTCGTGGACATTAGTGAAGCAGTCTATTATACAGCCATGAGCACATCAGGCCCAATCTGCTTTGCACAAGAACCCATTACCTTGTTACTTCCTTCCATTATGTATTAATAATTGCTTAGCGTCTGTGTAAAGGCCTTTTTTTCCCCCTTTTCTCACATACTGTATTTCTGGATGTTTTTCTTAATGGCCAAACTGCACAAGGAATATATTAAAGGAAAATTCTTAGTCGTGACCATAAGGGTTTATCGTCCCAAATTATTTAAGAAAGACTAATGTGTTGTGTTTAGCATTGTACAGTTTGTGTTAAAAAATAAAATAAAAATGAATATCGTTTACATAAGTTGTGTTTAGAAGACTGAGTTTTGTCAGAGTATAGCCACAAGCTCCTGAGGAGGTCAGTAAGATTCTTGGTTGTCCATTTTCAGAAAAAGTCCAGGGGAAAGCTCGAGCCTTTCAGAGGTAGGTCAATGTAGATCTCACAATAGAAGATGTAAGGAACAATTATCTAATCAATGGAGGTTTCGTCATTGGATGACATAATAAACATGTCAATGCATTTACATGCTGCTCTAAAATCACATTATTTTCTTTTTCCTTTATTGCTAATTTAACCCAAATCTAAACTATCCGTACAACAGAGAACTTGTTGCCTGGTTTTTGTTGCTATTGAGCTATTTCATCTTTTCATGTCAGTAGCACAAAGTGTCCACGTCTTTTGCTAAGCAGATCCGGTGTTAAGTCTATGAAAGTCCGTCCCTGTGTCTCCGAGCCCCGGAGATAACAAGTGTGGTGTTTGCCTCTGGTTAAACAAAAACAAAACAAACAAAAAAAAGCTCTTTTTAGCACCGTGATGGTTCTGAGCGTCTTAGAAGAGAATCGAAGAGGAACGAAGAATCAATAGACTGGTTTCGGTGCAGATACGAGGTAAGCTCCAGGTAGGAGATTCAACAGCAAAAAGAAACAAGGAGTAAATCACAAGATTTCACCACTGTCTGAGAAGAGACAGCAACAAATCTTCAACAGCCACAGTCTTGTGTTTTCGTCAAACTAGAGGTATTCTTAGCGACTATCCAACAAAGTCGCTGAGCGGCTGAATAGGGGAGTGGTTGTTGACGCGCAAGCTGATCAAAACGTAAATCCAAGCTGCAGTTGCAACGATTTTATTGTCCATATTCAAGCAAAACAGTGTTCAAAAGCAGCATAAAAACGGATCCGTAGAGTCAAACAGTGATCAAAAAACAAAACATAGCGGTCAGAAAAAAGTAAACCTCCCCCATCACCCACTCACTGAAGTCACCAAGTGAGCAACAGGTGATCTACAATCACTAATAACACCACGTGATCCCGTGCTACACCTATCCACAACATTCCGGCCCCTAATTATTACATCATTACACAGTAATAATTACTCAAACACCATAACCTAAGATATACAATACATCAAAACACACAATGAGATAAACATAACACATTCAAACTGTCCATGAAAGTCATTTGCAAATAGTCAATCATTCTTCTTTTCTTCAAAATAGTCCATCCATAGTCAGTCAGTCATAGGCCAGAGGTTACCAGCACTTAGCCTAAATATAGTCAGTCTGCGATGTACATCTAGTTATAGTAAAGTCTAGTC
Organism: Poecilia mexicana; assembly: GCF_051168715.1. Taxonomy (NCBI): domain Eukaryota; kingdom Metazoa; phylum Chordata; class Actinopteri; order Cyprinodontiformes; family Poeciliidae; genus Poecilia; species Poecilia mexicana. The sequence continues at coordinate 25,333,482 of NW_028263379.1, forward strand.
AAAAGTCACGTCGAGAGTAGAATCAAATGTGTTGTCTTCATTGGTCGAGAGTCTCTTGAAGAAGGCATATCTTCGTGATGGGTCTGCATAAGTGACTGGTTGGGGTCTTAATCCGGACCTGGCGTACAAGTCCATTTTTATCAGGCACAGTTTCCGTGATTCTACCGATGATCCAGGAACCACGAGGTGCAGAGTCATCCATTATAAGGACCACATCTCCAGGAACAAAGTTGCGTCTAATCTTCATCCACTTTTGGCGCTGTTGAAGTTGAGGCAGATATTCTTTGATCCATCTCTTCCAGAACAGGTCAGATATGTATTGGACTTGTCTCCATCGTTTTCGTGCATAAGTATCTTCTTTCTGGAATAAACCCGGTGGCAAACTTGGATTAGACTTGAGTAAAAGAAGATGGTTCGGTGTTAGAGCTTCCAGATCATTTGGATCAGCAGATTCCAAGGTAATAGGTCTACTGTTGAGGATTGACTCCACCTCACAGAGAGCAGTTTGGAGTCCTTCCTCATCCAGATGCTGTGTCTGCAGAGTGGAATTAAGAACTTTTCTGATGGAACGGATCAATCTCTCCCATGCTCCACCATGGTGTGACCCAGCTGGAGGATTGAAGATCCATTTCACTCCCTTCAGAGACAGCACATCAGAGATCTTTTCTTGATTCCAATCTTCAATAGCTTGTCTCAGTTCGCGCTCTGCGCCCACAAAGTTGGTACCATTATCGGACCGCAGCTCTTGTACTTGGCCTCTCCTTGCAATGAAACGTCGTAAGGCGTTAATGAAAGAGTCTGTGTCAAGAGATGAGGCAACCTCAATATGTACTGCTCTGATTGCCAAACATGTGAAGATAACTCCATATTTCTTCACAAGACTTCTCCCACGCTTCACTTCAAATGGACCAAAATAGTCCACTCCAACAAAACTAAAGGGGGGTTTCTCAGGTGTCACTCTGCTCTCAGGCAGGTCAGCCATTTGTTGCTGGCCTGCAGCTCCATGAAGCCGTCTGCAGATGACACACCTTGACATGATCTTTCTAATCAGTGCACCAGCACCAGGAATCCAATATTTCTGATGGAGCTTTGAGAGTATGTGGTTCCTACCACCATGACCCACCTCTTTATGGATATATTGGAGAATAAGATAAGCAATATGAAGATCTTTAGCAACAATGATAGGATGTTTAGAATCTTCAGACATGACAGCTCTGCTGAGACGTCCTCCAACACGCAGCACATCATCCACCAGAACAGGATTTAACTTGTATATATGACTGCTTCTTTTGACGTTCTCTCCTTTTTGGAGATAGGAAATTTCTTCAGAATATCTTTCCTTCTGACAAAACTTGATTATCTGCATCTCAGCATCCTCAATCTCTCCCAATGAGAGAAAGCCAGTACATAGCTCACCCCTCTGATGAGCACTTTCAGACTGGGTTGTTTCAGATGCAGGCTGAAAATGTGTCTCGTTTCTTTTGTGATGCAAGAGCAATGTTTTGAATCTTAGAATCCAACCCATCACTCTGACAAGACGAGTCCAGGATGAAACACGATGAATCAGAAGAGCCAAAGGATGATCATCATCTTGTGCAGGAAAAACACCAACAGAAGCAGACACTTTGACTTCAGGGTCGTCATGTAGAGGTTCCTGTAAGTTCTCTGGGTTTACAGGCCAATCTGTCTCTGGCTGTGTAAGAAATGCAGGACCAGATAACCATGTGGTGTCATGTAGAAATTGTTGTACCTCCATACCTCTCGAGGCAAGGTCTGCTGGATTATTTGTTGTGTTCACATATCTCCACTGGGAGACGCCAGAAGCCCTGAGAATCTCTGACACTCTGTTTGCCACAAAAACACGGAACCTGGAAGTCTTGTTATTAAGGTATTTTAATACAGAGGTGCTGTCTGTCCAAAACACTGAATCTAGGAGAGGTAGCCTTAGTTCTCTTTTCCACAGTATGTCCATGCGAACTGCCAGCACAGCTGCCGTCAATTCCATACGGGGAATTGTGACTGGTTTTAAAGGTGCTACCCTGGACTTCCCCATTATAAAGGAACTGTGCATCTGGTAGAGACTGTTCTGCAGCAGGAGGTAGGTAACAACACCATACCCCTTCTCACTTGCATCTGCAAAATGGTGCAACTGAGCAGTGGTTGCTTTTCCAAAATCAGTAGGTTTCAAACATCTTTTGATGCTGATGTTGTCTAACAATTGCAATTCCTCCATCCAGCTTTTCCACTCTTGAGCAACGGCTGATGGAATAGCATCATCCCAACCTATTCCCTTCTGACACAGGTCTTGAAGGATTCTTTTAGCTACAAAAATGACAGGAGCTAGGAATCCCAATGGGTCATAGAAGGTGCTAACAGTAGAAAGGATCCCTCTTCGGGTCCATGGTCTATTTGGGATGGATATACAGAACTTAAACGCATCCGATTGTAGACACCACCATACTCCTAATGCTCGTTCAACAGGCAAAAGGTCACAATCCAGATCTAGGTTTTTAACCTCTTTGGCTCTTTCCTCCTCAGGTATTACTGCCAGGACGCTTCGGCTATTACTTATCCACTTTGTTAAGTGGAAGCCACCTTTGGCGCAGATGAGTCTGAGGTCTGAGTAAAGAGATATGGCTTCCTCTTCAGTGCCTATTGAGGCAAGGCAGTCGTCCACATAGAAACTGTACAGAATGGTGTCAATCACCTGTTGGCTAAAATCTGCTTTGTTGTCTTCTGCACATTTCCGCAGGGCATAATTAGCACAACTCGGAGATGATGTTGCTCCAAATAAATGAACACCCATGCGGTACTCCTGCATGCTCTGATTGAAATCACCATCAGGCCACCAGAGGAACCTCAATAGGTCAGAATCTTCCTCTGGCACATGCACCTGATGGAACATGGCTTCAATATCAGACATCAAAACAACAGGCTCTTTTCTGAACCTAGTCAGCACGCCAATCAGGCTATTTGTTAAATCAGGACCACTCAAAAGTTGTGCATTGAGAGAAATGCCCTGGAATGATGCAGCACAGTCAAAAACGACCCGAATCTTTCCCTTGGTAGGATGGTACACCCCATGATGAGGGATATACCAAACCTTTCCATCACTGCGCTTCAAGTCTGTGATTGGCACTCTTTTTGCATAACCTTTAGATAGAAGATCTTTCATGAAGGCAGTGTAGTCTTTGTGAAAGTCTTTATCTCTGATGAACCTTTTCTTTAAGCCTAAGGCGCGTTGTTCAGCGATTGCTCGGTTATCAGGCATTCTTATGTCTCGGTCTCTCAAAGGCAAGGCAATGTTGTAGTGTCCATCACGCAAGGTTACTGTCTTACTGGCCAACTCTAGAAACTTGGAGTCTTCCTTTGACAACCCCATTTGTTCATCATGGCTGCTCTCAGGAAAATCTATCTTGAATTGTTGCTTCCATAGACTATCCAATGTAACAGCAGAAATTCTGTTCATGGTGACAGCTGACAGACAATTTGGTCTTTCACAGCATTCCCGGTCAATTGGCCCATTCACTGTCCAACCGAGCACGGTTTTAATGGCAAAAGGTCCATCACTTTCACTCCTGATAACCTCTAAAGGTTCTAGGGCTCTGGGCATGTTCATGCCGATCAAAAGCTCCACCTGTGCTTTAATCTCTGGCAAATGAACACGCTGCAAATGTGGCCAAATATCCAGATCTTGTTGCTTTGGGATATTATTCAGATCTACAGGCATTTTATGCTGAGTAAAGAGGTCAGGCATGTCATAATACAGTTCGCTGTCCAATCCGGCAATTTCAAGTTCAGGTACAATGAAACTGTCCACAACTTTCTCTTGTCCCATGGTACGCAAGAGAATCTTTGTTTTTCTCCCAGTGAGATTCAGCTTATCCAAAAGACCCACTGTACAAAAGGATGCTGAACTCCCTTGGTCCAAAAAGGCATATGTTTCCAGTGTTCGTTGGCCTTTCTTTGATTTAACTTTGACTGGCACGATGGGAAGTCTACAGTCCTGTTCACCGGCCCCAGTAAGACCACTAGTCTGAACTGTGACAGGAGATTTCACTGCTTCCGCATCAAGTTGAACTCCATTCTTCATCTTGTGGTGGATATGGAGTATGCTTGCATGTCTGAAACCACATATTTTACATGAAAGGCGTTTTCTGCATTCTTTGCTGATGTGCCCTTTGCACAGGCAACCAAAACAGACGCCATTTCTCCTAAGAAATGAAATCTTCTCATTATGAGGTTTCCTTTCAAGCAGAGAGCATAACTCCAATTTGTGTCCACCTTTGCAAAACAAAAATCTTCACATCACTCTGATGGTCTTGAACCTCTGACGGATTATTTTTCTCAACAGCAGAAGTAGTGATGCCAAAACTACTTCCTGTAGTCCTTGGGCGAGAAAAACGTTTCCCTCCGTCTGTGCCCTTGGCTGATGGATTTATTGATGGAGCATCAGTTAATTTTCCAAAAACAGGATCTGTAGTAATTTTGACTTGACGCTCAATAAAGAAAACAATGTCCATAAATGTTGCTCTTCGATGCTGCTTCTCCTGGATGTCACATGCTACTGTTCGCCAGTTATCTTTTAACTTGTATGGCAATCTTTTAATCACAGCAAGCATATTAGCAGGTGTGTTTAATTCAGAAAGATCATGAATCTCCTCCATCGCATTACAACACCCACGTAAGAACAAACAGTATGCCTGAAGAGCTTTTCCGTCTTCTGATTTAATCAATGGCCACGAATGAACTTTATTCAGGTAAGCAGATGCAATAACATGTCCATTTCCAAAATGCTCATACAGCATAGTCTTTGCTTTTACATATCCACCACCATCAGACATATGTTGACAACTTTTGACCAGTTCGTTGGGCTGCCCCTGGTGTACTGTGCGAGGTAATGCAGACAATCGTCAGGATCACCAGTCTTTGATTCAACGACCTGTTCAAACGAACGCATAAAGGCCTGAAAATGAAGCGGATCGCCATCAAAAGGTTGAATTTCTCTTTTAGGTAGTGAAGAGAGACTTTGTTGACGAACCAACATGCAAGTTAATTCATTTTGTTTCTCCATAATAGATAACAGATTTTCATTGGTTGCTGATTGAGGAGCTTGCTGCAGATGCATATTTGATATTGTTCTGCTTACAGGATGAGAAGATCCAAGTAAAGGTAGAGACCTTTTCTTTGTCACATTTTGTTGCATTGGTTTTATTTGAAGATCTGCATTTTCATTAATTTGTTTTCTCTTTGTCTGTAGAACAAAAGTATTCGCATCTGCATTAAGAGTTTCAACAGCATTTCCTTTTGTTTTAAAATATGATTCCATTCCATCGGATTTCCGTGAAGCTAAGCTTCGCACTGCAGATCCAGTTTTCAACACTTTTACTTTTGCAGCAGTTGCAGCTATTTCTGCTTCAAGTTGAAGCTGTTCTCTTCTTTTCCTAAGTTGCTCCTCCTGTTCTTCAATAGCATGCTTTTCTTTCAGCATAGTTTGACGTGTGAGCAAGGCAGCCATTTCAGCCTCTGCCCTGAGACGTGCAGATGAAGTTGATGAAACTTTGGAGCTTAACTTGTTTCCTTGATTTGAAACACTGTCAGATGGCAACACATCATCTTGAATGTCATGCTGGAAATGAGCAGATAACTGAGACTCCATTTGTTCTTGAACCTCCATTTCTTCACCAGTTGGAGTTTCCTGTGACCGTAACTTGTCAGAGGATGGTCTGCTTGAGCATTTACTTGTCTCAGAAAGCCATATTTCAACATCCTCAATAAACCCTTTGTTGTATTTAATGATACTTGAAAACCATGTATTTTGTTTATCTTTCTCATCAAGCGGAATTAAATGCAGCAAAGATTCATGCAACACAGTAGCATCCTTAAATAGGTGCGTTAACTCATCCAGCTGTGACTTCACTTGTGAATAATTTTTATCATCTTTCATTAACTCTTTAAGAGATTGTATTACATCTTTCATTTTCTTCACATGCTTTTTCCGCTCTGTTTGGATAGTTTCAATTTTATTTGCGAGAGCTTTCTCAGTGAGAACAATCGTTCTTTTATCCTTTTCAGGATTCTCAACAACAGACACAGCAGATGATCCACTCATTTTTAATCCAAAATAAAGGAAGCTTCCAAGTAACAGCGAATCCTTAAACTTTATTGAACGCACGCAGAGCCACAGCACACACTCGCACACCAAATCCCGCAGCCACAATCCCACAGCAAAACATAGCGGGGGGGGCGTGTCACAACAATAGCTTCACATGGGAGAACCAAACTGCGCTTAGAAGAGCGATACGCAGCACCAAACATTCAGGTTACATACCACTGTCGTCTTCTACTTCTCTGTCAAGAGATCCTCTTTCGTAGGTGCAGTGGCGGTGGTGTGTGGGCTCGCGTTGGCTTTCCAGCTGTGCGAGAAACTCAGTTGTCGTGCCTTTTTTTTTCTGACAAATCTTAGCGACTATCCAACAAAGTCGCTGAGCGGCTGAATAGGGGAGTGGTTGTTGACGCGCAAGCTGATCAAAACGTAAATCCAAGCTGCAGTTGCAACGATTTTATTGTCCATATTCAAGCAAAACAGTGTTCAAAAGCAGCATAAAAACGGATCCGTAGAGTCAAACAGTGATCAAAAAACAAAACATAGCGGTCAGAAAAAAGTAAACCTCCCCCATCACCCACTCACTGAAGTCACCAAGTGAGCAACAGGTGATCTACAATCACTAATAACACCACGTGATCCCGTGCTACACCTATCCACAACAGGTATGGACAACATTTCTGATGAAGATGCTGGGGGCTTATTGTCTTGATGATGATCTCAGGTTCACATGTTTTGACCCATATTTTTGCATTCTATTTCGATGCTATTCAGCTGCTGGATGCAAACCTGGTTAGGTGTAATAATAGAACGGAGCACTCTTAAAGGGGCAGCACACTTGTAATATGTGATCATGATGGCAACAGCAGGACAAAAGAATAGGTAAACCCACTGTGCTCACAGATAAAAGAAGCAGAAAAGGACTTCTTTGGTGAATGAAGATAAGACAAACAGGACTTTTATTTAATCTATCACACTTTTTAGTTTGTGTTTATAAAAAAAAATAAATCCTTTTTTAAAAATATGATTTTCTCAGCCAGTGGAAATTAACTCCGACTGTAGACGAGTTAACCTTTTTTTTTTTTTTTTTTTTAGCTAAATTCGACCCGGTCACATCTGCTGGAGAAATTGGGACAGATGTGATGGATTGGCTGGATATCTGCTCACATCGCCCTCACCTCTGGCACAAACTGACCCATGAAACCTGGGAGGAAACTCTCCCTGCAACGCGCCAGTTCAGTGATAAATTATGACAGCGAATACTTACCAAATTACACAATGAATGATAAGCCGGGGCGCTAATGAGATTGGCAGATGAATAGTGATCTCAACAGGGGTGATGTCCGCTCCAGCCGCAGAGAAGTGCTGTCTGCTGGAGACGGCGCTCGGCAGAGAACATTGTATTAATTATGCCAGTGTTAATGTTCATGCTGGAAGCATGCCCTATTGATGAAATTAAAGTCTAGCAGCCTGCTTGTGGAGTTGAACAGATGTGTCAGATCTCTTTAAGAGCGCGTAATTAGTAGCAGAAACGTGACAGAGAAACGGTGATTTCCGACATGTTTGCTTGTAAAACTTTGAAGACAGTTCATCCTTCCGCAACGATTTGCATTAGGACCCCTGAAGCTTTTGTCTACACGTGATTTCTTTTTTTTTTTTCCCACAGTCTTTCCAAACATTCTGGTTGGTCAAAATGATACAGGAGGTGGTGATATATGATCTTTCTGCAAAAATCCTAAGTGAATATATAGCGCCAGGAATGTATAGATTTAGATTTTTTTTCACTCTTAAATATTTTTAGTTCAAATAGATCTATCTATTAATACAATTTTAATAAACGAATAATATATTTCTATCTGCTGTGGCAACCCCACTACACCAGATGTGCCTTTTGGACTCTGCAGAAATGGTGTACTGTACCTTTTATTTTTTTTTTGTGTTTGCAACACAAAGTATCCGGTTCCTCCAAAAATAGATTCTGGATCAATGGTTTTTCTATACTAAACCTTACTGAGTTGGTTGCATCTCATCAAAGGTTTACAAAAAGTTTTGTTTTTTTTTTATTGAAGATTTTTAACACAACTGCTTATCAGAAATTAACGACAATTAAGGATTTAACACATTTCTCTGTGATCCCTATAGGGCCACTCTGGTTCATTTTTTTCTTCACTTGGTATTTATGTCGCACCTCCCGTTCACAACCAAAAACCGAAGCAGTATAAGTAAACAAGATTCATTCGGTTGCAAATACTACTGATCTTTGACATTTTGCTTACTTGAGTTTGCATTTAGAAATTTCAGAGAATTTAAGCAACACGCAACAATTTTACACTTAAGGTTTTACTAAACCATGGATACTGATGGAGCTGAAACAGGCTGCAGCCTCACTCTCATTCAACACGCCAAATGTCACACACAGTTTCTTATTACACTGCTTTTGATACACACAGTCCTTCTTTCTTTCAACATTTACAAGAAAGCTCCTCTATGGAAGATGAGTAGTCTTTTTTTTTTTTTTTTTTGAAAGTTGCAGGCATCCTGAAGAAGAAGGGAACAGAAAGATACTGGAAACTGTGGCACAAGCTATAATCATTGTTTGCTTCCCCCAAGGGAGAGAACAAATGCCTGGTATCATTCTTCGCTTCTGCTCACTGCATGTGAAAAGGGGATTAAAAAACTGGGAGGACAGTCCAGAAGGGCACTCAACAGCACAACATCCCACTTGAGTGATGGCACAGGGACAAGCTGAGAAAACATCCCCAACAGAGAGATGGAAGGAGCAGAGGAGAGGAGAGGAGAGGGGCGGGAGGGAGGGAGATTAAGACGAAACGAAAACAGAACGACTGCTTGGGAGTTAAAGAATAAAAAAAATAACAGAAAATCAGTTGATAAAAAATAAAGTTTTAAGGGTTAAAATTTGCAAATCCAAATAAAGAACGATTGCCATCATCAACCTTTTAGTGTAATTCTGAAAGTTGGATTTAGACCTTTTTTCTTTTTTTTTTTTTTACTGATAATATTCAGTTACTGATATTACAGCACAGATTGCTCGGTGGCTCAGTCGGTAGCAGAAAGAAGGTCTTGTGTTCAAATCCCGGCCTGCGGTCTTTCTGCACGGAGGCCGCAGGTTCTTCTCATGCATGCGTGGGTTCTCTCCAGGTGCTCCAGCATTACATATCCTCCTCCACAAGTGTCAGTGCTTCATGCCAACAAGGGGCATAAAGTCCTAGACATTTGTTGCTTCACCTGGAGTGGTTGAGGTCAAAAGGTCGAGTCGTAGTCTCTGCGTTATGTCATGCTTGTACGCTGAGGCGCTCAAACATTGCTTTTGTCTGCAATGTTTTGACTATTGCCCTGACTGTTGATATTGGTAACACTGTATGTATTTTTCTATATTCATCTCCTAAAAAAAACGACCAGCACAAAACTGCCTCTCTCAAATATCTCGTTCCTTTGCCTTCCCCAAGAGAAGTGAGCCTCTGTGTCACATGAAATTTATCCCCCAGTGCAACAGGAAGTCAAAGTGAAAGGTACCTGGAAACTGATCAATTTAAAATGAATACTAATTTTCCATTTGCAAACTTGATTATTTGAAGAAATAGGAATAACACATGATGTTAATATGACGGAAATGTCGGGTTCCGCCTCACCCCTGTGGTTAGTAAATGTATTGAAATTAAATGATTGGTTTATTTTTTATTTTTTTGTCAATTTCAAGATCATGCCACTCCAGCAACAGGTTAATTTATATGAAGACTTCTTGCTTTACGTCTGCTGATAACTGTACGGAAATGAAAACACTGAATGAGTTTGGAACGCCACGTCAAAATGATGATACATTCAACCTTACTTTTGAATCTATTTTTGTACTAAGCAGTATTTTCATACAGATCAATATAACTTGGAAAGATTAAAATGAGTACAATGGCAAAAAGAAAGTTTAAAAAAATAACGTTTCCATGGGAAAATTATTCTTGAAAAACTATTTGAAAGCCGTCAGAACTGTTTACTGTCCTTTCGTCAAATTTACGTGAATAATTGAAACAAAGAAAAACAAAAACAAACAAGCGAGCGCGGTGCAGACAGGAGGACTTCAAACAATGAGTGTTCCAGTGTTGAGGTCTGAGCAGGATATTTGTGTTGGTTTTCCAGCTCCATGGATGGGAAGTGGACGAAATTGGGTCTATTTTAGGAGGAACTTGTCAAACAGGCCCACAGCAGGAGTCCCTTATTACCCACTGGAGAGCTCAGATGGGACCATGGGAGCAAACACACATGAGATGAGAGTCTCTCTCTCTCTTTTCTCTCTCTTTCTGTCTCTCTATTTTTCCTCTCTCTCACACACACACACACACACACACACATACGTTTAATGGACAGAGAAACATCTGGGACGTCTGGGTCAGACCGGCCACGACACCAGCAAGCATCTTATCATTTCCACATTACCGTGTAATCGAGCATAACGCTCCAGCGGTGTGTGAACTGAGGCCATTTCCTCCCACTATCAGTGATGTTATCAGCGAGCGGAGGACAGCTGTCAGTTTCTCAGAGACGTTCTCCTGACAGGTTGCACGTGGAACAAAAAGACCTGAAACACGAAGCAGATCAGACTGAACCGCAGCAAAACCGCAGCAATTTATAGATTAATGCGTCGCAAGGCTACTCAAACAAAAGTGTTCATGGAAAACAAATTGCATTGCTTCGCGAAAAGGTCAGAAGTCAGCCGGCGTGCAGCTTGTGAGGATTACGGGGCGGTGCACATGGATGGGTGGTGGAAGCGAGTGGTTGGTTCGAAGCTTCAACCTACATCTTTCAGCGGATTACACCGCCGATGCAGGATTCACCCACAATGCATCGAGAAGCAGAGAGGCCGCTAGGAAATCGACTGTACTTGGATTGACTTTTTTTTTTTGAGTTATTTAAAAATCAGAGGAAGACTGGGTTCAAAACCGTTGCCTCTATCTCACCTCTCCTGCACATTTTTTTGTCTTTTTGTGCATCATTGTCCTGCGAATAAAACTCGAAACCGGTCAAAAAAACAAAAAGGGTTTAGCAGGTCAGAGCTCAAATAAAAACCTTAAATCTGCATGGTCAGGGAAATCCTGATCCCGATCAGAAAATAGAGTACTGCCCTGACATTAAGAGTCAAGCTGCTCATGTGAATAACAAGAAAGAGAAATCAATAACATCAAGGTTTATACACAAAGATTTAACAGTGCATGAGCACCGCAGAGGAAGCATGCATGGATGGATTTTTTTTTAATCTCCTTTAATTATCCATGGAAGTCTGCTCTTTTGCTCCAACCATCTACTGTTCATAATATTCCAAAATGTGACCCCATATGAGGCACAGAGCATGTTTTGGTGCTTCACGTACCTCATGCCATTATCAGATTTGCTTCTTAGCACAAGTTTCATTTTGATATACTATCGAATTATATTTCTGTTTTGGAGAAAACGATAACAAACGGTATTTGTTGTAAACAGAAAACATCCTGTATTCTTGATAAGAAGACCTTTCGAAAAGGCGCATGTATAATGAATGTGTGGAGGCTCATTAGCAATACGGAGACAGAATAAAGTCCAGTTTATTTGTATGGTGTAAACTTCAGAGTTGTTTCTATTGCAGATTTCTTCAGCAAGGCAGTTGAAAGTGCTCTGCATGATTGAAAATATGTCAAAAAATAACTAAATTATGTTGAGAACAGCAAACAAGGAACAAACACTGACATTTTCTCAAATGCCATCGTCAAAATCATCAAGAAATTGTCATGATCAAATAATAAAGACAAGAATAAATCGGCGATTCTGTTATTATTAGTTAAAGAAATTAACTACGCCAAATGCGCCAGTGGCAGGAAAAGGAGGTTAAAGTTATGGAAGATTGCAGGTAAACGGGGCAGATTTTTCTCTCTGCTGAAAAACACTTTTTGCCCCCAGAATCGTGAAACAACCACAATTTTGGTTTTAAGGAAAGCAACAATCCAAGGTTGTTGTTAAAGCCACAGAACTTTCATGAGTTAAGAAATTTCATGATAGCTAAAAGCTTGAATACATTTATAAAATGAAAATGCATCCACATCTAAATGAGAAGTGTTTGTTCTTTTTTTTATGTGCATGAGTGCACAGCTCTGGTTCTTTCTCACGAGCGAGTGTGATCAAAACAGTAGAAAGAATCTGGCGACTGGATCTCTTTTAGGAGAAAAGGAGCCATGGGGGAGATTAATGAGTCATAGAATCACAGGAGACAAAAGCAGACAGACACAGATGTGTGAAGAGACGGAGACAAAGGTGAACGCTACAGACGGCAATGCTTTAAAAACGTCTGGATATGCCATATATTACTCCTACATGAAAATGTGTGGATTTTAGTACCTGAAGCTAAACCAGATGATATGGTTTTGTCTCAAGAATCACTACATCATACTAGTGATAAAATATTCAGCCTTTTTTAGGCTTTAGGTGAATTTGTAGTTGTTACAATAAATCTTTCTAAAAATCCCCCCCCCCCCTTTACATTCCTCTCCGATTTTTTGGTATTTTAATTTTTCTCATAAGAACCGTTGTGGTCACTTGTTAGAAGAGAATGTTAACGAGATACAAATAAAAAAAAACACCCTAGTTTTTAAGAGTTATTTGAAATCGGGTATCAACATTTTAAGCAGACAAAAATACTCTGGAATGTTTCTCATTTCCGTCGTGACTTCCTCAGACTGTCGGCCCAGATCTTCTTGGAAACAGTCGTGAGTCAACAGAGCCTTTCCGTCACATGAGCTCAAAGCCGCGGCTTTTAGGTGTGTCTTTATGTCTAAATAGGTCACGTTGTTTGGGCCAACCAGGCTTGGGGGAGATGTCTCTTGAAAAACCAGCTGAAAGAACAAAACAAAAGATAGAAAGTGCCAGAGGTGGAATTACTCAAGGTCTGAATCTGCGCGTCTCAGTCGAGATCAAGTTCCCTCAGTGAGGAATCCGTGAACTTGTGACTCCTGCTGAAGCTCGGGCTTACTCCTTCATAATGAGCACACAAATTGAACCCAACAGCAAAGCAAAGCAAAGCAAGGCCGACTCTGACTGTAATTATAACGAGGCTGCTTATAACACCTTCTACCTTTCACTGGGGATGACATTTATTAAAATGGAAGCAGAGGAGGAGGGGAGGGAATGAGTCAGAAACCTTCGCAGCAAAGATGGAGGACGGGGTGGGAGGGGTTTGTTTCAGTGGTGAGGGGGGGATGAGAACACACCTGCTCCACAGCTTTGAAGACAAGATGAAAGCATGTCCTCTCAGTTATTACAGTACACTGAGCAACATATAAGTGGCTTTGAGGAATCAACTTACTGCAAATCCAATTTACATTCGGCTAAAAGATAAATACACTTATAAATAAATAAAACCCCATCAGCAGGCAGTCGGTCAGCAGTGTTCCCCACCGTGTTCATCGCTTTTCGGGATCCTGACTCTTCTTTGTCACCAAGTTTTTGTTTTGTTTTGTTTTGTTTTTAAATAAGGATACTGAATAGTGTGCTACATGGATGTATATTCACCTCCAAAATAGCCCAAGGTCAGTCAGCATTTCTCAAGCTGGAAACCAAACCTCATTCCCAGCGTTAAATCTTCAGCAGCCTCTGACGGGCCACACACTGACCGATTAAAAATAACAAATAACAAAACCATGATGCTGCCACTACCGTGCTTCACTGTACGGGTTCGATGTGCTTGCTGGGATCCCCTGCCTGATTGTGGCTCTCGCTGTGTTTTATCCGGGAATAGCAGTAAAGAAACCAAACACAGCTGCGTGCAACACGTTTTGGATTTTTAGAAGTATAAAAAAAACACTTTGAAACCTTCTCTTTCTCAAATTTCAAAGTATCCAAAGGTTTCAGCTGCAAAGTGTAAAGATAAGGGGAAAAAAACAAACACCAAGTGTAATACTTTTCACAATTATTGTCAGTGCTTTCCATTTCTCACTCCGTAGCATTTTTATTTATAGAAAGATGCGGTCAAACTGAGTAATACCTCACACAATATTCCTCAGAGCTCTGTCTGCAGTCTCTCTCTCTTTCTCTCTCTCTTTTGAGACTTGTTATATTGTTTTCTCTCTTTCTTTCTTTTTTTTTCATTGTTGTCTGATGAAGCGCGCAGACTATCCTAGCTTGGATGCGTGCAGTCGGATGTTGAAATGTTCTGCGTCTCAGTTTCTGCCTAACAGGCAGGGACAGAAGAGGAGACGGGCAGCGAGAATTTCCAAACGGGCTTCGCTTTTCTTTCACCAGAACGGCTCCTGGGATGGAGGGGGTTTGTTTTCTGTTGAACAGATTTTACAAACATTAAAATCGGATTCTCAAATCAGAAGTCGTCATAATTCACCACAGATCTGCCAAAAAGAATGAACGGAAAATGCCTCGTTTTAAAACAAATTCATCATCTGTTAGAATGAAATGAAGATGACAGCTTTGTAAGATGCAGCTGATGATTACTAGGAATCCGTCTGAATAATAAATTAGGAGATACTTAATTTTTTTTTAGCTGGTTTTGTCTCATTAAAAAAGATGTTTAAGGATTTGTCAGCTTCTCCTTCAGCACAGCCGACTCTAAAAATCTCCTGACTTCTACCAACAACACAAGGCAATGATTGAGACAACCATCTTTATTCACCAGCATTAAAAAAAATCATTTAAAAGCTTCAAAGGCTAACAGGGTAATTAACTTAACAAACTAGGGTAATTGGTTGTTACTGTGAGTATCGGTTAAGGTCTACAAATAGTTTAAATGTGATACTAGCAGAAACTGAGCCATCTCTGTTGATGTCTGCAGCGACAGGAAACTTCTACACCTAGTGGCTTTTCAGCACAACTGCACAACTGAGTCAGGAATAAACCTTAAAAATACCTTAAAAATTAGCTTTTGTATATTTATATTTGAATCATTTCAGAACTGGGTAGAAATCAGATTTTTTTTTTTTTTTTTTTACACAAGTTGATTTTCAGTAAACATGCTGCATGCACGTAGTTCTGGTGTTCTTTTTGTCTCTTCTTCTGAAAAAAAAGAAATTTGGTGCTACTAAATGTTCCCATCTTTAACCAATGCACGCCTTGCATAAAGATGAAAGGTTCTGTATGTGCACAGTTGGACATTTTTTGCTTTTTTTCTAGAAGTTTTATGTTAGTTAAAATACCTATTAGTTTTCAATCTGTAGAAATAAAGATTTGTCACTAAATAGCAACTAAAAACAGATTTATCTGCAGTTCATGTTGCGGTGATGTTGACTCATTTCACATTGGTGTCAATATTGTGGAGTTTCTTAGACTTCCTGGTCTGAGGAGGATCCAAATGCATGATGATAAGAAAACTTAATAATAAATCAAAATAAGAAATGTAAAGGGTTTTTATTTTTTTAACAATTTATTCCTGGAGGAAAATTACGACTTGCTCAGGAGTTTCAGCCAGATGCGTTGTGATCCAGAGTGTGGCAGAAGACTTATTAGACATTCTGCCACACGCCGACTCACACTCTGGATCAGCACCATATCTGCCTTATCCAGCAAGTTTCGCATTAAATTAAGACATGCAAAATCATACAGAAATAGGTACATAAGCAGAATGTCTGCTCAAATTTAGCTCATTACAGTGAAATGGGCCTGGCTGACTTACAAGGGCTAATTTGGGTTAAAATGAATTTAAAAAAAAAATGCTGTAGCCTTTTGTTAAAATGCATACCACAACATAGAAAGCTTGACTCACCAGATTTAGAATCAAATCCTGCTGTTAAAATTCAGACATACTGTAAACGGTGACAGTGGATCATTATGGTTTTGAAAGGATTTAAATTATCATTAACACCCTGTAAGCGGCTATGAAGAGTCTGGTTGAGGTCAGAGATGTCTCTCGGCTGACGCTGCAAATGCTGAGAATATATTTAAAAGTCCACAGACATTTGAAACAGAGAGAGGTGGAAGGTTTCAGTTCAACTCACAATTCAGTTTAATCTTCTTTTATTGGGGGAAACGTACCGTTCTCTGCACCTGTGGTCACACAGGCAGGTTGTCCACACATACAGTAATAAGGTCACCCGGGTACGCTGTCCAGATTTGTCTGATTAGTTCAGAGATAAAGTTTCTCTCTCTCTCTCTCTCTCTCTCTCTCTCTCTCTATCATTAGGATTACGGTGTTATCTACATTTTACCAGCTCAGCGGCCGCTGCATGATCCTGAAAGCTCTCACAGCACGAGCTTGTTCTCCAAAACAGGGAGGCAAATGGCACAGCAGTCACGCAGGACGCACAACCTATATTCTAGAGTGCAAGAATAAAGGATTATTCTTTTTCTTTTGTTTTTTTTTTTTTTTTTTACAGTCTCATCGTGTCCGGCTCCAGAGGCCCGGTGGATCTCAGCCCGCTCTTCCAGATCAGGACATGAAAACTGACGGGGGAAAGAACCAAAGCTGCGCCAGTCAGCCGTCTCCCGACTGCTGCACAGTTTAAAAAAAAAAAGAAAGAAAGAAACGAGAACCACCGCTTAGATTTGACTGCACTGAGATTTATCTACTTTGATTGAAAAAAGTTAGAAGAACATTTTAGGAATAACGACTCCTCTGTATTTAGAGAGTGAGTGCTTGCAAAGGATTCCAGCTTCCAGCCCACAAAGTAACGCAGCTACTCTAACCAATTCCTTCTGTTTAAAGTAACCTGTAAGCCAAAAAAGCCCAGATATGTCTGCAAAACTAGCCTCGAAAACCAAGTGCTTCACATTTACTTGTTTCTGACGTCTTCCTTTACCTCTTGATGCAGTCTTGGCACGATTGGGAGGATTTATGGAGAAGACTTAAAGAATACTCATTAGGAGTTTTATGACCCAGAATGGGGACCGGAAGAGGATCTGGACAGATCAGCTAACCTAACACACATGTTTCTGGAAGGAGTTCAAGAATAAAATTATGTATGGAGAAAACAAGTGAACCGAAAAAATTTAAACCAAGAACAAAGCCCTGTGGGGCACCAGCCAAGAAGAAACCTTTGGCTCTTTATCCTTAGAAATGGCAAATAAAAACATTTGCAATCACTGTCGTCGTTTTGAAAATTATTTTATCTTGTCATAGTTTATCACTGCATCATTGTAGCAGAAACATGACTCAAGAGAGCGAGGGTAAACCTCTGAAACCAGGTGTCAGGTCGATCTAGTTATCTATCCATTCCCGATATTTTATATATGAAGTTTTAATCGAGGACATCTCAGTTGTTATTTCTGTTAATTACTCTTGTAAAATAAAAGATTTTAAAAAAAGAAGAAATCATGAAAATTGAAATATCTGTTTGTTGCGCTCTCTGACTAGTTTGGTGTTTGTTTTTTTTATCTTCAGATTTTCAACATGTAAATGAAATCTGCCACCATGCTTGCAATTTATCTTCGTGAGGCTGGGATGCTTGTGGAGGTGGTGGAGCGGCGGAGCCTCCACGGTTACCTCTTGTACCTAGCAGAGGGCTTGGAAACGCGCTGCGAAATGGAGATATGTGTGTCTGCTTTTGTCTCAGGAACAGCACCAGGGAGAGCCGTGAAAACCAGTTTTCTTCAGCTACGGATGAAGCGTGAGGGAGGCATGCTGCACACACTAAAACGACTGCAGGAACATTTAGGGACGAAACAGCAGCAAATATATGCAGCTTTTAAACGTAACAGTGGATACAGTTCTGATCCTAAAACAACTGTCTAATAATGGTTTCAGAGAAATGATGTGACTTTTTAATGAGATCTGCGTCAACTTGAGCCATCGGCACCATGTTGCCATGCCGACACAGGTAACAAATGACGGTACAAACCAAATCGCCATCTCGTCAAAAGACATTCATTACAAATTATATGTAGGGTTCTACCCATGTCACATTACTGCGTATCTCTTCTGTGCTGCTATAGCCAAATAATGACACGCGGCTCTCTAGGAAGCAACAATCCAATGTCGTTTTTATTTGCTCATTTCATTTATCAGTGTTGCTCATCATTATTTATTGAGATCTTTTGAGTTTTAAAATTTACCCAACCACCAAAGAAAGTCCAATCCAGTCCAGTCAGACTGGATTTGTTTCATAAGATTTACTCTCTCCCTCACTTTTCATTTTTGACGATTGTCCTTTAAAGAGCTCCGAACAATTTCAGGCAAAAAAAAAAAAAAAGTATTATTTGTAGACATTTCAAAGATTTACTAGAAAATAAACCACAGTCACGTTCCGATGTGGCATCACAGTGGCAGATACTGTTTTGACTGGGTTTACAAATGAGCAAGACGTTTCACATTAGCCGCTCGATTAGTCACTTTTCTTTACTCTGAAACTCTGCTCTTGGTGCTTTGCACTTTGATGTCAGCTTTTTTTTTCATCCTGCCAGAGTCAGCAGTGTTGGTACTGTATAAGCTGATAGTATCACTTTATTTTTTCTCACAATGAGCCATTTTGTTCAGGATGTGGTAGGAAAGGTGTTAAAAGCATAAGTCAAGTGAGAGCAAGAAAAGCTAAAGTGCAGCTTCAATGCCACCTAGATGGTCTGACTCAGCAGATGTAAAGCCAAGGTCACACTAAAATGTAAATCCAGTTACTTCATAGCTTTTTAGCAAATTGTACAATGTGTCTTTTGCAAACATTAGACCAAAGGATCACTTTTCAACAGGCTACTATACTTCCTAAAACACTTTGTGAAGCTAACATCTCACTGCCTTAGTAATTTGAGCAGCAAACCTTTGATCAACAAGCTTAAGACAGCTGCAATTTTTCTAATAAACTGCATCTCTGAAGGTCCTTCAGCCTGTTCCACCGATGACAACCTCACACGCTAATGTATAAGTTACCAGGTAAGCTGGTAACTTATCGTCAAAGTAAGTTGCCACTGCCAGCTTACAAAAGCGCCAGCTCTTTCTGTCGTAGAGTACACATCGGTCCTGTTCTAGTGATAAAATTGATTTATTCTGAGTTTCCATTTACAAATCCTGGATTTAGTGTGCCATGGCCAGAACATACTGACTAGAAACAGCCGTAATTATTGAGTCGTGTATGTAGTATTCTGATATACCTAATGATCTGTTAAAAAAAATAACATAAAAAAATAATAGAAGCAAACAAGTATTTGTGAGGTCTTTGCCTAAATCATGCATGCTATTGCATCAAAACTTTGAAAACTCACAGTTGTTTTCAGTTTTACTTGCGTTAACATCTAAAAAGAATAAAATACCTAAACGTGTAAAGTTCAAGTTTAGATTTCAATAAAACCATAGTTACGCTAAAACATGATTTTTTTATTTAAGTAACTTTTGTTGTGGTGTTGGTTCTTCATCGTGCAAATGGCCTTTTTAAAAGCTGCATTACAAATGTGTTCCCCTTGACAAACAGCTGTTTTAATGCAGGTAAGCCTGCCCTCTCGTGGACATCTTGTGCAACTGCTATTACAAGTTCTTCATGTCACGTGGATACGAACACATTGACGTTTAAGAAAGAAATTGCAAAGATGCTGTTTAAACGAAACATCATAACTATAAGCAAGTAAAACTTGTTCACAGCTCAATTTAATTGAGGGAGGACAAAACAATGCTAACATACTTTAATATTTTAGTGCAACAGTCTCAACCTGACAATAAAAATGTCAGTGTTAATCTTAACACTGGACTGTAATTATGGGTTCGCTTCGAGTCCACTAAAAAAAAAAAAAAAAAAAAAAGAAAACAAAAATCTATATAAAAACAGATGTTAACAAGAGCCCATTTAAAGAAACAAACACAAAAAACCCACAATGCCTTTGGAACATTTCCTAAAAATTATTTTAGTTTGAAAAACATCGCCTGGAATCTGCACCAAACTATTCTAAGAGCTGACAGCGTTTAAATAATCTTTGCTTAAAGAACACATCTATCCATAAACATCTTCTACATTAACATTAGGACTTTAATGAAGAGGTTCTGAGGTTGTGAACCAGTCATCATCCTCAGTTGGCCTGGCTGAGGGCAGAAAGCCTTTGTCTGATACGTCGGTTCTCCTCCAGCATCTTGGAGATGGTTCGGAGAACTGAGAGTTTGGCCTACCCAACACAGTGGACACACAAAAGGATGAAATGTTGAAACACCTTTAAATAAACCAAAAAGGTTGTACATTCATGCCTTTTTATTGTTGTCAAATGATGCAGTATTTAGGCTTTACGTAAGTGACTTAAAGTACATTAGTGTAACTTTCATATTAGCTTGTTGTCTTTCTTAATCTAATTCCTGTTTACATTTACATTGTGTATTTTGTGGCTGATGTTGCATTGATTGATGGATAGTTGTCAACTGATGCACTTTATAAATCCTACCTTTTCATTTGTAGACTGGGTGCTCGATCTTTGGGTCAAAGAGAAGACATCTCCATCCACTAGAGCAGAGGACGTGCTGGCACCTGATGACAAATTTATTGTGAAATTTATACAGTAAATATACAAAACATTGAATACTTCTATTCTGGTTTTTCAAAGGTAGGAGTTAATTTTTGTATTGTACATCAAATTGTTACTCATTTAAGAGCTGCTAAGACTCCCACTCCACACACAACTTTATATATATATATATATATATATATATATATATATATATATCTACATTTTACGCCAATTAAAAAAAAACCCTCTTGACCATTACTTTAAGAGCACATTTCACTATTTAAGCCACATTTTCAAACCCCGTTTCTATTCCGAGAAATTAGACTTCATTTTATTATGTCACACACAGATAGCAGATCTTTGAACGTATGTTTTTCCATTAATTACAATGTTTCATTTTAGTAATTGCTGGCTAAGCTAATGCTAGTTTTCCTGGTTTAGTGCCCTTAACTCCTCTCTAGCGCTGATGTTTGTCACCTAGCTAATACAAACTAGCTTGCCATTTTCAGAGAATATTAATAATATTACACTCCGTTTGGTTTTTCTTGGTTTATGGAAGGATTGTTTTTACTTGAGGACGACTTTAGCATCCATTTTGTCGACGTTTTCGCAACCGTGGTGGCCTTTGGACTCACAGCGCGGCTTTTGAGATTTGGAAATTTGACTTTTAAAAGTGGCTTCTTTGCTTTTTCACGTTTCTTTTTATTCCGCTTCTTTCCGCGCTCATCGTTCTCGGAGGGAGTGGAGGCAACCAGCTGGTCCGATCCAAATTCGGTTGTTTGACTGGAGCTTAGCCGAGACCCGAACCGGGGAACATACTTAACAGGCAACATCCTGAAACAGAAAGAATGGGAGTTTAAAAGGCGCGTTACCACCGGAAACCAGCAGGTGGCACTGTTAGCTCAAAATGGAGGGAGACGAGAAGGAACAAAAAAAGAACTCTTTAAAAGAACGGAATAATTTTCTTCCTCACAGCTGTTTTATTCATTCAACATCTCACATTACAAATACTTCAAATGTATGCATACAGTTACAAACAGTTGGCAGCAAATTAATTTATGACTTTAGGTCTTTTACTTCAATACTACAAACCAACTATAAAAACTGACGTCTGCATTGTAGCGAAAATTAATCAGGAAGAAAATATAAAAATTGGAACTTACATATAAAGGTGAAATGACTTAGTAAAAATCAAAATATCAGGTAAAAAAAAAGTTAATAAATATAACCTTCCCAGCATTCAATTAAAAACTATTGAAATTTAGCAATCAAGCTATATATACTAAGACATAATCAATGTTCTTTTTTTTCCCCATGTGAAAATGTGAAGCTTGTTACAGCAATTCAAACTAGATAGAGTATAACACTTCACCCCAAAATAAAAAGTTCAGATCAAAATGATGTTATACATTTCAGTTGAAAATATAGCAAATGCCAAATACATCATCAACCTTGTATATATATATATATATATACATACAATGTTTTCAATCACAGTAGCATGGTAGTAGCAAAACAAGAAGCACAAAACTAATGTTTACAAAATAAATTTAGGTATAAATTATTCTTTTTTTTATTTTCAGACACCAGCATGAACAATAGGGAAAAAAAAAAAAGTAAAAGACTGCATGATTTATATGATTGAATGACGTACACTGCGGAGAACTGTTTCTGGAAAGAAGTATTGCACGTAATGGCTCAAAGTTAACTTGTAACATTAAATAACATTCAGGTTATGTCCCAAAGCATGCCACATCACAAATGAGGAGGAGCGGGTCAGGGGGGAGTCAAGTGATCATGTCTCCTCACCTATGTCCTACTGAGTGTCCAATACATTACAAAAAACACATCCAAAGTGTTGTTATGGTGTATATTGCATAAACATGTCTGTGTAAAGGAAGGCAGACTCGATCGTGTAGAGAGACGCTACAAGAGAGGCAATCTCAACGAGATAGGAAAAGATTTATTTTTTTTTTCCTTTTTTAAAAAAAAAAAAAAGAGGAGGAGGAGATCTAGTGCATTACGTTAGGTCCTGCATTATGACTAGCCGTGTTATCTCTTATGCATGCCGAGAATAAGTAGAACTAACAGGCAGTTTCAGAAAGAAGATCTAAAACAGATGATATCCACTCTGGTGGCAAAAGGGAAGATTTTACATTGTTCAAAGCCAAACATTTAGTTTTATGAGACTCTTATAGACTACACCAAGGAGAAAAATATCAGATTATACTCAATACTATCAAAATCAGTTTAGAAAGGTCTTGCCATGCCTTAGGATCCTGTAATAATATTTATTAGGAGAGAGAACTGTATACGACGGGCTTCTGAAAAGCCTCATTTTTTCTGTTTACTTTTTTTTTTCCATTTTATCTACAGAATTACACCAATGCAACAGACAATTTTCAGATTTACCAGCACTTAAATATATAAAAGCTAATTGAAAAATTATATTAATCACTTTCTTTAAATGAAATTTACCATAAATGCAGATCTCTTAGTAACAAAGGTACAAAATTATTTTTCCACAAAGTGAAAAAAATGAGGTATTGCAAAAGGAGTTCTCCCATTTGTGAAAAATGTGCCTAAAATGACAATTGAAAAAAATATTTAGAAAAAGTAGTGCATAATAAATGTATATATGTTCATGACAAAATAATCAGCTATAAAACACTGTACAAAAATCAGCAGGCCATGTATAAAATAATATCTTTATCTCTGTGACAGCAAATTCAAGCTACTACCATAATCCAACCACAACACTTGTGATAGAGAGCTCCAGTCACGGTAGAGCGTGCAGTGGTACACCATGAGGACAGCTCAGGGAGACTGGACTGTGCATTCCCATTAGTTAGTACTACATTAGCATGTTAGCTTCCAGTGCTAAGATCCCTGACGATATAAAGTGAATAAATACTACTGCCAATACCTGAGCCCTGAGGGCCGTGTCTTTAATCAGCTGAAAACTACAAACTGAAACCCCAGCCTAGCCTCTGTTAACCAACAAGAGGACCACTTCGACGTAAACCCCCAGATCAATGACTGTTCGGACTACAGATTTAGGCCATTCTTTGGTTTGCTCTTTCTGGTTCCAAGTGTTAACTTTTAAACCAAGACCTAAAAGTTCATGCCAACAATCTTAAACGTGTGCCAAACTCGAGGGAGGATTTTTGTTATCTGACGTGTTTTTGTTTTTTTACCGTGACCAGAGGCTATTCACTAATCTACTTGGAAAAAGTAAATCGATCCATCCGAAACAAGAGTTCCAACCATTTGCACTCAACCTTTGGTAAATGGTACAGTTGTTCTTAAATCCTGCAAGCACAAAGTAAGGAAAAATGCACCTTTTCAAAAACTCAACTTCCACAGTTTGTATACCGATTCAGGCGTGATCAAACCTCAGTTAAATCTTATGTTACTTTCAACAACAAATGTAAGCAGCTTTGCCAACTAACAGGAAATCAAAGAGTACACTCAGGTAGAAAAAAAAAAAAAAAACCAGAACATCTAAATTCAAATCTAATGCATCCATATGCTCATGCACACTTAATGTCAAAACATAAATGGGATTCGACTCTTTTCTGTTAACTTCTTTTAGATGGCCAAATTTAAAAAAAATAAAAAAAGAAATAAATTAGTTTTTTTTTTTAACTTAAAAGAAAAGTGCATTTATTTTTCATACTACAGCCTATACCCCCTTCCCTAAATTCACGCACTCCCTCCCCTGATCATGCGTTGCTCCCTCCCTCTAGCCTTAGTTCCAGCGGAAGGAGATGTGTCGCGGTCGGTCCCCGCCCTCCTTCACCAGCGGCTTGTGGAATTCGCGTCCGGCCCGGGAGTGGATGGCCGCCCAGCAGTACTCACAGTAGTACTGCAGGCAGGTCACGTTGGCGCAGAAGAAAGGAGCGAACTTCCCCCCGCAGCGCGTGCCCTGGCACTCGTCACACAGCTGGTCATCCAGGACATATGGCTTCACTTCCACCTGAGGGGAGAGGAGAACTGTCAAGATGGCGACCCAAGCTGCAGCATGAAGAAAAGGCAGATTCAGATCTTTTTTTTTTTTTTTTTTTTTTAATGGCCAAGCATGAGATGGATCAACTGACCCTTTTATCAATCTCCCCGTGTTGCAGTTGAACAAATCGGGCACTGATGGCTGCAATGTAGCTTTGCTGATTGGAGAAGGCCACTCTCCCTGCGCCTTTTGGATACTTTAGTTCGGGATCCGTGTCAATCCCAGCGTAGCACACCCCCCCGTACAGACGATCCATGATCATAGCGAGCTCAACTGGAAAGGACGATAAAATACACGTTTTTAAAACGCCTCTCACTCAGGCCTGCTAACACTCTGCTCATTCACCTGCACGTAGGGGGCGAGGTACACCTCCTACGAAGATGGTCTTCCTTGGGTCCAACGGCTGAGAGCCGTCCATCACAAAGTCACTGTCGTTAAGGTTCCAGGGTCGAATCTGGACCTACAAAAAGCAAATAAAGCTCCATGTAAATACATGTAAAATGTCAAAAAGGCAATTATTCAAATTTCATTACACAGTGACATACTTCACGTGGATATTTCTGTTCATTGTGATGAGTAAGGGCAACAGATGTTTATGAGCCAAAATAAAAAGTTACTGAAAGTTTACAGATTGCATAAAACTAAGTATAAGAAGAAGAAGAAGAAAAAAAGAGGACTTTTAATACAGAAGTCTTATTTTTAGCTCTACATAATCACTGGAAAGACAGCCGACATGTCAAGGAGAGAGTCACTGAGAACCTCCAGTGTTAAGGTGAGCCACAAACGGTTATTGCTCTGGAAGCTGTACTCAAGCAAATTAAAAGAAAAATTCAGCTACTGGGAGAAAAACAAAAATGGTCATGGAAAAATATGCAAAAAATAAATGAATAAATAAAAAGGGACAGACATATGCAATACCGTACATGGATATTTTTTAGTTGGTCGAGGTTAAATTCTAGCAGAAAACCAGAAAGTCCAAATGTATTCCAAAAATGGGTTTTGAGTCGAGCCTAGGAGTGTATATCTACCCACCAGGAGTAAAAAAATAAGGCAAAACACTCACAGGCTTGTCTTTGATGGTGGGACTGGAGACGCACAGGTACAGTTTCCCGTCCTCCTGTATACAGGCGTCAATCAGAGCCTGCACAGAGCTTTCATCTTGAAACAGCAGGAATGCATATCCTGGAAGGAGTTGCACAGCCGGAATCAGGAGCGTGATTTAAATGAACAGATATTTTTAGTCAAAAAGAAAAAGACAAAAATCAAGGAAGTGAGGCACACTTAACTCACCTTTTGGTGGAAAATAAGACTTGCTCTCTGCCTTGTGGGGCCAATCAACAAAGAGATGACCAAATCGGCGGAAACTGGCAGTGATTTCATCTGGGAAAACGGAGCTCAAAGTCAGAAGTAATCTCCAGCACTACTACCACTTTCCAACTAATAAATGTACTCTGGTATTTAAAAACGTTTTTACCTTCGTCTATGTCCGGGGGGAGGCCTCCAACAAACACTTTGCGGGAGTAGCGCTCCACACGTTCGCCGTTGAGGTGTGGGAAGCAGTGGGCGGAGCCGAGGCCAGCGAGCCCCTGGTCACCGGACTCGTCCTCTCCAAAGGAGCGCTCGTCCTCCATGGGGAACAGAGATGAGTGGCCTGGCAGAGAAAAATCACTTGGATGAAAATGCTGGCTTGACACAACTGACGTTAAACAGAAATCAAAACCATTTCGACAACAAGAAAGGGAAGTAAAGGGCAAGGTTTGGATTGAATGAAAAATAATGAAATATCAAGGAGCCAGCAGAAAAAAAGCAGAGAAAATGGATTTTAACCCATTGTTTTCATTTCTGATTATTGATCTTTTTGATTGGGTAAAAGTGAGCGTTAAGAATTGATCATTTAGTTCCTATGAAACTGGTTGAATTCTTGGTAAGGTAAGAAATCTGTAAAGCTAAACGGAAAGGCGCCCTGACATTATTTTAAGGAAAGGATGAAAATTAAGATCTGGTAGACAAACAAGAGGCTATAAACAAAATAGAGGAGGCAACAATTTATCAGGGAGAACAAGACATTCATTAGCTTTACCTCGTCTTCTGCCATAACTTCTTGCTGCATGTAAAACACAAAACACTCTTGAAATAAGTTTTAAGACACTAAAATAAAAAAAATTTAAAAAAAAGACGCTACCAGGGCTTGAAATGTATTGATCCCCAGCTACAATTTCTCTTAAAGCAACATCCAATCGAAATTTACAGAAGATTTTGCATGTTTTCCCTAAATAAGCTTCATTTACAGTAGTTTTAGTTTTCTTTTAAACTTGAAGGGGCAATCAGCATTTTTTTTAATCGTGTAATAAGACTGGACTGTTTGTTCAACTCTGCCAGAAAACTTGATAAGGCTATTGATTGAATTACCACACTGTATTTTTTTGTAGTTGTTCTCTTCTTTAATCTAGCACAGGTTTAGGTTAAAAATGGTTATGTCACATCCATAATTTGCATGATAATTAAAAAAATAAGTTTAAGATTATTTGTTTGCATGTGGCCGACACAAATTTCAAGCCCCAGCTTGGCTTTAGTACTGCATATTATGTTGCATACCATTCAAAGGTAGAGGCACATCTCCACCCTGATGTGGGAAAGTGTAGCGTCCTAAAAGACAAAAACAAAAGAAGTAAATAAATATCTGAAACCTCAGAAAATATTGCCCCAAGGATTTGAATGTTTTGGAAAAAGGATACCCAAAACAGTGATTACAGATAGCATTTTCAAATCGGTAATGTGCTGCAAGGGCAAAAAAGTCTGAACTGTTTGAAAAGGGTAAGAAATATTACAACATTGTGTCCTTATTATGGCAATAAAAATTTGATTCAAATTTACACAATAAAGAACTCCCAAAATGTTTGTATCAAAGTTTAGTTTAATTAAAGGGGGGGAAAACAAGTTGCTTGAAAAAAAACAAAACAAAAAAAAAAACAAAGGATTTGTGGGAATAAAGTAAATGCTGACCAAAATCCTCTCAAGTTACTTGTAAAACTGAGTCTAATCTGCAAAATACACTGAATCAGAATGTATATCCACTGCAATATAAAAAGGGCTTAGATGCAATATTTGGTAAGATATGAAATATTAAGTACCATGCACTAAATAATATCTTCAATCTGTTCTCCAGTCCTCCTTGATATCCACACCTGATGTAAAATGTTGAAAATGCTGATGAAAGTGTTATATCTTCCAATATAACCACAATCGATATTGTCCACGCAACATTCAGCAATAATAGAAATACATTGACTGAACTGAAACCCGTTTTAATGTTGTGCCAATTTAAATCTGATTTTAAACACAATTAGTTGTAAATGTCACTACTCTTAATAGTTCATAAAACAGGAGAAAAATGTGATTATCATGAATCAGGAACAAGTTCCAGTCGAGTTATGTTGTATTCACAAAATGTACTAAATAACTTGGATAATCACTAATAAAGATAGACTAATGAGTTTTTTTTTTTTTTTGGACATTTTGGACATTAAAATGCTGTAGCAGTGTTTTCAAGGTTGCACTGTACTGTGTGTAAAAGATTTATTGAGATAAAGTGCTGGAAGTGCAATAAATGTTTTTTATTGCAGCTATCACTAAGTTTTATGTGAGGAGCCACGTTGGATTCATCCCCTTCCCACTTGGAATGATGGCATCATGCTACACTATTAGCTTTTATTAAAAATAAATAAATTAAATAAATGAAAAAGCCCAAAACCTTGATCTAGTACTGCGTAATAATTATTGCTGCTTGAAATCAGAAAAACAAGCTGGACATGTTGATGTTTGTGAATTTCATAATAATGACATGACTTGGAATAAACATAGTTAAAACGGGTGCTAACGCAAATTTATAATGGCAATAATATTCAATATTTTCAAAGTACATTTTGTAGAGCACACAATGTTAAATGTTCTCTTTGACTGTTCAAATGCCATATAAGACTCGTATTGTTACAATCTAGATTTAGTTTTAGCTAGGAATCAAACTAAAGTTCAAAAATAACTTGTATCTAACTGCATTTAGCAAATGCAAATGAAAATATGAAATCCAATCAACTGCCACTTATTTTATTTTCATGTCCGATCCTCAACCTCAGTCTAAAGCCAGCTGCTAGGAAAACAATCATTGGTGCGGGAACCAACCTTTTAAGGAATCCTGCTCAGCCCTCATAATGTCAATCAGGGAGTTCTCCAGAGAGTGCATGTTGAACCCATCAAAAGACCGTGTCCTATCCTGCTGGAAGAGAAAACCACAACATTTAGACTTGCCGCTTCCCACTTCAGATACAGCAGCGTACAAAACCTGGCATGGCAAACTACAAAAACCCATCAGTGACAATTCCTGTGACAGTCCAGTGATAAGGAAAAGAAAAGGAATCTATCCATTGTTTCTTGTAATACCACATTGAAAGATATCGAACTCGAGAAGGTGAATAAAAACTCTAAAACTCATCCAGTATGCAACACAAATCATGCAAGACTCGCACCACTGAGTATATGAGAGAGCTGAGGGCACACAAAGCAGCAGAGGAGCACAAGACTTCTTAAATCAGGACAAGAGGAAGCACATGTGATCAGACCAGATGATAAGACTGCTCTCATTTAACCAAATGATCTAGATAAGGCCTAAGAACATAAGCACACACTCAACAAGTTTCTATTCATTCAATTAGATGGCTTAGCTGTCACGTATCCTGTTTTGCCAAAAAGGCCCGTTTGTTGCATTCGACACAGACCAGCATGCGAAACAGGATTAACATTTGTCCCTGAAAACCACACGAGACGTATACACAGCTTACACAATTACCGACTCCCAATTCCGTTTAAACCTTTTCTTAACACACTTCATATACAGTAACCCAGCTCTCTGCCAACCTGGAAAGAATACACGCTGTCGTTGCGGTTCATGCTGTCCTCAACCCAGCCTTTGTGGTTTATGCCAGAGGTATTTCTGGGGAACTTCTGCGAGGGAATCTGCAAAATAGATTACTCGATCTGTTATTTTTCTTAATGGTGGTAAATATCTGAGAAGGTTCACAAACTTGATCTCGGTAATCAGCTACCTGGTTGTTGGGGAAGGATTTCTTCAAAGGGGAGTAGGAGTTTAGGCTGGTCACCCCTCCCCCGACGCCCCGCCGGTACTCTCGAACCCCTTGTGTGCCTCCCCAGCCACTGTAGCCACCTGGACTCCAGGAGGTGGACGTTGGAGTGGACAGACTCTGGTAACTTCCCCAAGGAGACGGGGGCTTGTTTTGAGCAGGAGCAAGATGGGGCAGCTGGGGGAATGGTCCAGCACGATGGGGGTGCGGCGGGAAGGAAGGCTGGGGTTGATGAGGACTAGCTGGGGAGCGGCGGTGCTGCGGAACCCCTTGACCATGAGGATGGGGTGTGGGAGGGTGGTGCTGGGTGACTGGTCCGATCTGTGGTGAGAAACTACCTCCTACGCCGAAGCCAGGCCCGGCGTGGTGAGAGAAGTTCTGGAACAGTAGAGGTGGGCCGTTTGTGTTGGAGCCAGCAGGACCGAAGAACGCGCCAACATCTTCCCCGACAACAGGAGACTGGTTAGATGGAACAGCAGGGGACCAGTTGTTAAAGCTGGTCAGTGAAGACGGGGAAGGGGTGGACTGTGCACAGCTTGTAGCCAATCCTAGGTTGTCCTGGTAGTCAAAGCTGCTCAACACCGGAGACTCGATTCTTAACTTCTCCTTTCCAACGCTGCTTTCCAGGGAACCCTTCTCCAAGGAGCCATCATCAGGATGGGCCCCCTCAAGCTCCGTTAGGCCTCCTCCGACCTCCTGCTGGCCTGGAGACAAAGTCTGAGGCTGGGTCTGAACTTGGGACTTCTCCTGCATGTCTTGGAGATCCAGGGCTTTGGACTTGTCCGACTCCAGGATCTCATCTTGCATGTTACCGTGCTGGGCTACGGTAGGGAAGAGCCAAGCACTGCCCCCATTGGTGGAGCAGGCGTTGTTTACAAAGGAAGGAGGGCTGGGGGGGTTGGAGGAGTGCTGAAGGTGCTGTGGCTGGAGGTGAGGAGGGATCCTAACAGGGAACGCAGATTTATTACCACTGCCGTTCTTCACCAGAACTCCAAAGCCGTAGTCCCCCATTTAGGACGCCCTGTAGGTTTTCAGCTTTCACCGTCTTCTTTATCCTAAAACGTGGGTAGAGAACAGTCAGACAGAGGCCGGATTACATGATCATGTTCATTTGATCACTGTTAAAGATAATGATAAAAAAAATTAAATAAATAACCACACCAGACGCAGAGAATGTATCTTTGCTGCAGCCTGCCTGGTCTTGTGATGCAATCAATGAGATTAAATCATTGACTGGCCAGGCCATGGGAGGCCTGGATGTAATATAACACTATGGCAGGCAGGCTCGGAAAACACCCAGCCACACCAACTCAGGCTGCTGGACGCCTGCTCTGCTCAGGCTGACGTCTCCAAAGGTCGTCAGGCAGCTAGCAGCAAAGCTAACAGCTGCTCATGCGCCCTTTTAATCACGCAGAGTCCATTTTAAACCCCACTCAGGCGAACAGCACGTACACCCACCGTCTAATGTCCCTTATACCGCAATGACCTCTTCAAAAACACCCGTTTAAACACAGGGAAAAGTGTTGCTGACGTCTCCAGGGTAGTTCCCTTCACCAAGCCGCTAAGCTAGGATAATGGTCGATAACCCAGCAGACGTTGTAGCGTATTTGCAAACCAGCCAGAAGGCAATAAACGACCTCAGCCGCTTTAACGTCTTTCGAAATTTCGCCAGCGTACACGACAGCCTTATCAGTGGCAAGTTTAGAAACGGTGCGTGGCTCTTTAAACGACCTCGTCTGTTTCGTGTCCTGTACGTTCAATGTCACACACACTTACCAATCCTTGTCATCATTTTTTTACATATCAAAGTAACGCAGCGAGGCCTTTAACCGCAGCTCCATCGAATCAACAACCTGGCAAAAAATTGCATCATTTCACATATAGCTACCTTCAGTTCGCCGTCATGACCTTATCGTTAAGATGTTGCCATATTTTAGCGTTTTCCCTTTTTCTGGGTTTCCTAAGCAGCCGGTGTAAATGGGTCTTCTCTCTCTCTCTCTCTTCTAGATGACAGCTGGGCCAGTGGGGAGACACTTCCGTCTCCATTCCCCGCCTCCAGCCGCCTTAGCCAGCCAATCTGTGAAAGGATTTCCTCCACATCGCCCCGCCCACATTATCTGTAATCTGCCGTCTGATAGGATAATTGCTGTAAGCACACGCCCACGTCACATATTGTCAATGAATGGCAGTTCCATCTCTTTCCAAATAAGGAGGGCTTGAAATCAATAGCAGTTGTAGGGAAGGTAGATTAATAAAGGTTAAAAATACCATATTAGTGTATGTGTGTTACTGTTTCCGTGGGGTGTGGAGTGGGCTTTCAAGACAGCTTTTTAAACTTTTTGTAACATTCACAACTTTGTGGTCATTCAAGAATATAAAATAGTAATTTCTTAAAGAAACGGGTCTGTGCCAACAGTTCTTTGAAAAAGTATACAAAAGTATTCACGCATCTTTAACCTTTTATTTACAATATTATCAGACTAAATGGAGAACATCAGCGAACAGCAAATTTTAGGTGTCCATTCTAACATGAATTTGTCTTAATCTAAACAACTCCATTGTAGCTCTAGCTAGTTGTTACGACCTGCCAGAAGGTGAATCATCTCAGCCCTAGAGTCTAACAGGTTTTCTTCCTAGATTGGCTTGTTTTTAGCTCCATCCATTTTCCTATCAACTCTCACCAGTTTTCTTGTCCCTGGTGAAGACAAGCATATACTCAGTATAATGTTTCAACATGAAAACAGCGTGTTCGACTTGATGTGCCATGTTAGTTTTTTTTTTAGTTTTTTTTTTGCCACAAATGGTTTTGGGTGTAGATCAAACTGTTAAATTTCTACCAGTTCTGACCAAAGTTACACAAGTAATGTTTGGGTAACATTTACTCAAAGCTTAAAGAAAAGAAGGAAATGAGTTATGAATTTCAATATCCTCACAGTCAATAGATTTCAAAACCATGGTGTAGTATTTGCAAAGGCAAATGAGATGATTTGGGTAAACAAATGGTTTGTCCTCCACTTCAATCTGGATTGTATCTCCATGTCATGACTTAAGACTGATAGATATTTATTATAGAAAAATCTATACACATACATTAAAGCGATACCTGCTTTTATTTGAAAAAAAAAAACAGTTAAGAAAGACAGAGAGTAAGAAATTCATTGGTTTCCCCTCTGTAGTCTTTGTGGCATTGTGAGTCCCCCTGGGCAGACCCACCCTTCATTTGTATCCTGAAGTAGCAGTGGCAGGCACCAGCCCATCCCACTCTCTGCAGGGCCTGTTGGGTTGGTTTAACAACACAGCGATGTGTCTTCAGCGTCTGGTTTCCCTTAGCACTACCAAACAGCAAGTCCAGGTGTTGCAGGTTTAATAGTCTGACCTTCCAAGTGAGAGGGACAGCGTTGACATGGGGGTTTGAAGGTGTGTGCATCTGCATGCCACGAGCCTTTTGAGCCGTGTCAGCACAATTTGTCTGTAAAAGCAACAAACTTTATTCCCCAGAGGAGGTAGGGCGAGTCTTTATGCAGCAAAATACTTAAAGGACATCCTGTATTATATAAATATGTTTTGAAGGCCCAACAGCAGACAAAAGTGCAGAGCATGCATTCACCCCCAAATGGATCCTAAATGATTCATCTGTGTAACTTAGGCACCCGGTCATTAATTCATTAGTTAGCTGTGGAGGACAGGACAGACGTCCACAGAGTGCCTGGGGCCAGCTGTCTCAGGTTTCTCTGCTCTGACACACAGCCTCCTCTCTGCGGTCCAGCCCCCTCTCTGCTAATTTCACCATATCGGTGAAAAGAAGCTGTGTCACTGTCTTCCAAGTGTGAGCTGGTAGACAGTGACTTCTAACTGAAGTCTAGCTGACTTCGGTCAGAGTCAGCCACCTTTTTGTTTTGGCCACGAGGTCATCCATCTCAGACCCAAGTGTTGTTGTAAGTAGCAGAGAGTGACGCAGCATAATTTTCCCTCATACACACTCTGTGGTCTAGACAGTGAGTGCTGCACCACACTGTGGCCTTGATGTTTTTTTTTTCTTTTTTTTTTGCTTTCTCACTAAAATACACACACAGAAAGTACTCCAGCTTTCAAATTTTTCATATCCGCTTCTCCACTTTTTGCCATGTTACTACCTCAACAGTCAGGGTATTTCACTGGGATTTTATGTGATAGACTGAAAGGTCAGTCAAGATTGGACACACAGCATCTGTAAACAACACTATTTAAGACCTGCCACAGATTTTTTGATTGGATTTTGGACCTTACTTTGACCCAGTCTTTTGCAGCCTCTGAAGGGTTCTCTTCCATAACAGAACTGCATTTAGCTTCATCCATCTTTCCATCAGCTCTGATCAGATGGGCTCAGGGTGATGTGCAGTGGTAGTTGTCCTTCACTTTTTTTTGCCATGAAGATCCAAGGTCAAACGTCTCATCTGACGTTCTTTCATGTGCTGTGTCCCTTACATGGCTTACAGTAAACCACAAGCAGGACTTTTTCATACTTTCAACAATGGCTTTTATTATGGCTACTCTTTGAAGAAAAAAACATATTTTGTGTAGTGCACATCTAACGGCATCAACACATTCGTCCACCTGAGGTGTGGATCTTGACAGCACCTCCAGAGTTACCATGGGCCTCACGATAGCCATGTTTAGGTAGGTTTGTAGTTTGTATTTTAGATGGTTGATTGAACAGTTCTCCATTAAATGTTTTAAGCTTAAGCCCAACCCTGCTTTAAGCAACTTAACCATTTTATCCCTGACGCGTCTGGTATGTTACTTATTTTTCCTCTAATATTCTCAAGCAAAACCTCTGAGGCCTTTACTGAACACTTTTGTTTATACCAACAGATTATGCACTGATTTACCAATTAGGGGACTTCTGGTTTTGCAGAAGTTCATTTAGGGGTGTCAGAGTAAAATGCCGAGTTAAATTCATCTAGTTTTGATCTGAAAACCATTATTTTTCTTTCACTTAATTATGCACAACTTTCTGTTTGCGTATGAAAAACTATTATATAGTTTGTGGTTGTAAGGTCAAAGTTCAAGGAAAACATTATTGAAAGGTATTGTATTTCCTACCAAAATATCTCAGTGCTTTAAAACTTGTTTCTTTCAAATTTGTCCTGTTGGTCATCTGTAAACCCATAAAAATTGCAGCAATAATGCACTTAATGCAATTAAGGTCACATTTCAAATAAAATCTGCACCAAGAGCTATTTGACCTTTATTTGAGTCTCTTAAAGAATTTGTGGCTTTATTTTGTCGCCCTCTCGTTAAAAATGTAACACCTGCTTCCAGCACCCAGATGGGTTTCAGAGGAAATCCCGCCACCTAGTGGCCATTTAGAAAAGAGCTACACGCTGAGAGCTGACTCGACTTACAACAGTGTGCGAATGAATCCCGACGCGAGGGAGGGACGTACTGAACTGCAGAGGTGCTGCCTTTACAGAAACTGTTTGGTATGGTATGTACCCTCTCTGTCAGAGTGCAGACAAAGTGAAAAAAGAGGGCAGGATTTGTGTTACAAAGATCTAAATGTGCCTCACAAGGAAAACTGTATACTTGAACCCAAGACTACCAGCGAGGCTGCAAAAAAAGCAGTTGGAAGGCACCCTTTCACATTAGAACCCTGTCTAAATGTTTGGTGAGGCAATGTACACTGTTGGGGAAACCCATAAAAACTGACATTCAAAACCCATCTCACGCATTGCACGCAGTCCAGAGCCGGTGACGTAAACGATTAGGCCTCCCAAAAGGGAGGATATTTCCAGTCGGTGAAACCTGAAACACGGCCTCTGTTTCGCCGTTAGAAAAAGGAGGCAGCATGTCCTGTGAGAATACGGTGTCCTCTAACCCGAGCGTACACCTGAGACACCGGGGCCTTCACTGATGCCCTGCTCGGAGCCAGGTGGAAGATTTGCCTCCAGAAAATGAAATCAGACAGATTGTTTTATGACACAAAATATTTTAATGAGAAAAACAATACAGCTTAGAAGGAGCCAAGGATAGTGACAGGGCCTGATGCGATATCAACTCAAAAATGTTTTCTTTTGCCTTGTGCTTAGCAGAGGAGAGCAACTTGAAGTGGCAGCAGAGAACCAGGAATACAGGGATATGGTTAGTTTTATTTTCCTCAGAGCACATACAAGAAAAGCCATTCAAGCCACAATACATCATTACAAAAAGCCATATTTTAAACCTAATGACAGAGAGCTGAACAGATTGTCACTTTAAAACACATACAGTACATTCTCAAGAGGATTAGCTTATGTCCTGTGTTGGGATTATCACAGCAATCCCAACTTTCCACAATCAACTTGAAAAAAAAAAAAAAAAATTAAACGCATTAAAATAATCAACAATAGCCTGAAAGCTTAAGTATTACAGTCTTTAAATGTCCATAGGGAAATCAATTTAAAGAGAAAATGTGTCGATTGAACCTGAATTTGTGTTTGCTTTTTGCACCATCCCCTCCACACCATGAGGTGCATTGTGCTTCTAGAAGCATGACTCCGTGTTTTGAGTAAGAGAAAAAAAGAGCAAAAAGGGAAAGTTATGACAGAGTGAAGTCGACAATTTGTTTTGAAATAAGACGTTGACTGCAACAGTCTCCCTGGCGCTTTCACTCCTCCCTGCCTTCCCTGTGTTGCTGGCTCTTGGCCGCAGCCCAGAGGAATTCTCTGGTGGCCTCGGTAAATATAACATTTACAACAACAACGCCAGAGTCCCTGTGTGTGGACTTAGCCCACTTCCTGGGTCCTTGCTGCGCTGCCTGCAGCTCTGACGGTTAAAATAACAGGCCTTCACGTCTGACCCAGAGTCCGGAGAGGGATAGGGGCTAATTTAGAGACAGCCAGAGATCTGGAAGGTTTCTGTCAAGCCCATTTCCTGCCCTCGGAGATGCCAGAGAGAGTGGTACGGCCCAAGCGCAGAATGGGGCTAAATCGGGTCTTAAGGAGCTATGCGGGACTCGGTGGTGTGCTTGATAAGGAAACCAGGCTGCTCAGATGAAATGTAGCTTTTGATTAGAGGGTGACTGCTGTGCTAATGTGGATCTCTTGGCTAAGCTGTCCAGCACAAACCGACAATCATCCAAAGTGCAAAATCTAAGACTTCTGTGGCTCAACACCAATATAAAAATAACTCAACATTAAATCTTTTCACGACAAAGCAATTATCCATTCACGTAAATCACAGAGAAGCGGTCACTGTGGACATTAACCAGTTTAGGCACGGTGATGTTTTATGATTTTTACATTTCAAACTTAACACCCTCCCTTGGCTGCACTTCACTGATTGCTGACCGAGAATGAATTACTCTTCATTGACAAGCTGAAGTTATACAGTGCTTTGCAGGAGTGTTCATACGCCTTGAACTTTTTCACCTTCTTTACGCAGTAGCCACAAACTTTATTGTATTAAAATAGGATTTTATGCAATACACTAGCACAAGGAAGTGCATAATTGTGAAGTAAAACTTGAGACCCAAAGCTCAGGTGGGAAAATCTAATATAAGGACAACTATTAGTTGTGCACTCCACAAGTGTAGCCTATACTGAATGGTGGCCAATGCCAGAAAGAGAGTGCTGAAGCAAAGTCATAGGAAGTCGTTTTGGAAGTTTGTCCTAAGCACACAAACATGTTAAAGAAGATACTTCTACTAGATAAAAACCCAATATGTAGCTTTTAGCCCTAATTGCAAAATACAATGTGTGACAGAACACAAACACTCCACATGACTCTGAAAACACCATCAACATATGAAGCTTAGAAGGAGCTATTGGGAGGCTTTTCTTCAGCAAGGTCAAATCATGATCGTAGTTGAGTAGATTGATATAGCTACATACAGAGCAATCCTGGAGAAAACCAGTTAAAGACTGAGGTGTAAATCTACCTTCTTGCAAAATAATCGCCCTCACCAAGCCACCCAGAGCCAAAGTAAGAATCTATAGCAGGGTTTAAATTCCTAAAGACTATCCAGGCAATCTGACTGAGCTCAAGCTATTTAGCAAACAATATGAAGAACATTCATTCTATAGCCGTATAAAGCTGGTAGAAACACACATCAAAACGTAACAGCCATCATTCAACCAGGGTGAATGAAACATTTTTTCAGATTCCAGTTTGGAAGAGAAACAATGAATTTCCCCTCCTACTTCACATTTATGCACTACCTTGTGTAGCTCTATTGCATACAATTTGAATAAAACATATCAAAGTTTGTGATTGTGACATAACTAAAATGTGAAAAAGTTTAATGAATGTGAACACTTTTGGAAGAGAGAATACAAATGATTCCGAAATGTTTCTAAGACAGAGTTTCTGAAGCTCCGTTAGCAATCAAAGAGGGATGCAACACATTTTTGCATGAAAAATAAGACACATATCAGAGTTTACCCAATAACTGTGAGGCTGCAGGGTCCAAAAAAAAAAAAAAAAAAAAAAAAAAAACCATCATCTTGCTTTGTTCCTACTCGATGAGCTTAAACTCGATCAGTCTTAGCTTGTATGTCTCTCTATGCAGATGAGCCATTATTATTTTCTGAACCATCTATAACCTCTTAAGAGCGCACTTTTGCTTTTTAAAAAATGCACAAGTTTGTCGGCTTTATGGGCATCATGCACTAAGATTCATATGTGCCAGAACTGGACAAAACCTGTACAATTTCTGTTTATTCATCAAGTATCTATGAGGGCATTATAAACATTCTGACTCTGAAACAGCAAAATGGTGTATATTACATATCTACACTTCAATGTATGATTGGTGCAATACTGTAAAGAGAACGACGGCACACTGTATACTTTGTCATCAATAGTATTCCAGTATTGCATATTGTAGCTATTGGTCATATAAATATAGATAAGTTTATTTCTATGTACATTTTGATATTTCAACATTGCATAAAGAATAAAATAAATAATACAAATATAATCAAATCTTACAGTCAGTAATGATTTGAGAAATGCTATATTAGAGCCAAAAAAGACCTAACAGTTGAAATAGTTATGGTAACAACTGTTATTCATAAAAAAAAAATAAAAAAAACATAAAAAAAAATAAAAAATAAAAAAAACCTGTGGCCTAAAGTCTACACCACAATTACCCTGCAAGTTTACCATGTGGGACTGCTGGAATGACTGGAGAGGCGGAAGAGAAAAAGGAAAGATCAGGGACCCATTTCCTTTTGCTCAGTCTGTCTGGGAGTTTCTGCTTGTGTAGCGGCATGTGTGTGCACGTGTGTCTTCCTGTGATGGCATGGATGTGTGCATAAGTCTGCAAATGTGGCTTTTTAAATGTTGCAAGAGGTACAAAGATCTCTTGAGGTTTCACCTTCGAATGTCGGCCTTGGTGTCTTCCTGCTCAGTCACCGCTGCCGCTTCCGGACTTTGGCGGCGGGACCCCGGACTGCGATTGCGCGGGTGAACGTTGAGGGCCGCCTTACCAGCTCTTTCCTTGTCGCCTTGGCGAGGAAGGCGTGGGTGCTCTGGCTCTAGATGGGGAGAAGGGAAGGGGTGGTGGTGGTGGTGGTGTTGTTCGACGACGGTGCTGGCAGGAGAAGGGACGAGGGAGGAGCAGAGGCTCAGGCTGTCGCACAGCGCCCCCCAGTTCTGCTCGCACTGTAGCCGGACGCTGCGAGTTAGCGCTTCCTTGACTTCCTCGCCACAGCTCAGGAGAATATTCACCAGCTCCACGTACGGGCTGGGCAGAGAGAGGCGGATTACTCACATGAATCCTGTGATTTAACATTCGGAAGTGAAATACATCACAATCTTGCACGTTAGGATGAAAAACTGCAATGAGGCTACTGAAATGACTAGAGATAACTTTAAATGGAAGACTAGAATTACAAAGAGTGAGACAAGAGGTGACCCAGTGCAGCTGCTTACCCTTTAGGGAAAAGATCTTGGAAGTGGATCATCTCCACCATGACTGCCACATTCTCCTTTGCAGCAGAGCACAGGTTGTGTTTGATGTAGCACTCTCTCTGGAGCTGGAACACCATCTCCTTAATGGTCACACACTTTCTGCTGATGCAGCTGAACTTGTGGCGTAAACCATGGGCCATGCACTTTAGAGCATCCTTGATGAAGGATTTTCCCTGCGTGCATAACACACAGACAAAGACACTGAAGTACCCTTGGATAAACGCATCATCAGCTGCTGAAAAAGAAGGAAACCTGCCTCCACCTATGGGTTGGTACAACCCAGCCAACATGGGCATGTGGGACTTGTGGATTTTGCTCAGGCTGAAGGTGGCCAGTGTTCACAATGAGTTTCTCTGATGGGCCCACTTGACTTTATGAAAGGCAACTTTTAACAGAAAAATATTTTGGATGCCATATGTGGGTCTTTGCTGGGTATCAAGAAAATCAGTTCAAATACTGCAACAAAGAATTACCCATATGGGTCCCATAATTTGCCTTGAATGAAACCTACGAAGGCAAGTGACTTATTTAGCCCTTAAATGTAAATGCTGTTTAACAAAACGGACAATATGATTTAACTTTTCATTGGAATACACAAGAAATTGTTGTTCATACTGATGCTAAAATAATACAATTTCTGTAGTTATAGCAATATCAGTCTTCTTTCAGCCAGCTGACTGGAAGTGCAGCAAACGGGTGCATTAGTGGCAGGGCTGTTTTCCTCATTTCCCAATAGACACCAGTAATGCTAAGGCAAAAAATGTTAATAGTTAACAATTACTCGTATTCGTCATGGTGTCCAGCAAAGAACAGTAAAGTTTGCTAGCTAGCTTAGCTGTGCTAATGCTAAAGCCAAACTGTATAGCAAGTTTAGCTTCTTAACCCAGAGGGAGTTCCTGCCTGTGAAGAGCACATCTTAGCTGTAGTCCTCAGGCAGAGGCAGACCATTGGTCGAAGGGATTTTAAATAGCAATACTAAGTTTCAAACTATTATCTATTTACGCAATTTATTATAATCTACCCAGATGAAATGTAGGAAAATGTTGCACCACATTTTGGCTACACGCTAACAGATTGTTTTGTCAGTGACCGCACCGGTTTTGTTTTAGAGCATGTGTTGAAGAATGAACTCTGGAATCAGTGGTTAAATGGTTCGGTTTTCCATTAAATTTATGTAACTGGCACTCATAGATGTGCATTCCTACTGTGTGACCTTATGGACATATTAACACTGTAGTCAAGCCTGATTTGGCCGGGTGTCAACCTCAGCTATGTATGAAAAGTAAGCTAACTGGGCCCCAGGCCAGCTGGCACACGACCCCGGGGTCCGTAAGCAGCTCATCTTCCGATCAAAACCGGAGAGATTAAATGTGAAGTGCATTTCAGATAGCACATTTGAAAACAAATTTAAAAAAAAAACTTAAAAATTTATTTTGCGGTTTTAGAGGATAAGTGCAGCAAAATGTCTGCAAACAGACAGACTAGCTTAGTACCTGAGAGTCGAATTTGCCAGCGTTGTGCAGAAACGTCATGCAGATTTCCTGCAGCCCTCGTATCTCGCAGGAGTTATTCTCAAAGCACTCAAACACGCCGCAGCCAACATCCCCAGCACTCACCAGGCAGTGCTGGATCTC
This sequence comes from Poecilia mexicana, assembly GCF_051168715.1. Taxonomy (NCBI): domain Eukaryota; kingdom Metazoa; phylum Chordata; class Actinopteri; order Cyprinodontiformes; family Poeciliidae; genus Poecilia; species Poecilia mexicana. The sequence goes on from NW_028263379.1 coordinate 25,374,687, forward strand.
AGCTGGAAAAAAGAAGAACAGGTTAGGCGAGGGACCTTATCGTGTGTTCACTGCAGAGATGACACGTGCCGAAAGGGGTGACGGCTATAAACACAGTACAGTTTCAAGGCAAAACTTCAGTTCGGGTTTAATCACAAAGCGTATGAGGCATATAACTATTTGCACAGACGTGGGCGGTCATTCGTGTCTTTGCGACATCGAGCCTAAGAGGGGGGCAGAAAAGATGCTGAGGGAAGATGGGCATCAGGAGGTGGGGAACACTTGGTGGGAGATATATATATACTGTGTCACTCTGCACCACAGTCATCTGCACTGCCTGGCATTGAAATGGGATGGTGCATTGCAGATATTCCTTTATACAACAAATGCAGCCATATCAGTTCATGTCTTTCTCTCTGATAAATGTCTATCAACAAGTACTGTAATTCTGCTTTTGCAGAGAGGAAAGTTGCACGTCGAAAAAGTCACAAAAATCCAGTTGGGGATACACAAGCGGCAAAAGAAATCAATCAGCTCAGATTGAACTCACTGGCATTCAAATGCAAAAGTTACCAGAAATATACATTTGATCAAGACCTTAAAACTGTTGTGTTTCATGTATTGTCTTAGTTGTGCCGATAACTGTAACCCAGACCTGCTGAGCTGTGAAAACAAGCTGCAATTCGGATAGACCCAAAAGGGTTTATGACACTTGCCCTATTGTCACTGCAGACAGTCCAGTTGGATATTGTACAATTAAAGTACAGCTCAGTGGTAGTTTTTGAAAGGATTCACTCCTCAGAGCGTCACTTGGGGTAAAAAAAAAAATAGATAAATAAATAAAAAGTTATCAGTAAAGTCCAAATAGGTCTTCAGTTGTTCTTTCTGTGATGGCAAGTCAGTATCGATTGTATCGTTGACTGCCTGAAGATATTATCATGAATCGGACTGCAGAGCAACAAATGCAAATATTGGCGAGCAATAAACTCCTAATTACTGGAGTTACTGGACTTCACTGATACAAAAAAAAAAAAAATATTAAAACAGTTGTGTGCAAGTTAACCCCACCAAGCTAGCACCTCATGGGCTTAACGTACAAATTCTACATTTTGTCAATTATAGGACCAATATTTGTGAAAGAAGAGAGCTCCTAGTCTTTTTTGGCAACAGGACCTCCTCTGAGACCAGCATATATATCGCAACGCATAGAGTGGTCAACCCTGGAGTAAATTACACACAAGACTTTTTCAAAACATAAGTTTGATTTTTTTTTTTAATGCAAACAAAAAAGGAAAAAAAAAAACGGGAGCTATCGTTTGCAGAGCGGCACTCACAACTGCTTCTGATGATGATGACTGGGTAATGGTGCCGATGTGTCAGAGACTGCGCACTCTTTGCGTCCTTATGGATTAAAGGTGACTTAATAGAAATCAAGCTTTTCAGCAAAGATCATCTGTTCCGGGTGACCAGAAGTATGAGAGTGGAGGGGTGGGGATGAGTTGTGTGCAGGGAGTTGAACTTTAGTGCACAGGAAAAGTGAGCCGCTGTCAGCAGTGCTTGTTTTGGCATCGCGGGAATGCGCTCGGATTGTACGAGCTCGGCCGCAAACGTGCATTGAATTACACCGCGGCGTTACCGGGGGTCTCTGCTGCTGCAAGACCTGCGCTGGGAGTTTGTCCCCCCATTTCCCTAGTGAGGAAGAGGAAACATAACATTGATGTTCTGATACACATGATCGCTCGCCTGTCATGCTTGCTGAAGGACGCCCGAGGCGAAAAGTACAGTTGTTGTTTTTTCCGGGAGAATTAAGACTGAGCTCTCCCACCTGTGTTTTATGGAGATTATAGATGCATTAGTTTGTCTTTAGCAGCGATCCGCGACAAGAGCGCTAAAATCTGCTGGATTACATCACCCATCAGTTTTGTTGTTGTTTTTTTTCCCCCTGCCGCACATGCAAAGGAAAAAGGTTTTCTTCAGATAACTGTTAGGACACCTAGGCTACGCACGCGCGCGCGCGCACGCCCGCCGGAGCGCGCCCTCACCTAGATGTGCAGCCGTATGGATTACCTATCACCTTGTGCCATTCTATTAATAGTTTACCAACGTATTGAATTTCCGTCTCGGAGTATTTACAAAATATCGCCTTTCATGGGAGTCGGGGAGCGTCACTCAACGCGAAGCGACGGAATTTAAGCCAAAATTGCGGATCTCGGAGTTTGCCCAACCGTGCCTCCCGGCATGCTTTAATTTGCAGCGACAGAAACACGTGTCCCGGGCAAACCCCTCCACTCCCCCAAACACCCCCCCCCCACACACACCTCCTCCAAATTCCCCTTTCCGTGTCTATGCGGATACCTCCCTGTCTTACCTGTGTTCTGCAGGGAGAGGCGTCCTTTCTGGCTGGCGGGCTTCTCCGGGGGCAGCTCGTGAAAATCAATAATATCCGATCCCACCGCTTGCTCCAGCACTGACAAAACCAGCAGCGCCACGGCCAGCTTGACCAGCATTGCGTCTCCGGCGGTGTGCCTCCGTTCCAGGCAAAGATCCGACAGAGAGAGTGCGTGTCTCTCTGTGTATGCGTGCGTGCGTGCGTGCGTGCGTGTGTGTGTGTGTGTGTGTCTGCGAGGGTTCACCTTGGATCAGCGATCGGCGCAGCTGCGACTCGGTGTGTCATGGAGCAGCTGTGTGGGACTGAATGCATGAGCTGGAAGGGATGCTGCCTATATTTCTCTAGAGCCCCGGGTGTCAATTTGGATGAAGGAGTTAAGCAGGTGTTGTCGGTCGGGGCATCGCAGCCAATCGGAGTCGAAGAAATCCGCGTCCAAGGTTTTAGGGGAGTGTCCACTTTAAAAGTATCCTTTTTGCCGTAAAACTGGCGTCTTATGGCAACGTCGATGATCTGCAGTGATTCAAGAACTATAGGTCTGTCAGTGATGGAATATCTGCTCTGAAGATAGTTTGCATTCGAGACGGTATGCGAGGAAAACTGGGAGACCTTGAGAGTTTTGCACTAACGAAAAAAAAAAAAAAAGTTGGTTTGTTTAAGACGAAGGGGGCAAAATGTACCTGTAACTTTTCAGCTGTACACTCTGCAGCCTGTTAAATCACTCATAAAACAGCGAGTGAAACAACCACAAAGCTTTACAAGTGACTCCAGGGAAGCCAGTGCAAGTTTTGCGATGACAAAAACTCAGGGGGGGAATTATATTTTTACGACGCAATCTGGTCAAACAAATATAATTATTTTAAGACTTTGCAATAACAGTTAACTGAAAACAGAATGCTTATAATTAGAAGGCCTTTTTTTCTTCTTCTTCTTCTTAGCATTTTATGAGGGATTTCAAGATTTCTGTTGCATAAAGCCTGGTTTATTCTGTGACAACGGGGGTCTGCAAACCACTACAAGGAGTGATCTAAGAACAGAGGGCAAACATTGGCAGGAGTCAAAGATTTTTTTTTCTTTTTTTTTTTTTCTTTTTTCATGAGCAACATTCAAATGTGCCATGGGCAAAAATGGTAAACTCAATGACTCTGCAGGAGGAACGCTATGTTTCCAGTGACTTGAAAGTACTTGTGCTTTTTGGGTGAAAGCCTCTCTATGTCTATAGGAGCCAGAGGTGCAATGCAAGCTCCCCTGGAATGCCGTGTGTTGTTACACCATTCATCATGCCAAAGTTCTGACTGCCATGAGGGTGAAAGATGGAAGCCTGCACTAAGTTCTCCAGCCTCAAGGGGGCCCACTGATACTAATTGTTTAAAGCCTCTTCTTTTTTTTTCTTCTTTTTTTGCACAAGCACATCACAATGGAGAAGTCAAAGTACTGTCCTGAGCAACCAGAGACCCAGCAACAGGAAAAAAACACACAGAGTGACTGTGCCTTGTAAAATCATTTATACACCTTAGTCTTTTGCACATTTTGTCACGTCACAAGCACAAATGTGAGCTCCCAATTTTATTTATTTATGTATGTATTAATACATTAACATATGTATTAAGCCCCTTACTTGGAAACCACCAAATCAATCCAATGCACCAAACTTCCTTTAGAATATCCACCTAATTACAAAACAGAGTCCACCTGTGCGTGATTTAATCTCAGTGTAAACACAGACGTGGTCTGAAGTGTTTGTTCAAGAAGATTAATGAACAAACAGCACCAAGGCCGGCGAGCACAGCAGAAAGGTCAGAGATAATGTTGTGAAGAAACCTAAGGCGGGTTCTGAAGCAATATTCCAAGCCGTGAACGTCTCACTGTCCCATCTGTTGTCTGGAGAGGTGGTTTCCACCGAAACTGAGAGGCCCGAGCAATTAGAGAAAAGTCCAGAGATCTATAGCTCAGGTGGAAGAATAACTTAAAGCAGGGGTGTCAAACTCCGGTCTTCAAGGTCCGATGCCCTGCAGTTTTTAGATGTGCCATAGGTACAAAACACTGGAAGGAAATGGCTTAATTACCTCCTTTTTGCATAGAGGCCTGCTAATGACCTAATTATTCTATTCAGGTGTGGTGCAGCAGAGGCGCATCTAAAAGTTGCAGGGCAGTGACTCCTCTAGGACTGGAGTTTGACACCTGTGATGCAGAGGCATGTGGTAGACGCAGACATACCTCTAAAGACCTGCAGCCTTAACTGCACTGAAACGGGTTTCTACAAAGTATGTAAATGCAAATCTATTTCTGATTTCTATTTAAAAAAAAAAAAAAAGGAACCATACATAATTTTTTCTTCCATTTATCAAATAAAATAGTTAATTTGTGTTGGCCTATCACAAAAACCCAGTGAAATATTATCAAAGTTTGTGATTGTAAGGTGACAAAATGTAAAAAAAAAAAAAAAAAAAAACAGTGTGAAGATTTTTGCAAAGCACTGCAGTACTTCAGGCAGCCTAGTTTTTCTTTACATCCAACACTAAATGTCTTTTTGACTGTGGGCACACCTCAGGGAAAGCAACATTGACGTGACATGCAAACTCCCAAAACCTCAGCTGGTGGTTTACTGCTAAAACTCTCAGGTGTGAACCGCAGTTTAACCTCCATCACTCGGCAGCGTAGTAACGAGTAGCAGGAACGTGGTTTGGAGTCTGTGTGCAACGCGCCACTGCTCAGGCGCCCCATAAATGAACATGGGGAAACGATTGGTGGTTTAGTGTGTGACAAACAAAAAGGCCTCTGATTGACTGTGGCCTCTGATTTCATAGATCAGTGACTTTGAAATCTGTTTATGATAACATTTCATTTACTTTCATAAAATCTTTTTCATGAGAAAATCTGGCATCGTTTGATGGAAAAAGCCTTTAAACCAAAGCTATATTTAGAGTGTTATTGAAATTAGCCTACAGCGGGAACTGGACTACAGCTCCGTCCTAACCAAAATGGTGATCACTCCAAGCTCTAAATATAGATAATTATTATCTTGGGGCTGCAATATCAATCGTTTCAAATGAGCTCGGTAGTCAGCAAAATGAGTCACAGCTCAGAAATGCCAAGAATTTTGGTAAGGAGAGCAGAAAAAAAATCCCCTCTGCGTTTTGATATTCTTATTATGCTCTTATTATAGAAATGTTAGACTTCATTCCCTCTTTGCCATTTGGTTATCTTACCTGTCTTTGTTTTTAGGTTTGTGATATTGCGTTGCATTTAAAATGCCCTTATTAGAGGTTTTCTACAACTCCCAGAAGAAAGAAATAAAGTTGTTCCAATCTTTGGTTAAAAGTTAGCATTATCTTAATCTGGGTATTCAGCCGTTTGGATTTCCATCACGCTCACACAGGGGGGTGTAGCACACCGTGACACACGTCTGGAGATGAGCTTAGTATTCAGTGGAGCCTTGACCACAAGCTGGAATCTCCAGTTCAATTGACGTCTGTTAGGCACAGCCCACGCTCTCCACACACCCTTGATTTGGCCCAATCGCCATGCTGCAGAGAACCACAGGCTTGTAATAGAGAGAGAGTGTGTGTTTGTGTGTGTGTTTGTGAGTGTCAGGTCAGCACTGTCCTCTGATGTTGCATTCAGGTTGTGTGGGAAACAACTGCTGCAGACCTTCAACCCAAGTTTAACGTCCAGAAAATACCTGATTATAACGCCTGCTTGCACGCAGGCTTCGCTATCCCTGCAATAATCGTTGGGACGTGCACATCATTAAATACCTAGAAACTATGCAGCAAGTCTTTTGGTAATTCAAAAAGCTGCTGCGCTGTGAAAAATCTTCATCTGTTGAAATGTTAAAAATGTTGATTACAGCGGTTTAATATTATACTTGAGATGTGGTACGTATGTGCAGAATGCGGGAAATAAATCTAAACCAGTAAATACACTGCTCAAAAAAATAAAGGGAACACTCAAATAACACATCCTAGATCTGAATGAATGAAATATTCTCATTGAATACTTTGTTCTGTACAAAGTTGAATGTGCTGACAACAAAATCACACACAAATCATCAATGGAAATCAAATTTATCAACCAATGGAGGCCTGGATTTGGAGCCACACACAAAATTAAAGTGAAATGTTCCCTTTATTTTTTTGAGCAGTATATATCACAAATTTTTTCTGCTAACGATAAGTAAATGCTATTAGCCATTTTTCAAGCAATTCAACAACTTTTTTTAATCCTTTTTTTTTTTTTACAGCAATTCTTACCTTTGTCTGGAGACAATTCACTTGACTGTTCTCTAGGGTTCAATGTAGTTTCTTAGTTTCTTTTATTAAAACCAAGCAGTGAAGTTATCATCAGTCAATATCTTATCTCTAGGATGCAGTTTTCTGAGCAATCTCTGTTTGGAAAAAGCAAAGATATCAATCAATCAATCAATTAATCAATCAATCAATCAAGTCATGGCACATCCACACATTCAGATGTTCTAGGCATCTGTTTACTACACGGATGGGTTCGGAGTCATCATAATGTAGAGCTGTGTATCATCTGTATAATTTTGATAAGTAATCTTATTTTCACCAGTTAGTCATACTAACTAGTCAGGAACCTCTTATCTGTTATGCTCTCAGTGACTTGTTGTCATGAAACAGGCAACAACAGTTATCTGGGCGATCCTAGGTGGCTCTTACCTCAAGCTTCCTCTAGAGTCATCCTCAAGGTACTTCCTGATTTAATCCTCAGCTGCAGTGCTTACCCAGATAACCGTCATCAATGTTTCTCCCTCTTCCAATCCGTTGCACCTCGCCAGCCTTTCAACCATAGAGTCACTGGGGATCAGCAAGTGTAACGGCCTTCTACGGTCCGCCTGGGCCACCCATAAATCCACGGCATCCTCTACTCTTTTCTGTTTCAGTGACCATCTTAACTCAACTATGATGCATAGTTGAGTTAATTTTACTGGCACAGAGGGACAGAGGTTAGTAGTGGAGCTTTTGAGCAAAAATCCTGGCATTTCTTCTTCCTGCATAGAGTTTGCATCTTTTCACCGGGCATAAGTGGGTTCTCTCCAGGTACGACAGCGTCCTCCACTGTCTACATAGTCCTCTAAATTGCTCTTAAATGTTAGTTTAATAAGCATTCATTGTTGTGAATCTCTGTGTTGCCCTTTCATTCACTTACACATACCAGGTATGCCTGTCTCTCGCCCAATGACAGCTGGTAATAGGCACCAGCCCCTGGTGACTCCTGGTAGGATAATCTGGTATATATGAAGGACCGGTGGATATTCGACTGACTGCAAACCAAGCTGATCTGTAGACATTTGTGTAAATAACCCCTTCACGCAAGCCTGATGGTCCTGTAAAGCTTTGCAATATAGTGTTTTCCAGCCCTCTGTTGAGAACTTCATGTTTCTCCAAAGTGAGCTTAGACAGGCATGCGCTGTCAATACCCGATTAATTAATGACAACCCTAGAAAATACTACAACAAAATATCGGAACATTTCCTCCAACGGCTTAAATGTTGTTGTTCCTGTTAAAAATACATATTGTGCATACAAAGCAAGACAGTGTTATCTACTTCTCAGGGACGCCGTCGCAGGAACAAAGCTTTGACTGGCATAAAGTTCATTCCCATTGACTGCTGCAGTGCAAACATACAGAAAGCAGACATGTGTTCTGAGTTGGGACCCCTGGGGAGCTGGCAAGTGATGGACCAATGAAACCACAATAGAGAGGCCAGCCTGGGGTGTGTGCTGGCATGTTTGTGTGTAAACTGTGGTGGAAGGGGAGAGGAGATGGTTCTCCTGGAGGGAGGCTTCTGTAACAGCTATTAATGTTACCAATTTACAGACTCCTTATTTCGCTTTACGGGAAGTATGTGGGTGTAATTTAGTTACAAGTGAAGACTTTGTAGTACAAAGCAGAAGTATAACAACTAGTGAGTGACCCCACATGAAGCTTCTCTAAAAATACCACACTAATCTCACAGCCACTTTTATGTGCAAAAAGGCAAAAGGGAAAGTATAATTGCAAACAATACGTTTGTTTTTGAGGGGCTTTTGGTTTTTTGCAAACTTTCAGACGTTATTCAGAAACGTCTATTGTGTGGCTACAATGTTCAGAACCTATATACAGCAAGTGTGTCTCGACTACTTTAATTCATTTATTTATTCCTTCCTGCCAAGAGCAAACATGAGCATAAATAGTATCAGTTTTTTTCTTATATAACTACCAGCAAGAAAACAAAGAAGTCCATAAAGCATATTTAAAGCCATTTCCAGAACAAAGCCCAGTTATGTAATTTGTAAACATTTTTCCGCCTCCAGGGCTTTGCAAAACCACCTTTCACTACAATACAGCTGCACATCCTGTGACTGAAATTGCTGGTAATTTTGTTTTGTTTTATTTTTTTTGTTGTTTTTTTTAAAAGCTCAAGTTCAGTTATGAGGATGGTCTGTTTCTCTTGACTTTCACAGGGACATTGTAATCATATTCCTATTTATGTATTTATGTTATTTATGTTTTGGGTTGTTTGAAAAACTACGCTCTCTAGTGGACACTAAGAGAATTAAAGACTCGTCAGTTGAATAATAAAATTACTGCATGTATTTTAGTGCTGCTGTCAGTGCAAGAGCCAAAAATGTCAATTTGTAACATTGTTTATTGTCGTGTATGCCTTTTGTATACTTAGACATTTTCTTAACAGTGAGATTCTCTTGTAGCATGTTTTTGTGGAAAAGCGCCACCTAGCGGAAGTACTTGAAAATAAATGAAAAGTGCTGTGTCACACTAGATCAAAAAATAAAATTGGAGGTTACATGTTTAGCTTTGCTCTATGCATTTTTTTACTGTTATATGTGGGAAGCTGTGCAAGACTGAATAATTATTTTTGATATCTGCTCAAAGAGAAGTAAACTTTGCCGTTCATCAGATTTTGTGTGGATTATTGTAAGTACGTCTAAGAGATGCACAAGAGTGTATTGTGGAACAGAAACACAAGCTAAGGTTAACAAAAGGAAACTCAAACTCATTGAGCAATATAGTGGCTTTACATTGAAACGAATAAGCAGCCATTACAGTCAGGAATAAAGCATGTTACTTTCCTACCACTGCTATCTTCTACTACAATTGTTGTATGAATTTTCTTCGATTTACTCGTAAGTTGTCGCTCTGATTGCATAGGCCCCTCGTCTTAAAAGATTAACCTCCCCTCCGTTGTAAAGTGATTTGTAACTCCTAATAACTATTCTTTAAGGGTTTCCCGTTATTGAGCTCCGTTCATTTTTCCATAGACTCTGACCAGCTTGCATTCTTTCCACAATATTATGTTGCTGTGTTAGTTGTCAGTCTCACTTTTTGTATGAAGACCAAAAATTCAGTTTGGTTCTGATGTGACCTAAGCCACTTCTTTTGGGTTTGGGTGAACCTTACTTCACCTGGGGCAAACAAGTGGAAGACGGCGCCACTTGACTTGTAGCATCTTAAGGAGTTCTTTAAATATAGTATTCTTCCATAGATGCCAGACTTATGTGTCCCGTTGATAGATTCTCAACATATTCTTCCACCTGAGCTTTGGATCTCTGCATCTCCTCCAGAGAATGATATGTTGGTATAGAATAAGCTTGTAAAACCATGCACTTCCATTCCACTGAAAAAATTATAAGCTACTTTGTGTTATCTATCATAAAATCTCAGGAAAATAACACAAGTTCAAATTATTTCATAGTATAACACACTTGATCCATTGGGTTGCCACCAAAAAGAAGGTCGCTTCTTTATCTCTAAGATTATATGCAGGCAAAAACAAATGTCAAATATGGGTTTTTAAAACAGGATATAGCCTGCAGCATATAACCTACTGGAGTTGTGTAATGCATATAGCCTCCCTTGCATTTGCACATTTCTAAGTATGACAGATGTTTAGTCTCCGCAGTGTTTTTAGAGGGTCATCACAAAATCACGACCAGTTTCAAGCGGTGTTGGAAAAAGCCATAAAAACATAATGTGAAGAGAAAATATCAGAGCAGTAAATCCCAGCCGAGTTCTGGGTCTCACTGTGTAAACACACTGTAACTTAAAAAGTCCCACAGAGGAGAGGAGAGAGAATGAGCATGAGACGGCAGCAGTGTTGGCTTCTGAGAAGTAGAAGCTGCGAAATATCAAATACCACAGTCTTCGAGGAACCTGAAGACGATATCTTAGCTTCTAAATTTGACTCAGCCAAGATCTGCATGCACAGTGTGCTCAGTTTAGATGCCAGACAACAGGGCATTTATGGGTCTTTAAACGAAATTGCGATTTGAAGATGTTGAACTGTTAAAGATATTTTTATAAACCTTTCTGCATAATGCGGCAGGGGAAAAAAAAGTGCAGTATCATTGCTGGGTGTAGGGGATGGGGTGAGGTGAGGAAGGGGGTGTATGGCTCCTTTCTGCCTTGAACATTAATGCACTCCTTGGTGTGTTAACTCACCTGACTCGTGAAAAGAGAGGTTTTACTGGCCCAGCTCAGCAGGCCAACTCTGGGCTCTGATTCCAACTGGTGTGAAAGCGCCGCATGTCAGACTTAACTCAGCTTGAACAATGTGCTATTATAGACTTTACTCCGTATGGGTTATATTGCTACAGCGCTGGCAGATTGCAAAGTGCCCCATCTCATTACTGTCCATGTAAGCTCGCGGGCCTGGTCAAGACAAAGGAGTCATTGAGTGACAAGGGGAAAGGGATGGAACGTAGCTGTCCCCGAGAGCCCTCACCTTGGCCGCTTCCATGAGGTCCGAGGTGATGTCATCGTGGCCGGAGACACAGGGGTCGACCCCTGTGGTAGATCGAGAGGCTGGAACAAACGAGAGCAACCGGGACACAAAGGCCCCTTTTAATGAGGGTGAGACATGAGGCCAGCGTGGACTCCGTGGGTGGCACATAGTGTCATAGCCACTGAAAAGACCACCGGACAATTAATCATCAGATTCAAGAACTGGCCAAAGTGCCTATTACGTAAGGTCATCTTTGACATCATCATTCAAGCGAAAGTTTTGTTTCTAGGTAATGCCTTTATTTGATCACACACGAGTTTCTTTTTTTTATTTTTGTTTGTTTGTTTTTTTTTTTCTTGGATCCCCAGAATACCGCAACCAGGGATGTTATATTTATCAAGCTCATCAGGTCCAACAATTGTGCAAGATGATATGACACACTTACCCCTCATTAGAGTTGAAGGGTTCTTTGTGGCAGCTTGACAATCATTAAAACTTCTCCCCTGGCTTGGCTTGTTTACTCTGTGGTAATTACCAGGTGATTGTGTAGCTCATGACCCATATTCAGAGTCAGGTCAGCCAAGACATGGGGGATAATTGACAAAATTCAGAGAAGTGCACGTACAGAAAGAGTGTTAGAGTGGATACTCTTTTGTTCCTGCCTCATTAGACTGTGTTAGAAGACAAGCAGGCTCACAGTATTCTTGTAGTGGAACAATACATCATCCCATTCTACGACCAAAACCTTGGCTCTGGCACTAAGGTGTATTTATGATGGTATATAGCAGTCTCATACTTTATGTTTTAAAGTTCATGTATATCTTTACTAACTGTTCAGCTGGCGGCAATACTGTTCAAGGTGTCATAGCACACAAATGGAAAGAAAACATATACTCTTGATGGTACATTATATCATGCACTTTGAACTTTGGTCTGCTGTTGCAAAGGTACTACTTGCAACTTAAACTTGGTATAAATACAGTTGTTCTGTGAAGGACACAGAGGTTTTGTTTGAGAACACTGGTGAACAAACAGCATCGTTAAGACTAGTGAACACACCTGACTGATCAGAAATGAAGATCAGGAATTAAAGGCAGGCTCAGCTTCTGAAATGATTCCCTATGTTTTGGAAACAAAAACTGCATGGCAACTGTAAAGCAACGAAGACATGGTTGTCCACCTAAACCAGTGGTCTCAAATTGCAGCCCTCGAGGGCCACAGTCCTGCAACTCTTGTCCTCCACAGTTGATTTAAATGGCTAGACTGCCTCACCATTATGCGGTCCAGCTCTACAGAGCTCTGCTAATGGGTTAATATTGGAGCCAGGTGTGCTGAAGCAGACATCTAAAAGTTGCAGGACACCGGCCCCTGAGGACTGCAGCTTGAGACCGCTGACCTACACTGACCTGGCAAAGAGAGCCCCGTTGAGAGAAGCAACCAAGACTCCCCATGGTATCTCCAGAGGAGAGCAGACAATCTGACAAAAGAAAGAGCTCCACAGATCTGAGCTATATCAAAGAATTGCAAGAAGCATGACAAAAAAATCTGCCTGTGAAAGTCACATGAAGGCAAACTTGGCAAGTTGACTGAAAATGACCATGAGCAGATTCTCTCCATCCAGTCCGACTACGCTTAAACTATTCACATATCGGAAAAGGTCAAATAGTCAAACACACTCAAAACAACCTGCTGCAGCAAAACATGGGTTACAAAGTGTTGACTTACTGAGCAGTCTGGAAACAAATGCATGACACTTATTAAAATGTATTTGTCAAAAATGCTTCTCCTTCCACTTCGCTATAATCCACAACTTTGTGCTGGTTAATAATATGACGCGTGCAAGACAGAATACAAAGCCCCTATAAAATACATCAAAGTTTGTGGTGGTTTTTCACTTTCACAATGGATTGCTGAGGCATTGTTTGAACAGTCATGATAACCGAAAGACCTTCCAGCTTCCAGGCACCATTTAAAATTTCAAACATTCAGATGGACAACAAAATATTCCAAAAGAGAAATTAGACAAACTTACACCACTACCAACCTATTTCAAGAATTTTAATCATAGTTTGTGAAGCAGATGTTTAAAGTATCGAGTGCAGCCAACTCCCTGCTGAGCTTCAGCTCTCACAATAACACCATTACATGTACATTCCACAAGCTCCTTAATTTAGATTTACTGGTATGCGAGCAGTCCGATTTCGAGGCAGAAGTGTCCAGGCTTTTATTTGATTAGTCAAAATAGAAATATCGAACCGTGCACAATAAGGAATGGGCGAGTTATAATTATCCTCGGCTGCTCGTTAAAAAAAAACAAGTGTTGCGCGACTACCTGTCTGTGGAGAAAACCTTTCATTGTGCGGCTGAGAAGTACCATATGCATTCACTATTTTTTTTTTCTTTTTTCCACCCCCTTGTTTGGAAAACAAAAACACCCAAGAAAGGAACTGTTTTCTGATGGCGGTATAAATAAGCACACGATATATTTAGAATAGTTGAGGTTAATTAGCCAGCTCTTGAATTAGTGGTTGGGTCGAGATTAATCCAACATGTCACAGATGCTTGTGAACCTCAGTGCCATGAGGTTACAATTGTAGGATGTTTGGGGATATTTGTTGTTTACGATGTGTGTTGTGCAGTTAGAGGTAATTGATTGTTGTGATGGTGTGTGTTGGAACACATTGTATTTTTCCGTAAGGCCAGCGGCTTAGCGGGGGCAGGGCCCGATGCAACAGATGAAAAGCCTCTGCACTGTCTAAACTTCCCAGGAATTTTCAGAATTCCAGCTCCCTAATTATGACATCCGCGCAGCAGAGACTGAGCAGCCGCAGCGCCACAACACACGTGTACGCACATACAAACATGTACATTCCTTGGACCGCTGCGATGCCATCGTCACAGATGTCAGAGAAGAAATGCAGAAATGGAAACAAAAACGTGAAATGTAACAGAATAAAGCCAAAGCTATCACTCCTGAAAGGTCTGCTGGTTCAAGCTGAGGAAACCGTTAAGTTGGCCTAACAATTTATGGGTTGTTACTTTTTTTTTGTTTGTTTGTTTAATAATTGGAGCTATTTATCATTTAGAATATATTTTTCATGTGTATATCCATAACTGCACATGTTTTTACAGTTTGAAGCAGATATTTATACACACTGAGGTAAAAGTAGTTTAAACTTTTTTTTTTTTAATCTTTGCCATTTTAGGTCAGGCATGATCATCAAAAATATTATTTCCTAAATGCCAGAGTTAATTTTTTAAATTAACTCTTCAATTTTCTTCAAATTTAGTAGTTTGTAAGATCACTATGTAATAACTAGTTTGGGGAAGAACAAATGAGGATTTTATGGCCCTGCTGGGTCTGGTTTATTCACTTCATTTAAATTAAACAGATCCACACTTCAAATACACTGATGCCTTTAGTGAAACGGAAAAATAAAAATAAATCAGCTGGTATCAGGGAGAGGATCGTGGACCTTGTTTAGTCTGATTTATTTATTGAGTACCAGTTTCAGATCCCTTAAGGTGCCACGATTATTGGTTCAAACAATAATATGCAAGCATAAACTGCAGTCATTTTATAGTTCACAAAGGAGATGAGTTCTGTGACCTAAAAATTATGTGTGTTGGCGTGAAACATACAAATAATCTTCAGAAGAAAAGCAGAAGTTCTTGTGCAGATGTCTGACTTTTTTTTTTTGTCTCCATGTATGTGCAGGACTTTTTTCTAAAGGTGAAATTAGTGACAAAGAGCCCTAAGGACCTGCTTTATATGGTTGGTTTATGACAGAAAACCGAGCTGAAAAGCAGGTGATCTTACCAAAGAAAACATGTTTGAGTAATACTTCGAAAGGCTTCCAGATTTTTCACTGAGCATGATTTGAGCAAGAATTGTTCGCTTTGTTGATGGAGGCAAAAAACTTAGTTTGTTCAGGCATTTATGATGACATTATAAAACTGGTAATGATGTATATATTATGATGAGGAACAATGTTGGCTTTCATTTGATGTTGCATGTTAGGTCCCACATGACATCCTGTGTTGCGGCATCATTTACTGCACTTATACAGAAAGTTATTGTTGCTTTGCATTAAACACATTTATTGAGTACTTGTCTAACTGAGTCAAAATTAAACACAGCCGAGTACCAACATTAAAGACTGATGTCAAGTTATACATCTAAGAGAATTTCTTCTCTCTTTTTTTGTGCATGAGATACTTGTTTTTTGTGTTTCTTAACATTCTTGCTTGTTGGCAACTACAGCATAGTTTAACAAGCATATTTAAATTGTAACTTCAAATCGGTTCAATTCATGGTGTTACGTTCTGATCCAGTTCGATACTGTGACGGGGTTCTCTTAGGACTTGGACAAACAAAAATTGACTGCCCTAGGCCAGAGATCACTTTAGTGAAATGTATTTAGCTTTTCTTCAGGTGAACAAACATGGCAGGTGCAGAATAGACACAAGGACGTCCAAGGCAGGTTAAAAACAGACAAACAGCATCACCTTCACTGTGACTTGGCAGGAGTCTAGCCACAGACTGCCTCCCTGTGGAGCAGAGCCCTGCTTTTAAAGCCACAGGCTCCGCCCACAGAAAGACCAAACAAGCCAAACAACAAAACAATTACTTCTAACTCAAATAAACTCTTAAAGGATACAAAATAATAATAATAATAATAATAATAGAAAAAAATAAACTTGTAATCAAAAATACAATAATCAATTTAATAGAAAACACTCAGTATGTTCCGATGACGTCACAAGGTCATCACCTGACTCTCTCCTGGCACGCCACAATCCGGAAATAACCCTGCTTGAAAACAAAACCGGGAAAATGTTTGGAACTGAAAACAGGTTGGATATGCTAACAGAAGCAGGAACACCGCGTGTGCACCCACGATGAACCGCGCGAGTTTAAGCTGCAACAGAAGTAAGTTAGCGATCATGTATGTGTGTGCGGGCGTGCTCGCATGCTGACACGGACTCATAATTAAGTCCCGGCTCGTGATGGCTCCTTCGTCACAGATACAATTCGTTCCTATAACAACACATTACAATCAAGGGGAAGTTGTTCACATACGACCTCTTGGTAGACAGACAAGCGCCGGCAATCACTCTTCATGAGCAAGCATGTGGCGTCAGTGGAAAGAAACAACTCTGATGTAGCTGTAAGAAATATCCAGCAGAACCAGCTTCAGTCTTAGCTGGAAAATGCAGAAAAAAAAATAGAAATGAGGAGAGGGTGCTAAAGCATTGCAAAAACACTAAGCAAAAGGTTTGTTAGCATAGCTCCCAGACAATGGTATCTAAAGTATGAAGCCCTGAAAATATCCACGTGTTTAACTATTTCCATTTCATTTTAACAAAGCAATGTTTGGACTCCGGTATAAGGAGGTGCAATTTGTTTTCCACTTGGATCTGGATTCATTTTCTTCATGTGAGAACATGCTATTTGTCGAAATCCCAACGTCTGAGAGAGGAGAAATTAAAACGGGACACAAAAATCAATGCTCAGGATAGGACCGTTTTTCTGTGTTATAAACCTGGCTCCATGCACAGCCCCCTCATTTATAGTGCCAAAAATGCTTTTGGACACAGATTCTTTGGTGTGAATCGTGGGAGGTATGAACTGAGCCTTGGTGTTTCTGTTTGCTCTGTACATTTTGTTCCTTGGGGAAATCTCACTGATTAAGTGCTACTATTTTGACAATATGTCAACTCACTGGGAGAGAAGATGAATTTATGTCCTTGGCTGTTCTGTAAACAGCTTTGCTAACCAACTTATTCCCCACTTCTTCCAAAGTGCTGTCTGTGAAATTGGGTCAGAGGATTTGTTACATATATATATATATATATATATATATATATATATATATATTTTTTTTTTTTTTTGTCTTTTGTCAAACTATACAGTATCTTTGAATACATTAGTCTAAAAGTCATGAAATGGCTCCTTTAAAAAAAAAAAAAAATTCTCTTCCAAATATTTGGTTCAACATAAAATGTGTGTGCATAACCTCTCCATGATAAAAATATACCTATCCCTGAATTGCATATGCATGGCTTTATTTTTAGGACGCCTTGCCCAGACCGGTCTGTGAGCAGCCATGGGAATAAAAAGGCCCTTCATTAGAAATGGCACACAGGGATCCTTCATGAGGCCCACATAGACAACTTTTTAACATCTGACATAAGTATTTGTCATTGAGGTTACGGCGCTTATGGTTCCATTACTGACATTTCAAAGGTGACGGAGTCCAATCTTACGGGGTTAGGAGGGTTAGTCCCCCCACCCTACTCTACATTTCCCTTCAAAATAATGGAACAAGAAACACAGAACTAGAAGACTGAGAATGAAGGGAAAAAAAGAAAATGTTATCCTGGACCAAAATCGCACAGAAGCAGTTGGATACAGACCATGAAATTCATATAAAAGTTCACAGGGGGTTGTTTGGACAAAAAAATGAAGAAACTTCTATTCTTAGCCAACATGTAGTAAAGGTTGACTTTATTACTTGCTGCACTAAGCAACTCCAAAATTCTTTTCACGCATATTTTCTGCTTCTTCAACCCTGAAGTAAGATTGCATGACGCACATCAGTTTGGATTTTCGCAACAATTTCCTAATCTTCAAATATTAAGGGAATGAACTGAATTCAGTTTTTCACATTAATCATAAACTGGGTAAACTCATGACTGAAGGCAAATTTTTACTCTTATAACACACGTGCCAAAAATACATAGGTTACATCTGAACAGTCGACGTGTGTACAGAGGGCAGGAAAACTGAACGTCTGTGGGGCAAAAATCATCCATCCATTTTCCTTCACCCTTGTCCCTCAGTGGGGTCGGGAGGGGTGCTGGTGCCTATCTCCAGCTCATGTTCCGGGCGAGAGGTGGGGTACACCCTGGACAGGTCGCCAGTCTGTCGCAGGGCAACACAGAGACACACAGGACAAACAACCATGCACACACACACTCACACCTAGGGGCAATTTGGAAAGGCCAATTAACCTGACAGTCATGTTTTTGGACTGTGGGAGGAAACCGGAGAACCCAGAGAAAACCCATGCATGCACAGGGAGAACATGCAAACTCCATGCAGAAAGACTGGGGCCGGGAATTGAACCCAGAACCTTCTTGCTGCAAGGTGACAGCTCTACCAACTGCGCCACTGTGCAGCCCCAGGCAAAAATCAAATAACTTTAATTTAATTATTCTGTCAATAAAAGCTATCGAATTAAGAATGATGTTTTTGTGATTCTCGTGCCTGCAAAGAATAATCATCAAGAAAACAAAAATATTATACATCAGAAAATCTAAATATAGAAACTACAGACAATTTTTGTGATTTTTTTTTTAAACATCACACATCCCTCCCTACATTATACTTATTCTGGACAGAAATGTGTCATAACCTGCATCTAGTCTGCAGGCCACGTGTGAGCGGGTAACTTTACATGTTAGCATTCTTGCCATGAGCTCATGTCAGGTCTGAAGTAGGTCAGTGAGCACAGCGAGGCCTCGCTCCTTCTTCGTCATCAATATCTGTTGAAAGATTTCACTGAGACACACAGCAAGTTGCCTTCGGATGTCGCGGTGCTTTCTTCTTCTTTGAAAACCTTTATTTTTCCATTGCCTCACAAACATATTTATTACAGTTGACGTCTTCACACGTTGCCTTGCAGTGACACGGTGTGCCGTATTTTCGTAAGATTCAATAGATAGACTATCACAAAGTATTGTGTAGCTATAAAAGTACTTTTTTATTTTGACAAAAATCTGAGGTGTTTTTTTTTTCTTGTGCATTTCTCCTTTTATTCTGATATCCCTTAATGAAATTACGTGAAAACGATTGCCTTCAGAAGCCACGTTATGAAACAACTCCAGTCCTTTGACATAGTAAAGGTGACGCTTTGACAAATCTTCATGTTCTTTTCATGCATTCATCAAACACAATCCCTTACAAATGAGATGCTATTTCAGCAACACGCTGTTGGGCAAAAAAAAAAAAAAAAAAAAAAGTTGGAGTAAATTGGAAACATAAGTACTTGCTGAAGTTTTCCGTCACAGCGGACCTGATTTGTGGCTTTCAACTGTCTATTAAGGGAGACAACAGAGAAGACCAAAGATCAGGGAGCCTTCTTGTTGTACAGCTAAGCTTTCAGGATGTTGCGCTGGTGGGCGCCACTCATCTTCATGGTTGTGGACTCTAAACCCCAATTTGGTGATTATACTGTCTTGGCCATTCCAGTGTGTCCAGTCATACCTGTGGGTTGGGCGAAAGATTCAGGCAGCCAGTGAATTGAGCGTTTATGGTGTGAGAAGCAAGCCCGGGTCTGAAAGTGGTCTTAGTGGAGTCTGTCACGGTAGCTTTGGTGAGCCAGGCAGACAATGGCTCCTCTGGTGCTGCTGTGGTTAAAGGCTTCGGTGGTTAGAGATACTTTCAGGAGCCATACCACATGATTCAAATTAGCCTAAACCTATACGTCTTTGGGCTAATGCCTTTGGTTAATAGCTCGGCTGACAATGTGTGCTGCGGCTTGTGTCGAGACGCTAACCCCAACAACCGCCAGTTTTTGTGAGATGAATTGGACGACATTGCGTTGCGAGTTGTTTGGCGGTTTTACGCGCACTGTGGGTTGGAGGGAGTCGGTCCGAGTTGCCGAGGATACAGCAGACAAGCACAGCGGTGGGAAGTATGTAGTAATTATTGTGTTCAGCACTGCCATCTGTCAACTCTGTATCCTTCTAGATATTTCCTGGACCTGCATTCCCCCCCCGCCCCCCCTCCCCGACCCCCGTTGGGTTAGTGGATGAGATGCACTTTGTAGCGAGTGTGTGAATTTGTGTGTGCTTGTTGTAAATGCATGCATCCAGAGCACAAAGGCATGCATATGGTGTGCACACCAGATTCAAGGCCTTGGGCAATCTTCCATTGTTGTAACTTATTGTCCAATTGCATCTCTTTCCCCTTCGTTTCTTATTTTGTCCGTGTTTATATTCCATCTACAGATTCAATTTGTCTTTCCGAGTTGCTTACATTTTTCAGAGATGCATTTATCTATTGGACACATAAATATAACTCGCTATGCTTATAAGTTGAGTGTATGGAAGATTTTCAGTGTGCCCCCCTCAAATGTTTAGGAAATAAAATAAATAATATTTGCTGTGTCTGACTTTGGAGAAATTGCAGAAGTTTTGTTGCCATACATAAATGACATTTAAGTTGTTGCCAGCTGTGCACCAAAGGAGGCAGATGTTGTAGGCGACCTGCAGAAATAAGCTCTGTAAAAGCTAAACTTTTGCTGAAACCTTTACTTAAACCTTTTGCACTACAGTTTTTGCTTTGCAAAGAAAAACTTAATTCAATTTTATTTTCATCAGACCAACACAACATATCTCCAAAATTTAGGTTTTTATCCCTTGGTGCATTTGTAAACTATAACTGGGCTTTTTTTTTTTTTTAAAGTTCTTGCTTCTTTCCTCTGCAAGTGACCTTTGAACCCATGTTGGCACAGGACATATTTCAGTCCTTTTCCAGCTCACTCCAACATTGAACACTTTTTTTTTATACGCGTCTCCCACCAAAACTCGTCCCTCCTGAACAACGTAATGTCTGAAGATTCACATGATTTTTAGATTTATAGCTGGTTGAACGGACAAACGCGGCACTTTGAGGATCTGGATACTGTACTTAAATGAACCAGACCCATGGAGGAACACTAATCTGTTTCTGATGTCTTGCCTGATTTCTTTGTAATTTGTGTGTGTGTGTTTCCTTAAAACATATTCCTCGAGGAATCCTTTCAAATCAAAAGTTTAAAAATAGCCATGACATTGTCACATATAAGATTTCTAAACATGTTTAAAGGCAGAGCCGTCAATGTGTATGTACATTTTCAAATTTGAAGAAAATATTAAGGAAATTCTCTAAATAATTTGGCAAATTGAGCTAGTTTTGATTATTCTAATTAATTCAATAACGAGGACAACCTGAGTGTCATTTAAATATTATTACATAAATGATTAATAGGTAGCTTATTTATTGTGTCTTGAGTTTGATCAAATGCAACTTTTACGTTATTATGTGATAATATCTGACTGTGTGTCACAGTTAGTATTCAGGTCCGCTTTGTTTCTTGGGCATGAGTTCAGCTTTGTTCGGTTTGGATTCATGCAAAGTTGCTGCTCATGCTTGGCTTTAATTCCACTCACTTGACCTTTTCAAATCCCTGCTCTAGTTTAATTGTTTATATCTTTTGCAACTTTGAGCTAAATAAACCCTGCTCATTTTCCCCTACTTGCTCATCTTTAACCTTTCCAGTTCCTGACACCAATAAAGATGCGGTTTCAATTTACCAATAAAGATGATAATACCAAGAGCTGGGGAACTGGAAAAAAAAAAAAAACTGGAGTGTGCATGTATACAGAAGTCGTCATATTCACAGAGAAAACCAGGAGTTTGTTTTCTTCTCTAATACCTCACGATTATAATAAAAAAGAAAACGAACCAGCTGGTTAAAAAGAAATCAGAAACTAGATTTAGTTATTTTGCATTTTAAAAGTGCAAAAACAATAGCAGAAAGTGTTTCCGCTTAGTAAACATCCAGGACACCAATGAGGTTTTTGTTTTTTTTTTTTACAAAAGAGGGAGAGAACAATTGTAAACAACAAGACTTAACACAAAGGCAAGAGTTTTAGGTGATTTGTTGGCTTTAGATACAATTTTGTTGTTTAGTAATATCTTCTAAATATTCCTGAAGCATTTGCATCCAGAGGCATGTTCCCTGACAAACGCAATGACAATATAGAGAACATCCTGGCTACAAGGAGTTCAACCTTATCTATATGTCTGAGCCAGAATAAGACTCTGATGCCGAGGCTAAAACATGGGCTGGAGAGGATAAAATTTGTTTATGTCCTTTCCTGAAGTCTTGGATTTATTTCCACATAATTCCATCACTACTACTACCACTAAGTAAATCATAAAGTTGGCTCCTACTGCCTCAGCTTTGTAAAGAATACAACACTGAACTCCAGTCCTCTGTAGGGACACGTTTAGATGCGTCTCTGGTCCAACACACCTGAATCATACGACTGAATCACCTCCTTAGCATGCAGTAATAATCCACAGAGTCCTGCTAATTAGAGTCCTGCTAATTATTTGAGACCTAATTATTTGATCCCGGTGTTTTGAAACAGAGACACATCTGGAAGTAGATGTAACACACCCACAGCCTGTGGGTGGAGTCTTTTAAACGCCGCGTCTGTGGTAACTTTACTGACATCTCAACGTTTTTTGTTCAAGGGCTGCGTTTTTTGAGGGCAGTAAACGTTAATTGCTTGGCCTCATCTCCAGCTGGCTCGAGAGTCAAAATCACACTTTCCTAAATCCAAAAAACCCTCCGGTGAAATATAGTTCTCTGAAATATCTTATGGTAGAACTTTCCCAGAATACGTTGTTCCTAGAAAACCTATTGCTAAATCTCAGAAATGCTGCTGAGACCAAATGTGGGCCAGATGGTTTGTGCGAATGTCCAACGCGGAAACAGACTCAACGCCGAGGCGTTTTTGATTATCTCAGCCGAGGATATCATGGTAGGAAATGTGTAAAGGAAGAAGGAGGTGTCACAAAATGATTATGTTGCCCCGTGGTCTGGAGTTCTCAGATGAGTGAGCAGTTTTCCCCACTTCGACATGAACAGACTGGATGATGCGAGTTGTTTTCTTGAGTCGCACACGCTCTCATAACGCAGGCACACACCACCTCAAGCTTGAGTGCCACCACACAAGAATGGAGATAAATGCACTGAGTGCCTGAGGTTACCAACGTGGCTGTGTTATATGAGTAAATGATTAATCCGCATAGCTGGATGCTTGTCTCCTGTCTGTGCAGCGGCATACTCCAAGGCCACACAGCTGGTACCAATTTGCGCTCCCTCGCCACATCGCGATCCAACTGCATGTGTAGGCATCATGGCTTATTGCAGCCGTAATTCACTCTCTCCTCTCATGCCAAGGCTATTCTTGGCCTTACTGTCTCTTTATTTTTAGATAGGGCCACTTCTCTGGGTCATTTAAATGGCCTTGATGTGGCATGTTAGCTTGAAGCAGCAGACCCGGAGTCCTTCGCTGTCATGAATCACCTCTGGTATGCGTGCTTTACTGCAGTTACAATCTTCTCTGGGCAAAACAAGAACTGGTTCAAGTTGCTCTTAAAAGCAGCAGATGTTAATGCTCACCTGAATGTGATGTGGGGAGGGGGGGGGGAGTTTCTGTTAAGGTGCACTGATATCGGCCTTATATTGAATCAACTTTTAATGTATTATGCACACAAGAAGTTTTACACAAGAGTATTCAAATGAACGGTGTAAACTTTTTTGGAGTAACAATGTCGTTTTGGAATTGGGGAGATAACTAAATCCGTAGTTCACGGGAATAACAAGTTCAAGGTCTGTTTGGGTCTTCCATGGAGGTCCTTACCATATTTCTTTGGCTGAGTAATCAGCCTACAGAGGAAGCTAATCTTACCCACGTCTTTGAGGATACTGATCACGATTATGACAAAACCTTACACTCAGAACATAGACAGACTGGTACATTGGTTTCTCAGCTGCACGCCTGCTGTCATAAGTCATAAAGATACACAAACCTCCTGATTTTGAGGAGAGAAATCCATCTTTTCTTTGTTGAGAAGCGTCATCTTGGATTTAAGAGAGTTGACTTTCGTATTGGTTGCTTCACAGTTTAATGACGTGACGTTCCTTAGCCAGACACCCTGCTGCCCATGATTCTGCACTAAGATCCTCTCATGATCTCAACAAGGTAAAAGAGATGGTTCTTAAACAAGTTCAGTTTTGCTATAGACTGGAAGCCGGATTAGCATGTGGACCAGACAACAACACAACTCCATAAGCTAATTCTTGGTAGTTGGTTGAAGCTTGCTATATCACTCTACCATGAGGGAGTTTTTTTTAACTATCTCACCAATAGCTGGCATAATAATTGACTCACCTTCACTGAATCTCTTGAGACTCTGCTTCGAGGAAATCCTCTAAATGTGGCTGCCTGACAAAAGCCTCAGCCCGAGAAAGCGGTTTTCCTCCCAAATCATGCGCAGTCCCCAACGGTCCCTGCTTTCAACACAAAAGTGTAATCATCACAGCTTATAGAAGACGGTTTCCTGTTTTCTGCACCGCAGCTCTGTGGTTACTGCAGGCTTACGGAAAAGCAGAAGAATGAAGCTGCGTCCAGAAGCAGTTGACTACCAGGAAAAAAAATATTGTCCAATCACCATTTTTTTTAATTCCACAATCTTTATGAGGTAATTAGAATACTGAAAACATTTTTTTGGGAAAAAAAGTTTTTAATTTTGAAATATGATGTGTCCACTACAGTGGACATCGGAACCCCATACATTTGAAATTGAACCTTAATGGCCACCAGTTTGTCCCAAAGAAAATATCCAAACATCAACATAAGAATGAATTTGACATTGACAAAACTGAGCACTATTGCCTAGCAAGAAGGTTCTGGGTTCGGTTCCCGGCCCCGGTTTATCTGCATGGAGTTTGCATGTTCTCCCTGTGCATGGTGGGTTCTCTCCAGGTACTCCGGCTTCCTCCCACAGTCCAAAGACATGACTGTCAGGGTAATTGGCCTCTCTAAATTCTCCCTAGGTGTGAGTGTGTGTGTGCATGGTTGTGTGTCTCTGTGTTGCTCTGCGACAGACTGGCGACTTGTCCAGGGTGACCACGCCTCTCGCCCGGAACGTTAGCTGGAGATAGGCACCAGCACCTCCCGACCCCACTAAGGGACAAAGGTGTAAAGAAAATGGATGGATGGATGGATGGGTGGATGAGTGGATGAGTGGATGGGTGAATGGATGGATGGATACAGAAAAAAACAGAAAATGTCCACTACAGAGGACAATTTTTCAACTTTTAAATACTTTACAGTCAAAATAATTCATAGAATGTTTTAATATGCTGCCAAGAGACTTATTTAGAATATTAAACCAAAATTTGCACAATAAAAAGTTTTATGCACTTACTTTTTCTCTTCCCATAAATTGTGCTTGTACTGATGAACACCATTTTTATGAACGAGAAAAAGGTATGTACAAAAGTCTCACCCCTTCACAAGTGGTATCATTGAAAAGCCCTAAGTGTCCTCTCGAGATACCAAAAGGAATTCATTCAGTAGTATGCAGTGGGTGGGAGATATTCAAGTTTAAAAATGTCCTCTACAGAGGACAAAAATGAACTACTGGTAGTCTTAATGCGGGACGCCTCCAAGTAAAAGTCACTCAGTTTCAATTGTTTTTGATGTGGAATTTAGAAAATAAAACGCTACAAATAAAGAAAGTGAGATCATCCGGAGTTGTCAATATTGTTAGAATATTTTTTTTTTAAAAGGGAAGCTTTCTGTTAATTTTTTATTTGAAATTTCAAAATGAAAGCATTGTGGGTATTGTGATGCCACTCAATGCAAGCGGTATGATTTTGATATTATAAAAACAAAAAAATCCCGGTTAGATCAGGAAGAATCTTTGTTATCCAAACATTCATTGTTTTGTGGCATCACAGACGGTTCTTTAAAGATCATAAACTGTCATCAGTTTTCTTTACATTAGTACCAAAACTATCTTAAAAAACTGTATCTTTAAACCTTTTATTAAAGTTTTTTTGTTTAGTTTATTGGTCAGATAACCATTAAAATGTGTCTCTAAGAATACTTTTGCTTTTCATAAGTGACGATAAGCAAGAACACAGTGATTAAATGCTTATTTGTCCCAAATAAAACTGCGTAAGGGCCAGCTTGAATGTACGATTTCAGACATTTTTTTGCTTGCTGTTAAAAATCATCTTTAATGAAAATCCACTTGCATAGCCTGGGCCATTGCCAAATAGGAATGTCAACATGGACAACATCATTTCTGACATATCTTTGATAGTTTCTGTATTAAGAGCATCCATCTTAAATGTGGTCATTTATTGTTGTGGTCAGCAGGAAATAAACGCGTCTCCCAGTTGTCCTGGCGTTTCGGCTGACTGCTTGGTTCCTGTGTATCGTGTGCACGAATCCCAGATGAACATAATAGAGTTAATTGATTGAATAAAGTTCATTTTGGGGACAGCCCTCAAATGCTCTCAGTCTTTTTCTAATTGTTGGTCCAAGATAACCTCACTGCATTCATCTAACCTTAACCTGAATCTGAGCTCCTGGTTCACATCAGAACGTGTCACAGCGCCGATTGTTTCCTTTCTGTCATTCATTTGTTTCTAAATTTACCCCATTTTTCACCAGGTGAATGGAGGTCAGCTGACAGAAATATAAATAAAATAAAGACATGATTTGTATTTTCTTCTGTTCAATGTATTGTTACTAAACACATAAAAGGAGTACGTCATAAAACATACATTTAAATTTTGTTTTTTTGAGAGTCAGTATGCAATAATGACATCTGTTTTATTAACATAACTTACCTAAATAAAGTCAGCGATTCCTTAGTCACCACCAGCCTGCTGTAGCGAATCTCAGTTGAACTGGCAAACGGGTAATGGTAACCCCCATCAATTTTATAACCTCTTCATATTAGGGTAAGGCTCAAATATTGATCACAGATCCAGGACATTCAAATGTAAGATGAAAACTCGGTGCATTTTCATCAGCGCAGATGGATCCTAGTGCTGCTAAATTGTCCCGTTGATTTCAAAGACGTTGCTGTGAAGCCAGCGGAAAAAAAAAAAAAAAAAAAAAACACAGCTATGCTCTAGTTCAAATGCTACAACTTCACCTGAAGCAGTAAATAATTACCCTTCTATTCTTCCTATTAAAATGAAGACAATTGGCAGAAAAAAGTGGCGGTGCAATCGTTTCAAGTCAAGCTCGACTAATTATTCTGCTCTCCACGTTTTATGCCTCCCCACTTGATTAGTGGACTGTCTTTCAAACAAATGGCTGCGCTTTAGCGGACACTTCCTATTTCATGGTTCAGCACTTACAGATTCACCTATTCACAGATTTTTTTTTCTGTGGAACAAAATTACAATTTAGTTGGTGAAAATCCGCCTGTTTGCAAATATATATATAGATAACATGCTGCTGGATGAGATGTGCAAAGCAGCCAATCCAGGGCTGCCATTTATTTTCCTCGATGGTGATTGGCTGTAACCCCGAGGAGCAAAGACAAACAGAAGATATGGTTTGCACTGTGTGTGTTAATGCATGTTGAGATAAATTTAGTGTTTTAACTATTAAAATGGGCTGTGAACCTTACCCCCAGCCAACACCAAGGATTTACTGCACTCCTTCGAAGGATGTCTTTTATGGTCCATTCATTATCAAAGGTTATCGTTAATCAAAGACCAACTAAAAAATAGCCACATTCGGTCCTTGTAGCCAGAAATAAACGTCCTAGAGGAGCAAGAATGGCTGCTGTATGAGATTATTTTCAACATAAAATGACACAGCCAACTTTTTATATTTAATTTGCTCAAAAACACATCTGAGCCAGAATCAGGTTTCCACTATTATAATGAAATCCTATGAGTTGGTTTACGTTTTATGTGGCAATAAGAACTAGCTTGAATATAAAGTGAATGGATTTCAATTAACTTCCTTTTTATTTAGCCCAGACAGCTTCTGTACTAAATTTAAAGGCTCCCACATTGATTTCTGAATCTCTGTCACTCATAAAGTGTTTTAATAAAGCAGTGAGATTAAAAAGGGCCCGTCTGAGTGACGAAAAGCAGTCTCCTCGACAGAATCACGAAGCCATTAATCTTACATTCCCCCTGTCTCGATAGGACCAGAGAGAGTTAAACTGCTGTATGCACTCTTTGTTTAAAGGAGTGAATAAAAAGCAAATTTAACTTACCTTGGGAGGTAATTTTTTTTTTCATTATTATTTTTGCTTCAAGTTACTGGAAACACTGCTAAACATAATTCAGATTAGACTTCGGTTCCTGGAAGCGGAGTCTGCTGTGCTGCTAAGTGATCCTGAAATTACCATTCAACAATGGAGGTTTTCTTTTTTTATCACTTGCTATGGTTGAATTTATGCATTTGCATATGGAAGGTAAAAGCTAGTGGAAAAAAAACCCAAAAACAAAAAATTTGCCACTTTTGTTGGGGACCTTCAACTTAAATAAGAATGTAAGGTTCAGATTTGGTTTTTAATCTTATCTCACACTTAATGCTCAAGAAGATGAATTCCAGTCTCTGTGTTTATATCCTTCCGATTGTAAACTATGTTATATTCACCAGAAGTCAGAAATCTAAATAATTATCAGGGTTTTTCCCAACCAATTGGAAGTCCATTATCAAATGGTAAGAAAAAATATTAACAAATGGAAATCGTTTAAAACAGGGGTCGTCTCCTCTGAAGTGGACCGCCTAGGACTGAAGAGTTAGACTGGTGCAATGCTCAGAGACATTGCTAAAACCAAAGAGCTTTATCTTGTGCTCTACATACTTAATGTTCATAACTGGACAATTAAACCTGGTTTGCTGATAAGAGTTTCCAGGGGAAAGTTTTCTGTTCTCTATTCTTCACCTGACAGATGACCTCAACAACTTCCACTATTATTTTACTCTTCCCTCAAACTCGTTCACATCTCCCTCTGACAAAAAAAGAAATTAAAGAAGCCTATACAGACACCAACCACTCTCCTCTTTTCAGACTCCCAGACTGTGCTGAGGATCTCTGAGGAAGACCTGAATGGGCTCGTTCAGAGCCAAATGTCTTGACCCCATGTTTGCTAAGATCTTTAACAACTCTCTGGAGCTTTGTGAAGTTTCTTTCCTACTTGAAATGCTCCACCATCATCCTGGTCACACAAGAAACACACCATTACAGGATTAAATGAGGTCACTAGCCCTGCTCATTAGCCCTGACCTCTGAGGTCATGAAATCCTTTGAGTGACTGCTGCCAAACTATTTGAAGGACATCACAGCCCCCCTGCACCCCCCCCCCCCTTGTTACCTGTGCAAACCCTTTACTGAACAAGCAGGTCGCTGGATGATAGAACGAACCTGTGACTACCCTTCATCCTGCAGCAGCTTGATTACCTAGGGATGTACGCCAGGATCCTGTTCGTGGACTTTAGCTCAACCTTAAATGCAGACACCCTCCACCAGAAGCTCACCGAACTCACAGGGCCAGCCTCCACCTGCTAGTGGATCACCAACCTCCTGACTGACCAGCAGGAGCTGGAGAGGCTGCAGAGCATCTTCTCCATCAGCAGAAATTTCCCCCAGGGGTGCGTCCTTTATCTGCTCCTCTTCTCTCTTTGCTCAAATGGCTGCACATCAGTGGACCCGTCTCTGAAACTCCTGAAACTGGCAGATGACGCCACTGCTAACTAGGACAATGTCGAGTCTGCATACAGGCAGGAGTAGAATCACACGCTCCGCTGCTGCGGACCGTGTGATTCTACCATGAGAGTCTAATTGACTCTCACCCAGAAAACCCTTGCATGTTATCTTACGGGTCCATGGGGACACCGGTGTCCGCGTGGGGTCCGCTTAAGACTTCTGGAGGTGACAGTGGACTCCCAGAACAGACCTCAAACTGCCTCCCAATGAACCACAAGACCAAGGCCAAAGCGGAGATGTATGGAAATACTCTACAGCATCATGTCGGATGTAAACAAACTTCAGCGCAACCTTTCATCGCAAACACAACTTACCATTTGTCAAGCACAGTGGTGGAGAACTGATGGTTTGAGTTAGATTTCAGACAAAGCGCTTAAACATCTTACATCATACACAAACAATGAACTGCATATGAAAAGTATTCTGCAGTCAAATTTGGGTCATCTCTCTGACAGCTTAGCTCAGCCTAAAGTGGGTTGTGTGCAGGACCAAACGCAACAGCAAATCATAGCTGGAAAACAACAACTGGGTTGTTGAAATTGTCCAGGTAGAGTGTAGATCTCAATTTAAATGTTGTGGTAAGACGATGTTGTAAAGACAAATGACGTGAACCAATAAAGCCATATATAACATGACTAGTTGAAGTTCAAGTTCACACTGAATGCTATAATGGCACACAAAGTGGATGTGCACTAAAATAAACTGGAAACTTGGAGTTTATGAAACACACACTTTTTGTGTATATATCTATATCTCTTCAAATTATACAGTGGAGCCAAGTGGTAATGTGTGCTTATAAATGCTAGTTTTGTTATTATTTCAGGAAAATATGTTGTGGGTTAAGGGTTTAAAATCTTAGTTTTTAGTTCAGGAAAGGTAATCTGTAGAGGAGGGAATCCAAATTCCTGAATCACCACAGCCAGTTTGCTCTGCTTCTGCTCATTCTTTGATAAAGCAGCATGTGCTCGCTGTGCCAGTTTCCTTTTGCAAACGATAATGAAATGCTAACTTTATCTTTGGCTTTTAAAGCCAGTTAGCTTCCTACTCTATTAATCTCCACCCTGACATTCACTAGAGCATTTGTGAAAAATCGAGGCGGTTACCAAAAACGGTAGCGCATGTTTACTTGAACGGACTCTCATTACCCACAAATATGATGCTTCAATAATTTCAGTGTTGGTCCTCAAACCGATGCAGTTGGTATTTTTAGAAAATCTCCACTGGTTTGCCAAGGTTTCCCTGTTTTGTTGGCATAGCGTTTTATGAACTTCAGCGTGTTTTAACAGATTCATTTTGATGAGATTGCGCCTGACAGAGAGATCGGTACGTACTGTCAGAACCAGAAGTCCTAGGGTAATTAAAGAATATGAGCTTTAACATGCCAGTTAGTCGGCTTCCAGTGCGTGCAAATATGAGCTGTCAGGCCAGGTATTTTACATTCCATCAAGTGTGTTTAAAAACCGAAGCATGTCACAGACGATTAATTGGACCTCAGGAAATGGCATCAGCTTGTGATAATTTGGCTTCTTATTTTGGCGCTCAATGAATATAGACTGCTATGCTGAAATAATAAATGAAGAAAACGTATCCAAACCCTTTGCACAAAAAAAAAGATGTATTGGATGTTGTTCAAATGGATAATTGCGAAATTTTATTCGTTTTTTTTTTTTATATATATTTTAAATTTAGTATTGTGAGAAACTTTATATTGGAAACCTTGTTCACAATTTATAAATGCCCCAGTGGCATTAAAGACGAGCCACATGAAAAGACGCACGTTGTCCAGATTACGATGGGTTAAAATATCAGCGGCATTGACTCTCAGCTAAATGTGAATGATTAGCAGTGATTGGTTCTTTGCTTATCGGGTTTTAGAGACTGTGGCACCAAAATTATTCATATTATTCATACTGTTGAAGCTTTTGCAGGGCATCTTTTTTCTTTTCTTGAAGTTAGGTGGGTGGAGCACATCGCCAGCATTGCAATGTTTACTACAAATTCACTCCAGGTTTAAATAAAAAGCAGATACTTCACAAAATATGGTATTCTGGTTGTGACTGAGTGAGCAACACCTGTTTTCTACAGGCGAATGAGAGAATGAGTCCTGCTGAGTATTCTCGCTACCATCTCCATTTCCAACCAACCTAATAGTAGCTTGAACAAAAACAAAGAATCGGTCATTTTGTGCACCCTGCGACAAACGCACACGCCAGACTAAAAATGTCGGCACCCTCAAAACTAACACTGTAATATTGAAAGTTCTGTATTCAATGTGAAGCCCCTGGATCTGTCTGTCTCGGTTGTTTTTGTTTTTCATATTTTTTTCTCCCATTCTATATGTTAAAAAAAAAAGCTGATAAACAAAAATAAATAGTAAGGAGTTGTAACCTCCTGTAGGCTGCTGAAAAGTTCATTGTAAGTTAGTTTTGTCTTATTTAGTAGTAACAGGTAGTTAAGGTAGTGCAGGCTCAACATGATATTTCTTGCACTGGAAGTTAGAGGAAAAAAAAAAAACTTGGTAAGAATTTGTGATTTTGCAGAGAGTGTATGTGAATGACTATATGTAATGTATATAAAAGTACAGGCCGTTTGCCATTTGTTACTTCATTAGAGATACATAAAAACACTAAATATGACTGAATAAAAATTGACTACTAGGAATCGACTGTCAATTGACATATGTCTTTCTTTCTGGCTTAATTACAACATATATGCCACCATATATTCTTGCTGCTTATCAAGTGAAACAAATGATGTATTTTGCCTCCACCAGGCGAGTTCTTCCTCAGCGTTGCCACGTATTAAATTGGTTCAGGAGCCATTGGTCCAAGCAACTGCAGTCCCCTAATTAGAGAGCTTTAACTTCACTTTCCCTCTGCAATCCATCAAACTCTGCCTTTGACTTGACTGACAGATAAACATCTTAATGTAGAAGGCATTAAAACACTGGCCTGGTGTCCAAGTCCTGTCCACAAACTTAGTCAATGTCCAATTGCACTACTTTTATGCTCGTATCATCCAATTAGGTCTAATTTTTCAAGAAAAGTAAACACTTTAAAGGACCTCAAGGCATTTAAGATTCCTATCAGGAGAAGCAGCGATCTGAGACCGCTGGCTTTGCTTTCTACCGAGCACGAACCAGCCCAAGCACTAAAGCACTTCGTGTCGTATAATGGCATTTATGCCTGTCTCCTGGTTCGCTGCAGTGATTTAACTGTTTTGTGGGGTGGAAGAAAAAAAGAAGCACTGATAAATATAATTTGTTAAAACCAGTTTTTCCACTATTCATCACCGTACTTTAGGGTAATTGCGGCGCGCGCAGCATAGGGAACATTCCACAGGGGGAGGCGAGGCGGGGGCAGATGGATCCAGCATCTCTCCTGAGCTGCACAGAACTATCCTCCATTAAGGCATGTGCTCTGATGAGTGATTCAGTGTGTCTATATTGGGCAGGAGCTCGAAAACAGTGACATGAAAAGGCAGCTGGCAGCGGCTTCACAAATCCCACATCAGGCCCGAAGAAAACCATAATCACCACTTTCGTTTTTTTAGCCTTGTTTATTTCAGAGGCCGGGGTTACAATTAAGATCATTTGCCTTGCAATTACTGTGTTAAAAATAATAAAACAATCTCAACTTACCTAAAATACCTGCATTTTGTGTAATGATTCAGAGCATGCAAATTGAAATAGCAATGTTTGGACATTGTCAAGGGGCCGTGTGAAGTGGTCAGAGTAATGGAACTATGTTTATCTGGATGTTTGTCCGCCTGTGGATTGCTAGGACTTTTGTCAGGATTCAGCCAAACCCCGGCGACAATTAGTGTCCGACCTTCAGAGGATAATTTTAGCTGCGTGAATGCATAATGTCATGATTTACTACGAGGATTAGCTTTTCAGCAGCCACAACGTAACTGAGGAACGTCTCCCCAAGGCCAGTAAATAAATTCCGCTGTCAGTAACACATGCTGTACACCGCACCACTTACTCTAATTTTCCCAATAAAGTCACACAGTTCAGCCAGTCTCTGCCCGCCAGCCAGGATCTACTCAAAAAAAGAAAAAAAAAAAAAGTTTTATAGACAATATGATAGTGAGCGGTTTGGTTCAAAGACCAGACCCACACAAACATTTCCATTGTAATGCGCTCTCACTTGTATGCACCATGCGGTTGGTCTGCCGTCATATAAAATACGCTTGACAAGCCAGTCTTATTTACGGTGCCTTGCAAAAGTATTCATACCATGTAAGCTTTCTTACATTTTACACATTTTGACACATTACAACCACAGACTTCAAAACATTTAATTGGGATTGTAAAGAAAAATGATGCACGATTTTCTTCTTGTTTTTTTTTTAACCAATACAAATAGCCCCTTAAAAATTCAGCACAACCACTTAGCTTTTTGATAACCTTGCCTGTTTGTAATTTAATCTCAGTATGAATGCAGTTGTTAAGGCTGCAGAAGTTTCGATGGGAAACAGAAAGCGAACAAACAGCGTCGCGACGTCCAAGAAACACACGTGATAAATCCGCTCTTCACTTGTGGCAAAGTTTGAGGCAGCAGGGTTAATCTGTAAAACAATATCCCAGGCTCTGAACAAGCTGGTCAATCTGTCATGTGAAAATGGAAAGAAGGTAGATCAGCTTCAAGCCTGCCAGAGGAATTAGCGTTCAGAAAAACTCTAGACGGTCAGGCTTGCAACTCTGGAGAAGATGCAGAGATCTCAAACCCTCAGGGGGAGACAGTGTGAACAGAACAACATTAGTCGTGCACTCCATGAGTCTGGCTGTAATTTGTTGCAAAAAAAAAAAAAAAAAAAAAAAAAAAAAGGGCAATCAGCATTCCTGCTTGGGGAGAGAGCAAACAAGAGGAAGAAGAGCTCTGATCAGATAGGACAAAAATGTTGCTTTCTAGCCAGGAAATTGTCTGGCTTAAACAGCAACGCTACTCAGAACCTTCATGTTTCAAAGTGTGTGTCAGACACACTTTGAAACATGGTGGTGGCAGCATCATGCCGTGGGGATTCTTTTCTTCAGAAGTGGCAGAGAAGCTCGTCAAAGTTAATAGGACAATGATAGGAGCTGTAAATAGAGGGCGATACTAAGAAAAGAAAGTTGTTGAGACACTGAGAAAGACTGGAGACGTGGAAATTTACCTTCCAGCAGGACAACGGCCCCTACAGCTCGAGAATTGTTCAGGTCTAGACTCTCAGCTACTGAGAAATGATTTCTTTCTGGAGGTGTGGACTCTGTTGAAGTTTTAAATGATCTGATTTTACCCAATTGTCTATACTTGCACAATGTAGCTTACCGGAACGTAAACAGACCCATGCGGAGTACGACCATGGCATCTTTGCCAGCAAATAAAAAAATGTCTCATAGGTTCCTCTGGCTCCGACTTTATTTGCTCAAAATTTTTGAAGCGTAGTCACAGGACTTGAATGGCTTCGTTCACTTCCTCCACTGCCGTTGCCAAACTATAACCAGAGGCAGACTACAGTCCCCAAAACCAGCGCGGAAAACGGAGGCAAGTCATTCACAACTCCACGTTCTGTTCGCCGATTGGGCAGTTTTGATATTCAACTCAAATCGAGCTCGTCGGGGGGAGAAATCCCAGATGGAGCGTTTATGGGGGATGAGAATTGAGCAGAACTGCAGGAGCCAGTGGATACAATTGCGCACTGTTTTTGTGTTGGTCTCTCACATAGATTTCCAATAAATAAAAAAAACTTAGGCTTATAGTTGCAACATGACAGAAAGTGGAAAAAGTGATATGAATATTTATAAAACCCTGATAAACGGCAAATAAAACTGCAGAAGAATGTTTCTTGTTGTTGATTGCTCAAATCCTAGCAATGCAAAAAAAAAAAAAAAAAAAAAAAAAATCAACAGCTCTTTTAAACAGCGGCTGCAGCAGCATCTTTACCTTCCCCCTGACCTTACTGGGTCCCTCGCATCATTATGTGCTCTACTTTACTTTACAGCGTTGCTTCACTTTAATGAGGCTTGTTGGCATTTGTTCTTTTCACAGGTCTTTTAAAATACCACAGAATTTCAATCTGGTTTAGGTCTGGAGTCTGAGTGGGAGATTTCAACATACTGATGCTTCGATTTCCCAGGCAATTCTGTCCAATAGTTTCAAGTGTGGTTGGGATCGTGGCCCTGCCATGTGACCCAGTTTCAGCAGCTCTTGCATTTGACCCTTGAACAGTGGTCCCCAACCCTCTGGTTTTAAGGGCAGGACTGTACTGCAAGGAGTAGTTGTTACCGTGTTGATTTGTTTGTTTTTTTAAAAAAAAAGGGGGTCACTGCAAGGTGCAGTGTTTTATTGCATGCCGAGAATCATTAGCATCAGATGTGTTAGGGCAGGGCTCGTTCTAAGTCATGCAATGGACCCAGAGGACCGGAACCAGAGAACCGCTTCCCTTGGACATGCAGGAACTATTGTAAACGTTCATATTCTGGAAGCGGGCAATGCGAGCCCAAGCCATCAGCCCCTCCAACTCTGTGTTTGACAGGTGTTTAGTGTTTGTGCTAATATCGTGACTTTAGCATTTGGTACCAAATATGTCCATTCAAAGTTTGTTTGTTTTTTTTCCAAAAGCCTGATGTTTTGTTTTTTTGTTCTTTTTTTTTTTTTAACGTCTTTTTGCAGACAACTTTTCTTTCAGGACTTCTTCTGGAAATTGTGCTTTTTTTTAATCCCCCAAGTGTAGAGTCATGAAATAAAACATTTGACATACTGAGTGATGCCTGAAGCGTCTGCGATATTGCTCTTGACTTTTTTTTTTATTTTTATTTTTTCTTTTTACCAGACTGCAGCATGTGACCTCAGGGTGAACTTGCGGTGGTGATCACTCCTTGGAGATCTTGCAGCTGTCCTGAAAACTGTCCATTTGTGAATAATTTCTCTAAGTGTGAAATGATTGATGCTATGTTATTTTGCAAACGACCTTTTAATGTTCCTGAATGCTTGGACAGAAAGGAAGCCTGATGCATCAGCCATGATGCCAATGCACCTGAACGCTTCAGACCGACTGGTCTGCTTATGCGAAAGGTTGTTCCTCGTCTTATTAATCGATAATTCGGGAATGCTTGATTAGTGGTTCGCATGTGCTTCTTATTTTATTTTGGAAGGAAGCTTGAAAGCTGCTTTGACATTTTAGCTTAATTTGTATAAATCAAATCATGTTTAACAAGGGATTTTTCATCTGAGGTTGGTTAACTGTAGAGGCCCAGACAGTGGCTGTAAAATTTTATTTCGTCCTTATGCTTAAGCCTCTGACTATTTGCCTCCTTCTCTTTTGGCATTCTCGTCACACTTGCAAGTTGCAGACCAGAGAGATGAGACAGACGAAGATAACCGAAACGAAGCTTTGTCCCGCTGCATAGGATGAAACTCCCAAACTGATGGCGCCACGTTTTTTTCTTTGTAACGCGTACAGAACCTGGAGGCATTTTCATGAAGAACCTAGACATGACTCATTTCTCATTTCTTGCAGATTACAATTCTCTGTTCAGAAATGGAAAATGTCTTCTCCTCAGCTTCATGGGTTCTTGTGTAATGCTACTAGATAGGTCAAAAGTCACAGTAATCCCTCAGTGGTGTCTTGGCTTGGATCGGGTTTGATGATTCCTTGAGGGGGTCTCACAAAAATTCCTGAGCAACGACTAAATCCTTGGTAGGTTTTGCTTTTATACCCGATAACAACAACCTCACTGATCATCTACAAATGTACAGTCACTTGGGTCAGCAGTGTACATTTGTTTGCCTCTTTTCTACCTTTTTCAAATGTTTCTGACTCTTGACTTTTTATAGGTACATGGATTGGATACAATGCTCTTTCTGGTCCTGCAAGAGACCATATGGGGGGGAGGGTTTTGGGGATTTTCGGGGCGGGAGGAGGTTTGGTTCCATTGCTAAAGTATCATTGCGTTTAGGAGCCAAAACTATTTCATTTTGGTTAGAGCAGGATCACTGCTTGGTGTAAAATACAGCCTTCCGAACGCTGCACCCTCCTGGCATTTCTTGATGAGGTGAGAGTGGTGCCAGGTACGGCTCTGAGATGCTGGAATGACATGGATTAATGGTTTCCAAAACGAAAAGAACATAAAAAAAAAGACAGCCTTTTTTTTTAGCTTGGCAACTGACTGACAAAGGTTTTATATATAAAAATAAAAAATCATTTTAAAATGAAGAACTTTTTTCTGTAATTTGGTCTTTTGATAGCCACACATCTCCTTCCTATAGAGGATGTTTAAAATGTCGCACTTTAATTTCCCCCCCTTCAACATCCTCGATTCTTGTCTCGTGGATTTCGGACCATCTCAGGCCGAGATGAAAAAGAAAAGAAAAGAAAAGCTGCACGACTTTTGGCGGTGATACGCGCCGCTTTGTTTGTGCGAGGGTCACAGAGAAACGGTTATCTGCGCTGTTGTGCTTTTGATCTTGTGGAATTTTATACACAATGTGCTTTTAAGATGAGAAATAGAAAACCCATAAAAGTTGTGCGTCACATCCCACGCAATGCATGCCATGTAAGCATAAGGTCTGCTGGTGCCGTGTGGGGGGATCTTTAGCCGTGCACGAAAACTCGTGTCTCAAACCAAGCTCTGTGTTGCAGACCCACATGCGCTAATTAGACCTGATATAAAGCCTGATGTGCGGTGATTGAAAGCAGGCTCATCTTAACTCAGGATAGTCCTGTTGCACCGCTGTCGAGCGCTGGAGGGTGTGATTTTTTTTCCACTCACCGGCTCTAAGGTCAGCTTCTTGGTATTCACACAAACGTTCTTTGGTCTTAATTTAAAAGAGATGAATTGATGCAGGTCTGTGGACTTTTAGCATTTATAACTTATTAACCGTGGAGAGGGATTTGGCAGTTTGCATTGTGCAGCTGCCCATGTGGCGACAGCAATCAGCTACACACAGAAATGCGTGGCATGCGTCAGGCTGCGCAGCCCCCCAAACCCCCGCCGCGGCACCATGCCAACCATGCCAGGCACTCGCCTGGATCTTCGTGCAGCGTGCCGGATTTGCTACACTTTCGTGCCTTGCTTGATAAACTGGAAGACCTGTTTATCTGCATCTCTCTCTTCTTGTCATTACTTGTTCCTTTTTGTTTTGTTTTTTTTATTTGATCTTTTTTATTTTTTAGATGGGCTGTATCTTGTTGGAAAACAGAACATTGGGAAGCCTTTAGAAAAAATAAATAAATAAATAAAGACAAGAGTTGCAGGACAATTATCAAATGAGCTGTTTTCACTGGAATGCAGATCAAGAACCGGTATGGCTCTGCAACCAGACTCGAAGCTTTATTAGTGAGATAATAGATTCAGTGCCATCTTCGTTTTCTTAACGAGAAAAATGTCACTCTTTATTCTGAACGCCGTCCAGGACGTAAAACAGTTGAACAGGAATGCAGGGATAGCTAGCATGGTGTTTCTGCTTCAAACAACCACACGTAGTAAAACAAACAAAAAAAAAAATCACACTCATGCCATCACAACCAAGCTAATTTTATAAGTGCTGTGCAACTA
This sequence comes from Poecilia mexicana, assembly GCF_051168715.1. Taxonomy (NCBI): domain Eukaryota; kingdom Metazoa; phylum Chordata; class Actinopteri; order Cyprinodontiformes; family Poeciliidae; genus Poecilia; species Poecilia mexicana. The sequence continues at coordinate 25,413,727 of NW_028263379.1, forward strand.
CAAATTAATTAACAACTAAGAACACTCAGCTTTAATTAAATAACAGCAATAAACGAACACAGCTGTCCTGATTGCTTTTTCTAACTTTTGCCTTTCCAATACGCTTCTCTGGGAGCCCGCCACTGGTGGCTTGACGTTCCTTAAACAGGAACAAGCCAAGTTGCAGTCTTACCTTTTATTTGCTCAGTGAGTGCTATATTTTTAACAAAATCCAAACACAGCATCACAACGTCAGCAGACTACGCATGCAGTCTCACAAGTGCTATTTTGAATTATATGGATGGAAACTATCACATCAAGCTGCAGTATGTAAATTTTATAAACATGATGTTTTTTGGGGGGGGTAAGGTTGGGGGGGGGGGGTTTGCATATGTAATACTGTCACTTTGTCCTGACAGTATAATAGTCACTCTGCACTTACAATCAGGTTTAGACAATGGACAAATGTTTAAAGTTGACTTGCATTCCCACTAATAGGGCGGAAAATTATGTCAACTCATTTTCTATATTTTTTGTTGAACTCTACTGTTAGGTCATTAAAAGAAAGTTCAGATGTTTAGTGGGATTTCTTTTTCAAAGGTTGTGACTAACAAATATCTTACTTGTTCAGTTTTCTAAGTGTCTTAACTTTAATGAAACCTGGATTAGCTACAGAGCTAACGGCTAATCAAAGCAGGGTTAAAAGGCGTATGTCAAAAATATTCCAATCTCAAAAATATCACAGCAGTTAGTGTAAAAAACCATCACATTGGCAATAGGTATTTTTACGAAGAAACCTAGGGTTTCTGTTGGTCAAATCATTTTCTCATGTAAAACATAGAAACGACTGCAAAATAGAAGAGGTTTAGCCTGTCTTGCTATCAAGATTTAAGTTATTTTACTCTTTCCTTCAGATTGCTCGTGCGGACAAATACTCTGAACCGTTTCTGTTTTGCTGCTTGCGTTTTACATCACGAGGTTATTACCACGGACCAACTCAAACTCTAAAATTGCGATAGCCAGCGAAGGGAACACTACGCTGTGAATTCTTAACAGGTTGCAACGAACCGAAAACTTTGCTTCATGACACTCTCTCTTCTCTGTAAACAACTACAGATGCTCAGAGTTGCTCCAGGTCTGTGTCACATGTTGACTCTACAGCGACTGTCTTCTGATTCTCTTGAGCTTAAAATTTCTCAGACTGCCGTCTGCGCTACAGGTTCAAGAGACCAGCTCATTGTTCCGTGTTACTTTGTTAAAAAGGCAGCAAATGTCCCAGCCTGGGAAAACTTAAGATACTCAAGCCTGGCTTTAGAAAGATGCTGATGCTGCTCATGCTGGTCTGCATCTGACAAAAGAGAGAGAGAGAGCAGGAACTCTTCCTGACAGAAGATAAATGCAGAAGAGACGCATGATGGTTTGACCCATGATTAAGCTACCAGTTGGAAGCACTTAGAGCAGGACAGATATTTTATACAAGTCATTTCGGCAGCGCCAACTCAAGCCAGCAGTAATGATGAGTTGCAGTGCAAACCGCACGGTGGACGCTACATTACCGGCAGGATCCACACAGACCTCTGGCTGTCTTTGTGGAGAAACACCTTACTATTACGCTGATTTTTCTGGTCGAAACAAACATCTTTTTCTTTTTCTTTCCAGACGCTAAAAGACCGTTGTAGAGCAGCAGTGATGCATTTGTCTTATCATATAAAAACCCCAGCATCGTTGACTTCCTCCACCTACTGGGGGGCATTAGTCGTCTTTAGTTCATTTTCTCCTCCTTATCCTTTTTATGTTTAAGTGGATTCTGCTTCATGTTGACAGCTTTTCTCCGCTAAAAAATAATAATAATAAAAAAAGTTGAATTACTGAGCAAGAGGGGGAAAAAAAGAGAGACCAAATAACAGCTCTGAGAATGTTTGGATTGTGAAACCAGAACATTAGTACAAACCATAATGGCTGGCCCAAAGAGCCCAGTGCCTCTCCAGAACTTCACTCTCACAGGCAATGATGTAACGCCAGCCATTTCACATGAAGCATTTACTTGTTGCACTATTCAAAGTCTATTTATACCGTCTTCGTTCACTCAAAATAAAGCAGCTTATGTTAGGCTGATGTCCTTTAAATAGCCTGTTTGTTTAAGCTGGATGAATTAGAATACAACTTGCCCAAAGCAATTCTGGAAAATTTTAATGTGCCTATAATGCCTGCAGAGTAGAAAAGAAAAAAGATGTTATTTAGTTCGTGAAATGATGAGAGACAGCGCTGCAAAGTGTGTTTGTCACAATGCTTTGCACTTGGATAAACATGGAGGGAACATGGTTAGAAATTAAAACAGTGTTTTGCAAAAGAATCCATAATCCCTAAACATTTTGCCATTTCATCACGTTACAACCACAAACTTCAAAGTGTTCATTAGGATTTTATGTGATAGACAACGTTAACTGTTGTGAAGAAGAATATATATTCTGTAAGAAAAGAGGATGTTTTTAATATAGTTTTTAATGTCTTGTGTGTGCATTCTAAGCTGGGAGTTGCCAAAGTTTAACTGTAGTTTCATAATGACAACAAAGATGCCCATAGCTCATAATGATTGTCTGTTCTGTGTTAACAGCTGGATGGAGGAAGGCAGAGAGTACTGACAGCAGAAGAGGCGGCATTCTGGGAGGAAGGCATCTATGAGGGGGTGTCAGGATGGATGTTGGTGGGGTGGAGACCCCAAGTTCCCCCAACCAGGAGCTCAGTGACCTCAGGTCTACACTACAGGAGAGGCATGGGGCCTTCAACACAGCGCAATGTTGGATCATGTTTGGACAAAAGAAAACACCGCCAGACGGTCCAGAAGTGGACAAGCATTTATGTCTTATTTTGAGTGGAAACAGTGAAAAATTTTTTTAAAAATGAAATAAAGAAAAAAAAATTTGGTGCCTCTTTTATGTTCCTCACATATGAACATGTCGTATATAAGCAATGTCATATGACTATGTATATTTTAATACAGCATTAAAAATATTAATGATTGGGGCGGGGTTTATTTATAAAGACATATGTGCTGTCCAATGGGGACACATCCATTAACCAATCATGTGTCAGTGATGAATTGTGATGTCATTTTGTTTCATCCAATGACTGAGAATCCACGTTGGCATGCTGAAGTGCCTTTGCATATGCTAGGCTATAAGTATGCTAAGTCGCTAACACCTCCCGCCAGCCCGCTCCCCCGCACCTCCACCCCCAGCTTATGGGACTCCGCAATCGACAATATTCGACTCCCGTGAGTGACAATGCGCTTCCCCACTAGCTGTCGGTTGCTATCGCTAGCGTCAGTGTACAGGGTCAAACCGTCACTTTTCGTGCCATTTTCAAATTATTTTTTCTCGTACATTATTATTGAGTTCCTTTATATTTGATACCACCAAATAAAAGTGCAGCCTCTAGCAGTCACTTCGTTGATAAGTTGAGTTCACCTTTATATGTACTGGGAGATTAGTCAACAGAGATCCACAGTTTAAACGGGAGAGTCTGTTGACACCATCATTTTATGTAAAGGCAACAAAAAGAAATAAGATTTGTTATTTGTCATAAGGCATAAAGGGAATGAGGGAAACACAAGGAAGAGGTTCCTCTTGTCTGTACGGACAAAAACTAAACTGAAAAAATGATAACATTTTACCCTGAATATACTTTCCTCACTGGAAGGATGGCAGCATCATACTGTGGGCATGCATTCTAACTGGAGGAAGAAAGAAGTCAGTCGCAGTTAAATGGAAAATGGACGGAACTGAAAACAGGCAGTTCCTGGAAGAAAACCTGAGAGAGGTGAGAAAACCTGAGCCTGTGACAGAGTTTAACCTCCCAACAGGACGTCCATCACGGGAGCTACAACGGAAGAGTTCAGATTAGAGCGGAAACATTTTAGAACGTCACCATCAAAGACCAAAGCAAGACTTGACATTATTCATCGGTGTTATAAAACATGATCAATTTTGCAAGGAAAAAACAAGCAAGAATAAGCAAAACTGGTCTAGATATATTCCAAAAGAATATGCAGCAATTGAGTATGAGCAAACAGTGGATCGACAAAGTGTACTTATGTAAAATGCCCACGGTGCCCTTCCCCTGTAAGTTCTGTTTGTAAAGACTTTTGATAACTTTTTGTGCATTTTCTTCCACTTTGCAATTATCCACTACTTTGTGCTGCTTGGTCACATAAAATCCCAATAAAATAAAATAAAAAATAAAAAAATCAGACAAACGTTTTTTATTTGCAGTGTGACAAAAATATGAAAAGACCCAGGAGCCACGACTGCTTCTCCAAGGCACTTCAGACGAGACACATTTTACTGGCTGGTACAACCTGTGCCATCCAGGAGAGAGACTTTTACTACTACTAATCCGCGTACGACTGTCCGGGTGTGTGGGACACGTGTGCTTGCGGTGCTAACCAGGCCTCAGCGCATACTGTGCAGCAGAATAAACAAGTCTGTCTGTGTTCACAGGCTGCTATTAAAGCCATATAAAAGTACACACACACACACACACACACACACACACACACACACAAATGCAATAACAGCACACGTCATGGCCCTCAGCGGCTCTGTGTCTCTCGGCATGGGTTTGACAACAGCTGACCTAAACTATCTACGTCTTGCATCTCTGCACAGATATATAGGAAGACATAAAACATTTGGCACGAGCTTAGCTGCGCAGGCACAGAGCAGCAGGGCTTACCTCGATGAAACCGCATACGATAAATACGGCGTAATAACATGCTGCTGCGTCTAACAGCCGTCCTTCACCGTCCCGCTTCAGCAAAGCTGTCTTCACGACGCAGTTGCCATGTATCATCTACCGCTGCAGAGTACGTCGACTGGAATCACTTTTTTTTTTTTTGTTGTTTTTTTTATTTTTTAAATCTCCTGGAGGCTCCATCTCGTCAGACGTGAAATATCAGATATAAAACCGCGTCACGTCAAAACCCGTAAAGAGAAGTTTTACAGCCAATAGGCAGAGGGGGGGAAAAAACCCACTGTGGCCCAGCCGAGACATTGTAAATCAGAGACTAATGTTACCTATGTGGAGGTTTCAGTTATGGATTTATTCAGTCCTACTGATCCCAACTGAGCGTATCTTTACTGCTGTTTTAGCGGTATGGCAGTTTTTGTGCTTGTGCTTGCTCCGTAACTTAACATAATGTGAGTGAGTGGTTGCGTGGATCTGCGCTCGATGCACATGATCGCCTTTGTTTCTCAGTTCCTCTATGTGCATTTCCATGTGCGCTCCATAGACTTCATGTGCTGTCCACAATGGTTTATGACCAGCTTTTGCCCTCTGCTGGTGCAATTTAAGAAGCACTGTTTTTTGTCATAGTTTAGAACTGTATATTTTTGGGGGGTATTTTTTTGCCTCTAAAGCAATTTAACTCACACCCATTAATTACTCAGACATAAGACATTTCTTAAAGTTCCCCCTTGGGCTTGTTACAACCAGATAGCCCGACACGTAGCGGCGCCAAATTGTGAACAGGAAGGAAAAGGATTAATTGCAGATGGGAGAATCTGTTGACAGTCATTAGTCAGACACACCAAGAATGAGGCCTTTATGGAAAAGTGGGAAGAATGGCAAATGGACCGAACTTACATGGCGCTTTTCCAGTCTCTTTGGCCACCCAAAGAACTTTACACTAGAGCCACATTCACCTGCTTTCACTCCCAAACACTCACATTTACACACCACCTGTAGGAAGAAGGTCAGCTGCCACAACCGTCTCAACTACAACAACAGCAGGGAAACAAGTAGGCAAGAGTTGGAGCCTGACCGTGCTGATTCACAAGAAAGAAAACGTTTGCTGAACAATAGGTTTGGTTTGGTTTGGTTAAAAATGACCAATTGCTAAGGGTATATATTGTTAACAAAACAAGTCATTTAGATCAACATTACCAAGCAGGGTCACCACTTGATTATCAGGTGTGACGCCAGTGTTGCTAATGTTTGTTTATTGTAAAATGTGATGCTTGATCTGACCCCGCCAGGTAATTATTGTAAATAAAAATTTGTTCTTGAAGAAAGGTTAAATAAAGTAAAAATAAATACAATGCCAAGTAGTCCAGTCCCAGTTATTTTCTATAAATACCTGCCTTTTAAGGCTTAGGTGCTAAAATAACAACAGATGAAGGGACTACAGCAAAGAACCAAACTATGGATATTTAGAGACTTTGGTACTACCAGCCAGACGCAACAAAACCAACTTTGTTTCAACAAATTGATTCTCAAAAAGGAATCAAGTCAAAAGTTGAGAAGATGTGACACAAAAGACAAGAATGACAGAATCAGCTATATTAGATGAGACTGTCTGCACAGAAGAGTGATTTGACGTCGATTTTAGCATTCGGATAATAGGCATATTCTTGCTGCACAATTGAGAAAAACGATTCTGATGGAGACTTGAGATGCGCGCCATCCTTCAAGTTAAGCACTGGCTACATGTCAGATGAATTCTTACTAATGTAGATAGTAAACCCAACAGATTGGTGAAGTGCCATAAGTCCCACGCATTTCCCATGCTAGCTCACACCAAGCAGTGAGTTCCACCTCTCTGTCTCACCACTCTCCTTTTCATTCTCTCTCTCTTCCCTCTCTCTGTCTCTCGTTTTCATCCTGCCATGTCCTCTTCCCATCTCCTTTTCATTCTGGCTTCCGTCGTGCACCACTGTCATTATCGCCACTTTGTTTTTAGCTCATTTTCAGCCTGACCTCATCTCTGGAGGACGACAATTATAAAACGGGGACATTGTGTTTTCACATTGATTTTGCGGTCAGCGACTCGCTCACGTTTGACGGTCGTTTTTGTTCTCTGCATTGAAACTTGCCAAGTCCCAAATGCTCACACCACCCCCATCCCGCCTGCCCCCAAAACCACACCATCCAAACTCGCTCCCTGAACCCCAACGTATACCCCCAGTCCAATCTGAGAAGAGGGGGGCTTAACAGTGATCACATAAACGGATCATGGACCAACATGTCAGTGCTGCTCTAGATGTCAAAGGAGAGTTTTGGGTAAGGTGTAGCGTATAAGTAGTCTGGCAGTGCAAAGGGGCAAAAGCATGTGAGTAATGCCAGGTTGTTATGGGCAGTAAGGTGACTGATGAGCAGCTACATTCTGGTTTTATTCATGTGACCTGCTTTGAGAAGGATGTTGAAGCAGGTGGCAGATGGTTCAAACAGCAGAGGCAAAGCCCTGGGCAAACGGACTGCGGTGGTATTTCACTCACCTTGAGCATATAAAACACTATCCCTGTGGAAGCAACAGGCAGCATGGGGGGAAGGGGTCAGGCTTCTCCTCCTTGGCATGACATAGATCGCATAACTGGGCCAGCGCGGGTCTTAGCCTGCCTTGAGCTGATGAAAGTGAACCTCTAGAAAAAAAAAACACCTCTAAAACTCAGCAGGTGAGTTTAATCCTCGTGCAGGCCTGACAGGAGATACAGTGACTTAACTGATGGTTTATGGCAAAACCATCGACGTGGAGAGAAACGGCCTGAGACACACGAGCCGTCTCGCAACCCTCTAATAAGAAATTGAAGACACATGTCCGAATCTGCACCTTTTTACTTCTCGTTCGCTTTGCCAGAAGCTCTCATCACTGGCAGTACATTTCATATTGAAAGAGCAGCATTCAGGGAATGTAACTAATGCTGTACGTGCTTCGGAGTTGCCACAGAAATGAAGCACATAGGTGTTAAGAAATGCCAGTCAGTCTCCCTCAGTTCAGCTCCTGGCAGTGTGCTGGCAAGGCCCAAGGCCCAGGAATGCTGTGCCCGTCTGTCAACAAGAAGCTGCCTTCCCTGGCAGATACCACAGAGGAATTTTGTAACCTGGCCCTGGGTGGATTTCATAACCTGGCCAGAGGGCCTGAGGACTGTGAGAAGATTATGTTCAGGAGCTGCATGCATTTGTATGTCTGCAACAGAAGTGAGTTCAGAAACACTGCGACGTGAAAAGATTAAGAACCGTGTCATCGCACAGGAACCGTTTTCCTCCTAAACTGAATAAAGACCCTTAGAAGTGGAAGGTAAAACCAAAAAAAAAAGAAGAAATCGTGGACAGAGATCTGACTATGAAAGTTGGGTCATAACAGTACTGGAAATTTGATTACAGTGACCTGAGGCAATTGATGAGGTGTCTTGTCACCCAAGTTATTATCAAACATTGCAGTCATATTATTTGATTATATTTCATTACAGTTTATTACACCAAAAGAGTGCCCTAGCAAAAGCATTCATACCTATTGCACTTTTTCAAACTTTGTCATATTGCAAGAAGAAACTTCAACATTTGATTTTCCTTGGGTTTTATGTCACAGACTAACGCGAAGAATCTGATAATTGTTAAGCGGAAGGGAGAGGTACGTGGAAAATGAATTCTTTACTAATTGAATTTTGAAAAGTGTGGTGTCATTCAGCCTCCTACATGCTGAGACCTCAACATAAAATGAAGTGCAGCAAATTAAAAACAGGTCGATGTGAACCCTGTAGGAGCACTCCATAAATCTGAGCATTGTGAAAGAAAACAAGAAGAACAATGTTCTTCAATGAAGAAGTCTTGTTGCAGTTTAGCACAAGCCATAACACATTCACATTCCCCTGAGCACACCATGATGTGAAACATGGTGGTGACAGCATCATGCTGTGGGGAAGCTTTTCTTCAGGCAAGCTGTGTTACTTCCATGTCATCATTGACAATATTGGAACCACAATAGTTCCAATATGCATCATCCCTGTTGTCACGTGACATAGCTTAGCTTAATACCATTCATTACTTTGATAACTTTTGCAACGCATCTAAGTAACAAGAGAAGCAACTTACTGTAGCTTTAAATAATTTGGCAAACAATTTAGTAACTTTGTGGAAGAATATTGCGTTCTTTTTAAACCCTTATTTATTTGTTTCTTTGTTGTTTTTTTATTTTTAAGTCCTGTGTCAAAATGCAATTAAGCCTCTTGGAACTCATAAGTGAGAAGAATTTTGCTGCAATAAACATACTTTCTTTTGCTCTCTGGCGGATTCGGTTGTTATGAAGTGAATGTCTCTATTGTTTTTATTTTTATTGCGCTCGTGCAGTAATCGCTCACGAGAAACCTATCAGCCGAAACGTTTCGCTTTCGCTGGGTAGATGAGTGTGGGGTTGGGGTGAGGCGGGGGTGGGGGGAAGCTGAATTATTAACATCTTCTAATGTGCAGCATCCCTCTACCCTGGCCCTTAGCTCATTCTTCACCTTCTCCTCCCCCACCTCCCCACCAAATGTCCCTTCCAACCATAGTCTGACCTGATCCTGTTGCTCTGATTCTTATAATGAATGGTGTTCTCTATGTGGGGCCTGAATATGTGCGCTGGACCTAAGGGAGCACCACCTGAGTGATGAATCTGTCTCTCACTCTCTCTCTCTCTCTCTTGCTCTCTGGGAACACAGGCTCTTGCTGTATCAGGCATCTGTGGCAGGGGCAATTAGAAAGGTCCAGACGGAGCACAAGCTCTCTTCTCATGCTGTCCCCATTAGTGAGGGACAGACAAGCAGTGAGGATAGACAAGAAGAGAACACATAACAACAAGCTCTCAGAATAACACCTTAGGGGTTGTGTAGTAACCTTACCGAGCTCTGAAACTCTTAAGGTAACACCCCCAACTTGTACAAAAAAGGGATTTCATTCGTGCCAATCAGACGTCGCTTAAGCTCCTCTGCTGTGACAAAAAAAAAAAAGACAAATCACATCATCGCGTTAATTAATGAAAAAAAAAAAAAACACAATAGGGCAGAGTGGGATGAAGCCCAGCAGCGTGCCAAGATGATGACACAATGATTGAAGTTGTGGATGCTGCACTGCCCGCCACACAAGTGGAAGGTGTTAAAAATGGATCCAGAGTCAGTAAATTATGTGTTTACGTGTTTTCTAACAGGAAGCAGCCGATTCGATGCCAAGGACACTCTGGTCTCTGGAAGCCAATGTATGTCACAGCTAGCAGTTTCTGTGTGGACATGTGTTTGTGTCTCTTATCCTTGACCACAGACATGTGCAGAGACCAGAGCTGTTTCCATGTCGCCTTTGTCTCCACATCAATTATCTATTGAGCCAAGTGTGGAACCGAAGCTGCCCTGGCAAGCGGCGCTACGGTCCTGGTCATTTAGCTTGTTTGCAATGCCCTTACCTCATTTCTTGGTCAACTCCAGTTGCATGGAAAATGGGGCAGTCAGCATTTTAAACAGGGCCAGGCGGCAACGGCACCTAATGCTGCTCCAGGAGGCTCCGCGGCGAAGTGCTGAAGAGCTTGGACAGCGTGGACGAACGGAGTCTGTCTCAGTGGTCTCACAAACAAATAAGAAACAAACCTACAAACAAAACTCTTCCAAAATCTGCAAACATTCCCGCTGTTTCATCGCTACCAAAACACCACTGAAAAATGATGTGTCGGTGGAAACATGTTTTGTGTACTCGGTCCAGCATGCGCAATGAATTTGGCCATTCGGGATCCTACAATCAGAATAAAAAACTTGATTTCTGGTGTTTCTTTAGTTTTAACACAAGTAGAAGGAAATAGATTGGTCCATGTTCGTTCTCTGGGTTGAGGCAAAGAGGTGTGCTGCTGCCCTCCAGTGGTGGATATTTATACTGACTTTCAAAAGTCCCATGGAAAATCATGAAGTTTAGTTAATACAGGAAAGGAGGATTTCAGGTTAAAAGGATGCCATGATACTGACTTGTTATATTTGACTTCGCACTTAAAATCTGCACATTTTGTCACATTACAACCCCAAACATCTGTGTATTTTATTGGAATTTTATCTGAAAAAACCAACACAGACACATAATTGTGACAAAGAAGAAAAATTAAGTCTTCTACTGTATGTCTGAACCAGCTTAGACAATCAAATATGAACTTGAGTATTTTTTATTTTTTTGCAAAATATTTCAAGTTCAGTCAGACTGGATGGAGAGTAACAAGTATTAAATTTTGCTATTCTGTCTCAAATGTAAGACTCGACCATTCTAGGTCGTGAACATACTTTGACCTTAATTCCACTCCAGTGGACTTTGATATAGAGATTTTTGTCCTAATTCAGAAAAAGACCATAAGTTGCTGCATAATGTTTGCTTAAAATCACTTTATCATCTCAAAAAGCGACAACAGAATCTCATCTCTGACTTCAAACATCAGCTGCAAAAGAGACGTAGACAAAACTAAATTCGGGGGTAGCATCGGATCTGTCCTCCGTTTGTCCCTCGAGGGCCCTCGCATCACCTTGAACTCAGCAGAAGGCTGTGTGAAGCGTTGCCAAGTCTAAGAACATGAACTCTGGTCTGAGTGTGACTGCGAGACTGGGCTTGGGGAGCTGGGCTGGAAGGGGCAGAGGATGGAAGGGAGATGAAGGAGATGTTGGCGAATCCATCATAGACAAGACAAATGATGCACAGACAGATGGCACTTAACATGGTGGCCGGGTCCAGTTAGTTTCCGGTTACAGCAGCTCGAGCTCGGCTGCTTACGGTTACAGTTACGCTGACAGCCTTGACCCCTGCGTGATCTTTGCCCAAAAAGGACTTCTATATTTTTCATTCTCCAAGATAAAGCCCACTAATTCAAGAAGGCAAAACCACAATTTGGCTCGGCAGCCACAAAGGGGGAATCTAACTAATTTAGCAGCTCCGTCCTGCTGCATTGAAAGTACTAAGGTCTGCTGGGAAAGACCCGTCAGGCTATCGGGATACAGATGTAAAATTTTGAGAATAAGATTTCACTGTCTCCTCACTTTAGACCTTTTTTTCCTAAATGCGATTTGATCTATTAAAAATTATACTCCCATGCTATCTCAGGTGTAACCTTTTGGTCTTCGCTGTTTATTTCAAATGGATTTTGCGTACTACCGTCTTTCTGTGTTTTATACTAAACATTCGACTGATGTGATCTCACACTGACTTCAAAACAAGACTTTCTGTCGCTGGATAACACGACAGTCCGCTTCTCAACAGCCACATGAACAGAAAAGGTGAAAAGAAAACATGTCCTATTTAAACTCTAAGGTTCAGCATAATTTGCATATGATGAAGTATTTGGTTTTTCATGTTTTATTTTGGTCTAATTTTTGCTTAAATAAGTATTAAAATTGTGGAAAAGGACATTTGCTTCTTTACACTTGAGGTTTGACATAAATAGTTTTAGAAACTATTTTAGACCAAATTGCTTATTTTTCGCAAACAGAAAGTGTGCATTATTTTGCAAGTGGACATTTTACATTTTTCTTTTTATATCAAGAAAGTGTGTTGCTGCTGTTTTTGAGTGTTTTCTTTCCTTTCCTTTACTCTGTTCTGCTAAATGAGTCCATAAACATTAAAGGCATTTTTCATCCCAATGGTGTAAAAGTTCTACATTTGTCTGGATGAGATGATTACCTTTATTTTGGTCACTTATTGATCTTCTTGATAGAAATAAAGAAAAATCAAATCTCTCACTGATGCTGATCCAACTGCTTTTGCAGATCTAAGACTTTTGCCCATCTTTACTTTAATTGAGGGGAAAAAAAGCTGTTTGGCTTTTCTCGTTTCGCAAAATAATATATTGCCTATAGGTTTGTTTTATTTGATCCCTTTTGTCTTTTTATAGTCACTCTTGTCAGATAATTATTTTTATCTATAAATATACCACAAACATAGGTCACATGGTGTTATTAGTTGTCTGCTTATACTGGAAAAGTGGCAATAAAATACAATTTTCACAGTAGTAATATTCCTACTTTGATGTCCACGCATATGAATGATAAAGACAAACAAAAAACAAAAAAGTTATGTGCATTTTTTACATTTATAATTCAATCACTATCTACATAGGCATATCTGTTACAGTTTTTTACGTTTTTATTTGTGTCACTTGTTTAGATACGCAGCTATATTGTAATTAATTGATTTAGCCAGTGATGAGTTCACTTTTTCTTTTTTTTTCTTTTTTTCAGGAAAATCTGAAATATAGCAAACATGATTTAAATTCGTCCGGCAGGGGGCCCCCGAGAGCCAGACAAACTTCTTTCTCACTTCAAAGCTTCAAGTTTGTGATTAGATTCACAAACAAGCCCGAAAAAATCTGGGGGGGAAAAAGTGTAGAAGAAATAATAATTATTTTTATTTATTTATTCACTTTTTTAAAAGAACTAATAATCTGACAGCACTGACAGTACTTTGACTCACACAGGTACAAACATCTTCATTGTCTGATGAAGATTATTAAGGGTCGTGATTTTATGCGCATAGGCAATTTAATAATTCCTCCTGCTTGTGCAAGTGCTGAAGTCTAATTCATGTCCACCATAACTGCTTTTACCTTCAATAAATAATTAACAGTTTGTTTTGCATCCTCAGTTAAACAGACAGTTCCTGACCTCCTCAAAAAGCCACAAAAGTGGAAGCACATTGAAGGAAAGTTGAGAGAAAGGAAAAAACATGGTAGAAGGAGTTGCACAGTAGGGATAGTCGTACCCTATGGAGGGAAAGAAAACCCGTTCAAGTTTCACTGACCTCAGAACTTCAAGTGCCATCACACACAGTCACAATACGTTTTTCATTAGCGTAAAAGCCGTGGACAGAAGTAAATACCTGAAATGCATCACATTTGAATTTCATCTTTGAATTGATTAGGAGAAACAAATTAGCTCATGATGTTCACATTGAGATGCGCCTTGAATAAGGAAAGTCAATTTGCCACAGCCTGCACCTTGTGCATCTACACCAAGGTCTTTGCATCCACAGTCCTTCCAAAGCCGCAGTTATTTCTGTCACCTGTACACATTCTTCCACAAAACTTTTTTTGTTTCTCTCAACTTTCCGTTACAGTGCTTAGACACATCCCTTTTCAATTTTCAATTTCAGCAGTTCGTCGTAGAGGGAATCGCTGTCTGTCTAAAAAACAGCTGTCAAATAGTTTGATTTTATAATCCATGCCATTTCTTCATTAAAATCCTTTTTAATTGTCTCTAAACCTTCTAAAAGAATGTTGGTAGGTTTTTAATACCTGCAGGCCATAGAGATCCATGCTTTTAATATACATATATATATATATATATATATATATATATATATATATATATATATATATATATATATATATATATATATAAATTGATTACTGAAGTAATGATTGGTGATTGTCCCACTTATTATACACTTATATTAAAACAAACATGAATCTGCTCCGTCAGACATTTTGAACATGTGCAGATTTTTGTGGCACAATAACAGCATAGGTTCATTAACTCGAATAAAAACATTTCATTTAGGAGAGTAACATGGTAGTAGGTAGTAGTGTGTGTGGAGGGGGCGGGGGGATGGATACACCCTCAGTCCAACACGCATCCCTTAAAAATACCCACTCTTTCGTGGAGCGGAAGTTTTTAAGCGACCTTATCTGCAGCTTTATCTGAGCTGGAGATGTGCTGCAGAAAGACAGGTCAAAGGGGACCGCGGGGCTGCTGCAGGAAGGAGCATTAGGGATGTGAAACACATGCCAGGCCTTGTCATGTTCAATTTACAGTTGACAGAGTAAATTAGTGTCCATGTGTGAATACAGTTTTTGTTGTTTCGCCTTCTTTGAGTTCATTTCGGCAACAAACTGCAGGAAAAAGACCCCCGACCCCAGGAAAAAAAAAAAAAAATGCGGGAACTGCACTCTGACTCCGTGGAAATCAATCACGATGGGAACATTTCCCAACGTCTTGTTTTACTCTCTTTCCGCGATTATTATAGCAGGAGCGGGGCCAGTGTTGACTCTCGCACCGGCCGGGAAGGATTTTAGGGCCATTCATCAGCTGGCGAGGCGCACAAATAGTCTTAAAAACTATAAACACCACAGCCGGCGTGGAGACAGGGGGACCCATTTACCCCGTGGCTGCGCTAAACGCTGAAGATAAAACAAACGATAATACTGTCTGTCTCCTGGGAGCGTCTCCACAGGCATTAATGCTTGCTTTAATGCCAGAGGCAGGAAAACCGCACGGAGGCTGTGCGTCCTTACGCACACAGAAATTGGCTATAACTGGTCACTGCAGGGATTTTGGTGGTTTGTGAGTATATATTTTCATTTATGAGGAGCTGATTTTTTTTCAGACACAATGGCATAATTTTAAATTCGACAAAGAAAAAATAAATAAATAAAGATTGCACGTGAATAAATATTACGCCAGCCAAGAAAGTGTCAGTCGTGACACTTGCTTAGGATTACCTGGCCGGCAGCGTGGGTGGGAAAGTGTGTGTGCGTGCGTGCGTACGTGCGTGTGTTTGTGTGTGGATTTGTTGTCATCTGTTATCACATCCCGATAAGACAGACAGCGGCTCCAGAATCCCTTGGAGGCAGACAGCAAAGTGTGTCGCTCCCGGTTTCAGGTTCTGTGTTCAGGGACCCCAAACTGTTGTCTGATCCTTTTTGCCCCCTCCCAAACGCTTGTCTGCCGCGTTTCTCTTCGAATAAACGACGAAACCGACGCCTCGAAACACACAGCAACCACAAGAAACATTAACCTTTCCTAATTAGGCCACGTTATCAAAACCTGTGATCACTTATTCGCTTAATCAGGTCTGACGCACGGTGATCGGATAAATCGTCCCTCTTGGGAATTGAAGTCAGTTGAGTCCAAAATGTTGGGTTTTATCAAAAAAAAAAAAAAAAAAAAACACAAAACGAGCTCTACCTGAACACATCAGTCCTGCAATGAAACACGGTGGTGGCAGCATTGTGCTGTAGAGATACTCTTCTTATTGAGGATCATGAAGCCAGATGGGAGATAGACACAGGTAAATCAGCCAAAGTTCATGTTCAAGCATGAATACCAGTAAACCAACAGCCCACTGTAAGAAACAAACAAACAACAACAACAAAAACAAAAAAGTCTCTAAAGTACATTTTACTAATTTCTTGCAACCACAGAATTTTACCATAAAAACACAGCTGCTGGTATTTTACTGTAAATTAAACAGTTTGGGCTAAGAATCAGCCCAAACTGGCTGTTAGCATAACTTTGTTATGCTAACAGCATTGTTGTTAGCATAACTTTTTTTTTACATATAAAAATGTAAAAAAATAAAATAAATAAAACTAATAATAATAATAATAATAATAATAATAATAAATGACGTACTGAACATGCTGTATGGCATCACCTCACGTCATCGAACACATGCATTAGGTTAATCTCTTCCTCCCTGCCCCTCCTCCCTGCGTCACAGCCAGGAGAGAGAAAGAGAGAGGCCCAGAAAGAAAGAAAGAAAAAACTTTGGAGACAAAGCTGACATCCAAAATGCACACTTCACTCAAGCCTGGTCTGGTTGACCAAACTAACACTTAAAACCAGTAAATATTCCCAGGCAGGAGAGTCTTTGTTGACATCTTTTTTTGTTGTTGCTTCCACATGGCAGATTCATAGCTTTTTTACCCCCCTCCTTTCTCGTGCGTCTTTTTGGCAATGTTTCCCAGCCCCAGCACGTCCACACCCTTCTCTGTCAAGGATATATTAAACTTGGAGCAGAATCCCGACGTGATGGTATCTTCTCTTGACATTTCCCCGCGCATGGACTGCTCTGCCACCTCATCCTGCATGCTGGCCCGCTTGAAGCAGGAGCCTCTCCGGGACATGTCCGCCGCCGCCGCCGCCGCCTCCTCCTCCCTGTCTCAGCAGGACATCCAAGACTCCAACAAGGCCGGCAGAGGCAACTTTGCGCCCACATTTTACGGCAAATCGTACACGGGGATGGAAATGGAGAGGGGTGCGAAATCAGACGCGTTTGAGGAGAAACGAAGAAAAGGTGAGCAGAAAATCGCGGGCCTGCGTGCAAAAATTAGGGCACTTTACTTTGAAGAAATCGTAGTGGAGTTAAACATCAAGGAGGAATTGAATAGCTCAATACAAACAAGCAACAAGACTTATCACAAATAAGTGATTGGAATTGGCGTCAAATCTGTGAATGCGCGCGTTGCGCACCCGCAAATGCGCCATTACACTCATAAAAATGACCTTTATTAGGAATTATTCATAACACGAACTTTTAATCAACTACATCTGCTGGTAAATATGAAGTTAAAGGGAAAAAAATGGATGACGTCCAACTAAATAAAATATATCCTTCCTGTCATTAAGACTCTTACTGAAGATGTTGGGGTCAGTCAGTCGTGATTTGTTGCTTGTGGAAGGTAACGTTAAGGACATGGATGCATTCAGATTGTGTTATGAAAGAAGACATCGATTTTGTAGAAGCTAAGAACTTTCATAGGACTTGTAGATGAAAGTAAATACGTTTTAGAGACAGATTTTTATTTTATTTATTTATTTATTTTATTTTTAACTTTCAACTTATTTAGCAACAACACTAATGCCCAAAGTAAAACTTAGCAACATGAGCTTCTTACTTCAGGGCAGCGGTTGCTAATGGCTGGGTCTGGCATTGATCAAGCTGATCTTGCAGGTTTTCAATGCATATTAAGGCAGATGATTCTGGATTGAGGATGTATAAACATATGTTTTCAGTTCTTTATTTTTATTATTGATGTTTAGTCGGTAAATATCGCCTTTTCTAAAGATTAAATCGGTATAAAAAATCCCTTAAATGTAATTTATTTAAGAATTTTAATTAACCAGTTTTATTAATTTTAATCTTAGCAATTTGTTAAGTAAATGTATTTAAGTGTTTAAAATTAATTTAAGTGTCTTTTAGCTGTAAAGCTTTCACGATTCTGCTCACTAAAATTAACCTACATAACAATGTAGGCAAATTGATTATATTGATTAAATTATAACAAAGTTTTATTAGTGTAGCACCATTTGATCATGTCACTTCCACACCAATAGCATGTCTAATGCAATAAAGTTTATGGAAACTCGCATTTATTTTTCGCTCTTTCTTGTCTGGGCTGCCGGAAGATTTCCGCGCCCCTGCCGGGCCTCTGGAGGACGCGAAGACCGAGGAGCTGGAGCGGCCCAAGCCTCGGAGACGCAGGAAGCCGCGGGTCCTCTTCTCCCAGGCGCAGGTGTACGAGCTGGAGCGCCGCTTCAAGCAGCAGAGGTATCTGTCCGCCCCGGAGCGAGACCACCTGGCCGGGGTGCTCAAACTCACCCCGACCCAAGTGAAGATCTGGTTCCAGAACAGGAGGTACAAGTGCAAGCGACAGAGGCAGGACCAGAGCCTGGAGATGGTGTCCCTGCCGCCGCCCAGGAGGGTGTCGGTTCCGGTGCTGGTGCGGGACGGGAAGCCCTGCCTCGCCGGAGAAGCGGCCGCCTACAACCCTTCCTACAGCGTGGGCCCCATCAATCACTTCGCCTACAACAACTACCCGGCCTTCAGCAACTACACCGGGCCCGGATGCAACACAAACTACGCGTGCAGTTATCCTGCAGGCGCCATGCAGACTGTGCAGGGCTCGTCCGGCAACGGGAATTACGTGAACTTTGGGGTGGGAGACTTGAATAATGTCCAGAACACGTTTTCTCCCAGCAACGGAGTGTCCTCGCTGCACGGCATCAGGACGTGGTAACAAAATCATCCAATAGCAAAAAGTTAGTTTGAGTGGATTCTGAGACTGCATGCGGATTTCTAAAGGTGTCCACACAGAAAGGAATATTTATATAGCTCTAGCTATACCTTTTGGGTTGTTCTTGTTGCTAGCACCAGGTTTTTGTTTTTTTGTTTTGTTTTTTTGTTTTTGTTGTTTTTTTTCCCCCCTAAGTAACTCAAACGTCAATTTATGGCGCACTGTGTAATTTCTGCGTAAATGATAGTAGTAATAATAAAAAAAAGGTTGAAACATAAGCTCACATATTCTACTTTTATTTTGAATTTAAAATTTGTCAGGACATTATTATTATTATTATTATTATTATTATTGTAAACATATTCAAACAGTTTGCTAAATTTAGAGAGAGAAAGCCTATGGGTTGCTTCATATATTTGTTGTACAAAATTCAAAATTCTCCCCATACGAAAGAATTTTGAAGGACCTTGGGTTTTAAACAATGAAATGATTGAAATTAAATAATTTAAATTTGACATAAATGAAATGTTAATCATTAAATTCTAGCAGCCTTAGCTTTTAACAGACAGAGTTTAATCAAGGAAATTGGTGCAAACGTCTATGCTTAGGATATTTTGAATGAATATTCCTGAGGAGATATTCAACAATTCCAAATTTGTTCCTCGGCAAATTGAAGGAAATTTGCGTTTTAAGATCATTTTTACTCCAGTTGATTAGCAAAGTTATGGTTTTGTACTAACTTACAAACTAAACACAAAATATATTGTTTGTCCATTTGTATTTTATGAATTAAAAAGTCAATATAACCTCTATATGGCTCATATAGGATCCTGAGCTCAGTTAGCTTCCACAGCAGAGTCATAAATCACACAGAACTTCAGTTTTGTTTTTAATATCTGAAATCGAGGGACATACAGATTTTGCCTGACAACATCTATGAAGCCTTGTCCGCTGAGTCAGGGTTAAGTAGTTCTGCTTGCCAGCAGGTTGTAGCGTTAGCGCCGTTGCTAAACAAATTGATTACGAGTTTAAATTCCTGCTCCGACACAGACATTTTTTTGTTCACCACACGTCTCACAGCAATTTTTCACCTTCACTGAGTCGATATGTTCATTCATAACACAGCTCTTGAAAACATGTCGGCCTTGTAGCATGACGGCTAAGCAAAACAAGATTTTCAGTCAAATTCTAATCAAAACAAAGTAGTTAAGTGTTCAGAGAGTTTAAAGTTAATCCAGTGTTGCATTTACAAATTAGATTTTTGGTTAAAACTTTTAATTTTTACTAATAAACACCCTTCAAGACTAACTTTTACACTTTGTTTTGGTTATGTGCCTTGTGTTATAAGCAAACGTTAAGAACTGTCATGATTGTGGATGTGAAACTCGCCTCGACTCAGCAAGAACTCAAGTTTGAATCCAGCTTTACGTGGGTAATGTTGTAGTCAAACTTGCCAGCAAAAGGAGCTTCGTATAAGGCTTTATATGCAAAGGAACGGCATATGAAGGTTTACGGGCCACTTGTTTGGAACACGATCTAAAAAATACATTACGGTTTCAGTCTTCTTTTCAACCTTAAGCAGAATTCTCCGATTATTTTTATGTGTGTGTTTTGTTTTTGTGTTTTATTTTAGCACAGGATGACAACACAGATGAGCCAAATTATTTCACAATCAGTTCAAATTTATTTGACTCAACTGAGGGTCTTTTGTCTTCACAGCTCCCATACTTTTGGGTCAGAAAATATTAAAACACTTGAAGAAAATGTATGCAATTCATTTATCAAAAGACTCCCAACAATTTGCTGTCCCAATGTTCCTCGGATTTGAAATAAAATTGGTGACTTAGTGGTGACCAAGAGGGATCTTTAAATACGACCCCGGTGTGTTAATGACATCCTGACAGAATGAACTATAAACCCTCATAATGGAGATTAGTGGCCGTTAAAAACCCTGGCATGGTTCCTGTCAGGTTAAAATGTTCAAGTGGCTGTTAGAAAGCTTCAGTCATTTTTACTTAAACAAGGTGAAAAGGTTGTTAAAAGTTTATTCATTTTTACAGCCGGCTGTCAGCCGACTTCGCTCTGTACACAAACGCTTAGAGGCCGCTGGGGGCAGAGCCGGCTGCCGGCCGCGACCTTGACCCGTAATAAACCTTTGAAGACAACTTGAAATGTAAAAAATGCTCACACCGAAAAGATTTAAAAAAAAAACTGAAATCTATATCGTCGGCATTTCAGGTGTACTTATTTCTCGCACACACTGAGAAGTAGGTTTAAATAAAGCTTAATTTAAAATAATTAATTTGAACTGGACTCGGCAGTAGGAATGTGTGATTTATGGACTTTGGCACAAGCGTTTCTGGCCATTAATGTGTCTGCATGCAGTCAAAGCTTGACAAAAGCGTCCCTTCAAAATTCAAACTTAACCAATAAATACATGAGATTACTACAGCCGTTACACCCAAAAGTGAAACTGTGCTCCTGAGAAGTATGCTACACACGGTTTTTATTCAGTCAGGTTTTAAAAAGTGAACGATGAACTGACAGTAGACAAATTAGTCGAAAAGCAAACTTAATCCAATTTTTTGACTGATAAACTAAATCTTTACAACTAAGTAACATTTATTGTAACAGTTTGCAAACATCTATTTGAGTAAGTCTTAAATGGGATGGTTAAATAATCGACATTGTGGATGTCTAAGGCAAGATAAAAAACTTCTCAAGTGTTTAAAAACATAATTATTCAACTAAATTAGTTGGATTTTAAATCATCACGAAGGTAATTTTGCCCTTCTGGTTTATCCCGCACGCTGAAAAGAAACAAACAGATGGCTTGTGATAAAATGTTAAATCACATTATTGTTTTCCCTGACAACCAGCTAGGATGAGCAGTTTTCAGGGTTAGGAAGCTAACTTTGTGAGAAAAGTTTGACTCTAGCATTAGATTTGTAGCTAAGCTAGCTGGAAACAAACTTAAGTTTTTGCTGTAGCACAGAAAAAAATTTTCACCACAAATGTTAGAATAGCTTCCTTCGGTGAAAGGATCTGTTAATCCATAATACAACCCATAAAAACACAGCCGTCCACTGGCACCATGTGGATCAGAGGCAGAGCAGAAGCATCCTCAGCAATATTAGTTTCAGAGGTTTGAAGAGCATCATCAGAAAATGAATAATACTCATTTTAAAGGGGAAATTATTCCCAAAACAGTGCAAATGGATTTCTGTGCGTCACGCTTTCCATCTCAGGAAAAAGCTGCGTGTCAAACAAACGAGGAGCTGCTGAGGTTTCGGCCTCTTGTTTAGTGTGCTGGTGGAAAACGTGCTCCCCATTGTGCTCTTCAGAGACCCTGACTCGCTTGTTGAGATACAAACGAAACCACTCGATCAACAATATCTCTGTGCTAAATGGAAGAATAGTCTAATTTGCTCAACACAGAGCACCAGGCCTCGTCTAAGTGTCCAGTTATACACGAACAGGAGAGGAGCAGGCTCAGCCCAACTGCTTCCACTTCAGATGAGAAGGAGATGCTTACGCGTCTCTCAGGTCTCTTCACACATACTCTGTCCGTCATCCTCTTTAAAACAATACACACAATTCTGCAACGCAATTCAAACGTAAAATACAGAAGCGGTTAATGTTTATTAAAATCCGGCAAAATATAAAAAAAATTTTTAAAAATTACAAATAAAAATTATTCGTATGACAAACCAACAGGCAATGGAAAGCAGTTGCACAGAGGCTAGCAAGGTCATGTAGCTTCTCTGACCATCCTCTCCTCTGTGGTGTTGAAAAGGCGACGTCAGATAACGGCAGCGCACAAACCTAAAAATATCAACCCTCACTCATCCACCACCCACACTGGAATAAGAGGGCAGGGTGGGGGGGACTGTCGGAATAATCTGCTTTTCCGGGTCTTATCTGAAGAAAGGCAGCGGATGAATGTGGCTCTATCTCTGCCGGTGTGAACGGCGCTGCTGCTGCTTCAGTGCAGCACATGAAACCCTGCTGGGTTTGAAGCCGGAATGAAACCTGAAACAAGTGCGGTCCCTCAAACAAAAAAAAACAAAAAAAAAAGAAAAACATAAAAACATTTTGTCATCTTCGTAAAATAATGGTCCGTGTCTTTTTTTCGTCAAAACTTATTTATTTTTTTCCTTGCCTAAATCGATGTTGCCAGACGTTTTTGTTTTTCCAAAAATCACTTTTGGGGGAAAAAAAAAAAAAGACTTAAGCCATTATTATACGAAGGTGACAATATTCGGCATGGCAATTCAGAAAATCAGCAGTTTTTAGCAGTTACAAATTATACATAATAGTAATTGTACAGAACTTGGTGACAAACAGCGTTGATACAAAAAGGTTTAAGTGTTTTTGTAAGTTGCTTATGCTGAATAATAAAAACTGGCAAATTCAGCTGCACAGAAATATTAAGCTCTGGATTTGCTTCCGAAATGAACATGCATATAACTTCAGGTTACCTTTTAAAATTAATCGACTATATTACAAACTATTGCAGCTTCAGAACTTTTATCAGACTACTTATCTGATGGAGAGAGAAAAAAAAACATGCATTTTGCTTGTGATTTGCACGGTCTTTCCACCTCTAAGATAATTTAAGAACAAAAACAATAATGATGCATAAACACATTGTAATCTAACTGGCCATCAAATCACAGATTTACATTTAAAGCACTGTTTTCTTTAGTGTGACAAACGTAAAGCTCAATAAATTAAACACCAAGAAGAACTGCAGACATGCAGGATTATCCTCCTATTTGTGAACAGAATTTTTCCAGAGCAGCTTGGAATTCACAGCGAACGTTGGCCAGCTATGGCAGGGAGATTCGTCTGAATTTGGGGGGGGGGGGGGATCCTCCGAAGCCTCTGGTCTATAAGAAAGGGAACAGCCTCTTTTTGAGGATGTAGAGAACCGTTGCAAAGAACAGAGCCAACGCCAAGAAGATGAGCAGCTTGTCAGTGAGCTCCCTGCGGTTGTACTTGGTGATGAGCTTCCTGCCCAGCTGGATGGTCCCAGTCATGGCTTTGAACTCCTCGTTCGTCTCTTGAATCGTTCTCGACGAGGTTGCTTGAACCAGAAATTTAAAAAAAAAGAAGAAGAAGAAAAAAAAGGGGTGTTTATTATAATATTCTCTCTGAAAAGCAGAGCAGGATTACTTTTGACTTTTACCAAACCTAAGGTCGCTGCAATGTGAAGTGTTTGCAAAAGCACAAATCTGACGTTGGCGAAGTTAGCGTTAGCAATCGGTCTTTCCGTGACTGACCTAGTGTTGTTATGGAGTCTTCGCTCTGCTGAACCTGCTGGGCCATCATCCGGCTGATGCTCATGAGATTCTCTGTAATGTCGCTGGCACTTTGGGCGAGGCCCTCTTTGGTCATCTTCCTTTAAAACCGAAAGCAGCTCTTTTAAATAAAAAAAAAAAAAACCTGAAAAGCTACTTTCTTCTGAAGAGAAAGCTGTGGTTTTATGATGTTTAAGGACATTTTAAGACAGAGCAGCAGGCTGCCCTCTCACCTCTTCCTCACGTCGCCATCGGCTCCATTAAGCAGCGTCTGCTTCTCCATTTTGTCCATGGACAGTTTGCTGGCGAGGTTGGCTTTCCTCCAGGCCGTCTGGTTGCTGCAAACAAAAGAATGTGTCCATTGAGCAGAAATGCACTCAGAAATATGACATAGCAAAGACACGGCCGGTTATCCGATGGCGATCACCTCAGCATCTGCTTTCTGTGTCCCTCTACTTGACTGAGCAAAGCCTGCTTGTCCGACTCTCTGTCTTGTTCCATCGCCATCCGCTCTAAGTCCTGATGAAACAGCAAAGCGACACGGACATTTTGAGAAACGAGTTCTCACCAGAAGCAATGTGTTTTTTTTTGTTTTCTCTTGTAACAAAAATAAATGAAGACTCTCACCTGAATCCTTAATCTGAGGTTGTGAAAGTGCTTTTTCACGTCTGTGTTTATTTCTGTCAGCTTGCTCTGAGGGCCGTCGCACTCTGTGATGTCCTGTCGAGACAAAACGGATGAGGCTGCACACATCCAATAATGCATCACGTTAGGCTAAAGGGATTCACGTGTTACTCTCCCACACGCACGTTTCGTAAATGTTCAAAGAAGAATGAAATCCTGAGGACAGAATATTACTGTAAAAAAAAAAAAAAAAAAGTCTAAAAAGAACCCAGAAGACTGAAGAATTCAACTGGTTTCCTCATAAGAGGTTAATTTTATTCTTAAAGTAAAAAAAAAAAAGTTTTAAGATTCCTGAAAATAAAATAAATGTATTGGATTTAATAAGAAATTAAGAAAAACGCGTTTCAAAAGCGCCAAGAGTTAATTGTCTGACAAACGGTACAGGAGTTTTAACAATAAAACTGAGAGAAAAGAGAAATTACATAAGTGAGCAGCTGAAACAAAGGCTCTAGCCGTGATGAAATTGAAAATTCTTTTTACTTTTATGAGTACGAGAAAAAAAAATGATTGAGAAAATAATTAGAAATTTTTAAACTTGACCCAGGTCTAACCACATATAATATTACATAGACATTTATACCCCAAAAGAAACCAGAAATGTAAGATTTCTAAATAAAAAAGTAAAAGAAATATGAATAAAATATTCTTTACTCATCCATTCGTGCAAGAATAAAACTATATACTTTTTCAAACAGAACCCAGAACTGCACTTTTTAGATCGAGATGATACGCCAGCATTAAAAAAAAGACTGTAATAATACAGGGATACAATTTAATCCGTCCTTTAAAGTAAACTCATCACATTTTAGCTCCACTTTCATCCCCGTTTCCTTCACCTTACAAAATGTCTGTTTTAAATTCTATTAAGCTATATGTGTAAATAATTAATAATCTAGCCAATAATTTATTGTCGGGATCTAAAAAGAATAGCAAAAAATATATTTTCATCCCATATACTTGAAATGATGCTATTAATAATCATCAGTGTTGTGTTCAAGACCACCTAACCCAAGACCAAGACAAGACCAAGACCAGAGTGTATCGAGACCGAGACAAGACCAAGACTTTTGGGGTCCGAGACCAAGTCAAGACCAAGACCGAGGGAAGTCGAGACCAAGTCAAGACCAAGACCAGCGGCCCACGCTACATGATACTATAAAATGTAAAATATGATCGAAATTGCTTCTCAAAATAATCTGAAAGATCCATATTACCATAAAACACCTAGATATTAAATACTTAATACATTTTACCAATATTAAATATTCCATTTATTTGCTAAAAAGTGTGATGGTCTCGTGCCATCCCTAAAAACATAACGCCCTGGGCATTTGCCCATATTGCTCATGTCAGAAACCACCACTGTCTGCACCATTAAACATAGCAATTGAGGCAATGCCCTGATGGTAAATAACGCTCAACCATGAACACTGACCAAGGAGCAACAAGGAAGAAGTAACCAAACAGAAGGCGCTCATCGTGACTGTTTTCACTCTCTCTCCCAGTACATGAAGCCAGGTAGTCTGACACCATGGCAGACATTACAGCTGCCACTTTGAACAAAAACAATCAAAGAGCAATGTGCATGCTCTGCGTGCTCTTCGTTCTTGTGTTTTAGTTATTTGTTAATTTAAATATTGACGTACATAATAAAATTAAATAATGATGCAGTGTACACAGAGCATTACAAGAACAAAGAACGGGTGTTCTGTCAGATCAGCATACGTTGTCAGATAGTCGTACGCTTAGCTCAGATATGCATACGCTGTCATTACCATATGATTTTATTTAATCAGCAACATAGAATCATGACGTAGATCATCATACACTTGGTTATTAACAGTTGTATGGCATCCAGCTGCAGCCAGACCTGCTTTAAACACACTTTGAAACCACAACAACGCATGTATATCCATCTAGTTATCACATTATGTCATATTATAAACAATTTAATGACTTATTTTCGTCATAACTTGTTGTGTATACTGACAACTACACTGACGGTCGG